>NC_059471.1:89324448-89932878 GCF_018139145.2 Gymnogyps californianus
TGTACTACTTATCCTCACAGGAGTTTCTCCTAATTTTGCCACCTGATCACTGGTTATCAATGTAGCTTACTTTGTACAGTTTCCATCTACCATGGAAAAGTATATATATTCCTGTTCTGGCAAAGGGAAGGAACTCTATGTTATCACAGAAAGAGTATGGGGCTAAGTACCAATACAAAGCTCAAAATTTCCTCCCTTCTCTTGTAAATAACTGTAGTGCAACTGATATTATGAGAAGAGGAGGAAAGAGCAGGGCTTCAGCAATAAAAAAGAAAAGACTTCTCTAAAGCAGTGTTTCAGGAAAGTCAGGGCATAGCAATTAAGAAATTTTCATCCTCTGTCCTTTCAAGTAGAAAATGAAGTTCCACCAAAATTAAGTTTCAGGCAAATGATTGAGACCATTCTTTGTGTTTCTGCATTTTCCCTTGTCATAAAAATGGACAAGAATGTCTCCATTTATGTCTCAGTTTAAGGTTGAGTCATTTGCACTGAAACATCCTGATCTGTCAAAGCAAACATTCATCTGGTCTATCTGACAATCATCTGTTTCTGAGCAATCATGAGATTTCACAGGAGATGGGGATTGTTTGCCTCATCTCTGCTAAAGGTGCAACCCTTTGGCTGTATGGTATCTGCTGTGAAAGACCACAGCTCTGCTGTGCTGCCCAGCCGACCCAAACACAGTGTTCTGTGGAAATCCAGAGCTCACTGATGGAGAACACGCTGAACGCATCCTGTGCAATGATGAGGAAGAGTATCCTTACAACTGGAAAGAGAAAGCAGCTTAAATAATTGACTAAACTTCCCACTACCATACAGCAGCAACCAGCATACAAAAAGCTTCACTGGCCACTAAAAAGTCCCAGAAGTAGATCTATTCTGACAAACCAACATAGGTTTTTGTTAAAATGTAGGGGACAGACATTTTCATTCCCTGTAGTTATGCTGTCTTGTGTTCTCTGTCTTTCCAACTAGCCCTTCTTTTCCTCCCGCACACATCATTCAGGCACAATTACACAAACCTAACTGATAGTTCACCTCAAAGAGCAAACCAGCACATAAATCCTCAGCACAATTCTCTCTGGTGACACAAGAAACAAGAAAATACAACTCTTCACAGTTACCAATTTCTAAAAAGCAAAAGTCTTGGTTGTTTTAAATTTACAAGAAAAATATTTAAACACTTTTTAAAGTAATTTGTATTTAAATTAGAGACCGTATCATTTTTCAAACATGATTTTTTCCATGTATAAACATACACATTTGTGTGGACATATGTATATATATACACACACACACAAGAAATGCTCTCCTTCCAGAAATGCTTTGGTCTGAGCCAAGCCAATTTTAAAGACACATCAAAGCAATGACATGGATTGAAGCAGAGTTAGCAAATTCAAGATTTCAGAATCTCAGGGTCGATAAGTGCAGCATGATGAATAAACTAATTTTATATTATTCCTAGAACCTGAAAATTAATGCACCAACAAACGAAACTGCAACAGAGAGATATAATTTGCTGTCTCAGTTCACAGTTAGATTAATGGAAGTCATGCAAAGAGTGATAGGACTAAACAGTTTCAAATTACTTCATTAACATTACAAGCAGACCCAAAAGTGTGCATCTAGCAGTTTTAATAGCTGTAGTTAAGATTACAGAAAAAAACCCACCAGATTTTCACTAAAATATAGATATGTATTTATGATGAGGAAAGTATCTCAAGGGATTTGATACTTGAAAGTTGAAAGGGATTTGATACTTTGAAACCACCATCAAGGGGGCTGAGTTTGTGGTTTGGTTTTTCTTGGTTTTTTGGGGTTTTTTTAGTTTTATTTTTAGGGGAAAGAGAAGGGACTAGACTCTCATTTCTCATTGCAGTACCTCTCTCGCCAGCCTCAAAAGTTGTCATTTCGTTTTCAAAGCCTTCAAAATTGTCTTGCAGTTAGCAGCTTTCTAACTCTGTAAGCAGCCTGCCTTTCTCCTTACACTGTTTTCTGTAACATCAAACACCAGCTACTTATTTTCATATATAAGTCCTTTACAGCCTGTCCTTCCTTTAGTTATATCTCGTTATAAACAGATAACTCACATGACTCAGTGGAGTTTGAACATAACATTCTTGGGTAATTTTTGTCATTTTTCAATCATCCCTGTATTTACTTTTTCCTCCTGACAGTTTTTCTGTAAAATTCCATGCAGTCATTTCATTCTTCTTTTTCAAATCCATGAGAATCTATCCATAAGTTGCCTTTTGCTAAAAACTTAAGACTCTCTTTTCTTTATAAATACAGGACTTTTTTACTGAAAATATATTGGATTTTCATTCATTACCAGTGCTATTGTCAACTATGATCTGTGTTTTGCTGTTATTATGTCTGGCAAAAATCTCTTCCTTATCTATATTTCCTCATTCAGTATCAATTGGTCATCTCCTTCCTTCAGCTGTGTGAAGGTACCAATCTACATCATCTGTGGTTTGGGAGAACTCACATCATAATACTTTTCCCATTTCAATTTACAGAATTGGGTTCAAAATATTCCTATTAAATCAAGGGGAAATTTCTTCTGATTCCACAAAAAAAAAAAATCATAGCACTGAGCACTTTTGAAAGTCCACTTATTATCCTTTTTTCAGTAAAGAAGTTACAGCTAGTATTTGTAAAGGATTGTAAACAGAATTCAAGTTTACATTTCTCAAATTTGTTGCTTCTATCAGTGTATTTATTAGAAAGAAACCATAAACTTCACTGTCCCACATACTACACATGGCATTTTTAGCTCTTTTCCTTCATTAAAAAAAAAAAAAAAGGCAGCTGGTTCAGCTGTTTGTGCCTACATAAGGCACTGCCAGTGCAAAAGGTGCTCTCAGATGCTTTCTTAGCAGGCAGAAATTATTTCATAATACAGCTCTTATTTACCAAAAAAAAGGCTAAAAGTTCTTGCAGGAGGACAGAAGTCAGGAGGTACCAGATGTCACCTGGAGCCACTTCTGTTCAGGTCTGGACATCCATAAACTAACAATGAAACTCAGACGTGAATCCACCCGTTGATAGTCCAAACCAATGAATTAGATGAAGGGAGGCACTACCACTAGAAAAGGACTAACTGTTTTTTCTGCTTTCCATGCTAATTAATTTCAATACAGTCAATCCATATGAGGAAGTGGATTGTTCACGGGAAGCAGCTGTACTACCTTTCATTACAACTAACAATTAAGTTCCTTTAAAAAGGGTACTTTACTGCTAAGACTCCACACGTGCTCCACACATCATTATTCATTTGCAAGAGAGAAAGATTTTTTGGTGTTACAACTCCAATTAAAAGAAGTTATTGGGTAAACAGTAAGCCGTACTGCTTACCGAACCTCCATATATGCCTTTCTGCACAAACACCTTTGCAAAACCATTCACACAGTTCAAACTGATTAAGAAGTTGTTCAACTCAAAGTCCAAAATATCTGGTTGAAGAGATAAATCGTCACTTGTCTTAGAATAAGTGTTGTCAGTCATTCTGTAAAAATGCATACCTCCTGTCTCTTTTACTTTCTCCTCCTCTCCCTCTTAATTTCTAAGGGGGTGAGAGGAAAAATATTCTGATTATGAGGAACTAAGGCAAAATGTAGTAACATTATTCAGTTTACAGAAGACCAGTTCTGTTGACTTCAGGTCGCTCCGCTAGGTCTGTTTCTTCTCCTAGGCTTTTCCTGAGGGAAAAGATGAACTCTTGAGAGAAGTTCGGTACAGCTGGTAGCTATGTCAAGAAGAGTTCAGGCTTCAGGAAAAGCCAGCTTGTTGGCTGCCAAATCTAATTATTACTGTTTTATTGAATGTGTATATGTCTGGAACAATGAATACATGTATTTTTATTAATGTTTAAAAATTTGAAATGAAAGCTTAATCATTAAATATCTCTTGTTATGTATTTCAACTTCAACTTTTTGTTCAGTGAGTATTCTGTTACATTAATGGTTATAATGCATTATAATTTGAAAAAAAATTATAAATATTAACTGTTGCTTGCATTATAATGCTAATCCAAAATGCTTAATATAGATGCATAAACAGCCTAGTGTATGTTAAAGCACTCATATCAAAACTTGCTGATTCTCCTGAGCCTTACTTTGAAAACAGCTAGTAGAGAGGCTTTTTCAAAAAACAAAAATACCCCAAAAAGCCAGTCAAAGCTTTTTAAAGGTTTTGAGTGTTTTGTTATACTTTCAGAGTATATTTTTCATCTCTGAAAGTACTAAAAATTGAATTACTAAGGACTTTGTATTCGTAATATACACACATTCTTATAATATACTTTTTAGAAATGTTCATGTTAAAAAGAATATTATTAATTGACTACTGGATTCTTTCTCATTAGAATTCTAGCTGTAATTTTTGTAGCAATTTTTGAGATCACAACAACTGTCAAGTTGCTTTTTGGGTTTTTTGTTGGTTTGGGGGTTTTTTACATTTTTACAATCCCTTTGAACTTGCCCCACAACTAAGGCTTCATTACAATAGCCCATTTTAACAGAAGCTTTTATTTTTTTATTTGCAAGAATCTCACTGAGATAGCAAAATCCCAAACAGAATATATACATATGTGTATATATATGTGAATTTTTCATAGAACCTTGATGAAAAGTGAATTGAAAGCAATATGAATTTTAGGTTCATCAAACTTGAATTCTTATATAAACTTAGTTAACAGTGACCTCATACACTGTTATGCTGCTGGATCAGCATATCTGACTGGCACATATTCCACTTGAAGTTATTCTCCATCAATAAGGTTGTAGATTTGTGTCCTGAGACTGTGGAAAGCATTTGTTTGGATATCTCCTAGGGTGATAGCCTCATAGAGCACAGGGCATGTTCTCTGTGGGACTATATTGATACAGAGGTAGAAAAGAGTTTGCAAGCTTTTCCACTTGATTTCTTGTTTTGAACAGATATAACTATGCTGGATATAGAGCAGCAAGAAACTCCTGGGTTTGGTAATGAAAATAAAGGTATAGATTTAATCCACCAACAGGTCAAAGCTTTGAGTCCACACATACAATTTATATTTTGGTCCTACTCATTGTCTCTTTCCAGCAGACACATAATATACCTCTGTCTAGATAGGAAACTTTAAGACATATTATTCTACTCCAGTGCTTGTATTCTTTCTAATGATGGTTCAGGAATAAGCTTAAAATTCATGGGTTAGCCCTCTTGTTGAAGATTTATTATGATCACTATCCATAGCTTCTTTTATGATAGTAAGGATGTTTTCCACTGTACTTTTTGCTCTGTTTCAGTGGTACTGCAAGGCAGTAGAGGGGCAAAGGCTCTGGGGATGGCTGAACTATTTTGTTGGAACTGAGAACACTAACATCGCAAAAAGTAAACTTCTTATAAAAAAGTTTAAACAGACATCTCTTTTGCATTGCCTTTCAGCTACCAGACATGGAGTAGAAATATTCCTAATTATACTGAGCCAATTCTTTTCAGGGAAGAAAACAAGAGACACAGGATAAGAATTAGGCGAGGTGAAACTAAAGTAATTTTTCTATGACAAAGCTCTTAGTTTACAGAAATCAAACAAAAATTAAGATCATAATGCATTCTTACTGTGCAACATGAGCCACCTCTTTTTTTTTTTTTTTAAATATATTTTCGTGTAGGAACAATCTGGATTGCTTTCTATTATAGCTAAGACAAAAACTCATTTAAAAACATTTCAGACCAACACACATACAAAAGAAAAACATAAGCATAGCCCTGGAAATTCAACCCAAGAAACTCTTATTAGATATGAGAGAAGCTGAAGCACGCCTTTCTCAAACAGTTTGGTCTCTTATTATTTCTGAATGTGGAAGGCCTCCATCGCTTCAGGAAAAATGCAGAAATGGAAAAAAAAATTTCTTAACTAAATTTTACAAATCTCCTTACATAGCTCTTAAGTTCTCAGGTGTCATGAAATTAGGAGCTGAGGATTATTGCCCTATTACTGCCCTGAAAGTACTGAAAAGCTACACTTCTATATTTCTATGCATGCACCTTTTCAGGCTTCCTAAGTTTAAAACTACACTGTATTACTGTCATGAAAGACCCAAGGAAATGCATGGAGAACAAGAAGGATCACATTTTGCCAAAGAGAGAAATTATACCATGAAACATATTTGGCTTTCATAACATATGCTTACATTCAATCCTGGGGGAGAAGGAGGGGGGGAAAAAAAGGATAAAATCCACTCCCTAACAATAGCAATATCAAACAAAACCACTCGCCAAGTCCGTGTTTATATTCACCCTACATCAGTACCTATTTCCTAGCCCACAGGCTCTGTTTCCAGGCAACTCATGTATGCTTACCTCTTTCACATTACTCATACACTGCAAACTTTCCAGTGCATTAACCTGCAATGTTCCTTCTTTCTGTAAAACCTGCCTCACTTACAGTCCCTGCATGCTTGCAACAATCTTGTGCACTTTCTCTGGCATATGTTTGTCAAAACCTAATCCTTTTAGGACTTCATCTACGTTGTCTAGCTCATACTTCTTTTAATTCTGTTTTTCACCTACTACATCCAAGAACACTTTAGCACTTACACATTAACACTTTAGTTAATCGCTCTCTCCCAGCTAATACAATTAACTATAATTAGCTGATCCCTTTCCTCCTATACTTTCTTCCCCCAGGGGGATTAGGAGTTATAGAACTAGATGAATACTCAATCCCTCTCTCATGATTGTCTCCTAGGAAAAGCCCCAGGGCAGAAAGGCAGGAGATGCAGTGCCCACGCTCTTGCCTGACCCAGCCTGAATGAGCAGCAGAAGTCCCTTGAAGACACATTGACTGAAAATGTGTGTTCCATTATAATCACCTTACATGGAGAATGGAAGTCATGGCATGGCAGTTTGCTTAATTGTTAAAAAATATTTTAAGTCTGCTGTGGATTTTCCTGGAATACTAAGATAATGTTTGTCATTAGTACTGCTGCAGAGGCACGTACTATAGTTAGCACTGCACAGTTCTTTCTCTTCCTATTCATAATGGAGATGAAACTACTCCTTACATGTATGGAGCTGATTGTCTACTGCCTGGCATGCAGTGTAGTCGTGTACAGTTAGATGAGTCACAAAACTGCAGTCATTTACAGTAAATGAGTTGCAAAGAAATCATGTCCCATCTGGTGTTATCATTCAGTGGCCATTTTGCATTGTAGCTGCTAGTGACCACATCATTGCTAAAGCAATCTTCAGAGATCACATACAATATTTCTCTGTAAGTACCATTATCACCCATTGCATAGGCACTAACATTTCTCACCAGCTAGAGGTTCCAAGTGTTTTGCACAGGCTTTTTGATGCAGAAGGCATGTGTAAGATCTACAGAGGATGCAAGTGTATTTAAAAAAAGATATTGAGAAGGTAATTTGGCTACTCTGAATGACCTGGAAATACATGATGCAGCAGCACAATAATGCTTTTTGAAAGCCTAGTATAATGGAACAAGGAAAACAGATGAGCATTTCTCAAAAGCATGCTTATCACCACCAAACAGAGATATCTGCAACTTACTGACAAATAGAAGAAAATCAGTGAATCAAATAGTGAAAATCACTATTAAGAAGGGAAATGTAAAACAGTGAATGTAAAAAAAGCCATATGTCAGGAGCAATCCTCAATTACCAGGGATAATGGTAGATGACAGAATAGCCTGTTCCAGCTTAAGCTCCTCAGGCTGTTACTGATACTGTTCCTCATTTCCCGCCATTTTTAGACTCAGTACAAGTGCTTTTAGACTCAGTGCATGTACAAGCGATCAGAGTAGGTATAGGGATACAGTGCCAGATTTGAAAGTGTACATCTGCTTACCTCATCCTGAGTCATATTCTTTGCATACTTTACCATTGCAATAATTTTTACTGTTGTGACTGTAAATTCAGGCTGCTGACAGTGAAAATTGTACATGGCCAAACTCCAGGGACAGAGAACCTACTCATACAGCTCAGCCTCAGGGAGGAATTTCAAATAGAAATCACAAACTGATTTAAATACTGCCATAATTCATTTGTGTATTTAATGACAATAAAGCAGACCCCTGTGATGTGACTACAGGGACAAGTGACACTTTCAGGTCCATAGTTTACATGTTCCAAGGCATATGTATTGCAAATTTAAATGTTCCTTCTCATGGACAGCTTTACAGTATTGGAGGGGAGGGTGGGGGAAGGTATGTAGAATGAGAGCGCAGCAAGAGACAGAAAAGATCAGGAGATCATGCAGTGGTAAGGGTGAGTCAAGCAGAGTTATACCTTTGACATATTGCCTAGAGGTTAATTAAAAGCCTAGAACATTTGCTGAATATATGTATGTATGTCTGTCTGCATGTATTTCTGGGTTGTGCTCAAGATCTTGTTTCTTGGAAAAGAGGAAATACACTTTATATGTAAAGCCAAGAATTTATTGTTGATATAATTGATGCTTTAACAGTCTAATCCAAGAATCTTTAACAGTCCAGACCTATTTATTACAGAAAAAGAAAGAATCCTTCTATACAGGAAAACTCTCAATAACAATACAGTTAAAATTGTTATACACTTACTTTCTATCCTTTTCCTGCTGTAATGCTCACCCTTCCACTGCTCCTCTGGATCCTAATGTTGGTGGTTTCACTCTTGCGGTGGTGGTAGGGTGTTACAGGGAGTTGTTGGTACCTGGAGTCCTTTGCTAGTAGGAATCTGATGTTCATCTTGATGATTTCTTCAACCTTACACTAGAGATCCATGTGGAGTCATGTTTATGTGCTTGCTAATACGCTTTTACATCTTACTCTTTCTTCATTGGCCTGTGTCTCCACATTACATTTAGATTCATTGTATGGTGCATTTTACATATGTTGGATATTTCTTTTTTACTCTTTTATCTATCCTGAAAATTGTTTTTGTCCTGCTTCAGGTCTACATTTCTTTAACTGACCATTGATGAGTTTATAGCTGTGGGGCCACCAGTGCCAAAACCGTGGCCCTTCTATTACCCCATACCTGTACCCCTCTATGCCACATCCTGTGCCTCCATTTCTTAAGCCTCTGCAATTGTACCTGGCCTTTATTTCTCTGAACTACTGCTTTATACTTTACATATAAAACCATGGTACCATAAGCAGAAGTAAAACAAATTACCCATAGCCACTTACGCAGAAGGAGACAAAGCTGTAGGCAGGTCAATAAAAGTTTGCGTATTACAGGGCTAAAGGGTTACAGTGTGTGATGTAAAGATGTTCATTGTTGCTTTTATACTATGTGTATAGGTGTATGTAAGCCTTTGTGTATATACATATCTCTCTATATACGCACACGTATATGTTTATTAACACTGTTTTCTACATTGCTTTTTTGCAGACTTGCAAATGAATGCTTTTGGAAGATCGAGACACAAAGGTTTACATTCACATTTTTTACATGGCATCAGTGTGACCAGCATATTCCAGCAAATAGTTCCTTCCACATTTCTATGCGGAAATTACCCCTTGTTCCAAATTCTTGACACGTAAGTTGTAATGGCTGGGGTTTCATTGCATATTGGTTGAATTGTCACAAGCAGACCTAATGGAATCCACATTAGCATTAATGGATTCTAGCTCATAGCACATGATAGACCACTTCTGAATTTGGCTGAAAGTATTTTTATCTAATCTGTAAATTTAATTTATCCCGAAGAGCAAAGTACATTAATCTTAACTTACTGGGAAAACATACATACACAAATGAACTTTAGAAATAAATGTTTAATTCACATCTCACCTTTTTAATATCTGTCTGAGAAATGAATCTACTGTAAGGGACAGTGTAGTTTCAGTATGCCTTACAGTTTTCACTGCTAGCCAAAAATACTGTGACACAATGAAAACAGAATTTGGCATTAAAGCACAGCCTTGTTATATAGCAGGGTATGCTGGAAGTGTCGGAGCCTTTGAGTGTCACCATGATTAGTGACACAGAACAGAACAGTAACAAGATGAGTCATAAATGGGACACCTGTGAGCGGGTGGAAGTTACTCAGAGATCAGGGGCACAGGGGACATAGCAGGAAGAAAGAAATACTAGAGTGGAGGAAAAGTGGAAAGAATTTAATTTAAAGAAGTAAATCTGGAAGCCGGGGGAGTCAGGACTTAACAGAACTCTAAAAGGTAGCCTGGGAGAAATTACTCTACAATAGATGTGTCAGAACAGAAGGAACATGTGGAGGAGGCACCTCTCCTCTAATACAAGGCTACAGACATACATCTTTTGCCTTTCCGTTTGTGCCCTGCAAAGAAGTAACTTTGCTCTCAGGTTTGTCTGCAGAGATATGAACACTCCTAAGCCTTATTTCAGATGGAAGGAGCCAGTTTGGCAAAGAGTACTCGTTAAAATATCTAAAGCTAATCTGGATTCTTTAGACTGAAATACATTCATAAAACATTCATAGAAGTAGTGGAGGCAGCTGATTGAAGGAGACAGTAGCAACCAGCATGCAACAGGCTGAGGAGCTGCCAGAAGCCTCATAGCCAGCACCAGGAGAGAATGTGTTTGTCAATGACTGTCTTGCAGAAAGTTGTCCTGGCACCGAGGGTAGAGGAGAATTCTACTATGCAGTACCTTCCTCTGGATAGCTAACTACATACCCATCCCTGGAGAACAAGAACTACATGAAAATCATTGTTGAATAAAAGTAAATAGTAGAAAGGAAGAAGAAACAAACAAAAAAACCCCATCCAATAAAAAAAAAAAAACCAACCCAAAAACCAGAAAAAGACAAAATGTATCAGCAATTCTACTCTCTATGGAAATCAGACCACTACTAGGAAGTCTGGAAAATCCTCTTCTCTCTACAGGCATGTACATACCTTTACCAGTGGAAACGAATCATTCCATTAAGAATGAAAATAGGGAAGGTTGCAAGGGATTGTAATGCGGATTTCCTGATGTATAGAAAATTTTAAGTATAGGCTGCGACTTTTCCATCCACACAGGTGCTCGCAGGACTCCACCTCTTTTGTCAATTTTATTTGAAATTGGAGAGCTAAGGGGAAAAACTCACTAAAGAACACATCATTGTGATTCTATGTAAATGCTTACATTCACTGGAAGAATTAGACTGTGATAGCAGTATGAATGCTTCTGGGTGTTGAGCATGAGTATGGCACATATATACGTATAGATATAGTTATAGGTAAAGATATATATGTATATGCATATATATGAATATTTAAAAATATCCGTATATAAATATGCATAACATTGCAGAGCTTATATACTTAATTTTAATATCATAGAGTTTTATTCAGTACCTTCAGGCTCAAAAATCAATGCTTACAAAGTGCTCTAAATCTTCAACTGCTACAGCAGTGTTAAGTATTATGCAGAAATGTTTTGTATAAAGAAACACTATAAGAAAAAATTATTTAACATATTTTATTCTGTTTTATTAGATAAAAAATGAAGAAAAGTGGTTGATGGAACCTAAAGGAATTAATCATCGTTCTTACTCTTTCCCTCTTCACTGGGATTCTTGTGATATATCTCTCTGCTCAGCTCTGTTTGTGCTATGTGGTCTGTAAATAAGATTTATAAGAATCTATAACTTGCAACATTTCTTAAGGCAGAGGATGTAATGAGTGAGTATTTGTACATAGAGCAAGTCTTCAGTTGTAATCCTAGCTGAGGGAAACAGATAACCTGTTAAGAAATCACTTGTACTGAGGTCCTCGGTAGAGGAGGATCAGGTTGGGGAACGTTTAAACAAACTGGACAGATGTAAGTCCGTAGCCATGATGGGGTGCTCCCACAAATGCTGAGGGAGCTCGCCAAGGTTATTGCAAAACTACTCCTGATTGTCGTTGTTTTCAGAAATCTGCAGTGTCTTCATTTTATTCTTCTTTTCAAAACTCTGGAATTCATGTGATAAGTCAAAACACTGTGAATAACTGTGAATAACTATGAATTAGCTAAGCTTTAGGACAAAAGTCACCATACAGAAATCTCACTCTCCCAGTAAGAAGAAAAGGAGCAGTAAAGGAGAAAGTTCATCTCACATGTAAACTATCCTGAATGTCACTTATTAAACTAACATGTATCATCCATGCAAATATAGATGCATATTCCTTGTTGCAAAACACCATATTGACTTCTTCAGTTTTACTGTAGTACATAAGCATATCTTTATACATCTTTCATGCAAAACTGGGACTTAATCTTCTCCCATCAATATCTGAATTAGTTTTAGTCTCCTGTATTTTGTTTCTCAATGACACAGTTGTTATAGTTTTACTTCGTTGTATTATACCAGTTTTGTATTTCTCTTCAGATTAAAAAAAAAAAACATTGTGGTGATCTCAACTTGTAGATTTTTTTTAGCTTCTGGCGATCTAAGAAATTCTCTCCTCCTACTCATTATTAGCACAGCTGGCAAGAGCTGCATGCAGCGTTTTTTGAAATAGCTTCCAGGTAGAAGCATTTGCAGCTGCAGATGGGACAGAGACTGCTTACCCCTTAAAATTATCTCTCTATTTGTTATGACACAGTTCAAGTTTATTGAGTTGGATCTAGGAAACCACAGTCGCCCAGGAATTTTGGAAGTGATCATGGACTGGCCAGAAGGCAAAGACTTTGGAATATTGCCACAGGAGGAGGTGATGCATGCTGAAGAGGTCCCACTGTATAATAAACTGCCAGAAAATGAGAAGCAATATGCCCTGTTTACTGATGGGTCCTCTCACATTGTGGGAAAGCATTGGAGGTGAAAGGCGGCTGTATGGAGTCCTATATGACAAGTTGCAGAAATTGCTGAAGGAAAAGGTGAATCGAGTCGGTTTGCAGAGGTGAAAGCCATCCAGCTGGCTTCAGACATTGCTGATAGAGAAAAATGGCCAGTGTTCTGTCTCTATACTGACTCATGGATGGTGGCAAATGCTCTGTGGGGGTGGTTGCAGCAATGGAAGCAGAGTAACTGGCAACGCAGAGGTAAATCCATCTGGGCTGCCCCATTGTGGCAAGATATTGTGTCCTGGCTAGAGAATCTGGTTGTAAAAGTACATCACGTAGATGCCCACATACCCAAGAATCTGGCCACTGAAGAACATCAAAACAACCAACAGGTAGACAAGGCTGCTAAGATTGAAGTGGCTCAGGTAGATCTGGATTGGCAGCATAAGGGTGAATTATTTATGGCTTGGTGGGCCCATGACACCTCAGGCCATCAGGGAAGACATGCAACATATGGATGGGCTCGTGATCGAGGGGTGGAGTTGACCATGGACACTATCACACAGGATATCCATGAATGTGAAACATGTGCTGCAATCAAGCAAGCCAAGTGGTTAAAGCCTCTGTGGTATGGAGGACGATGGCTAAAATATAAATACGGGGAGGTCGGGCAGACTGACTGTATCACACTCCCACAAACCCACCAAGGCAGGTGCCATGTGCTTACAATGGTGGAAGGTGGAAGCAACCACTGGATGGCTGGAAACATATCACATGCCCTATGCTACTGCCCGGAACACTATCCTGGGCCTTGAGAAGCAAGTCTTATGGTGACACGGTGCCCCAGAAAGAATTGAGTCAGACAACAGGACTCATTTCTGAAACAACCTCACAGACACCTGGGCCAAAGAGCACGGCATTGAGTGGGTGTATCACATGCCCTATCATGCACCAGCCTCCGGGAAAATCGAGCGATACAATGCATCGTTAAAGACTACATTGAGAGCAATGGGTGGTGGGACCTTCAAACATTGGGATACACATTTAACAAAAGCCACCTGGTTAGTCAACACTAGAGGATCTGCCAATCGGGCTGGCCCTGTCCAATCAGAACTTTTACATACTGTAGAAGGCGATAAAGTCCCTGTAGTGCACATGAAGAATATGTCAGGGAAGGCAGTCGGGGTTACTCCTGCCTCAGGCAAAGGCAAACCCATTCGTGGGATTGCTTTTGCTCAAGGACCTGGGTGCACTTGGTGGGTGATGCGGCAGGATGGAGAAGTCCAATGTGTGTCTCAAGGGGTTAGAACAGCTAATAGATTAAATTGTATGATTTTAATTATTATATAATCCTGCCATTGTACGTCATCACTACTATAATTGTTATATGCTATATAAATGGTATTACAGCAAGAATTACTTATATTAATGAGGAATGAACTTTGATAAAACCAAGTGAAGTGCAGTAGTGATGGAACCAGAACTGACTTCAGCATGCAACAATCCAACACTACACACCATCCTCTTGCTGCACCCAATGTCACCTGCCCGCCGTACCACACCAAAGCCCGATCATGTTCTGCCGACTGAGCGGACTTTGCACCGTCCCTCCTGCCCAGACAGACTGTTATGACAGATGGAGCCCAAAGTCATGGACTGAATGAACTCAACAGACCTTTCATAGAAATGGCCCATAGACTGCAGGAATGATACCTGTGTGTATATATTAAAAGACAGGAAAAGTGGTGGTGATTAATTGGAATGTATCAGAAAGTGTGGGATCTGGGCATGATGTAAATGGTACAGAATAAGGGGTGGATACTGTCCTAGTTTCGGCTGGGACAGAGTTAATTTTCTTCTTAGTAGCTGGTACAGTGCTGTGTTTTGGATTTAGTGTGAGAATAATGTTGATAACACACTGATGTTTTAGTTGTTGCTAAGTAGTGCTTATCTTAAATTAAGGATTTTTCAGTTTCCCATGCTCTGCCAGCAAGCAGGTGTGCAAGAAACTGGGAGGGAGCACAGCCGGGGCAGCTGACCTGAACTAGCCAAAGGGGTATTCCATACCATAGAACGTCATGCCCAGTATATATAAACAGGAGGGAGTTGGCCAGGAGGGGCAGATCGCGGCTCTGGCATCAGTCAACAGGTGGTGAGCAATTGCATTGTGCATCACTGGGGTTTTTTCCTTCCCTCCTCCCCCCCTTTTTTTGGTTATATTCCTTTTCATTGCTATTATTATTATTATATTTCATTATTATTATTGTTAGTATTATGAGAGGAAGCCACACATGAGTGTGTGCCCTGGAAATACCAAGTTCTGGAACAAGGAGTTTGCATACCTACAGCAATTTTAAATTCGTTTACAATAGACAACTTAGGCATTTCAGAACCTAAATCCTGTGGTTGGAACCAGCTCCAAAACCTCTTTTACAAGAGTTGCAACAGCTAAAGGGACATTTTTTAAGTTTGCTGTTGTAAATGTCTTTGTAAGAAATGAAAAGATTAGATGGTCTCAGCAGCCTTCTCTCATCTCCACCATTTTGTCGATCATCCTATGCAGTGAAAAGTTCACATACACCTATGAGTCACAAGCAGATAAAAGTTAATCTTGAAAAATCTCCAAATAAGGTCTTCACCTTCTATGCTCATTAAAGCTATCTGTGTGCTCTTCATGGAAGTGTGATCCTAGAGGCAGCTAGACACTGACAAAGCCTGTAAGAGCCTTACTGCCCTGGGCTGCTCTGCATGGGCAGGGGAGCCAGGAGCTGAGGGTGACAGCAGGGCAGGCACAGGCAGGGCAGGCACACCAACAAGGACTGCATTTTTGCAGAACCTGAGCAAGGTGAGGTCCAGGGACGATAACCAGGGCCAGCCAGGAGTCCAGTGATTGCCAAGCAAGTCCATACTGAGGACAAGCCAGAAAGTCACATCAGCAGATTAAGATTCAGATCACCAAGAACAAGCAAAGTTGCAAAATAACTCGGGCAAGAAGCTAGGACAACTGGACCATTAAATCGTACAAATACTTATCACTCACCTTCCCTGTATGCATTTAATTCTGGAGAGCGATGAAGCAGAAAATAATAGGATTAATAATAAATAATAAAATTAAATCATTAACTGTTAATTATTAACATAAATTAATAATTAATAATGATTAAAATTATTAATAGGGTGATATAAGAAATAAAATAATAGAGAAATAATAAGATTCCCCAAACTGGGAATTCCACATGGTTTTCAAAGTAACATTAGCCATAATTAACTTTATTGTCATTTAGGGAAGCTGATCTCAAGTTTAGGTTCCAGTCTTTATGTTACTCACAAGCAGATTTTTGTAGTGATTTTAATTATTCATAATCATGAGTTATCACTTATGCAAACAAGTTTTTATGCCTGTAGTTCCTTTGGGCACTTCTTGTAATGTCTTCTCTGAGAATTCATAATTTACTATCAATGCCTTAAGGCTGGCACATTTTTATTTCTGTAGCCACATTGCATAGTCTGATGACCTAATTGGATAACTGAGAAGCAAGAATAAAGCTTGAGTAAAGCACAATCAATATGCAGTCATGCAAAACATGCAATTTTTGTATGTTGATTGTGACATTCTCCTTTCCAAATTTATGTAAAAGCAATTGTTTTAGAGATAGCCATAGAAAAACCAAATTGTCAAGGATTTTTGAAGAAAATATGTACTATATGAATTGATGTTTTCAGTCCTTTTGCTTGGCCTCCCTTTTCTTCTCCATGCAAAGACAGCAATAGTTTAATCGCGTTATTCAAATTATCACAAACTGGTGTAATTTTACCACTAAATATACTTTGCTGTGCACCTGATTTCTATGACCCAAGGTCTTTAGTGCTTTAGCTAGAGTACTTTTGTCACCTGAAGTGTTGATGTTTCTGCTAGTAATTGGTTTTCATGTTTACTTCCCCTGAAGTACTTAAGAAAGGATCTGTATCATCCATCTCTAAGTAGTGAGGAAATATTTCAGCATTAAGCTTTATTACATTTCTAGCTCCTTCCTTAGTATTTCCTTTTTACCACCTGCTTGGCTTCATATTGCTTGTTCTTTTTGCCTCTTAATTTAAGCTTGCTAATCATCTGTTAATGCAGTTTCAATGAAACATCCCTTGCATGAAACCTCATCAGCTACCTCATTACCAAATCTTCTTGAAGTCACTCCACCTATTATCACCTGTCCAAATTTCCATTATGTTTTGTCATTGAGAATGTGGGCAAGGAGAGATTAAGTTACATGAACAGTAATAGGAAATAGAAAAAATAATTTAATTTAACTTAACCTTGGTACAATAAATAAATGTTTCACCACTTCAAAAAATAGACTTCAGCTTAAACTACACTTAACAAAGGCTTCTGTTTACTTGCCAATGTAGCTGGATATGACATTCAGCTACTGTTACTGTATGCAGCAGCCAAATCAAGTACGTGTAATGAAGTATTCAGAAAGACTAACCACTCAAAACAATTTCTGGCATTAGAGGATAGAAGACAAATATGCAATTTAGTAATAATAACACTTCTTAGCATTTTAGATCTTGGGTTAATGGTTATTTGATCTTCTCATCTTACACTGAGGCAGGAAAATAAGCATCCTATAAAGAAAAAGCACAGGTCATGGGTTCACCATATAAAAGTGTCAATTTTACAGAGTTCTATAATTCTCCCTGTATAAGACTGTATTTTTTCCTATGGGTATAACTAAATAAAGTTCTTAGAACAGCTGTGATCCTATTCTTATTTAAAGATAAAATTTGCACTGCATTTGTTAAATAGTAGTCCAATGAATGTTTCATGGGCTTTGTAACATTTTAAAGAGATTAATTTTCTCCTTCCTCAAAGTTATTAATTAGAAGAAATATGATCATGTATCATACACTAATGGACATACTCTCCAAGAAATGCAACTGGAATACTAAGCAATAATGAAAGTGATGTGAATACAAGAACTCAGCCTTTACAATCTAATCCATGCCTTGCAGGAAAGAACTGTAGTTAACACAAGATTTAATCTTTAAACAACGTATTGCTCATGAAGGCTGTCAACTGATTGCTGTGGTGAGTGGGTCCATTTGTTTGCTTCCTCTGCAGAAGCTAAGCAAGCTTTCCATACTGCACCTTGCCAGTGTCTTTATCACACTCCAGAAGCAGAGACACCGAATGGAGTAGAAGGAAAGTTCAATTTCCATGGTGGCAGCAGTTTTGGCCCCTTCTTTTTAGCATACTGATACGTATAAAATCTCTGTGAGGTTGTGATGTCAGAATTGAAACTCACTGAATTCCTCAACATGCCAGTAAAAGAACAGAATATTTATTTAAATATCTGCTGAGATGAGTAAGTTTTCCTTAAAGAAGGACCAGTGTAGAAAAATTTCATAAACCAAAAGTAGTGGTATATATTCCTAAATTTCAAAGTGATTGCTTAGATTAAGGGACCAGAATTAAACTTCAAGTCATTCTAATTGATATCATATGTAATTCAGACTGTGTAGAACTCTTTTATTATTCTTGTATGAAGTCCAGCAACTTCTAAGTGCAAAGCCTGTAACCCTACATGTTCAGAATTCATATAATATATGTATTCCTCTGAGTTCTGTACAAGATTGATGTGTAAACCGTAGTTCTCATGTGGTCTATATAGTTGTCATGGATATCCTTACTCAGATGGGCATCTACAATATCATCTTCCATCAAGACAAATAGTCTTGATTTGCAAGCCAGAGAACTTATCTCTTCACTCTAGTTTGTTCTGATGGCTAATCATACTCACAGTTAAAATGTTTTTTCCTCATTTGAATATGACTTTGAGTCATTAATTTTGTTATGCTTTTCTCAACTAGATCAACAAGTCCTTTAGAAAATAAATATTTTGATATTGTGAAGAAGACTTGCTCCATCTCTACAAGGCCTTAGAGCTAAGTGAGTGGAGCTTCTAAAATCTCTCTTCACAGTAAGGCATTTTTTGTAGCCCTTTAATTTGTGGGTTTATTCTTCTTATTCTCCATTGCTTTCTAAATATGATTCTCATAAGTGAATTTCATTATTCCATTTATGTCCCATCAGTGTTTTTAAAAAAGGTAAAAACAAATTTCCCTTCTTTATTATGGTTCTGTTTATACTTCAGAATACCTTATATCCTTGACTGGTCTGTGTTTTTGCTGTGCCATATCCACATTGCAGATCAGTATTGTGTCCTCCTCTATGAATTGTATCTGAAGTATTTTTTTTTTAATTTACTTTCACATCAGTAGTTCAGAATTTAAAATAATGACAAAATTAATGTTAACACTTAATGAAGCTCCTTAGATATAGCCAATTTATTGATTCCTACTGAACACTACTTTTTACTGTCTGCCAGTTAGGCAGTTCTTAATCCCTTTTTCAAAGGATTGTGAAAATTACATGCTAACTTTTTAAGTCTGTGCAACTTTAAGTCATGCCTTTGTAACATCTAAGTATATTACATCTGCAGTTACCTTTGTCAGTCAAACTTGTAATCTCATCAAAAAATGAAATCAGTTTTGTTTGATAAGACCTGTCCTCCATAACATGATATTGATTTCATTTATATTCTTCTTAATTTAATTATGTATTGATTGAATCACATGTCAGCTTTCCATTCTTTTGCTCAAGGATGATAACGTGGTAATCAATCTATACTTTAGCTGGGTCATCCTGCTGTCTCCATTGGCACACTATTAACTCTTTTCTTATCTTCAGAAATGACACCTCTATTCTATTATTGATTAAAAATAAATAGTAGGAAGCTGGAAGAAAACCCAGCGGAATCTTTGACTCTTGGGTTTGTTCAGGTTACCCAGACCTGCTCATTTAAGAGGGTCTTTACAAAGAAAGGAAACAAATGTGAAGAGTGCCATTCAGATTGCTGGTTTTCCTTGCTTAAACCATGTGATATTAGGGACTTTGGTCAGGCTACCTTCTTTCAAAGAAAACATCAGGTTTATGAACAAAGCATGATCACAGGATCTCTGTTACCTTGAGCACAGCAGGTGCTTCCAACGTTCAGAGTTTCTAGGCACATGTTTCCAGTTGGTCTCAGCTCTCCCTCTTACTTTCCTGTGAGGGACACACTACAAATGCTTCTCTAGAGTATGTATTTTCTATTTCTGTTGCATAGAAATGCACTTGAAGTCCATACAATGTTCAAAACCCTGTTATTGACAACATGAATTATTTTCTCTAGATAGGTCTTGCTCAGATCGTCCTGTAACCAGTGTTTTGGATGGGGCTTCCAACGTTCTGGCCAACTGACTCCATGAGGCAGCAAAACTTCCCCTTCCAGGTTGGTTGTATGAAAAGTAATACTTCTTCCCAGCAGCTCCTGGTCTGTCATCACTGAGAGAGAGAGAGAGAGACAGACAGACAGAAAGAGAAAGGGAGACAGAGAGAGTGAGAGACTGAGTGTAGCTGGTTTGGTCTGAAAGAGTTTAGGAGATCTGCTTGCTTTCTTTACAGACTCTGCCTACTCTTTGATCATATCTCCCTAGTACTCTTAATATCCCCAATTTATTCAGATTCTTTCCCCATTTTATCACAGTAAAAAACTCTACTGGTAGTAGAGGAACTGTCATGTCCTGAAGGCAGCTAAGCATATCTGAGGAAGAAAGGCTCAAATGTCAACAGGAGCAACAAAGCTATCTGTAAGTGTCATACCTGATACATTAAAAGAACGTGGGTTTATGAATAAACTAGTATGCACCTGAGGATGCAACTATCTATCCTACATTAGAAATGTATCTATTCATCACTTATTTTTCTGTATGTCGCTATAAGGAATGCTATCTCATCAAGAGAATGATAATATATCACTTTTCCATCTGAAGAGTTTGTAGCAGATCACCTCTCACCCAGCCAGCGCAAAAATATATTTAAAGTTACTAGCAAAAACCCTGAAACTGACAGTGTAAATGCAGTGAGCAGGCAAAAGGAGTGCCCTAAAACAGTCGAAATTGAAGATGGCAAGTTTTGATTGCATAGTGATAGTGTTGAACTACCTAAAACATTTTCAACTTATCAAGAAAAAAATCTTTCAGAAATTTCCTTGTGAAATAACCAGAAAAAAAAAAAAAAATCATTGGACATGAAATTAATTCCAGAAAATCAGTTATCTGAACGTTCATTAGGAATAGATATGTCAGTATTCTTCTAGCTACAGTTCTACAGAGTTGTCACGATACTGTGTTTTTTTAGCTTTGAAGATCAGGTAAGGCTAATACTGTAATTTCTGCTTAGTGTTTGTACCCATCAGAGCACCACTTGGTGGTGCTCATCCATTCAGCAGTTGCATTACAAATGGTAGTAGCGCTAAGGAAAAATAAAAAACATCCAAAACATGCAGTCCTTCTGGGAAAAGACATATTTTAGCCCTAAGAGTACCCATACTTTTTAAGTTTCACCATTGTGTTAATCCTCCATTTCTACGTCACATTAAAAAACATTCACTTCATGTCTGTTTTCAAAACCAGTTGGTGTGAAAGCTTAAGTTTACTAAGTACTTTCCCCCCTAATCATTGATTACCCTCCAAATCTTACGTTATTCTAGAAAGCAGCGCCTGTATCATCTAGCTGAGAAAAATACTAAAATTAAAATATGCTCCAGGCATACTGCTTAGTTTTCTATCTTAATGAAATAAGAAAGTGTGAGCCACTGAAATTAATTCTTCTGTCAGGATTATTGTGTGGTTCAGAGCTCTGAATACAAACAGATTTGAGATCAATAAGCTTTTACCATTTATAGCCCTTAAAATCTATATCCAAATGTCAGAAATCAGAGTGTAATACCACAGAATAAAACTGCTCAATAAGAAACATGCTGAGCTGGGGACAGTATCTGAAGAGCAGAGAAAGAAAGTCAACCCAAATTTCTAGTAATATAAGATTAGTAAAAATAAGAATTCTTTAGCTCTGATAGGGAGGAATTACACTGGGCCACTTTCAGGGGCTTTCTGATGAGTAAGGTGACTTTTGCCAATGTTTTACTTGCCTTTCAGAGTGACCTAGATTGGCTAGATGTGATTCTGCTCTCCAGCTAACAAAACTGTCCTATCACAGAAGCAGCTGCTCCTGGCTCCCAGCTCCCATGAAATTCATAATGCAAAGGGAGACCCTGCTTCTTACAGAATTGTGCTGTATCAGAGGAGCTCACAGCTCCTGTTACGTGGGAACTCAGTAGGAACTGGGAGCCACCAGGCCATGAAGATGCCCTTGGCCACAGTCCTTGTATTTTGGAAACACACCTTACAGGTCCCCTATGCTTTGAGCAAAGAAAAATGTTAATTTACACATTGAGTGATAGTAAAGAAAAGAAGATACAAATTAAATGAGAATGGAAATAAAATGGAGCCTTAGAAAGGAAAGCATTAAATGAAGAAAGAAGCACTATTTCAGGTGCAATCTAGTGAAGCTGAGTGATTCATTGCCTCAGAAGTTTAAAGGAATGAGAAATGCAGGTGGATTTTAAAATGGACTAAATGAGTATCAATTGGTTTTGTGAGTATCAATTGCTTTTAAGAATTATGCAAGCTGAGAAACCTAATAGTATCTCATATTTGAGGACAGACAACTTATTCACTTGCAGAGACAAATAAAAGAACTATTTTATGCCATGTTTATTGGTGTGCAATTAACTGGGATGCTTTTGACACCATTCTTTAACGCAGCAAGTATTGTTTCTTATAATACAATACTCAGCCTCATTTATGGAATACTCTACCATTTCTTGTGAGGGACCACAACTGCAGTTTGCTTCTCAGAGTTTATCCTGATGACATAGTTAATCTTTTTTTCCACTCCTAATTTGGGATCCCTCCACACATAAGAACCCCAGAGTGAAGCAGAGCTATTTTCTTTCCTTCATGAATTCACTGGGGAATGTACATATCAGCTTAAATTATCACAAGTCATCAGTAGCTAAAATTGAATATATATATATATATTTTTAACTTACTGCTGTTCAGAAAGTTGTTAAACTGCATCACAATGAACTCAGACATTTCCATGGGTTTTCATGCCATGATCCTTCCCTTCCTCTGTGGGCATGATTTCCTGATGTGTTTTTGTCTCCTGCTATTTTTTTAGAGGTGGTTATTCTAGCACTTCTTGAAGTGTTGGAAAAGGGTCAGCATTTTGAACAAAACAGTTAAAACTACAAATAATCATATCACCAAAAGTAAACTCATGAGAAACTAGTTCCTTTCACACCTTAAACAGCCAGTTGTTTTCTGACTGAAATGCATTTTTGTCATGTTAACAGCATCTCTTTAAAGTTCCTTTTCATTTTTGGAGTATCCCTTTGATTTGAATTACAGGCTGCATATTGTATTACAGGGGCAATATTTGTTTTCTTTCTTATTAATCATTACCCAAATTCTTTGTCAGATGTTTAAAACAATATGTATTTCCTCTAATCTGTGAATACAAATTAAATATATTTATTTATTAACTGGTAGGCTGCATCCAATAATGAGGTAGCTCCATCTGCTTCAGGCTTGGATTGTTGACTTATGGTTGTCATCTGTGGCAGCTCAATTCTGTGTGCTGATTGCTTTAGAATTTTGCAGCAATGCGGTTTTGTCCTTCCATTTTCCTTAACAAGGTTGATAGAATTTGTAGTTACTGATGGGCTCTGCCCGCTCTGTCTTCTTTATAATGTGCTGAGCTCATAGAAAATCTAAAAAATAAAGAGAAACATGAAACCATGTTTATAAACATTCTTCCTCTACATAATGATTAGTAAATTTGCTTTGATTTTAATTTTTTTATCTCTTTAATTCTGCAAGGACCTTGCCTCTTCTATCAATTAATGTTTTGAAATGGATGACCTGTGAATGTGTGAGGAACACCCTTTAACCCAACAGGAATAAAACTGCTGTAACTAGACTGACAGGGGAAAACTAGAAATTTGAATGAAACTCTTTCATTTTCTAAAACACAAAGTTCAGTCAGGTTGTATCCTGTAGATCCCCACTGTTTGTGACTTGACAAGCTGTGTCTCTTGTGGAAGAGACTTCTTCAAAGGCAGCAGCAAATTTCTCATTGAAGAGACTTTTACAAAGGCAGCAGCAAATTTCTCATCTTCAGGTGCAGAAGCAACATAAAACCAATTCTAGAACAAGAGGAAAATATGTTAGATATAGAAATGAGGTCACTGAGCTGGTTCCAGCATGGCTTTACATCTCAGCAATGTGGCCACAGAAGATTAAGCACCAAATCACACCCCATAATTCTTTACCAGTGTCACCTTATCATTCTATTAATTCATCGTATAAGAGATAATTCTAAATGAATTTCTTTTTCAGCTTTTGTGCAAATGCCAGAGAAAAATAAAAGATGACCTTGAAACTCATTGAAACTCATGGTTAGAGACTCAGGCCAAGTTAGAAAAAGAGCTTTCTCAGTACTTTTTGTATGTGACCCAATACACTGGGACTTATAGATTATTTTCTGAAAAAATAGTTGTCAGGTGTTTATGTTATTCTCAGGTTTTATACACATCTCATCACTGGACAGAACATATTTAATATTCAGTTTCAAAAGAACCATGACTTAAATAGTTAAGGAACTCCACAGGAACTCTAAATAAATGATAGAATGTTTTGTATATTTGGCTTCTTTTCGGAATTCCTCCAAAACATCAAGAGTTCTTTATTGTTTTTCAGGGGTGGTTAAAAGGGGGACTTTTCAGAATGCTTACAGCTCTTTTTCTGTTAAATCCAACGTTTCTTTCTCATATGAAATTTCACAGTTTAGCTGTGTGTATTTTCTTATTCCTTTAAGGGTATTTGCAAAGACACATTTGATCTTATGAAATCGTCATGGATAAGAAAATATAAACTCTCTGATAGGATTAACTTCTTCATGAAATGCCCAAGGTGAAAATTTTTATCAATACAAATTGTCAAACTCAGTCACAACACTTATCCCTAACCTCACTTGGATTTCAGGAAAATTTCTTAGAAAAATGAAGAATTTAAGCACACAGTCTACCTGTTTTTCATGTCTTTATGCTTCCATTTATTCTAGTAGTATTAACACTCCTCATAATTTCTAATATGTTTATCCTGCTAGATATCCCCAGTAGTCTGTAGAGCCCACTGGACTGCAATAGCTTCATCCTTGCAAAGCTAGGTCCTGTAGCCCTATTTGTATCTCCTTTTTCTTTTTCTCTCACAGTGTTCATAATCAGAATTCCATTAATTTAGCTTTCTTTAAGGCTTATGATGTGAATTTTTGTCACGTGAATTTTTCCACTGTGAAACAAAAAGCAGCCTTTGTCTTTGCAGCCTCAGGTGTTCTGTGGCTGAACAAGAAGCTATTGTGGTAACTCATGATGACTTTTCTGCAGGCAGATTTTCAGGATGTGATGTTCTCTGAGACAAAGCCAAATGCAGCTGACATTTCATCACAGCTGAGAAAGTCATGGGGGAAGTTTGGCCTGACCGAGAGTTTACTTTGGCTGAAGAATGAGCTCTGTGGAAAGCTGAGCTCTGATTACTCACAGTCTATTGACCTGTGGCTGCTTGATGGACATGAAGCATTGGCACCTAAGTTTTGCATATCGGAAGAAAAAAGTCCAGAATAATAGTCATGCCTCTTATGTCATGTTCTAACAAGTAATGCTTCTCCATTCTTTCTGTGTCTCATCATTTTTCTCCTCTGCTTGTGAGTATTTATGTCAAGGAGCACAAAGACCTGTAAAGTACTGAGGCCAGGATTCTCAGAGGACTAAACGCACTTCTCTGACTTCACAGTGACAGGAGTAGCCAGAGCTGGTCTTCATAGCAGCAATCTTTGCTAGCATGACAAAAAAGTTGCTTGTTTCAGTGCATGATGTCCTTTTCTTAAAAGGCCTATTTGTAACTTTCTTTTTTTGCAAAGATGAGTTTAATTCTTACTCGTCACCAGAAGGCAACATGGCAACTATACTTAATCTTCAGCACTGACAGGTAAAAATACTTAAAATAGAAATGTCTTACAGCAAAGGGTAGAATATACCAGCATAAAAACCTGAACATACTAAATGAGAAGTCAGCCTAAGTTTAATTAACTAACCTCTCAATTTAGTGTCTTTACCACATTGTTGTTTGTAAGTCTGTATACTTGAGGGCCCTATCTGAAAGACGACATTGCATGTTTTTTTTTTAAATTGAGATAATACTAATTAGATCTGTCTGAAAATTAGGGTGGATGTTTAGTAATTCTTTGTGAGCATCTCTTCTAGATTTTTCAGTGAAGAATCAAAACAAATGTGAATGTTAGCTCTAACAACAATAGTGAAGAATATAGCTGAATATAGCTATATTCAGTAGCTGGCTACTGTTGAAAAGACTCCTGGAATTTGGGCTTTTCTTTGCAGACACAATTTTTAAATTAATGTTGTCCTTAGACAGACACTGAACTGACAGACATGACAAGAGAACATCTGTTTTCTAGTGTGCATCTATGCCACATGCAACTATAGAGTTAGTGTCATATTCTCATCCTACCAATACACCTACTATCTATTAATAGGGGAGGATGCCTATAGCTGATAGAGCAGCTAAGATAGACTCATTTGCCGCTTTCTCCTTCTGCTAAGACTAGCAGATAAAGTGACAATTAGTGTCATTTAAGTTTTCCTTTCTGTTGGTACAGATGTTTTATGATTGTGCATTTAAATAGTCACTTATACCACATTTTAAAGCTACATTTACACACAGTATACTTATATTAGGCCAGGTGAATCCACTGAAGGGTGAATAGTGTTGATAAGAAGAAGAAAATAAAATGTGCATTTACTTCTGTATCTATGTGTGTGCATTATATTTTGTACCTCCTTAGGCATGTCATAACATAATGTTCCCGCTCTTTTTTGAATAGAATTAGAAGATATTCTTATATAAACATACAGCATTTAAATTGAGGGAAGCGCACTGACAAGAGCAATAATACTCAGTGCCAATGATGCAAAGTACATTGCTATGCACTGAGTACTTTGTTATTAGAAGGTTGTGCCAAAAAGCCTCAGCCATTGTTGAAACTGAAAACAACATAGATTTGTCCTTTGAGAAGCTGTACTGGTTTTGGCTGGGATAGAGTTAATTTTCTTCATAGTAGCTGGTATGGTGCTATGTTTTGGATTTGTGACCAAAACAGTGTTGATAACAGAGGGATGTTTTAGCTATGGCTGAACAATGCTTACACAGCATCAAGGTCTTTTCTGTTTCTCACACTGCCCAGCCAGAGAGTAGATTGAGGGATGTGCAATAAGTTGGGAGGGGACACAGCCAGGCAGATGACCAGAACTAACCAAAGAGATACTTCATGTCATAAAGAAGGAGGAAGGGGGGATGTTTGGAGTTATGCCGTTTGTCTTCCCAAGTCACCGTTACACGTGATGGAGCTCTGCTTTCCTGGGGATGGCTCTAAACAGCTGCCTGCCAATGGGAAGTAGTGAATGAATTCCTTATTTTGCTTTGCTTGCACTTGCAGCTTTTGCTTTAGCTCTTAAACTGCCTTTATATCGACCCATGAGTTTTCCCACTTTACCCTCCTGGTTCTCTTCCCCATCTGTTCGAGTGAGCGGCATGTGTTGGAGTGAGCAAGCAGCTGTGTGGGGCAGAGATATGTACAGGAGTTAAACCACAACAGAGGCTTATATGCAAAGTCTTCATCCACCATGCTAATCCACAAAGGTGGATTTTCAGGCCTATATGAAGCCTGTTGGATAGATTCATTCTTTCCATATGTTTGGACGGCACTGTGATCAGAGTGATAGAAGAAAGAAGTAGAGTATAATGTAGTCTCTCTGCATAAACAAAGGATGTCATTATAGCAGGCTGTCATTCTATCAAGTGAACACTTCAGAAACATAGCATCACCTTTTTTAAAAGTGTGGTTTTAATGCTAATATGAAACTATTGTAAAAGCTGTGCAATTTCTGCACCTTGAGACTACTTTTGCATATGTGTTGTACCAGAAGTAGAGTCTCCCCCACCAGAATGTCCTGTTTTCTTAACAGCTTATGATGTTTTAATCTCCACTTCTCTCAAATCCTCTGCCTTTCCCTTTCTTAATCACTCTGCATAATGAAAAATCCGTGTATTAAGAAAGCATGCTAAGGTTTTGCAGCCAAGACTCCACTCAAACTAACCAGTCTTTGAATCTTATTATGTACAACAGAGACTATTGAATTCACTCCTGTCAGTAAGACTTTATTATATGACATGAGGCTGAACCAGATTATATCACTGACAGCTGCATAATATAAATGGAGAGGAGTTGCTGTGTATAGTGGGAAACACTAGAAGCAGAATTAGAAATTTCTTTGCTTTATTTTGATCACTGAAGCTGTGCCAATTTAAGCTATTTAGTAGTGAGGTGATTTGTTAAAAACAATCAATTAATATTCACAAGAATTCCAATTATACTTAGCTTAAAGAATGAATAAGAAAGCTAAGTATCTTGCAGAGATTCTATTGGAAACTGCGGCATGTGCTCCTATGGTTTTGGTTTTCTATTACCTTATTCACCTGTTCATATCCTGCATATCCCCAAAGGGTAAATTTCCATCCTGGCCCGTGAGTCGTTCTTGGTCAACAAGTGGATTATCCTTCACCAAGCAAATGATCTTCCTGCTGGACTCAAAATTGGAGAGATTTTCTGTTCTTTCATCCACCTATGAATATTTATTACTCTACTAGGTGAGTTTAATAAGAGTCTGATTTAAAACCCATTGAACTCAAAAGGAGTCTTTCAGATTATTTTAATGGGATTTGATGCTGACCCTAAGACTTTATATCAGTAGACATTACTGAGAGCTGTAAGCATTCTGAAGAGATAGGGAATGAACACAAAGGAACAGAGCCTGGTTTGCATGTATAAAGAAACTGGATGTCTCAGGTCTCACTAAGAGGTTTTTATTTAGCTGCTACGTCAACTATTTGACAAATGAAGCTGACTTTAGTGTCTTACTCACGGGGTGTCAGAACTCTGCTTATTTCTGTATCTTTTATTAGTCTACATTCTGTTTGAAATGCACAGGAAAAATAAGATTGTAATGTGCTGCAAACAGTTGGGAGATATTTGTAGGAGTAGCTACCTAAATTGTGGTTTGAAGACTGTTCCTCAAAATAATGGAAGAAAATACCTAGCAGAGGTTTATAAAGATAAAAATCTGAAAAGTACCTCTCAAAGTAAGCTATGTATGTCTTTTATATGTATGTGTGCATATATATATCTTACATTTTAGCTGACAAGCACTGAAAGTTTATTATTCATATATGAATACATATAATAATATCTATCAGTATATATATACATTTAAATTTAAGTGAGAATATTAAATATTTTGCAATAATTTCAATGGAAACTGCTTTACAAGTGTATATATATATATATGCATCCAAAGAGTTACAGTCAACAGCTCAATGTCCAAATGGAAACCAGTAAAGAGTGGTGTCACTCAAGGCTTCATACTGGGACCAATACTATCTAATATCTTCATCAATGACATAGTGGGAATGAGTGCACCCTCAGGAAGTTTGCAGATGACACCAAACTGAGTGGTGCAGTTGAGGGAAGGGATACCATGCAGAGGGACCTTGACAGGTTTGAGGAGTGGGCCCATGTGAACCTCATGAAGTTCAACAAGACGAAGTACAAGGTCCTGCACCTAGGTCACAGCAATCCCCAATATTAGTACAGACTTGGGGAGGAGCTGACTGAGAGCAGCACTGCACAGAAGAACTTGGGGATACTGGTAGATGAGAAATTGGATATGAGCAGCCAACATGTGCTTGCAGCCCAGAAAGCCAATCGTATCCTGGGCTGCATAAAAAGAAGCGTGACCAGCAGGTTAAGGGAGCTGGTTCTCCCCCTCTGCTCTCCTGAGACCCCACCTGGAGTACTGCATCCAGCTCTGGGGCCCGCAGCACAAGAAGGACATGGGCCTGTTACAGCGGGTCCAGAGGAGGGCCACGAAAATGATCAGAGGGCTGGAACACCTCTCCTATGAAGAAAGGCTGAGAGAGTAGGGGTTGTTCAGCCTGGAGAAGAGAAGGCTCCAGGGAGAGCTTACTGTGGCCTTTCAGTATATAAAGAGGGCTTATAAGAAAGATGGAGAAAGACTTTTTACCAGGGCCTGTAGTGACAGGACAAAGGTCAATGGTTTTAAACTGAAAGAGGGTAGATTCAGATTGGACATAAGGAAGAAATTTTTTACGATAAGGGTGGTGAGATACTGGAACAGGTTTCCCAGAGAAGTTGTGAATGCCCCATTACTGGAAGTGTTCAAGGTCCAGTTGGATGGGGCTTAGAGCAACCTGATCTAGTGAAAGATGTCCCTGCCCATGGCAGGGGCATTGCACTAGATGATCTTTGAAAGTCCCTTCCAACCCAAACCATTCTATAATTCTCTGATTCTCTGATTCTCTGACTCTATGACTTTATCGTATGTATCATATATATAAACAATGAATTTCAGAGGCTTATCAGACCCTTTCTAAATTTGCACATTCTTTGAAATGTGTTCTTCTCTTACTATGAATGCAACTAATTCTGAAGTAAGGGACAGAGGAGCGATTGCTGCAGTGACTGGTGGAAAGGGAGTACCCAGATGTACATCTGCATGAAACCGTGGTAAACACTTCTTACCCCTTGGTTTTCAAGCAGATAAGTTTAATTTCTGCCCTGGCAAAGTTGTGTTCTATTTTTGTTATGAAATAAATATTGCACACAGTATGGACACAAGAGGATTTATTACTGACCTGATTTCTCAGTATCCACTGCATCTCAACTAACACTGGCATGCAGGTCTAGCTCTGTCCCTCTCTGCTGTAAACCTGCTGGCTTTTGACATAACAGGAAGGAATATAATGGCAAAACACATTGCAATATGATTGCTGAACAACTATTAGGCTTTCCTGGTGAATGCTAAAGCATTCAGTTTCAGTGTTTTGAAGAAGGAAGATTTTAATTTCTGTTGCTGTTCGATGTGAAGAATGAAAGCATGAAACTTAGCCTTACAATGCAAAAACTTAGCTGAACAGGACCCCTAATTGAGAATCATTGGCAGCTTTGATCATTATTCCAAAGCAAAATTCTTCCTGAAATACATGATAATTGGGTTCATTTATAATATTTGTTCAGTGGTATATTATTTTCTTTTCTCTTTCCAAAGTCAAGTGGCAATATTTAGCCATTTATTAGTACAAACTTCCATATGCCATGTATAATTTCTTGGTTGACCTAAATATCACATGTGTAGTTTATCTTGTGAGTGGTCTCAAAAGACCTATGTGACGGTTGTTGTCCAGTCTTCTGTGGTTTCTTGGATGCATCAAGTAACATAGCCTCTCACCTTACTAATTTAAGTAAAAACTGAACTCTTTGATTGTTGATGGAAAGAGAAATTGAGATGTGCAGTTAAATCTGAGATCCAGTCAGGGGGGCAACAGTGATTAGCCTTGGCAGGAGATGCTTGCTTCTTCCTGTCTTCTCTCCTGACACACACGGCATGTCAACTATCTACTGATCCTACAAATGGAAAATGTAAGATTACATGTGAACTGCAGGTTTATGTGTGATGGGATGGTGTGCACTGCTGCCAGTGTATAGAAAGGTGAAGAGCTATTTTCAATGTCTACTGCATTTCTTTGACATTTGCAGAGATATAAAGAGATCAGCAAACAATGTATTTAGGGCATGCTTCTATTTTTAAAATGTACTCTAAAGAATTACAGTGTTCTATTTGATCCTACCATTGAACTCAGAATTTAGAGTGGAGATAAAGAGAGGCAGTAAATATAGAACTGAATTCTGTTTAACATCCAGATTCAAAAGAAGTAGTGCTCTGTGTTGGAAACCTAATAATGTTGAATATGTCCCGGTAGAATTATCAGAACATTACCAAGCAGCTGATGTTAATAACATCAGCTCAAGTATTCTGAGAATTTAAGAATAAGAAGAATTCGTTCATTTAGTAAAATCTTCTCTGTATCACCTGCCATTAGATTTCACACAACAACTCTTGTACCAAGAGCATTAACTTTTGTTCTTCTTGAGAAGATTTTGCCACCTCTGTAATTAGCACTTTGGCACAAATTTTGCCTATAACACTTTATGGAATGCATGACTTTGGGCTGCATCAGTGAAATCCGTTGAACATAATTTATTTTTTATATGTTAAAAAAGAGTGAGTATTCTATGTAGTCTTTATGATATTCCATGAACTATGGCTCTGTATGTATTGGAAAGTATGGAATATGAGTAAAAGTAGATTTAAAAAATATTTTTAACATATAAAACTTGTTCCTTGGTACAAGATAAACAAAACCCCCATGATTAGACTGGTATTAAGGATTGACAAAGTTTGTTGTTAAATTTATCCTTACATTCATTATTTTTATAATATTCAAAAATATTTTGTAAACACCAGAATTTAAAAGTTTACCAAAATAAATTTAAGTATGCTAAAAAAATAAATAAAATTAATACCAATAATTCAACTTCTGTCTTGCATTTTTTCATTTATTATTTCCTGTTAAATTCAAGATGCTTTGAATTAAAAAAAAACTTTTTCCCTTCAAGTTGTCACTGAAAGACAGAGTTAAGTGGCTCATGTCACCTAAATATTTGATTACATCAAATGATGATACGGTGTATTTTCACATACAAGTAATTAAATGCCTGAATTAAAAAAAAAAAACAACAACAAAAAGAAGTTTTAAAAATAGGTGATTACACAATGCCTCTGTAATACCGATAGATATCAAACTGGGTTATGGCTGCTGTGATGTTAGAAGATCCTGCAGTCAAAGGATGTAGTTATTCATTGTTAAGGTTTCTTGTCAGGACAGAGCACTTTGTAATGATCTGGAAAAAAATCTACTCTTTTTGTTCCTGTGTTAAGGCAAAAGTTGACATGTAAAGCACTTTTTAAAATAGAAAAATAAAAAAATCTTGAATCTGAAACAACTTTTTTTCAGATTCCTTAAGAATTAATCTACACAAAAATCATAGGTTGCTTACCCCTATTCTTTCTGTATGAGCTGGGTTGCTTGCTCAGATTGCATTTCCCTTACAGGTAGACGACCATGGAAGCCCACTGTAGAACTGCAGCTGTAGTGGAATCATCAGGATTTCCCTAAATTTTGTTTGTACACATGTTCTGTGGTATACACTTTATGTTTGCACTTTCCACAGTGTGGTGCGTTAACCTTGGCTGGCTGCCAGGTGCCCACCAAGCCATTCTATCACTTCCCCTCTTCAAGAGGACAGAGGGAGAAAATATGATGGAAAAGCTTGTGGGTTGGGTTAAGGAGAGGGAGTTCACTTACCAGTTACTCTCACGGGCAAAACAGGCTCAACTGGGGAAAATATTTTGTATTTTATAAATAATATTTAATTTCTTGCCAATTAATAACAGAGTAGAATAATGAGAAATAAGAACAAATCTAAAAACACCTTCCCCCCACCCCTCCCTTCTTGGCTGAACTTCACTCCTGTCTTCTCTACCTCCTCCCCCAAGGGGGGACAGGGAATGGGGGTTGTGGCCAGTTCATAACGTGTTGTCTCTGCTGCTCCTTCCTCCTCATGTTCTTCCTCTGCTCCAGTGTGGGGTCCTTAATGAACTTCTCCAACGTGGGTTCTTCCCATGGGCCGCAGTTCTTCACGAACTTCTCCAGCATGGGTCCTTTCCATGGGATGCAGTCCTTCAGGCATGGACTGCTCCAGCATGGGTCCCCCATGGGCCACAGGTCCTGCCAGAAAAACTGCTCCTGAGTGGGCTCCTCTCCATGGGCCACAGGTCCTGCTGGGAGCCTGCTCCAGTGTGGGCTGGGGGGTCACAGCTTCCTTCAGGGCACATCCACCTGCTCTGGCATGGAGTCCTCCATGGGCTGCAATGTGGATATCTCCTCCATCCTGATCCTCCATGGGATGCAGAGGGACAACCTGCCTCACCATGATGTTCTCCACAGGCTGCAGGGGAATCTCTGCTCTGGCTCCTGGAGCACCTCCTCCCCCTCCTTCTTCACTGGCCTTGGTGTCTGCAGGGCTGTTTCTCTCACATATTCTCACTCCTGTCACACAGCTGCTGTTTTTACCCTTTCTCAAATATGTTATCACAGAGATGCCACCAGCATCACTGATAGGCTTAGCTTTGGCCAGCGGTGGGTCCATCTTGGAGACAGCTAGAACTGGCTTTGTCCAATGTGGGGGCAGCTCCTGGTGTCTTCTCACAGAAGCCACCCCTGCAGCCCCACCCCCTGCTACCAAAACCTTGCCATGTGTGTAAACCCAATACACACAGATAAAAAATTTCACTGAGTGACTAGCAAAGACAAGACTGTTTAGGGTAATGAAAAATAAAGGTGGCTTATATCTGGCTCAGTCACAAAAATTTTGATTATAATATGTTGTTAGTTTATTTAGCTTAACATAAAGAAATCTGTAGTGTTCTTCTCCAGATATCCACAGTCAAAATTAGATAACATTTTAACAGGAATCCTTTGTATTATGGGTGCTTTCTTAGACCAAGACTTCAGAAAAAAGCTGGGCACCGTAAGCATGGAAGATTTCTAGTAAAGTTTCTAGTACTCTACAAACCATTCACATTCTACAAGTTAATAAGGTAATAAATGAACAGCTAGGTCAAGTTCAAGTATCCTGAATCTGCCAGTGAAAGGACTCTCCGTGGTTGTACAGGCTGGCCTTTGAAGTTCTGCATTCTAGTGCCTTAGGTACAATAACTACATAAAAAAAAGTGCAGGTTTCAAATTTTATGTTTCAATGTCCATTTTATGGACTGCATCTAGACCAAGGGCAATTTGTAGTGCATGACACATCTTGATCTCCAAGTTTTCTGGATTAAGTAATTTAGAGGTCACTTCCAGTTTACACACCTGGATTTCCTTCCCTCGAATGGGGAGCAATGGCCTTGTTTCTTATCCCAGTGTGGGGCACAGCATGTACTTGAACCATGTATTTCCTCTTATTTAGATATCGTCTTTGACATAGGACATGCCTCAGTGGATCATGCACTTAAAATCCAACAGGTGATATATTTTTACTTCAAGCAAGATGAAAGTTGCTGATTTACTGCCCCTAGACCTGAGCTCCTCTCCGTCATTTCCATTTTACTGGAAAGGTAGTGAAGGAAACTGAACTCATAGTTTCCACGAACAAGTCTTACTTTTCAAGACAGAATTTAACCTAAAAAAATTAAGTACGTTCTTCAGATTCATCAAGATGATTTCAAACTCCTAATAATATTATGTTAAGTGGCCTTAAATTCTACAGTTAGAAATGTGAAGTTCTGCAGGATGTAACAAATTACATTTTCAAGCTTTTCTGTTCATGTACTTGTATATAGGATGCTCATAGTTTGTGTAAAGGGGACTAACAATGTTTTCTATATTAAAATAAATTAGAGTATTAACAAGATTCAAAGAGATTGTTTTTCAAATTTTGAATTATATATATGCATGTGTGCGTGTGTTTGTATTCAGAATACGATCCTCTATCATAAAAATGGCCATTATTTTGTTTCGTAGTGCTATTATTGCTCTGCCATTTTATATCTTTGGAAAGGTACCAATTTTTGTTCTATTTCTAGGCCTTTAATAGCCCACTATTCTTAATTAAATATTCTGATGTCTCTTGTTAACTGCATAAGGGCAGTGACATTGCCTTTAACTACTGTTAAGTTCCTTGGTATTTTTTAAAAGCTAAAGACGGTAAGTATATTTGATGTATGTTTACTTTGGGGTGCAGTTTCATTACTATAAAAAAGAAATACATACTTGAGTCATTATTTAAGTTACTCTATATGCTGTTTTCCCTCCTGTATCTGAGTCTTCCAATTCATTGAAAGAAGCTGAATATACTGTAGAATAACACTGCAAGTCACTTTGTGTACAATTAAAAGTGTGTAATTTCTGAGCAGATTTCCGTCCTTCACCAAAGGTATACATTAGGACTTTAACGATGCGTGAAGATGAATCCCAGTTGTAAATGCACAAACCTTCATAATATTTTAGGAAACAAATAGTTAGCATTTTGGAAATGTGTGTGCGTCTCACACAAGCAATCTGGTTCTCCTCCTCCTTCCTGTTTTGAAGTCAATAGCCTGTGTTACATCAGCCATCTGCAGTTCCATAGACAGGTGCAGGGTCAGCATCACAGCTCCAAGCCTGAAGTTCAGAGAGAGCTGAAAAAATTGCTAAGCAACTAAGAAGAATTTCCAGCATCATTTAAAAAAACCACCCCAGCATTCATTTCTAACAATATGGATGTTTTTATTTGTTTTTTTATACATTTCTCTGGACATAGCTTGTCCAGAGGTAACAGCATATGGGCTTGCTTGCAACTTTAAACTCTGTAGGAATAATGAGAAATATGTAAGGCTAACCATAAAGTATGGGGAAAAAAATCCAGTCAGTTTGTTGAGGACTTGGTATGCCTTGGAGGTAACAGACTATTCTACAGTATTGATTGCCTTAGAAACAGGATGCTACTTCCTAATAGCTGCAGACACTAACCAAAATGCTGAGGTGGTATGATGTGCCAAATAAGTACGGAGCAAGAGATCAGGCCAGTGAACTCTCCAAACCCTACACATTGTTGCATCTGCTCAAATTTCCATTCTTTTTTTCCTCCTTTCTATTGCTTGAGTGGGCTGAACCGTTCCTACAAACTCCTCCCCTCTCTGCATATTGTCCTCCCTTTAATTCTCACCAATTAATGTGGTTTTAGGCAAAGAGAGTTAAAATAACACCATTCTCTACATAAATAATTATACACTTAACCAGTGCACCTTGGCAGAAATAAATTCTGTTCCTGGACCTGTCATCACACAAGCATGTGGTTCAATGAAGTACACAACTAGAGATTTTATATGCATTGAAAAGCACTGTCATAAAGTCCATCAGTGCTAGGCAAATAATGTTTTTCATCCAACATCCTCTTCTGAAAGTATAGCTATTGGGTGAAATTATGGTAGTAATTAGGGAAAGATTTTTTTTTTTCCTTTTTACACACATAGTGTTTTCAGGATCAGTAAGACTAACCAGACTTCACTAGTGAAATTTTCATATGTAAAATATATGGTAGTTGATACTATTTATGTATCTAACAATGAAAACTTTTGATATTATTGCTTAGTCATCTCTAGAATAACTTTTCTTTGGTCTTAATGTCACATCAGTGCTTTTGTGAGACTCTAAATTATCAGGTTTTTTAGCACTATAACAATAGTAGCTTTGACTATTTTATTTTTTTAATAGTAGTAGCTCAAATATGGATGATAATAGTAATCAAAATATTTAAACAAAGATCAACAACACTGAGGAAAGTATAAATTTCTTCAAAATATCCTGATTTAGATGAAATGAAGGTCCTATTTTTTTCTTAGACTAAAGCCAAAAAGTCTTACTTAAATAAGATCATTAAATTTGTGTATGCATGTAATTAAATCATAGATGGCATTTCAGGTTAGCAATAAGAAAGGCTAGCCAAAGCATGGATACCTTTTCAGTGAAAATGCTTGCTAGATGACACAGTCAGCAAAAAAAGAAACTATCTTCTTTAATTGGGTTCCAAACTTATCTTGACCTCAAAACGTGAACTGATTATATAGACTTCTAATTATCTAGCACTTTTTTCAATAAAGTAACTCTGTATGATCTTTCTGCTGCTTTTATATAAGCATAAGCATGATATATGTCTTCTTTTCAAATTGAAGGCATACAGTTAGTATATTCCTATTATTTCTTCATTCTCTCCTGTGCATTATCTAATACATTTGCATTGTTTGGTTTCCATTTATATGCTGATATTTCAGAAGACTATCTATGCATCCTGGGAATATAGATCCCTAGTCATACACAAATTTTGATCTGCTTCTCCTTCTACCTACAACCAGCATCACTTTTGTATTCTGAATACAACTTCTAAATTAAAATATCTTTTTAAAAAGAGGATATGAAGGCATTTTGAGAAGCTGAACTGTTTAATAATTCATCTCTTATGTGCTAACAATCGTGTGTTTGATATTTAGGAAACAGAAGTAAATAAAAGACTCAGATCTTCCTTCTTGCCTTCACTTGCATGTTCAGCTTATGTCTGGCTTATTCCCCTTTTCTGTGCCCTGGTGGTTGGCAGAATGGGTGTTTGTGCTCCACTGTTGAAACTTGCTTTTCTCTTTTAACAGGCTTTGCAGCTGCGGCTGAGAAAAAGTCTCTGATGCTGAGCAGTAAGTGTTAAAGATGACTAATCCAATCTGGCTGTCTTCTGACCTGCAGGGAAAAAGGTACGTTCTCAACTGCTTTCAGTGGGCAAACATGAGGTGAAACTCTTGCGAAGAGTGGGCAGAATACAGGTGTTTTGGCACATAGGCACATGTTAGGACATGGCCTGGGGTTTAGCAAACTAAACTCACCATGAGAAGCTGCTGGACATGGCATGAGAAATTGCTGGACACGGTAGATAACAGAGTGAGAAGCTGACAAGTGTTATGGGTTGTGCTGTAAGAAATGGCCAGATTTCATAGATGGTTAAGGGGGAGTGAGGTGAGAGACAGCCAAATCTCCCAAATAATTGAGGGGTCAATTGGGGATCTTTCGAGAAGTGAAATCTTGCAAGGCCAGCAGACTCTCAGCAACCATAATCTGTGAGATACCAAATTTGGGTACAGACGTAATAGAAGTGAGTCCAGTGGGGAAAAAGTAATTAGGGGTGGGCAGTTTATCTAGGATGAAACAAAGGTGGAGAAAGGGAGGGGACAAGGTGGATGGGGAAAACAAGCATGGGAAATGGAGAGGACCTGGAACAAGAGCGGCCAATTGAGTGCAAGTAAGCTGTTGGCTGGTATACTTCTCCGGCCAAGCCCTGTCTTCTTACTAAATTCTATTCCTAACTAGTTTCTGTATGAGTGCACTCCGTTCTGGGTATGAGCATGTGAACCACTAGTGACCTTCAGAGGGACTAGTCAGTAAGTAGTATGAGAGATCTGAGTGCCAGCCACTGGAGAGAGAAACTGTGGGTCTGAGGAGCCCATAGGTCTAGGAGCCGGCTACTGATGGCAACCATATTGTGTGTAGGTGAACGACTAGCAGACTTCAGGCTGGACTAGCATGTAGTAGAAGGACACCAGCACCTGAAAAGACTCAAGGTCTAACGATCTGAACCAGTAACTGGGTGAGGGGCCTGGGATCTGGGCAAAGATATTAGATGGACTTGGAATCCGTGATAATATACAGGGAATGTATGGATGTGGGTGTGCCTGTAAATCCAGAGTGAGGGTACGTATATGAAACCACTAGCGAGCTTACATCCCGGTCTGTGTGCATGTGTGTGTGCACACGCATGTGTGTGTGTGTACAGGAATGTGTTCTCCACCTCCCTGCTGGCTGGACCTGGGCGCAGGGAGCCTCTGCATCCATCGGTCTTGGATGGCAGATACCCTGAGGTCTGAGAGGGACCAAAGTCATCTCTACAGGGCCAGGAAGGAGAACTCCCCTGAGTCCCAAAGTCTACCAGGTCTGGCTCCCTTTTACTATAAGTTTAACATGGGTTAACATGTTAATCAGGATGAACACTAAGTTCACCTCTAGTCTTTTCTTCACCCTTTGTCCTGGTTTCGGCTGGGACAGAGTTAACTCTCTTCTTAGTAGCTGGTACAGTGCTGTGTTTTGGATTTAGTGTGAGAATAATGTTGATAACACTCTGATGGTTTAGTTGTTGCTAAGTAGCGCTTATCCTAAGGTAAGGATTTTTCAGTTTCCCATGCTCTGCCAGCAAGCAGGTGTGCAAGGAGCTGGGAGGGAGCACAGCTGGGGCAGCTGACCTGAACTAGCCAAAGGGGTATTCCATACCATAGAACGTCATGCCCAGTATATATAAACAGGGGGGAGTTGGCCAGGAGGGGTGGATTGCAGCTCTGGCATCGGTCAACAGTTGGTGAGCAATTGCATTGTGCATCACCGGGTTTTTTTTCCTTCCCCCCCTCCCCACCTTTTTTTGGTTATATTCCTTTTCATTACTATTATGATGATTATCATCATTATATTTCATTGTTATTATTGTTAGTATTATATTTTACTTTAGTTATTAAACTGTTCTTATCTCAACCCACAAGTTCTGCTTTCTTTCCCGATTCTCATCCCCATCCCACCAGGAGCCAGGGCAGGGGGACGGGGAGTGAGGGAGTGGCTGTGTGGTGCTTGGCTGCTGACTGGGGTTAAACAACAACACCCTTAAAAGAGCCTTCAGCAGAAAAGTGAAAGATGAGGACATTGTTTTTTCATGAGAAACACAATACAAATTTGATGTCATGACTTACACCATATTGCATTAAGGCCTCTAAAACTATAGCAATTTAGCTAGGAACAAGTAATACAGAATATTCCCATCGTTATTTAATGTATACACACTTGAAAGCCAAATCAGTACTGGAAAAACAGCTTGGTTATGTAATTTAATATATAAACAGGCCTATTTCTAAACCTCATTATCATTTGCTATTTTGCTGTTTGCTTCCGCTGCAAGCCACAAATTTAGTGTATGAAGTGTCTTAGGAGGCTACAAAGTCCAAGAGCTGAGTATAAGGAAACATCCATACTTTCTTTTTCTTATATGTAAGTATTTTGACAAATGTGTTTGAAATAACATGACATAAAAGTGATATGTATTTACTATTCCTTGAAGGACAATTATTTTTGTTTTGTTTCACTAGAAAATTAATCAACACTGGTTTAGTTTCCCTGGTCTATGTAAACTAGTTTCCAAGCACATAGATGAACTTACCTTCTATCATGCACCATTACCAGCTGTATTAAGTAATTTGCAGATAAATCATTAATCATTTTCTTTTATGTTTAGTGTAATAATATTAATAATGAGTGAACAAATTGAGTAATCATATGGCTGTAATATGCGATTCCCATAGGAACTCTGTTGTAATTTACTAATTACAATCATGACACAATATTATAGATTAAATCTAAAATTACAGTTTACTATTTCAATAATGCTTTAATTCCCAAGCTGCAGCAGCAATACCTGACCATGAACATGCCTCCTACTTCAACATAGTCTGCAACATTGATGGTGCCAGGTAAGAAAAAGGCAAATAGGTTGCAGAAGTGATGGAAACAGTAGTAACTTTAGTGTGGATCATTTCCTGAAGAATTAATGAATTAGTTAACTTTTTCTGATAATTACTAATTTACCAAGAAAAAAACCCATGTTCTAGTTCTTGCTTATCAGCTGATATACAATAATTATAAAGCTGACTAAAACCCAAGCAGAATAAAGCAAATAAGTCATCACAATCTATGCGACTCTGATCACCTGAATTCCTGAAAGTTTTACATCTACTTTGCATTTCTCATTCATCCATAAGGATATGATCATCAGTGTCAACACTATGAGGAAGGGTAACCAAATGGAGCAGCCAGTGCTGTAAAATGAGTATAATGGGATATGTACTTAGGTCTGCAGTCACCAAAATCACAATTCTGTCACATCACCTAAAGAAAAGATGTCTGTACCAGATGAAACCAGGACAGTTATGATACTGAAGAAGCATCATTAATAACATATATTTTGAAGGGTTCTTTATTGACAGTCTTTAAATCCTCTGGCCTTTTTTATACTCATATGTCATGCCAGCATAGAAGTACCTAAAGTAATTTGTTTTTCTTCAAAGCAAGGATAGCTCACGAACATTTTTATTAAGCTTCATTCAGTACCTGATTGTTCCCTCTTAATCCATAAACTCACCTGACATTTTTTCCAACCAAGGATCAAACCATATTCCTGTATCTCTCAATTGCTAGAGCATGTTTTGGAAGGCTTTGGGTTTGAAAATTTTCTGTGCTATACTGAGTTTTCAATTCATAAGAGTTTCCTCTAATCTTTCCTATGGGATGGACATTATGCTTCATTATCCAATAAGGAAAGGGTTGTTCTTTGGGTTTTTTTGTTTTGTTTTTTGATCAGCTGCTATTTACTATAAAAGGTATAACTTTTCATTTAAAAAACTTCCTTAAAGATACACTAGAAATAGAAGACCTTTTTAAGCAGACTCTCACAATTAATATTTTGCCCATTTACATGATATTCTAGCTTTTTCCAAATCCTAATGGAAACCCTTTCTTGGTTTCCTGTTTACATTCACTCTACTTTTCTTCAGTCAGTGTTTTATTCCAGAAGTTTTTACTGCAAAATAATATCTTCTCTTTTCTACATATTTTGTTAATGAAAAGATACGTTGTTTAATATAATAGTTTCAGTTATAAAGTAATTAATATAATAGTATTTCAAAGAACTGCACTGGGGAAAATGATTAAATGTGTAATCTTTTAAGAGAGAAACTTGTGTGCAGAAAGCATATTTTAGAGTTAAATTTCATCTGAATACCTGACTTAATTATGGACCACTATGCGATTGTGGTATTTCCAGGATGTTCTGGGTCACTGAGTGGGAAGACATATTTGGACAAGACACATCTATTCACCAGGTTACCCTGCAGTATTAGCTTTTCCACTGAGATCAGCAACAACACTGTCAATTAGTATGTTAATATCTGACCACTGGCTCCCTGATGGCTTTGTTTTGGTTTTAAATTAAGATTAAAATTCAACATATAATATACAGCTTTGGCTAACCATGGGAGATTAATATGAACTGACCTCTTTCCACCATTTGCTGTGATGCTTGGGCCCCTTGAAAATGCTGGTTTTTTGGGTTTTGGTTTGTTTTTGGGTTTTTTTTTTTGTGGTAGCAATTAACTTTTTTTTGCCCCAGAAGGTACCTTTGTAGCTGCTGACACTTCATTTTCATAAAAATAGTTTTTTGAAGCTTGTGAATTTATGAAACAAAGACTAGTGATGAATAGACATTATAGCAACACCGAAGCAGGAGCTTTGTGAGGTCTGCCTGCTATGTGTGCTATTGTGCCTTTGTGTTCAGCCTAGCAGAGGTTGGAGGGGTCAAACAGAATAAAACTATGGACTTAAGGGCAGAAAATAGGGTTGCAGTCACAAAATGTTGAATTTAGTGCACAATGGATGCGGTGCACTGGCAGCAATCTGTCAGCTGCAGTCCTGGCTGGAAGCTTGGTAAATACTACCAGTAATCCTGAGTGGAGTTAGAGACTGGAAATTTGACCGCAAACAGGAACAGTGAATTCACTCAGGAGACCGACATGGTTTGGTGGCGCTTCCTTAAGCCTAAAGGTCTTCTGGGCCCCTAGAGCTGCGTGAAGGACTTGGCTGCTCATCCTCAGCAAATACAACAGACAGCCCGTGCAAGCTGAAGAGCTGCTTCGGACTTTGAGGGTTAATCTCATTACAAAATCCCCTCTTGCAACCTTGTTACCTGTCATTTAATTTACAGAATGGACAGGAGCCAATAGTCTTTCAGGAAGGCAAATTAAAACTGTGTTTTCTTTTACCATATTATTCTTTGGGGTTTGTGTATAATTTTCCTAAGGCTAAGGATTATTTCTCCATATGCCTTTGAAAATGATTACCAGTATATTACAGAGGTAGTCTCTTTAAGATGTAGATTTAATAATTTTCCAACTACTGGTTTAGAGATTGAAGGCAAAACAAAACAGGGAAACGAAGCAGAAAGATTTAATATTTACATTTATTTTTACTGGAGTAGCAAAATTGTATGTCAAATACTTAATAAAATAAATAAAATGGAAAGAATGAATAAAAGTTTCAAAATATATTCAATAGTAAAGAAGAAGAAATACTGATTAAATATGATTTAGTAAGATTATATTATCAATGGCAAATTATTATGATAATTCAGAATTATTCTCCTAGGGAAAAATATATTACACCATGTCTGGGCCCTGAGGGCACCACCAACCCTGCCTGTCTCTGCCCAGCCCCGCTGGAGCTCCCAGCACCCAGCCCACAGCCCAGGAACCCATGTCAGCCCCCCAGTGCCCGACCCATGGGCCCCGTGTCCCAGCCCACAGGGAGGTGCCCGATGCCCAGGGCTGGGGCTTCCCTGGTGCCCCTGGCTGCCCTGCCCCTGGCTGGGGGGTGGGATGGGCCCCGTCTACCAGGCCCTGCCCTGATGGCCCCCACATGGGGACCTTCCAATGGTCCTGGCCCCAGGGAGCCGCTGCCTGCTCAGCACCCTGACACACCATTTGTGTGCCAAGACATATAAGAAAGATACAGCACAGGATCTTTGGGGGACCCATACTTCCACTCACTGCTTGTATTTTAAGTGTGATACTTGGTAGGAGAAAAGAAACACATCGTACAAAGATTTTCTGATAACCAGACTAAAAAGAATGAACAAACAATAATTAGAAAAAGTTTTGTTACCTCAACTATTACTGTAGAGAACCCATCCCTTATCTTGTTCCCCTTCGACCACCACTGCTGCTGACCAGCCTTCTCCATCTGGTGTATGGCAGTGAGACAGCAGCAGCCCAGGTTCTCACCAGGAGGGATTCTGATGGTGTTGATGGTGGTGCTTCTCACTATACATTCACCTGGGGAGGTTTTGTTGCATTTCCTGTAAAAGTTTGCTCACTTAATCCTTCATTGGTCCACAATGTAATGCTATACTCAAGTATCATTATAGTCTGCAAAAGGCTTGCTCTAAGTCAAATACCTCCTTTTCTACCAGTCATTAGTTAAAGTTAAATTACACAATTTTCATTGTGAGGGACAGAGATTCAGTTATTAGTTATTATGTCTAGTCAGACTTTTCATATTGCTGTATGTACTTAGGCCATATATCCTTGTGTCTAAGCAAAGATATTTTAGTTGGATAATGATACCAGTGTATCAGTGCTTTGACCAAAGTCAAATTGGAGTTAAAAGGTATCCCTCGGGCAGTTATTCCTGGCCTATATCACCCCCTTGCTCCCTTCTTTAAAGTAGGCCTAACATAAAGTCCAAAGTCACCTACGGTGGCCTTCCCATTACCTTGAATGGGAATGAGATCAAGGTCTTTCTTTTTCTTTCAGAAAATTGGTAGATTTGAACCATTGCTCAAAGCCCGTTGAAGTTCATGAGACCCCTCACAAACTGAGTTACTGTTGCATAAGCATCTAACTGCCAAAGCCACAGCACTTCATTTTCTGACTGATGGAAAACAGCAGTTGAATAGTGCATCCATTTATTTTGGTCTTATATACCAGAACTACAAAGGCCCTCTGAGTATTTTGGTCTTATCTATAGGAATTACAGAGGTCCCCAAAGTACTATTCTCCCCTGAGTGGAGCTTGCTTTCCTTGCGCAAGGGGAAAAAATAAGTAAAAGTAAGAACCTATTTTCTTGCAGGGAATTGGCAAACTGACGTTTAAGCCTCAGCTCTTTTGCTCCCTAGTCGGTGGATTTCAGCCAGTATGTTCAAGCGAGGCAGTCAGAATTTGGGATAGGATGGCAGAATTTAATATCTGTCCCTCAACCAGGAACAATATATACATATGAATCTTTGGGTTTCTTCACAGTCACTCTGGGAATAGAAAATCTTAGGCATTACTCTTTGTTCTCAGCTGTTCTTAAAGTTACTAAGAAATGATAATAATTTACTTATATTTAGAACCTGCTAAATCTCCTGGTAACAGCATTGTAACTGTGATGGCCCAAGGTTTGTAGGAAGAGAGGTGTTATCTAAGGTAGTAGACCAATTACAGTTGGAAAAAGGAAACAGACTTCAGGCACACATCCCCTTTTCCTCAATATGTTCTTAACTTGAAGGTTGCAACTTCATTTTCAGAATTAATATGCGTATGTATTGTTTACAAGATATTTTTTTTCCAGAGGTATCAGAAAAATAAAAGATATTATGTCTTCCAGCTGATCTGAAACTCTTGATTATGGTATGACAGGTGATAATACTCTTCCCTTTATGACAGTATAAATATGGTAGAATAGTCCCATATTTAATGCAACAAAAGAAATAATTTAGGAACTTTAAAATTGAGAGCTTCATCTTTGATGCAAAAATAGCCACAAGAAACTAACTGTAGGACTTCTTGTCAATTTGCTAAATAGTAGCAAAGAAAAATAAATATATGTAATAGAAATGATAGGTGAGTCTCTCTGTAACAGGTAGGAAAGGGCTATCTAAATCTGTTTTCGGTCATTGATCCCACCTATTATTTTGCATTCGAGAATACACAAAGTGGGAGTGAGTGACTGCCTGGGTGGGTGTTTGGCTGTTAGTGAAGGTTAACACAACACAGATATCAAACATACTTTCTTGTTTTAAAGAAATCAGTGATCGTACATGTTTAATTTCATTAACTATATGCTGCTTCTATGTAAATACTTCACTGTTACATGGCTTTTTGTGACTAAAGTGTCAGAAATAACCTGTGTGCAACATTTTGCAGAGTAAGTAACACCACACTATTTTTTCAATAATTGCAGCAATTACTGTATGAAATGTGTGTGAATCTGGAGATACAGATAGGTAGAATTTGTTTTATATATATAGTTTATTTAGGTCAGCCCTTCCCACACAAAATCTTTTCTGATCTGTAAGACTACTAGTGAAAGTTTTGGTGGAATATTAGTGAGAGTAGCTAGTAAAATAAAGAGTGTTTGTGCAGGGTCCTCCAAAGCAAGTGTTCAATATTGAGAAGGACAAAGCTCTGAACTATCAGGCAGAGGATTCCATTTGGTCTCAATTCTTTGAGTATACCATAAAAAGGGAAACAGCCTTTTAGGAAACCAGGATGCAAACATTGCTGTAGAAAGTTAAAGCTGAGTTATATGTGCCAAAATTAATAATAATTTTGGGATTAAAGCAGGAAGATCTCCTGATAAAAAGCTACATATTCAACATTAATAATCTGCAGCAATAAGAATGGTTTCCTACTAAATACTTTTATTTTCTTCCTAAATGCAATATTGTAGAGTGGTTTTCCCCTAAAAATATAGTTACCTATATGCAGAAGATAATCTAAGAAAATAAAGTGAATAAAAGGTATCATAGTCAGAATGTGCTATTTGCTGCACAACAGCAGCACTGCTAACATGGGGACCTGTCTTATCACTGTGTAAAACTCTTTTCAGAGCCTCAGTTTAAAGTGTGATGAAACAAATTTGCTTTTTTCTGTTCTGACAGCCACAAACTATAGCTTTGTTGAACATGCCAGCTCAAGACATATGGAGAACTATCTATTATTCAACATCATAAATTTCAACAAAGGCTTCACAACGATTATAAGTGTCTATAACCTACGTACACACCTGACGCACTGTAACTTGGTTCTCATCAGCAGTACTATTCCTATTCCTTTTTTCCACTCTGAAGAACTGATGAGTTGCTAAGTGCAAATTTAAAAGCTTCTGAACATATTTGCTATGTGAATAGGGTTTTTTAAACTTGGGGTTTGCCTATTGGGTGTTCCAATAGACCGCGAGGAAGAAAAAAGCTCCTGCCTTGTATCCTACTGATACAAGAAGGAGAGAGGCAAATTTTTCAAATATACAAGAGATTAATTTCTTCCTAAACATCCAAAACAATTCCTCTGCTCTATGCACAAAATGCAACTCTTCAAGTGAAAGGATTCTACCTTTTCAGGTTAAATATAGAGATGAGATTCCTACTCCTCTCAAAAAAAGTGCACATACAAAACAGAACAGTCTCAGAACTGTCTCCTTGGCTAAGAGGAACAGTAGCACTGTGAGACTTTGAGCCCTAAGTTTAAATGGACAAAATAAGAAATCTGAGTTCTCTTTTGTAACAAAGAATTTCAAAAAAGTCTTCTCTTGGGTGAAAGCCTTTAAGGAAAAAATCCTGCAATATCTTGGTATTTCCAGAAAAGGTCTGATAATGGGACATTCCCAGAATGTTCCTGCTAGAAATTTTAAAAAAGATTTCAGTTTAATGGACTCAGGAAAAAATGAAAGCTCTGAGCATCTCAGCAGAGAGCTTGTGTATCTTCAGTTATCAAGTCCTGATCCCACAAAAAGAGGAGTCACAGAAATGTATAAAAGAACCTAGTGAACTGAGTGTCTTAAAAAGCTCTGAAGGAGTTGCAACAAAGACTTAAGTATTGGATAACAATTTGTCTCATAACTGCCTTCATCCATCTCCAAATCTATGGTGAAATGATTGCTATGAAAAGGCTGCTATCAACGCAGGAGAATTTCATCGTAGGTATAAATGAAAATATAAAGATAGTAATTCCTGCTGGCAATATTCTATGTCATCTTCTTAAAGACTGTTCTATTTCTCAGTAAGACAGACATTGCCACTTTCAATACGACTTAACTAGTTTCTTCCCTTTTGTAGCAATGGGCTTGTTCTTTAATAGTTTTCATAACTCATAGGTCATGATGGTACTCTAAGCTATATGTTACAGCTAAACTATTAGTTAACTGCTCCTGATATGAAAAGTGGATATAAACTAAGCTGGCAATCATAAAATTGAGCTTAATGATTGATATAGAGTCAGAAATAAACATATTCTTAACAAATGCCGATTTCCACATTATTATAAAACTGATAAGAACAATGCCTTTGGTATTTTTGTCAGCTTTGACAGCCACATATATTTTTCTTTATAATTAGATACATGTTATTACCTACAAAATCCTTATTCATTACACTAATACGTTCACTTCCCAGACCAATTAATTTGTGGCAACCTACTGGTCACGTGTACAACGGATCTGAATTGTCCCAATGTGGATGTTAGAATTTCTTTTTTACAAAAATAATGAGTTTAGTGGTTTGGAATGTTAATTCTAACATCTTTTCTTGTTTTCAAGTGAGAGCAACACATAACAGGTTTTGTTCATTTTGGTGTCTTTAAATGCTCTTAAGATAAAATGACTTTTGTAATTAAAAATGTAGCTTGTCTAAGCCAGAAACTAAGAACTTTTATTCTTAGTGAAACTGTTGCTGCTTGCATCATTGCAGAACTGGTTAAATTCAGGCTATTTATGACCACTTTAGTGACAATAGCTCCACATTTTCAGCTGTAGCTGAAATCAGAAGGCTGCATAGTTTAAAAAAAAAAGGTGTTTTATCACATTTAAATAGCTCCATGATCTGCAGAGTCTAACTGATGTTTCTTGGGTGGAATCTGAAATGCTGACTTATGGAGCTCATCAAAGCTTTCCTACCTGAAAAACTCTCTGTCTCTTGCGGAGGCTAACAGGATTTCTACAGCTAGACTCTCTATTTTGATAGAAAGAGTTATTTCCAACCACTATGCCCTCCTGGAGAAGTTTCCAGCTTTCAAGCTGTTCTCACTTTTGTATATATCAGTCTGATGTTAAAATTTTCTGTAGAAATCTTTCTGTACACATGCATTCAGCTGAAAATTTAATTTTCTATTGAATAGCAATTTAATAGAGTAAACATTCTGACTATGCCTACCTGTAGAAAATAGTTTAATGGCAAAAACATTCTGGCTATACCCACCTGTAGAAAACTATTTATTTTTGGCTTGCAGCTGCTGAGGGATGTAGAATTTGTAACTGGTAAAATCTTTTACATCCTTCCTACTTGTTTTTGAGGATGGCTGAAAAAGAAAACTTCCAGAAGCATATTACTACAAATTTCCTGCAAATTAAAACTGCTAAAAAAGTGGAGAAGAATGTAATTAGCCTTGTGAACCTGTCTAACAGAAATCTTACATCAGGAAAGTTGTACTGCTGAACATGTGAGCTGTTCCTTAACTTTTATTTGAAATTAAAAGAAGGTCAGAAAAAATTACCCAAGTCTCAGTCAAAGGCTGCCCAGGAAGAATAAAAACAAGGGAGCTTCTGATTCCCCATGACCTGCTATGTGGTTGCACTTTGAGAAATTCCAGTGCGTGTTTTTATTTCACTTTGAGAAGGAGAACACTCATGTTCTGCTTGGTTTTGCTCTATGTCTCTACTATCAGGAGGAACATCAACTATTAGAGAAAGATTTGTCCAAAACTCTTGCTTATCATTAAACTGGAATTAAAATCTTTCAGCATAGATATAAATATCTCTTAAGAAGGGCCACAACTTTAAATAAATAGTCCCGCTGTTTTTAGTGATACTTTCTGTATGCTCAGATCTGTATGTAGTGAGGTCTATGTAAGGAGACTGATAAGGACTTTGTAATTAGTTTCATTGCTAAGTACAGCTAAAACTATTACTTGATTAACACAATACTGGTTGAATCAGCAGATATTTGTCCTTTCAACATCTTTTCAGTCTGGATCCAAAACGTGTTGGGAAGCTGTCAAGGGAAAACTCTGCATCAGACAAAAGTACTGTGTAGAGTAAAACACAAGTCATCAGGGACATGAAATTCTTTTAGTAAGACATTTGCATCTCTCATGCATTGCTTAGCTTACTTACAGAGCTGCCACTCCCATTGATTAGATTAAAATTAATGCATTTCATCACCTCAGCGTGGTCCTGAAAAGGAAGAAGTGTTATATTTTAATGACTCTCTGAACTTTTCAGATATACCTCTATCTCTTCATTCAGTTGCACTGTTGCTCTGGTTTGGGCTAGCTTGTCATATAAAAATGAATTCAAGAGCATTGGAAATGGATGACAGATTGAAATTAAAGAGAGGGCAATAACCTCTAAAATAGTAAACACACTTTTCTTAATCTCTGAGAATGAAGAATAATGAATATGATGTTGCAAGCTCTCTCTTCTCACAGTAATTCTGAAGGTTCAATTACATTTGAAGATGGAAAAAAATTCATCACAGATACTTCAAACGAAAAAACCTGGCTGGCTCTTGCACCCAATTTACAGTGGACTTTATTAAGAATCAGGAATAATTTCAGCTTTAGAAATTTGGTTCTAAAACATCAATGCCTGTCATGCAGGATGCAATTCTATGCATTAGTTTTTCAAAGCAAACTGGAGCAACTGTGGCATGTAATTGTTCATGATGATCTCTCCATGTTAAACTGGAGAAAAAACTTTTACCTGTGTCTTCAGGTCTCAGAAGTTAGGAAATTTTAGTATCTATGAAAATGTTTTGCATGTTTTCCTTTGCAAGTGGGAAGAACTGGAACACAACTTTAATATCTGCATAGTTTCACTTAAACTGACTGTTTAAGCTGTTGCTACATCCATGATTACACCACATGCATTTTGACTAATCATTGCTTTTTCATTAGCCATCATTAGCAATAACTGATATTTTCGCTGAACCCCAACATGCTGTGCTTAATAATTTTGCACAAGAGGAATAATATATTAGTTAAATGCCTGTAATTTTTAAAAGAGGAATGGCATCATGGTAAGGGCAAAGGAATCATATAGTTACCAAGAATAACAGCATCTTCTGTCACTTTGTGTGTGCGTAGCACAGAGCAAGATGTAAGCAAAGTAACCTAAGGATTGCTGGGACTGAATTATCTCTTATGCTTTTAATCCTTTGGGAGAAATAGCAGGTGCTCTGTCTAGTGCCTGCCAGATGCCAGGAAGAGGAATTAATGAGATGTGAAACAACTTAAACTTGGTGTATTTAGCCATGCCCAGTAGAGCAAGATGCACAAGTCTTGCACTAGACAAACCCAACAGTCAAATGACATGTGTAGCAGTATCTTCGCCATGAATGAACTAAATTAAGAGACTCCCTCCCTGCTTGTTTCTCTGACACTTCAGTGCAAGTCAGCTAACCAAAACTTAGTTTTTGATAATTCATGAAACCTAGAATTGTAGGCAACAATGGGAAAACACAACCAACACAAAACTTTTCAGTCAGAGCAAGATGCAAAATAAGATACCTTAGAATTACGTATTTGAACTTCTGACAATACCTATTAAGATGGGATGTGTTCATTTGTTTTCTTACTTCAAATAAGAAAATACAAAAATGTAATGTAACTATATTAGTATAAAGTTCACGTCATTAAAAATGAAACTATATTGTTATCAAGCAAAGCGATATCTAATTGTCTGTTGACAATACCACAGAACACCTAAAAAAATGGAAATTAAGGTGGTCAGTTCATACTGGTAAATAATTAAAACTGTTAAAAGAACATTTTGATTTCATGTCTATTTTCCTCTATCTACCCCAAAAGAACAATATATAAAACTGTAAGATACTCGATTATTCTTGGGAAATACAACATACTTCAGTTCAGGAAGTATAAGCTTTAAGTTAACTAGTATTTGAATGTTTCTTCAGGATATAGTGCTATTCATCTTTTTCTCAGCACAAAATTGATTGAAGAAGTAATCATCACTGGCATGTAATTCCTATTCCATTATTATCTTTTATTACCTACCCTACTCTGTTGATATAAGGGTTGAGGTAAGCTACCTTATAAATCAAAACAATGAAGTGATCCTGATTAAAAAAATTTACAAATATTTTATTTCTATAAAAATCATACATCAAAAAGATTTACTTTTATGAATGCACTGATTACTTTTACTAGTTAGTAATATTTCACAAATTTGCTTCCTATAAAGAACCATTCTTGAACTATTCTCACTACTCTTACCTCTGAGTATAAGATACCTTTTTATTTTGTGTATGGCATAGGTCACCTAAATCAAGTCAATGGTTTCTAAATCTTATCTAGATGATTAAAATTGGAGGTGGGATATTTCTCAGATAAATATAGAATATTGAGTACTCTTCAAACACTTATCTGCACTAGCATATCTGAACAGCTGTTTTGATGTGTAGCCAATAACACAAATTTCTGCATAAAAATGAATAAGAAAGAGACGTGAGCATAAAGCTAAAATTCTCAGAATTCGCTGGCTTGACCTAATTTTGATGTAGTTGTTGTGGTTTAAGCCCAGCTGGCAACAAAGCACCCGTGGCCGCTTGCTCGCTCCTACTCTGCCCAGTGGGATGGGGAGGAGAATTGGAAGAAAAAGGTAAAACCTCGTGGGTTGACATCAGGACAGTTTAATAGGACAACACAAGGAGAGAAGAAGTAATAATAACAATTAGACTAACAAAAGAATATATAAAGTGAGTGATGCACAATGCAATTGCTCACCACCCAGAACCCAATGCTCAGCCCATTCCTTAGTTGTGATCCCTCCTCCCCTGGCCAGCTCACCCAATTTATATACTGAGCATGACGTCATATGGTATCGAATATCCCCTTGGCTTGTTCGAGTCAGCTGTCCTGGCTGTGCCCCCGATAGCTTCTTGTGAAAATTAGCCCTATCCCAGTCAAACCCAGGACATTATCCACCCCTTATTCTAGATCATCTATGTCATGCCCAGATCCTACACTTTCAAATTATTTACCACCACTTTTCCTGTCTTTGAGAGAGAGAGAGAGAGAGAGAGAGATGTGGTGGGTTGACCCTGGCTGGATGCCAGGTGCCCACCAAAGCCACTCTATCACTCCCCCTCCTCAGCTGGACAAGGGAGAGAAAATAAAACAAAAGGCTCGTGGGTCGAGGTAAGGACAGGGAGATCACTCACCAATTACAGTCACGGGCAAAACAGACTCAACTTGGAGAAAGATTAGTTTAATTTATTACTAGTCAAATCAGAGCAGGATAATGAGAAATAAAACCAAATCTTAAAACACCTTCCCCCAACCCCTCCCTTCTTCCCAGGCTTAACTTTACTCCCGATTTTCTCTACCTCCTCCCCCTCCGAGCGGCGCAGGGGGATGGGGAATGGGGGTTGCGGTCTGTTCATCACACGTTGTTTCTGCTGCTCCTTCCTCCTCAGGGGGAGGACTCCTCACACTCTTCCCCTGCTCCAGTGCGGGGTCCCTCCCACAGGAGACAGTCCTCCACGAACTTCTCCAATATGAGTCCTTCCCAAAGGCTACAGTTCTTCATGAACTGCTCCAGCATGGGTCCCATCCATGGGGTGCAGTCCTTCAGGAACAGACTGCTCCAGCGTGGGTCCCCCGTGGGGTCACAAGTCCTGCCAGCAAACCTGCTTCAGCACGGGCTCCTCTCTCCACGGGTCCACGGGGCCACAGGTCCTGCCAGGAAGCTGCTCCAGCGCGGGCTTCCCACGGGGTCACGGTGTCCTTTGGGCATCCACCTGCTCCGGCATGGGGTCCTCCACGGGCTGCAGGTGGATATCTGCTCCACTGTGGACCTCCATGGGCTGCAGGGGGACAGCCTGCCTCACCATGGTCTTCACCACAGGCTGCAGGGGAATCTCTGCTCCGGTGCCTGGAGCACCTCCTCCCCCTCCTTCTTCACTGACCTCGGTGTCTGCAGAGTTGTTCCTCTCACATCTTCTCACTCCTCTCTCTCTGGCTGCAACTGCTACTCCCCTGTAACTTCTTTTCCCTTTCTTAAATATGCTATCCCAGAGGCACTACCACTGTTGCTGATTGGCTCGGCCTTGGCCAGCGGCGGGTCCGTCTTGGAGCCAGCTGGCATTAACGTTATCGGACACAGTGGAAGCTTCTAGCAGCTTCTCACAGAAGCCACCCCTGTAGCCCCCGCCGCTACCAAAACCTTGCCACGCAAACCCAATACAATATATAAATATATATACACAGATATCATTCCCTTAGTCTATGGGCCATCCCTCTAATGTGTCTATTGAGTTATTTAATCCATGACTTTGGGGCTCCATCTGTCGTAACAGTCTTTCAGGGCAGAATGGATGGTGTGTGGTGTTGGATTATTGCATGCTGCATCCAGAGCTCACAGCTTGTGTATTTTGCGTGTCCCGTGCCCACGCCTGCGGGTTGAAGATGTGCATCTTGAGGAAGTTGCTGGGAGCCAGTTGCTGAAGCCAGTTCTAGTTCCATCACTGCTGCACTTTGTTCGGTTTCATCAAAGTCCATCCTTCAGCGATTTGGATGATTCTTACTGTAATACCATTGATATGGCATACAGCAACTGTAGTAGTGATGACATACAGTGGCAGAGTTATTTAGCAGTTAACATCATACAATTTAATTCACTGGCTATTCTGACCTAAAATCAAATCCCCTTGAGGCACACATCGGACTTCCCCATCCTTCCGCATCACCCACCAAGTGCACCCAGGTCCTTGAGCAAAAGCAATCCCACGAATGGGTTTGCCTTCGCGTGAGGCAGGAGTAACCCAGACTGTCTTCCCTGACATATTCTTCATGTGCACTACAGGGATTCTACAGTACGTAAAAGTTCTGATTGGACAGGGCCAGACCGATTGGCAGATCCTCTAGTGTTGACTAACCAGGTGGCTTTTGCTAAATGTGTATCCCAATGTTTGAAGGTCCCACCACCCATTGTTCGCAATGTAGTCTTTAACGATGCATTGTATCGCTCGATTTTCCCGGAGGCTGGTGCATGATAGGGCATGTGATATACCCACTCAATGCCGTGCTCTTTGGCCCAGGTGTCTATGAGGTTGTTTCAGAAATGAGTCCCATTGTCTGACTTGGTTCTTTCTGAGGTGCCATGTTGCCATAAGACTTGCTTCTCAAGGCCCAGGATAGTGTTCCGGGCAGTGGCATGGAGCATGTGATATGTTTCCAGCCATCCAGTGGTTGCTTCCACCATTGTAAGTGCATGGCGCTTGCCTTGGTGGGTTTGTGGGAGTGTGATATAGTGAATCTGCCAGGCCTCCCCATATTTATATTTCAGCCATCATCCTCCATACCACAGAGGCTTTAACCACTTGGCTTGCTTGATTGCAGCACATGTTTCACATTCATGGATATCCTGTGCAATAGTGTCCATGGTCAACTCCACCCCTCGATCACGAGCCCATCCATATGTTGCATGTCTTCCCTGATGGCCTGAGGTGTCATGGGCCCACCAAGCCATAAATAATTCACCCTTATGTTGCCAATCCAGATCTACCTGAGCCACTTCAATCTTAGCAGCCTTGTCTACCTGTTGGTTGTTTTGATGTTCTTCAGTGGCCAGATTCTTGGGTACATGGGCATCTACGTGACATACTTTCACAACCAGATTCTCTAGCCAGGCAGCAATATCTTGCCACAATGGGGCAGCCCAGATGGATTTACCTCTGCGTTGCCAGTTACTCTGCTTCCATTGCTGCAACCACCCCCACAGAGCATTTGCCACCATCCATGAGTCAGTATAGAGACAGAACACTGGCTATTTTTCTCTATCAGCAATGCCTAAAGCCAGCTGGATGGCTTTCACCTCTGCAAGCTGACTTGATTCACCTTTTCCTTCAGCAGTTTCTGCGACTTGTCATATAGGACTCCACACAGCCGCCTTTCACCTCCAATGCTTTCCCACAATGCAACAGGACCCATCAGTAAACATATTGCTTCTCATTTTCTGGCAGTTCATTATACAGTGGGGCCTCCTCAGCATGTGTCACCTCCTCCTCTGGTGATATTCCAAAATCTTTGCTTTCTGGCCAGTCTGTAATCTCTTCCAAAATTTCTGGGTGACTGGGGTTTCCTGTGCGAGCTCGTTGTGTGATCAGTGCGACCCACTTACTCTATGTGGCATCAGTTGCATGATGTGTAGAGGAGACCCTCCCTTTGAGCATTCAGCCCAGCACCGGCAGTCAAGGTGCTAAGAGGAGCTGTGCTTCAGTACCAACCACTTCCAAGGCAACTCAAACTCCTTCATATGCTGCCAATATCTCTTTTTCAGTTGGAGTATAGTTGGCCTCGGATCCTCTGTATCCCCGACTCCAAAACCCTAGGGGACGGCCTTGGGTCTCCCTGGGTGCTTTCTGCCAGAGACTCCAGGTAGGGCCATTCTCCCCAGCTGTGGTGTAGAGCACATTTTTAACATCTTGTTCTGCCTGGACTGGCCCAAGGGCTACTGCATGAACTATCTCCCATTTAATTTGTTCAAAGGCTTGTCGTTGTTCAGGGCCCCATTTGAAATTGTTCTTCTTCTGAGTCACTTGATAGAGAGGGCTTACAATCATACTATAATTTGGAATATGCATTCTCCAAAACCCCACAATGCCTAAAAAAGCTTGTGTTTCCTTTTTACTAGTTGGTGGAGGCATAGCTGCTATTTTGTTGATCACATCCATTGGAATCTGATGACACCCGTTTTCCTATTTTATTCCTAAAAACTGGATCTGTGGGTAACTGCTCATAATCTGGATCATTACAAATCACCTCCAGCGTGGCTAATTCCTTCAGGTACTGGATACCTCTCTCCATGGTGGTCCACTTGCCTGGGTGACATGTAACATCTTCCTTGAAGGGGTACCTTTCCTTCATGCCTGACAGAAGTCACCTCCAGAGGCTGAGGGCTTGTGTCTTTTTTCCAATCACCTTGTTAATGCCCCCTTCCCTAGACAGGGATTCCAGCTGCTTGGCTTCCCTACCCTCTAATTCCAAGCTACTGGTCCCATTATCCCAGCATTGGAGGAGCCAGGGAACAATGTGCTCGCCTGACTGGCGGCCAAAATCCTTTTGCATACCTCACAGCTTACTCAGGAATAGGGACTGGGTGATTACCTCTGGTTCTGCTTCTTCCTCCTGTTCTTGTGATGACCCTGGTTCACCTTCATCCCTCACTAAGTGAGCTGATTTTTTTGTGTATTTATTCTTCTGTATAGGGGCGACTGATACTGGCACAGGTTGGTTCTCTGGTTCAGCTGCAAGTGCCTGTCGCCGGGGTTGGAGTAGCTGCAGTGTCTGTCGGTCTGTTTCCCCTCCCTTCCCCTTGAGGGTGCTGCATAATATCAAGCAGTGTTTGGTAGATACTGGCCAGGGCCCAGCACAGTGCGGTAAGTTGTGCCTCTTTGGAATAGCTACAGCATTTTCCTTTCAAATATTCTATCACTTCATGAGGGTCCCGTAGTTGTTCTGGAGTGAAGTTCCAAACCATTGGTGGTGAGAAGTTCTCTAGATACCTGCCCATATTCTCCCACATGCCATGCCACCCGTGACAATCCAGCCTTGGGGCAGATATCTGGGTGGTATTCTTAACAATTTTTTGTGTAAACCTAAACAAGACCTGGAACACATTCAGGAGACATAGCAATAAGAGCATGCTGGCTTGAACATCCCAAGGATATTGAAAATTCTCAAAAGCTGTTGTAATTAGCCTGAAGGAGAAAGGGGAGGTGAAAGAGCAGGAGAAAGTATCGCCCCCCGTCTACCCCATAGATTGGGTCCGATTACTAATAAATTCCAAGAGAAAGTGCACGAGGTATGGGCATGACAACAATGCCGCATACAAATTCCAGCTTAACCTCATGACCAGTGATGTAATTGTATCATAAGTTGACATTACCCAGTACAGCAAAATGATAGTCCTGATCCCTCTCCCAGAGATGATAAACATCACCGCAGGGAATACATAGTGCATATAAGAATTTGCATAACACCACCATGTGAACAAATGAACCAACATTGTGACCAGTGACTATTTAACTATTGTAAGAAAAGCGTATAACAAATTTTGATTTTACACACTCCTATCAGATCTGTTATTATCTCAACCCTTTGGGCCCTACGCCGGGCGCCAAAAAGGACCGTTGCAGTTTAAGCCCAGCTGGCAACAAAGCACCCGTGGCCGCTTGCTCAATCCCCCCCGGTGGGATGGGGGAGAGAATCGGAAGAGTAAAAATGAGAAAACTCATGGGCTGAGATAAGGACAGTTTAATAGGACAACACAAGGAGAGAAGAAGTAATAATAACAATTAGACTAACAAAAGAATATATAAAGTGAGTGATGCACAATGCAATTGCTCACCACCCAGAACCCAATGCTCAGCCCATTCCTTAGTTGCGATCCCTCCTCCCCTGGCCAGCTCCCCCAATTTATATACTGAGCATGACGTCATATGGTATCGAATATCCCCTTGGCTTGATCGAGTCAGCTGTCCTGGCTGTGCCCCCGATAGCTTCTTGTGAAAATTAACTCTATCCCAGCCAAACCCAGGACAGTAGTATGAAATACAATTATAGAGCTTCTCTAGGTCACTATTAAAAACATGATGAGTATACCCACAAATCTATTCCAAGGGAAAGAGACAATGTAAAAGCACACATATATTGTCATGCTCTTTTCAGTTATCGTAATTAAGTGGGTTTTTTTGGAAACAGTAGTCATTGAAAAACACACTTTATTTTTCTCATAATTTTTTCTAGAACTTCCCACCTCCTTTTAAGGATTAAAAAGTCTTCTGTTATTGTTTGAATGAATTACATAGAATTCTTGTTATTTTTAGTTATTCAATAAAATACAAACCATTTCTCATTACAAACAGTAGGAAGATTCCCCTGGGTACAAGTCGGTTTTGAAAAGGGCTTGTGGTTGTTTTTTTTTTTGTTTTAAGTGCTTCTTCATGGTGCCTTAAATTTATGGTTTCTTTAATGGCTGTATTAATTCAGATACTATTTATAACCAGATAAAATTATAGTTGCTTTCCATTAAAACAATAAAACCAAAGTTATTAAAATCCTCTTTGACTTCATTACTAGAAAACATCTGTGTTCAGGAAAGCAGCTCAGTGTGTCTTTAACGTTACACATATCCCTAAATACCACTGAAGTCAATGGGGTTTATGGACACACTTTAAAATCATTACATGCCTAAGTTATTTTGTGCATAAGGAATGTCAATTAGGAGCTTAGTTAATTCCAGAAACATAATGATATCCAGCAGCAGAACTATCCATATTTATGATTCACCAGACTAAATCATTATTTTCTTTGCTATTTTCTTTTAAATATTTTTATCATTAAGATGCAGATCTAGACTTCAGTGAAAAGTATCTAATCTTTTTATAGTAATTAATTTTTTCATATAAATAGAATTTTATTAAGCAGTTAGTATCTGATATGTTATGTATCACTTCCATGCTCTGGGCCATCATTTTCTTGATTTATTACACTGCTGCATTTATTCCCACATGTAGAAAATTCTTCACTTAGGAAGTAGTAATTCACTTCCAAAGAAACACTCCATGTCGATTCCCCCCTGCACACAAACTGGTAGTAGGCTTATTAGAGTGGATCTACACAGCTGTAGGAGCTTTGCCTTAAGATTCATCTAGCTGAAGTCTGAAAACATTAAACATATTTTTTTAATCAAACAAGAAACCTGAGACTGTTTATTTTCGTCAACAACAAGTGGAATCTTATAAAGGCAGTCACCTTTCGCTGAAATCAGGTGGAAGTTTTCTAGCTACTTTATTTAGAGCTGAATCAGGTCTCAGAATATCCTGCACACTTACCAAGCAACTTGTGAAAGCATCCTCAGAGCCAGACTCGTATGCTTTCAGCTTTGTGCTACACTTGAACAACTATTTGCTAGTGCTGCCTGAAAGAACTTGAAGAGGTAGTTTCTGAATGTTATTATGGGAGCTCAAATCTCATAATTCTCACAGCCAAATATAAGGTGAATTCTGAACAGAATAAAAATCAGTTGCTGTTGTAATTTGATGATATCAAAACCTGCATTTTATTAATTCATTAACTTCATCTTAGATAACCGTGCTCCAGAACGGAAAGAATAAATGTTTCACGCTCCTGCATTCCATGTGTATGCTGTGGTATTTACAGAGTCATTCGAAGTGTGTTACTACTAGTTCAGAAAGGGCTATTTTGCTCAGACTTTTCAGTGTATTAACTGTTAACATTTTCCTTTTTTGGTCTTAGCTCAGTAAGTAGAAAATATTCCACTGCTTCTTTTCATTAAAATTTAAATTTAGCATTTTGCTTACCTGCCTGAAATACCAACAAAATGCAATGGTTCATAAAATATGTTTCATTCCTAAAATTTCAAACTATAAAGTAATTTTTCTGGGTTTTTTTGCTAATATTTAATTTTTAATTATTTCCTGGGCTCAAGAAATATCACTGAAGTCTGATGATATTTTTGTCTGAATCTTTAACCATGAATACATAAAAATGTGCTAAACTACTGGCTAAATAGGAAGCCTGCATCAGAAAATACTCAGCCAGTAAGAAACTCAGGTCTAGATTCTTGTTTCATCCTCTAACACCAGAATAGTACAAAACCTTGTTTAGTAGAAAATATATAAAAAAAAATGTTGGCTAAATCATTGGTGACAGTGCTCCAGCCCATTTTCTTTCACACGGATGATTTTTTAGAATTTCTCTATATCAAAAATATTTTATCTATAAAAAAAGCCAAAAGCAGTAGAGAGGTTTTCCTTCTTTGAACCACTGAAAGTATTTCACTCATAGTCTTAAATTTTCCACATACAGTACCCAAGTAATTCAGGTTGGAAGGGATCTCAGGAGATCTTTAGTCCATCCTCCTGATCAAAGAAGGTGAGCTGAGAGGTCTGATCTGGTTGCTCAAGGCTGTGTCTAGTGGGGTCTTGAAAACCACTAAAGACAGAGACTGCACAGCCTCTCTGGGCAGCTTGTACCAATGCTTAATTATCCTCAGTGGTTGTTTGGGTTTGGGGTTTTGGTTTTGTTTTGTTTTGTTTTTTAATTCAAATACTTCGGTTTCATGACCAAATTAAAAACTATGCAAGAATGAGGTATATCTGAAGATGGTGATGATTGGGGTGATTCTGCTGCACCAGTCTTATGACTTGATACATCTTTTCATACTTGTTCACATAATACGATTTATATAACCTGGCTAACTTAGTATAGTACAGTTTCTCAGCAGGAGCTCAGCCATGGGAGACATGCAGTATTAAAGATCTCTTTTCTTCTTTTATGCGTTAGGAAAAATCTTCTTATCTCCAGAAGTCATCAGATCAGACATTAGTAATTTGATTTTTTCAGTAGATGAATATAAAGTAAAGCATGTAAGCATTACCTGCAGTTTGGTGGGTGACTGAATATTAGCAGGGAAGCCAAAAGCAAGTTTTATATTTCATGGTTTCAGTAATTACACCCTACACTGATATTTGACAGTGACCAGAATTTTATTATCATATGTTACCATTACGTGCATGACCCCGTCTCCAAATCTCCTTCACACTTCTGCTTTTTTGCTTCTCCCGCAGCATTTCATCAAGCAATACAAAATATGTGGCCATAAGAATTCTTCCTGAAGAGATGTCGCTCTGGTACTAGCCCTTTGCCATATAAAGCATACCAGACATAAGCCTTTGCAGACTCTGATGTTTGGTAATGGTTTTCTATGGGAAAGACATGTTTAACTTTACATACGTGGATAATAAATCTTACTGTCAACAGCCAACTCTTTAAAAAGTTTCCAAAAGTAAGGGAACTGATGTTGGCCTGTCTTGTAACATTATCATAACTGATGCTCTAGATGGTATTTGATGTTTCTGCTCATAAAGTATTTGCTCAGTTTATTCACATGCCAGTCTCTTCAGTCCTTTGCTAGAAAGTGATATAGCTATCATATAGAAAAGTTTAGATTAATTTAGTGTACAGCAAACAGCAGCTCCTATGCATCAAGTAGAGTATATTTTGCAGATACTATAGTAAGTCTCAGTGTTCATGCGTATTCACAGCAATGTATGAAAGCAATCTGTATTTTTTTATAAAAAAATTTGTTGAGGTTTGTTACCTCAACCTCTCCTAAATTCTATTTGCCTACCTGCCTCTCATAGCTAAATTTATAATGATTTGTAGTAATCGGTGTTAGTCAGCTGACTAAAAGAGACTGTAAGTGATACAGGAAACAAAATTTGTTTACTGTATCTTCCCATTTGGACCGCAGACAAAAAGCTCTAGCTTTCCAAGTATGTTTCAAATGTAAGTGAATCAAAAGTATCAAAGATTCCACTGAAAGTCTACTTTCAAAATCATCATGGTCTACTTAGCTTAGTGAAAATGTGAATTAGTCAAAGAGCACATGACACACTTTTGTTCCTGTAGCAGGTTGATTTGCAAATGTTAGCTCTGAGCAAATATCAGATGACCAAGTTAAGAGACATTAAAACTATATAAGTTGTGTTTTCAACTTATCTGTGGGCTTAAAAAAGATGACAGTTCATTTTTGTCATTTGGGGCTAGCTGCAGTAGAGTGCTGTAGATGAATACACTGAAAAAAACCAGCTGTGCAAACATATCATGCAAATATATTGTGTTGTTTACGTAGTCTTCCATCTATGAGTGATTTTCTACAGCTGTCTGTGATCACAGTACCTGAGATTTTTTTACTTAAGATCATACTTTTTTTTTAATAGTTGACATCCAAAAGTAATAGAAAGGAAGGCTTAAAACAGTCTGTTATTTTAGTAGCTTGACTCTGCATTGTATTCAGCTGCTTCTATCCTTACCAAAACTTAATTAGTTGTGCTGAAATTTTCTTGTTTATTTTTGCAGGAGAAAAAAAAAAAAGAGGGAGGAACAGAGAAAATATTCAATCTTTTGTAGGAAAAACTTTAAGGAGAAATATGCTGTTTTGATACTTAAAAAATAACCTAATAGTGTTTTTCTTGCAAAGGGACTGACAACTTACTCAGGGAAGTTTCAAGGAGGTGCCTAAATAATACCCTGCCCAGGTACTCCCAGGCCCATCCCAGGTGCCATCACCCGTCTAAGGCCCATCTACACAAGCCCAGAGGACCACCAAGGCACAATGGCAGGCAGGGGGGAACCCAAATTACAGACACATAGGAAGGGACACCCTGCTTGGGCGTCTCTCAGGGCTGCCCCAGCAGAGCCTCAGCCCCAGTGTCCAGCCATGAAACTCGTCAAGATGAGTCAACATTGCAGCACCTTTCAGACTGAGGAGGGTTGCTGCTTAAGGGTATGGACACATTATGGGATGAAGGAGATGAACGTTTTGGGTTTGCACGAGACTTATTATGGGATGTTTAGGGGAGGAACCAAAGGTGGGGAAAGGGAGGGATCTAGGTGATTTGGGAAGGAACAAGCATGGGAAAATAGAGGGAAAAGGGGATAAAAAGGGCCAGTTGCTAGTAAGTAGGGGTAGATCATTACACTTCTCTGGACCTGATCACAGCAGTCTGTCTTGTCTTATGAAACTCTATGTCCAACTCTTCTCCCAGGCATGGGGTGCTCTATTTTGTGTGCATTTGTGTGTATGGAGGTCTGAGTGCCAGCAACTGGCATCAGACCATGGGTCAGAGGGACCATGTTTCTGTGGTGACAGCAACTGGAGTGAGTGAGGGTCTGGTGTCAGCAGCAGGGCTGGGATGGTGGGCTGGAGGGCAGGCGTGCCTGGGTGGCAGGGGCTGGAGAGACCAGAATGAAAGACTGCAGGTGCCAGCCACCAGAGTCAGAGCAGAGGCCAGAGGTCCATGTGTCCATGGTGCAGCACCTGGAGTGAGTGTGGTTGTGCAAGTGAGTGTGTGAGTGCTAGATGAAGCTGGACTAGCCAGCAAGTCAGTGAATTGGCCAGGGAGCCAGGTATGTCTCTAAGGACAAGGTCAGGGGGAAGTTGGCTACTGGGGACCAAGGGACTGTTGAACAGCTGCTGCAGAGACCATAGATCCTGGGGGTCCCAGGGGGCAAGACCTAGTTGTGTGTGCATCTGTGCAAGGGAGTCTGCACCAGCAGCTGGAGTGGGGCTGCGGCCATGGGGGCTCGTGAGCCAGGTCCCAGCAGCTGGGGAGGGCGAGGGACCAGGGAGCTCCTGGAGAGACCATGTGTCTGAGCCCAGCTGTCAGGGGGAACCACATTATATAGATGTGTGTATCTGTTCCCACCAATAGACCTTCATCTGGATCAGCCAGAGCGGGGAACAGGATGAGGCCGTTGGTGCTGTTCCTGTTCATGTATGTGCTGAGTGTGTCTGTCTATTCATGTTGATGTGTGTGGTCAGTAGTAATGTAGATATGTATATATGTTGTGTATAGTGTGAGATGCCTGTTGGGAACACGCACGCATCCTTGCTACTGGAGGGACCAGAGGACTGCTGCAGCAGCTGCTGCTGTTGGCTGGGCCAGGCTGGGAGGAACCCAGGCCGTAGAGATTGCTGCAGGAGAAGGAGTTGTCTGGGTTCCAAAGCCCACTGGATTTGCATACCACCTAACACATCCCTGAGTTAATTGACAAAACATGTAAGTATATATCTTCCTGAGTCATCCAGAGCAGCACTGGGGAGTGTATCATGGCTCAGCCCAAGACAGAGTATAAAACCCCCCAAAAAACAAACAGGAAGAACTCCAGGCATCAGTCCTGAGCTGATTTCAACCCATGTATTCCTTTCTGGCTACTGGGGATGCCTGACGTCATGACAATGAGCATATCACAAAAGCTGGTAATGAGAATCACATTCGTATTGTGAGTCAACTGCATATTGCAATTGCTATGCTCCGAGTGCTGCATTCGTATTGTGATTTAAGTGCTGTACTTGTATCATGATTGCTGTATCTGCTAAATCCCATGCAATATCAAATAACTTCAAGTATGTAAATTTAGTATTAAACATTAAACCCCCAAGATGTGGAATATCTGAAAAACCTGGTCAGAGGGTGTTGGACTCTGACACCTCTGTCACATAGTACCTCTTTTCTCATCCCTTTTCAGTTCTTCTCAACCTAGTTCAAGTCCTGAAAAGAAAAAAATATACATCGTATTTGTATAAGTTCAGTGCAGACTTGCTAGATTTCTGGAGTTCATTTCTTGAAAACTCCCTTGTGGCTGATTAAGATGAGCTGAGTAAGATGAGAGTAAGTTTTCCATTATAATACAGTCATGGCTGAGGAACTGGCAGCACAGAGCCTATGTGTCTCTCTTTCTCACTGAAAGAAGACACTTTCCTCTCTGCTGAGTACACTGGAGAGGCTCGTATGAGATGATTGCAGAATCTGGACCCTGCACAAATGCTTTCCTTCCCTTTGGCTCATGGCTATAATAAATTAAACAAAACTCTGTTAGCTTGGCAGCTTCACCCACCTACAATTTACAGCCACCTCTAGGGAGGCAGCATACACAGCCATGATGAGTTCAAGCACAAGGTCCGGGTAACTGAAAAAACATTGTGCATAGGAGATAAATATATGGATATATTACTCTAGTGGGTTGGTATGTGGCCAGAAATACAAGCCACTCTTGGATAGATTTAAAGAGTCTGTAGACCAGAATACATAGAATGGTCTAAAAGTGGTAGTAAGGAATGAGGAATGCAGTTTATTCTTCGGTAGTACCTATTAGCTTCACAGAGCTCACTGTTCTTTGTATGTTTATTTAGGGAGAGAAAGGAGGGTGGTGCTAACATTTTAGAGGTTTGGAAGAGAAACGTTTTTCTTAATTACTTAGGAATGTGCATCTGAGGAATATGTATTTCTTTAGCTTGAGTCTTAAAATGATTAGTATTCTGGTGTTTATATGAGATTTTCTGTTGTCAGCTATTCTAATTATGTTAAATTGATTCTATGTAGCATCAGAGGTTCATTTTATAATTTCCTGCTAGAAAATTTAAAACATTAGCTAACTAACATTCTGTTTATTTCAGAAGATTGTATCTGTTTTTCTTTTTATTTTTTTCTACAGACACCAAATACAATCCCTAAATAAACAAGAAAAAAATTATGTGTGTGTGTGTGTGTTTGTGTAAAAGTCTATATTACTAAACTGTACTGTTACAAATGCTTAAAGGGCTAAAAAACAGAGAGGAAAATTTTCAGTATGTGTAGTTTGTTATATTAATCTGTGACACATATTGTTTCTGGAGTCATTGAAATATCCAGCTAAGGTTTTGAAGCCAAATAACAAGTCAAAGAATCCAAAACTAGACAACAATAATAAAAAAAAAATCCTGCTGGAGAGGACTAATGAATTTATACTCTTGAAGAAAAAAAAACAGTCAAAAAGCTACTGGATTGGGAGAGGAAACTTAAAATAAAGAGGGCTATTCTACAAACTGCCCTTATCCCCAGCTTCAAGCTGTGGAAACTAAAGATTTTCTGAGGATTATTTTGTTAATATAGTGTGCTCAGAATTTCAGTGTGTTCAGTCTTATTTCAACAAAAAACTTTAAAACTTCAATTCAATCAAGAAGGAAGAAAAAAACTTTTTACTTTATTTCTTAGTGTCCAAGGCTTTTTCTTTCAACAGAAATGCCTTAAATCTAAAACTTTATAAAACTTTCCTATATTTTAACAATAACTGTGAATTTCAGAAATTAGCTACATTATTTTCCTTTATAATTTTTAAAGTAACCTTTAAAATGTAAATCTTTTTTCTTATAGAGGGACAAATCCAAAATGGTTCAACTCTTCATAAAAGTGCTCTGCGCGCTTCTGTGAGAGAGAATGCACACACAAAAATTTATGTAGAGATATTCATTCAGTGCTCGAAACAGCAAAAATTATCAGATTTTTCTTCTGGACATTACCAGTTTGGAGAGAAGGCCTCTTTTCTGCAGACTTTCCCAGGATGAGACCCGCTTAGAAGCCCCTGCCTCTCCCAGCTCCTTAAGAGCTCGCTGGAAACATTTTGCAGTGACAGCTGAAGTCAGCTCTCCCTGAATTTCTGAGTTCAAGAAGAATTGTAAGGTGCTGTTACTCAAAGATGTTGGAGATAGAAGGTACCACCTCTAACATCTCTGCTTGGGAGGTCAGGGCCCAGAGCACGTTTCCCTTCCCCTCTGGGAAATGTCTCTCTGTGCTCAAGGTAGCCCTCTGATAGGAGAGGTCTGTTTGAGAAGGCTTGCCTGGCAGTGGATTCCTTTGAGGAAAATTGGGAAGAACCCTCAGCAGAGGCTCCCTCTCTTCACCTGGGAGCTGCTGTGAAGTTTCAGCTCTTGCCCTTGTGTCCTTGGGTCAGCTGTCCTGGCGGTGTCCCCTCCCAGCTTCTTGTGCCCCTCCAGCCTTCTTGCTGGCTGGGCACGAGAAGCTGAAAAATCCTTGACTTAGTATAAACACTACTTAGCAACAACTAAAAACATCAGTGTGTTATCAACATTCTTTTCCTACTAAATCCAAAACACAGCACTATACCAGCTACTAGGAAGAAAATTAACTCTGTCCTAGCCGAAACCAGGACACCTTGGTTCCTGCCTGAGCTGTATTGCGGCTGTGCTGTGCCTGGTCTCATACCTCCTTGAGTCTGACCTGTTGACTTTACCTTTTTAGTCTGATCTTGGACCTGCCTCATCATGCAGACTTGCAGGGTGACCACAGCCTCTTGGCACTGGCCTGGCTCTTGTGGTCACCTCAGAGCCCATGGGGTGAGGTCCTTGCACCATCCTGTCCCATGGCTCCGCTGCTCCCCTCCCCACCCTCATCAGACAGCCCCTGCCTGCTGCACCCTGACAGGAGGCTCACTGGCACCCATTCAGCCCAGAATAAGCAGGATAATTCTCCTACCCAGAAAAGAAAGTTTTTTACCTTTGTGAAAGGCAGAATCTAATTGATAGCTAGAGCCACCAGTATGTCCTGACCTCAGGGACATCCTGGTAAGCTACTAGGAGGCAAAACCCTGGGCAGTGTAAGAGCTAGGGCACCCATGTCCCATGAACAGGGGGATTCCTCAGCCTCCATAGAGCTCAGAAATGAGAAGGAAGGGTGAACTGAGCTCCCATCCCTCCCAACGGTGAAAAGATCCTTCATCTGTAGAAAAGCATCTGCTGCTGGCTCACACCTCTTGCTAAATTCAGCAATAGTCTAGCTCCAAAGCTGTGAAGAGTCCCCAGCCTGTCCTTTCCCATTCCAGGCACTAAAAATACTTATTACTGTTCTTCATAATAATAACATGTTATTCAGGAAATAAGAACATAAAGATAAAAGATTCATTCAAGTAGCCGGAAAAAAAAAAGTGGGAATACTGGTGTAGACATAAAGAAGGGATTGTATGATTCAAAGGCTTTTCCCAGCTGTGTGAGCTGGTCTAAAGAAAGATATCCTTAATACATACTACCATAGACAGCGTGATAACAAGGATCATTGCTTGTTTGGGAGTCTGAAACTTGACAACTATCCTATAAAATACATCTAGCAGGCCACGTGCAGAAGGGAAGGTGCCCTGTGCCTTCCCACACATTCAGGAGCCTCACAAACCAAGAGTCACCTTGTCCGAAATAATACAGGCTACCAGAGGTGATTATACATCAGAACTGCTGAAGCCAACTACCTTAACGCATAAATAGGCAAGCTGAGTTTGTAACTGGGAGAATGCACTTTTCAGGAGCCCAGCAAAGGCTTCTTGTAAGTGTGAATTTTGATCCAGATTATGCCAAAGTTAAGACCAGTCAAGTAATCTGGGGAGTTAGAACCAGCCATTACACAGTTTCAGTTAGTGCCCTGACCACAGAAATTAGCATGGTTTAATCAGATTTGCTTGATGGGTTACCTAGGTTCCTTTTGAACAGATTAGATGATCTTTTAAATGGAAAATAAAATCTAAAATTAGGTTTCTTGTGTAATTATAGGATTTTCTTAACCTTTAAACTGTGTTCCCTACTGAAGAAAAGTGAAAAGATTTTGTTATTTTCAGGACTTTGTCTTTGCTCAGATGCTACTCTCTTCATAAGAAGAAACAAAAGAAACAGGGAAAAAAAATAGAGGAGACGAATGGGAATGAAATTACAAAAAATGTATTTTTGAACATTTTCTTAAATGATGAAAGATATTTTGAAATATTAAGGCATGATAATTCTTACAGAAATCATAATTAATTTTCAAATTTTCAGTAGAAATCCTCTTCTTTTGCTTTCACAGCAATGATATCTGACTAGTTGTCTTTTTGGAACTTTAAAAGTAAAGCAAAGAGTTGATTGTTTGAAAAAAAGACGTTTGTTTTGTCTTTCACATCATCTCATGCACTAGTCTGACTGCTACCTGAATCCTTTCAGTTTGGGAAAACAAAATAATAAAATACCCGATTTGAGTCACTTTGATAGAATGGAAGTGGAAAAGTTCTGATTCAATAGGACCTTTATCTACCTGTTTTATCTGTGCTTTCTCACTGGAAAACTAAAATTGAGGAAGTTTGTGGCTAATGAGTTACAAATGGTGAATTTCAGGTGAATTAAACTCCTTACTGGTCACTTTGATATTATTTTTTTCAACCTATTGTCTTCTTACCACCAAAACTCAATCAGAATCATCAGAGATACCAAAAGGTACAGGTTGCCCACATGTGCAGTGTAATATTTGCAATATCTTTCAGCGTGATCTAGAACAGGCTGTCCAAAGAGGTTGTGGAGTCTCCATCACTGGAGATATTCAAACACTGTCTGGACATAGTCCTGGACAACCAGCTCTAGGTGAACATGCTTGAGCAGGAGGAGTTGGACCAGATGACCTCCAGAGGTCCCTTCCAACCTCAACTGTTCTGTGACTCTGTAAAGATAGTTTGGAATTGATTGCAATAAGAAGTAATAATACCCGCCCCACTCAGATCCCTCCCCCCCTCCATATTCCTATCTATGCAAGTAGTTGATCAAACAAGATAAAATAATAAATGGACATTCAAATTTTAGTCTGTTTTGGGGAGGGAGAAATAATTCACCATGCTCTGATTTAGGAGAATTGCTAGGCTTGGTGATATACTACTGTGATATACCACTCATACATCAATGTGACTCCACTGAAAGGGGTGGAATTAAAACAGAGAAAAACTGATACAATAGACTGGTAAGTCAGGCCCATATGTTCATAACAGGAAATTTATTCATAGCTTATGCCTTTAATAATTGATGGTTACTCAGAACAAATATCACACTGAAGACACTGTGGAGGGAATAAGATCTTCTGGCTTTAACTTTGTTGGATTTTCTCTGTAAATATTAGATTAAAGCTCTATTATCTTCTTCATCTTCTTTTTCTCCCCCGCCCCCCCCCCCCCCCTTTATTATTTTGTTAGTTGCATTTGTCATTTCTCCAATACTGTTTCTAAGGGAACTATTATCCTCAGAATTCCTACAGTACCTAGAACATCTCTGAAGGATTTATTGCTTTCCACGGATGTGCAGATGATAATTTAGTATCTTTTTTTTTTCTTTTTATTGTGGATGTATATTCTGCAATTCTAAGTTTCATCTGTTCAGAGTAGAGATACTTTCCTACTGCAGATGAGTAAATGTGTCATCTTATTTCACAGCAGTGTACAGCTGTAACACTCAACATTCCCACAAGATACACTAGGTGTAAGGGATATGATTTGAAATAATACAAATGTCTAAAAGCACAAAGAAATTCTTAAGGTTATTACCACTTTTACAGATAAAAGAAAGAAGGAAAGCTGCAAATTTTATTTAAAAGTTATAATCACTCCAAGGAAAGCTCCAATGTTTATGAATAACAGAATCTTTTCTCTTACCGTGTAAGGTCAAATAATAGCTACAAGGAAACCTGAAACTTGTTTTTTCTCTCTGTGTACTGGTATTTTACCTACCCTTTTCACTTCTGTTCCCATAGCCCATACACTCTTAATCATTCTGTTTAACATAGCTTGCTAGAAATGCAGGCTTTTATTCTTATGACTTTCTTCTTGAAAATTACATATTGTTCTCTCATTATTTTCCATTTTAGTCAAAGAACATGTTCACATATAACAATAAGAGCATCAATTTAATTAATTTTTATTCTTCCAGAAATTAATGATCCTTCTTTCTCTGGGACTTTTGTCTTTACGAATGAATGAGCAAATTATATTTCATTTAAGCTATTACAGGACACTCTATTTCTGTTGATGCAACCAGCCAGCTCAGTCTGTTGGCAAAGTGAGAACATTTCTTTCAAAGTCTGAAGATACAACATGTGGCAACTATAGGAGCCTAAGAAAGGGCTGTCAAGTACTAAATCCAATGGTCTATGATCCTTTGAAAGCTTGTAACCTATGTGGCAAATTGGGTCTTACGTATAAAATAAAAGGTGAAGGAAATTGATACACCCTACAACAGCTCTATGGTGTCCTATAGAAATTTTGAAGAAATGTGAATTAAAGGTCCACATTTTAATTTATTTTGATATGTTACATTAATTTTGATAGGAAACCCCAAAACCATGTAACACTGAGGCTTACTAATTTTTAAAATTAATTCATTTTTTTCCAAAGAAGTAGGGGGATGTGACTGATGCAGGAAGAAAAATAATGCACTTGATATTAAAGCCTTTCCATTATTTCATTTTGTTATAATGTAAGCTGGAGTATTTAAAAGCGTTCAAAGTGATTTATCTTTCATCTTATTGATATTAGTGGTGAAACAGCAGATTTATCAGTTGTAATAAGAGGCACACTGTAGTTACCTACAAGTATAAGCAATGTACCTTGCAGTAACCAGTGACAGACTTTGCTGAATCAAGATAATGATGTGCAGATAGTTAATGAACACCTCCCCTGAGGAGTTTCATTCTCACACCAAGAGAAGATGATGATGCTGATCTTCTGGAGCTGCTGTTACAGACTGGTAAGGAAGTTCACTATTTGTTAAGTTTTAATCAGTAAAGTTCTAAATACCAGGGCTTTTTGCTCTGCCATTGGAGGGGAGCTGAGGCAGATAGCAGAATCTACCCTCTGTTGGCACCAGTAGCAGGTGGCAGTCTTTGGGGTCAAGTGACTTCTGAGACCTGGGCTTCTGGGCTTTGCTGAGTGTGAGGAAGCTTTCTGGAAGGCAAGATTACCTGTGCGCTGTTCCAGGGCCGCAGAGCAAGTATATACAAAATACATTTTGTGTAGAAAATACCCAGACAACATATGTCCAAATGTCATCTGTTGGAAAGTCAGGTTGCAAACTTCCTTATATCTGCCACTGCTGAAAAAATTTGATGGCAAAAAAAGAAAGCAGGTATCAGAAGAAAGGGAACAAGTCATGATCCTTATAACTCAAGTGTTAAAAAAGACTCAAAAACCTTACTTTGCCTTTTGTTTCTACATATGTGTGTGCATGGTCTGTTCATATAGAGGAAGACTAACATGCTTTGAACTACTGGAGAAGAGAGACTGTAGATGAGTCGGTTACTTCAACCCATTTCTGCAGGAGTCATTTCAGTGGAGAGCAGTCTGTCCTCAGATGACCATTGTTTTGCCTGAATCAAGGTATGGCAGACACTGAGCTGCCAGATCTCTGACACTCAGATCTACGGAATGAATTTTCAGTAATAGGAAATTTGAAAAAAAAAAAAGTAAGTTATTTCTCTTCTGTTATCCTGGAACTATTTTCACATAACACCTGGTAAATAATTGAACTCAATAAAGAGTTTTTACAGAATTTTCTATTTAGGAAATAACTTAAAATTGCTGTAGAGAAGGAAGTTGCATCCATTTTTTATCTACTGGATGATACTTTAATGGGCATGGGAGGTAGGTTTCATTCTCTCATTTACCTGAAGGAGTCTGAACTCACTTTTTTCACCTGACATTTTCAGCCATCACAGCACTCAGAGCTCTTTTGCCTATGTGTAACAGCCTCTTATTGTAGACAATTTTAGCAGATCTGTTCAACCCTGCCCTATGTAATTTGTCTAATCAAGTGATAATCCAGAATAATCATAATTATAAACAAATAGTAGTGTAAATGTTTAGTGCAGGAAAAACATAGAAAGAGAAACCTGACGTAAAATATTTTCTGAGCACCCAGATTTCACACAGAAGTCTGCAGGACTTAGAGACAACTGGCTTTGATAATCAGATCACAGAACTGCAGGCAGAAGACATCTAAATTGCAGTGTGCAGCTGTGTACTGCATTTATTATCTATTCTAGATCTGAGAGGGAGGTGAGAATCCCCAAAACACCAAGGACTGTAATCATCATGATTATCATTAATCATTACTCACCAGCTGCACACAAACACACACACACACACACACATGCACACACACACATTTCTTCCTTTTTGGCATCAGGTAAAGCCCTAATATATATCTGTCATGTTGATTTGGGAATTGGAGAGAAGGTTTACAGGGAAAAAATAGAATCATTCCAGTCCTCCTAAATCTGGAATATTTTGATTTACCTTAGGAGGAAAACCAGACTTAATAGTTATGGGTTTATTTCTATGCAGTGGAAAAAATTACTGGGTGGTATATCATACACGAAGTAGGAGGTAAATTGAATATTTATTTCATGTATTCTTTTATTTTAAAATGTACATGCTTCAAGATCAGAGGGAAAAATCTCAGTGAAATATTGTTAACTGCGGGGAAATTATTTTTAGAAAATTGTAAGGTTGCTCCAAAGAGGAAAGTTATGAGGGCTATATACAACAGCTACAAGATAAAGATGGGAGAAAGTTAGTGTGCATTTGCTACAAAGTAAAAATCAAATTCAATTTGTAAGACAAATGAAATATAAGCAACTCCAAAATAATTTATAACAGATTTCATTTTAATATATCCAAACAGAAAAGAAGCTTCTACTAATTTATAGAAATTCATGCTGTTCTATGTGCGTTATTAGAAAGATGGGAAAAAAACCCAAAAAATCCTGCCTTGGAAAAATGAGATTGAGAAAGAACGTTTACCTGCCCTCAGCTTCTTGACAGACATAGCTGCACAGTCTGCATTTGTCTGGCAAAGTGAACAAACTAAAAGCAACACATAATTAGTACATAAAGAAAATTCAAATCTTCTCTTTTTTTCCTTCAAACCAAATAAAATAGCAAGCACTTATGGAAGAACCTTACTTATTGTTTTTCATTTAGAATTTGTATTGATCTGTGGAAAGAGGAGGAGGTAACACTATTTCTCTCCATGACAGCAGGTCTTTCCAAGGACACCAAGTATGGATGCTGAACCTAACCATCTGTACCAGTGGGTTTATTTAGTGAAAAGGAGGTCTAACACAAAATTATCCTTGAAGCTCAACATGAAGACTGTCAGAAATACAGCCTCTAGAAACAGACAAATATTAAACAGATGCTAAGATTATGTTCAGCAGTCATACATTTTAGGAAATTTAGTATGAATTTATGAATCTACACTGACAAAAAAGATTCTGTTGATTTAAACTACCCAAACACCCTGTTGTAATATTTGTGGAAATCAATAAGATCCTGCCTTATGCAGCTAAAATTGTTAGCTATTCAGAGATCTCTGTCTGATTTGTCTTTGGTTGGTTGGTTGGTTGGTTGGTTGGTTGTTTCTTGGAAGGTGTCGTGGTTTAACCCCAGCTGGCAGCTAAGCACCACGCAGCCGCTCGCTCACTGCCCCCCCTGCCCCGGGATGGGGGAGAGAATCAGGGAAAAAAACCTCGTGAGTTGAGATAAAGACAGTTTAATAGAACACAAAGGAATGAAAAACAATGATAATGATAATAATAATATGACAATAGTAATACTAAAAGAATTAGACTATACAAAGCAAGTGGTGCACAATGCAATTGCTCACCACTCATTGACTGATGCCCAGTTAGTTCCCGAGCCGCGATCCCTCCTCCCAGCCAGCTCCCCCAGTTTATATACTGGGCATGATGTCATATGATATGGAATATGCCTTTGGCCAGTTTGGGTCAGCTGTCCTGGTGGTGTCCCCTCCCAGCTTCTTGTGCCCCTCCAGCCTTCTTGCTGGCTGGGCACGAGAAGCTGAAAAATCCTTGACTTAGTATAAACACTACTTAGCAACAACTAAAACCATCAGTGTGTTATCAACATTCTTTTCCTACTAAATCCAAAACACAGCACTATACCAGCTACTAGGAAGAAAATTAACTCTGTCCTAGCCGAAACCAGGACAGAAGGGTTGACGGGTTTACCTGTAAAGTGGGGGACACAGAAGAGGAAATTACATTTTCTAATATTATGCTGCCTAGCTGAATGAAATATAGGTGCCTGAGCTGGGACTCCATCAATACAAAAAAATGAAATGGAATTGCAGCCTGAGCCTCTTTGATAATGCATTCAATGACTTTGGGATGCAGAGGCACAGTCTCGGGAAGGTAACATATGATTTAGGTGTCCTCGGCAAGGTTTTACCAGGTCCATAGGCTGAGACAGCACTCTCATGATTATGTGACTGTTAGGTAATGTGTTATGACTAGGGAGAAAGCACTGTGGCAATGATGAGTGGGTTTGGTGTAGGAGAGTTAGATGGGAAGTTGATTCACGGAACTATGGTATTGATCTATTTAATATTTTTTATTACTACCTTTTGTGATAGAAGTGCTGACTGCTCTAGAGAGATAGGCTTTGGTTCATTCTGATGTGGCTACTTCTCACTTTTGAATGACTTTCACAGGCCCCTTGCTCTTCTCCAGTTCTGTGAGTTATTTCTATTTTCTAGCCCCGGCTGTTTTGCTACAGTTAGCTTTTCTTTCCCTCTGGCCACCAGCAGTCCTGGCTGTGTTGTCTTGAGTGATCACTTATATTCCTCAGAATGGATAATATTTTCATTGTCACTTTCCCCCACAACATTTTCCTCTAACTTTATGACATATTTCATCCTCTTAGAAAGACGGGGAAATTTTCATATTAGACGAGACCCAACCTTTTGTTGGGGCACAGAGAGTGCAAGGAACAGGCTGTTTCGCCTTTACTAACCATACTACAGTTTGATTTGAGGGAAGGAGAATAGCCTTACCATTGCTATAATTTATTTAAATCAGAGTGGAAAACATGGGTTCTAACCAAATTAATGGAGGCACTTTCTTCCAAAGAATAACCAAGACAATGAGAGAAAAGGAGTATAACAGCCTCCATGAGATGCGATCAGATATTTTCAGTAAGGCATTTTTTGGGTACTATAAACATTGCTTGCTTGGAGCCACTATTTGGTACGTTTGCAAGAATATGTCAGCTCTACTGACTAGGATCTTACCTCCATAATGAATTTCCTGGTCAAAATGAGAGAGAACATCCCACAATTTAAAGCACAGAATAACCAATAGCCTAATGGTGGCAGTTGTCTCCTAAAATGCAAGTGACCTAAGTTCTTCCTGAACTGGATTACCGACTTGAAAATAAGCCTCACCCACCCTAATGACTGTCCTGTTAGATGATCAGGTGTTCTGCAGAGGAGTTGTTACAATTCCTTTCATGAAAGCTGTTTCATTCTTGTATAATTATTTAACAACTGATTAGAGAGGGACTTGATCCCACATACGAGGTAAGTACTTATAATCATCAGTATCATACCCTGTTCGTATTTCTCAGTCTCCCTTACTGAGCCATTCCACTTTGTTTACAAACTTTCTTATTCTCTTTTAGGGCTTTATTTGTATAAAATTAAGAAACAGATCCTAACCACTGAAAAGGAGGCAAAAAGAGAAAGCCATTTAGGGGCTCTGCAAGAATGTCAATCCTATACTGTAACTGTTAAAATCAGTTTTTTGTTTTCTTCCTTCCTAAGATTATATGCAGCAGCATAAGAGATCTTTCTGCACTTTGCTCTGATCTTGTGTCTGCATAAGGCAGAGAAAAAAATCACCTTATCTCAATCTTATGGGAGTTCAGTGACACCCACCTTTAGTGCAGAATCTCAGCTACTTCCTGCATACTACCTCCCTCCTTGCCAAAAAAACTTGGCAACTCCCTTGACAAGAAATATGTCTTTCCATAACTTCACAATTTATGACTCTATTTATAATGAAGCCTTTGCAATTTAGTGGTAGATCATTCTATAGATTCTTGGAAGCACAACAACATTTAGGGTGACAGACATTCAAGGAATTTGCCATTGAAAAATGTTTTTGAAGTGCCCAGAGGTATAGTGTGAGAGCTATGGGTCAGAATATTTAGAGTTAGGTTTATCATGTCAAAAATATAAGGGAAAAATGATTGAATATATAATGTATAAGAAAGGAAAATGTTTTGGAAACATATTCCTCTAGCATTAGATTTACCTACTGCTCTTTTCTATCTTAAGGCCAAATAAGCATAATTTGTTTGCCTTTTAAAAGACTTATTTTCTTGTTGCTTGTTCTTGGACTCTGGGACATCACACAGTGATACAATGCTCAAGTAATTTTCTCCGTCCTCTTCCTTAAAGTCTCTTGAATCATGTTTCTATTTTGTACTCTAATTAGCACATTCCTTGCTTAAGACCTTTGCATGCTTTCCCCATTTATAAGATTTAAAAGGTTTAATTTGAAACAGACTTTGCAGAGAGTGTACTGTGAAGTCTAAATACACCAGAAAACTGATTTGAGGAGAGGGTTGCTAAGACTCTTCAAAAGCCTGCTTTGTTGGAATTAGGGAAGCCACTAAAAGACTGTATTTTTTTCTTTCACTGTTCAAACTACACAGAAACAGGGTGGGATTTCGCCCTTTAACCTTATGAATAGAATCAAGATAAAAAAGCATCACAGAAAACATCTTTGCTAGCTACTGTCAAAATCCATCCTCTTTCCATCGCTCTAATGACCAAACATTCCTGTCCAACAGGCTCCCTCTTCCAGACCTTCAAACAGTTTTGTGTTGCAAAATCAGGATCTTCATTATCTACCTGATATTTTTTTGAGGTATTGCATTGTTGTCAGCAGGCTCACTTTTTAGCATCACACAGATCAATTCTGGATGAAAGACAGCAGGCTCTCCCTCCAAAGTTAACAAAATAATTCAGGGATGATGCAGTGCCTTGTCATGACAGTACAGCACAGGTCATTTCGACCATTTGTCACCACTAAAGGCAGGCACCCCAGCAGCAGAATCGCTAGTGTTCTCATTTGTCTTTGGTAGTAGGTATCACCTTTGACTGTGCAGCAGAATTTCAAACTATCATTAAAAAATCATTAGAACCCCAAATGGGACATTCTGAATCTATGCTTCTTTCCAAGTAGTTTTCCTGAGCTCTCACAAAGATGAGAGCAGCAATATCAGTAATGTATATAAACTGCTGTGCCATGCCATCTACTTTTTTATTGTGGACTTGTTCAACCCAATACTTCTTTTCAGCCTGTCTGTGAGCACAAAATGAACTACTTTTTGGATCATCCAGAGCCTGGGGAGACTGCGCAAAGCTGCACCAAAGATGCTTCTTTATGTGGATCAGTATCAGTGCCACATTGTTCATTTGACATAAGGCATTTCGTTTTGAAACACCTTGATGCCTTGAACCTCAGTGCTTCCTCTGAGCACTCTAGTACCTGCAAAATCCATGAGCCTGTCTTTCCCCATTTAAAACAGTCTAAGCCGCTTTTTATTAAAGCTGCACAGTGAATTATACAGCAGATATCTGTATAATAGTCAATACTTTGCAACACTCTTCAATTATGTACACACTTTTAACTAAAAATAGTTAACTTAAAACAGGCTAAACCATGTGGATTGGATAGCCAGTAAGATAAGTTATTGACATCACAAACTGCTGTGGGACATGTATTATGTATTTTACAGGAAAGATAATTTTTTTCTCTCACAGTCTGAAATCTTTCATTTCCTGACCAGACCAAGTCTCTTTTGCAGCCAACTTCCTCTGAATGGCTCAATATCCACCAGAGTAAAAAAATAATGGTCTTTCTATACAGAAAACCTGAGGAGATTTATGTGCATGTATCAGGTGTATCAAGCAGGCAAAGCTATTAAATGAGACGATATATGTTTCTTACTCAAGGCACACGGAGCAGCATCACCCCGAGAAGCCATTTCAGCATACTTGCTTAGCATAGACTAACTCCTTTCTTATGAAAGGAAGTTGATACGATTGCAGCAAGGAACCTGAAATTTGTATTACATTTAAAGCCAGATAAAGACATTTCCCATATCATCTTAAGGAATTGATACAATTTCTCTGTCAGTCAGCCTACTTGCTTGAAAAGTGAAAGTTCTGCAGAGCCTTATAAACTAATGGGTTTAGTTTTCCCAGAAAAATAAAAAATCCAATTACAGGCCATGAGAGACAGATTTCTCTGGGGAAGATGTATCTGCATGGAAACTAGAGCCTCTTATAGCTGTGAACCCAGACTCCTGAATTTTATGTTCAGATCCAAAATCAAAGGTCTTGTAAGGATTTTGGCTGGGGAGTGCCTACTCATTTACCTCCATGAGGGCCCTGGAGACACAACCATTACGAGGATATCAGATAAGCCAGACTACTGGTGCTTACCAGCATTATATATGATATTAGAGCAGACATATGTGATGGAAGAAGGCCATGCCTCCATACGACTGATCCTTATGGATGACAAATTTACAGCTCTTGGTAACATGCAGCCTCATTCCTCCCTATTGTGGTTTAACTCCAGCCAGCAGCTAAGCACCACGCAGCTGCTCTCTCACACCCCCTCGCTCCCACTGAGATGGGGAGGAGAATCGGGAAAAAAGGTAAAACTCGTGGGTTGGGATAAAAGCAGTTTAATAACTAGAGTAAAATATAATAATAATAATAATAATAATAACAACAATAATAATAGTAATGAAAAGGAATATAACAAAAAAAAGGAGAGGGAAAAAAAGAAAAAAAAAGAAAAAAACCCCAGTGATGCACAATGCAATTGCTCACCACCCACTGACCAATGCCCGAGCAGCGATCCACGCCTCCCGGCCAACTGCCCCCTGTTTATATACTGGGCATGATGTTCCATGGTATGGAATACCCCTTTGGCTAGTTTGGGTCAGCTGCCCCGGCTGTGCTCCCTCCCAGCTTCTTGCACACCTGCTTGCTGGCAGAGCATGGGAAACTGAAAAATCCTTAATTTAAGATAAGCACTACTTAGCAACAACTAAAACATCAGCGTGTTATCAACATTATTCTCACACTAAATCCAAACCACAGCACTGTACCAGCTACTAAGAACAAAATTAACTCTATCCCAGCCAAAACCAGGACGCTCCCATAGTTTGCATAAGCCTGCAGTGTGGGCACAGCAGGTTATTATGAAGGGCAAGTTTCCTATTCCTTCCTCAAGGAAGGACTGTCCTACATAAACTATACTTCAAAGGGACTGTAAGGGCTATATCTCCCATTCATCTTTGGTCCCTCTGCAGGGCTCTGGAGGCTCCCTCTGGCGTGTACTCCCACTGATCCCATTGAACGAGAACATCTACAAGAATGGGGTGATGAGGATAACAAAAGATTTCAGGAGGTTCTTTTGGAGGGATCTTGGGATACTTGTTCACATGGCTCCTGAAAATGGCACTGCATTTTCTAGATTTGGAAAAACCATGTCACTAACCTTCTTGGAAAGTTCTGTCCTTTTATCCATTCTCTGTGTGGGATTTGCTGAAATTCTTGTGTGGTTTCAGCTATAAATATTTCCTCTTGCTTTTGACTTCTATCCAAAGTGTCTACAAATCTTTCTGTTTCCTTAGTCAAGAACACCACAGGAAAATACTGACAAAGAAAAAGGGATTAGAAGCAGAAACGAAGTAAATATTATTTCACCCCATTGAAGGAGGTAACATACAAAACACAGGAGAAACAAGTCTACTTATCTGGAAGTTTGAAAAAAGTTCTACTTAAAAGCAAGTTGCCTTTTTTAGGAAAAAAAAAAGTGTTTTCTTGCTGCTATCTTCTGGTAGTGCCAAACGCCAGGAGAGAATTAAAAAGAGAGGGAAGGTATTTACAGTTCTGATGAAGGGGTAGGTGTTGAAAACGTGTGTGATTACAAGGTTGATTAACCTCTATGATGTGCTGTGGGCTCTGTGCTCTGCCTCACAAGAACTCAGTTATGCTACTTGAAGAATAAGATTAATATTTATATCCTATTTAGCAAAGGGGGAGAAAAAAGGACAAGAATAAATACGTATTTATTTTCAGCTTTTTCAGAAAAAAAGAAAGAAGTGTTCAACTGTGGGTATAACGTGTCTACACGCAGCAAGTTTATTGAGGGACGTAAAATGAGATCAGATGCTTCTAATGTAATTGAAAGAGAGACATACATTCTGTTTCCTGTTATAGCACTTGTGGCACTCATAGCACTGCAGCAATAGCAAGGAGCACAGGAATTGCATGCAGCTTCCAGTCTCAGCCTCTGCCAGATAACGTGTGTCCATTTATCTGAGAGCAGGACTTTGACTGCCTGTCGTGTTCATGTTATCTATGATAAAGATTCTGAATACTCATTAAGACTAAGTGTTTTAGGGAGAGTGAGTGACCAGAGCTTCTAATTCGATGTAAAAACAACAAGGAAGACACTATTTTAAAATGTTTGTAATATTTTCACTTTTCCTTTGTGCTGCATTTTGTGGTTGTCTCCAAGAGCTGGGAATTGGACTTTTATGGAGAAGACCAGAAAAGGACATTTTATCTTTCCTGTCTGTCACTATTTCACAGCATTGGAACCAAGAATGTTCTGTATTTTTTCAAAAAAATAAAGATAATTTGCATTAAAATAATCAATGTAAATTTACATATACATTTCAATATTTATGTAAATCATTTGGAAAACATGTTTCTGTTACATGGATAGAGATATTACTCTTATATTTACCGTGGCATGGATAAGTATTTGCAAATGAGGTACCACCACAGGAACTGTGCAACTCAATGAAGTATAAAAAAAAAAAAAGACTAATTGCCCTTTTTTCTAGACTTTTTCTCAAATTTCCTTCTTTTCTCCCCCCTCTTACTTAGATGAGTGCTTGCTGTTTCTTGCTGAAAGCTCTAGGAAAATACTTAATTTAAAAAGATAGCTCAGGTTTCTTTACTGACATCTATAATCTGTGAAAGCAGGGTTGCCTAACTTCTGGAGCCAGCTGAAAGGATACATTATATTATTATAAAAACATATATTTATCAGGAGCTTCCCATCAGCTTTTGCCTCAGGGAGTCATGGGAATAAAATATTACTTTAGACCTATTCTTTTCAAAATACATACACTCAAAATGGTGGGCTCGAGGAACTCACATCATAAATAACAATTTTTAATGCTATTTCAGTGGTCAAACCGAAGCATAGCTGCAAAAGTAGCCACCTTAGAGAGAACATTTCAGATTTCATTTACAATTCGTCTCAACTCCCAGAAAGAGCCATCTGCATCTGGTTTTACTTGTTCTTGTTTCATCCAATACTCTAGTACTCTTGCCATAAATGCTAGATAAAGGTTTTAGCAAAAGTCCAGATTTATCAGATATGCATTTATTTCAGGGACATTATTGCTTTTAAATGTCTACTTTGCATAGAGTTTTTATGAGTTGCTAACATAAATCTTTTTCTTTGGTTCATTTCTGTTTTAATTTAGTTAAACGGATTAAACTGATCCTTTCTGTAACTCTATTGACGTCACTGGAGTGACATTAGGGACACACTAAAACCCATTTGTCTCGTCAAGCATCGGGGAAGTATGCTTGGAATATGCTTAAAATTCAATGTCTTTTTGATGCCATCTGAATCTAAAATATAAATTCATGCAAAGATTATCTAGCCTGCCAGGGTTCAGAATTTCATTTCAGTAGATAAACTGAAACTGAAAAACTTACAAAGCCGGTGAAAAAGGCAGAAATATTGTGTATCAAGAATAAATAATTAATATTTATTTGAAAACAGAATCTTTGTGAGCTACTGTAATTTTGAGGAATTTTTCTTCCTCTGATCCTGTCCCAAAGTATTGTATTTAAACATTTAAAAGAGGCATGAAAGAGACAATGGACACAAAATGAAACACAGGAGGCTCTTCCTGAATATCAGGAAACACTTTTGCACTGTGAGGGTGACTGGGCACTGACACAGATTGCCCAGAGAGGTTGTGGAGTCTCCATCCTTGGGGATATTCAAAGGCCATCTGGACAGGGTCCTGGGCAACCGGCTCTAGGTGGCCCTGCTTGAGCAGGTGGGTTAGACCAGATGATCTCCAGAGATACCTTCCAACCTCAACCATTCTGTGATTCTGTGATTGAAGCCAAAGATGATCCTAAAGAAAGTGCCTTTGCACAAATCTACATTGCCTTAATGTTTCCTCTCCAAGAACAGATAGTACATAAGTTAGTGAAAAGAGTCTTGCTACACAACCATGCTTTAACATTAGATTATAAGGTCAAGACTAACTAGAAAGAATCAATTATTCCTTGAATTTGCATTTTGAGTCTTTTTTGGAGAACATTAGCACATTACTTATCATAGCTCCCATAACATTCAGTAATAACTGATTGTTCTGCCTTTGATTTTGTACAGCAAATTTATACTGAGCCACATTATTTAGACACTTTCATTAACCATTGAGAATTTCATTGTTTCAAAACTGGCAATAAAAAGCATGTTTCTTAAAATCAGTTTTGCTACCTGACAGCAGCGGAAATAATAAACCCTACAAATTCTTTAATTTAACGTACTGTCTGAAAACCAGCTTATGCACCTCCACGTCTCCTGTTCACCAGTTTTTATCATAAGACACAGCAAAAAATAATAGATGGAAGATTTCTTTAATTCCCTTATTCCCTCACACACTTCTCCCACGGATACTATACCTGAACTGCATTCATTTAAGATAACGGGGTCCATTTTCCCTAAAAAGTGACAAAAACTTTTATTTGCAAAATGCAGATTTCTCCTGAAATTCTTTCTTATGACCAATTTTTCCTACTTTTTTCCCTACTTTTCTCTATTTACTGAGGCTACAAGGTCTTGTATTCTGCTCTACCTTTGATGAATTGGAGTCCTGAAGGTATCTCCAGTGATGGCAAAAGGAAAGTTCTATTTCAAAAGTTTTATTATTGAAAATATTTGAAGAGCAAATGGAATTGTATTCAAATAGAATCAATAGAATAGGAAATTTTCCTAACATACAAAAACCTTCTGAAAAATAAGCATGTCTGGAGTTGTTCTAGCAGAAACATTTTAACTAGACAGGGACTTGCTGAATACGTTATTTCTCATGTGGACAAGAATTCAGTTGTTGAACTATACTGTTATCACTGCCTGCATCACTCCTACTGAAAAGTTCCTACTACTATTTGGGATTTTTCCAGGAATCTAAAAGTTACTACAATCAGATGAGAGAGGAAAACGGAATAGATGGTACCCTTGCCATTATAGCTGTCACCCAGTTTCTATGAAGTAAAACCAAGAAAAGCTCTATTTGTATCCTGTTTTTTGCCTTATTCCCATCACCTCTTATCATTCTACGTTCACAGTTTGCTCCATTTCAATAGAGTCTGAATTAAGAAATTGCTTGAGCACTCAAAACTCAGTTAAAGTTTTGGCAGTTGTTCTTCAGAAGGACAGGATTGAGGGCAAAGACAGCTATAGTTTCCTGAAACGTAGAATAAAACATACATATCATATAGCAGGAATGTATGTTACTATATGAGGGGTACGATATTCTAGAAAACATGACTTGAGAATAATTGGAGACTTGATTAAATATTTACTTTCAGTTTGATACTGTGAGTAACAGCTGGAACACTTTTCCTGGGTTTCCAGTCAAGGGAAGCTCAAGTGAGAAGAGCTGAAGCACTTGTCTGGTATAGTCTTATGTTTACAAGGTGCTATGTCCCGGTCAAAACCTAGTGTTTAAATCCTGCCTGTGTAAAAAGAATTTGATTGGCAATGTCCTAAATCTGTGCTTTGGTTCTTCTCAAATTTTGAAATCTACAATAACCTTTCAGATCAGGAGTTGTCTATGCTTGGTTTACTATCCAATGTAAGCAGACAGGCCTAAGGTCTTTCACAGATATTTAAAGCCTTCTATTGATTTTTTTTTTCCTAATCATTGTTGCTTTCAGGCACGTTAAATTGTGGCCATATGGATTTCTTAGATTTACCAGAATTTTTTTCCTGCTTTACCAGTTGCCAAATCACAACTTGATCAGTTTTAAAAAACGTGCAAAGATTCAGTAGGGTTTTAAGTTATTTATCAAATGTCAGCAGAGAGCTGAAAAGCAGCCTTAACACATCTACCTGTGACTTTGCCAAAAGACAATGAGAATTAACATTTTACTGGCTGCTAAAAAAAAAAAAAACACCACCAACCCAAAAAACAAGCCCACAAAAGCCCTGTAAGAACAGCACTGGTAGTAGTCATTTAAAAATCAATGTATTGTAATATAATGCAATGTAATCTTCAGATACTGCTCTCACCCTCTTTGGTGACTGAGAAAACATTTGCTAATTGCTTATCCCCCCACTATTCTCCTTCCCTCTGCTGAGCCTCCCCATCACTAACTGCATAATCATCAGTCTTTGAAGTCAGCAGCAGTCTGCTAACAGAGCAATTAGTTGAAGAACCAAGAGCAGCAGGTGTTAGATGTGTTGCTTTTTTGTGACATATCAACAGCATTTATCATGTACTTGCAAAAGATTAATAATATACACATGAATTTACTACATGATTTTATTGTCTCTGTTTGAATAAAGTGAATGCATACCAGCTATTATTTTTTGCAAAGGGTTCTCAGGCCACAGAAGCTGACGGGTCAGATCCCAGGATCCTGACCCATAACACATGCCATGTGGCATCAGGACTCCAAGTCATTTGCTGAAATGTTATTCACCTAACTGAATGTAGTCATTTTATATTGGAGTCAATTGTCTGGATTTCCATTATTGTCACTGGGAAGAAACAGATTAATTGTTTCTTTGAAGCGCTTTATTTGAAGTGCATATGTAAATGGTGCATTGCTATGCTGAGATAATATTATGAAATTAATAAAAATGGAAATAAACATTATTTGAGTTGGACCTCAAACCAAAATAATCTTGCCCAGATGTAGGAACAATATCAAGTATTATTGGGTAACAGCAAATGACCTGGTTTAAAATTAATTTCTTAGAATTTTTACTGTTACGATCTCCATTGCAAAGTCATAGATACACTTGGACATTTTGGGAAGCCTTGGATATGATTTTCTTTCTTTTTCAGATCTGTAAACTTCAAAATCTTCTCCACACAAAGACTTGTAACTACAGCAGTTATATGACAAGATTCCTTTTAAAGTTGCTGCATTGATCTGCTGAATGAATGCATCAAGGCACCTTTACAGATACTTCCACAAGTCTGCTTCTCTTTTTAAGTGTGCTTAGTGGAGAAAAGGGAGATAGATAGATAGACAGTAGCATTCAAGGAAATAACGCTTGTTTGTTTATTAGGAGTTATTCCTCTGAAATGCATGACAAGAATAAAAACATAACAAAAAATGACATAAGTATGCCCTGATAATCCAGTCTTGACCGATTAATCAAAAATTCTGTAAAAGAGAAAGTGGTATAAAATCATGTGTCCAACTTCGTCTGCCCTTCATTTTTTTCCCTTGAGTGAAGTTACGGATTTTTTTTAAGGACTGGAGGCAGATGACAGTGAGCTGAAGAATAAAATTTGTTGTACAGTAGGGGAAAAAGAAAAAGAATAGTATGCATATTGTTATTATGTGATGTTCAGTGCAACTGTATTCTAGAGTGTCATGCAAAGATAACACCTCTTTACTAAAATGATTTACTATATGCACACACTGAGTCACAGATGCATAGTTTGAATAACAAATCTGTCTTGTAAATGTATTTTACTACACCCGCTACAGCTTGGACAATACAAACTGAATTTGTTTCTGTAGACAGAAATGTTTATTAAAGTGCAGTAAGTTACACCAAATAGACAGACTAGAGACACAGTAGGCTGCATGTTGGGGAACACAGAACAGTTTCTGATGTGAATTTTATCTTCAATTTGCAATTAAAAAATCTGGTCAGTAGACATATAGTACTAATAATCATAGAAAGCTATTTTATCATGTGTGGAGAGATATGGCACTACTATGTGAGCAGTGGTGTACAGTTTTAAGGCATTTTTCCCATTTTTCTAGACAATATGAAGGTATTCCTTTTTCCCCACATAAAGAGTCCTAAATACAATGAAGGTATGAAGTAGCAGTGCAGATGGGCAGATCGTGGAACTGGCAGTATAAAGGGACCCTGTGTCCTATGGAGAAGGTGGAGGAGAATGCAAGAGGCCATGGTAATAGGGTAGAGAGAAGGTGGTGGGACCTGGGGAGAGTCTCCAGGGAAGAGATCCAGGTATGTGTGTTTGTTCTAAGAAAGATTCAAAATTCCTCTGAAGTTCATGTATAGGAAAATAAATTTTATCCAGAAATTTTGCCTTTTATTGCAAAATTGGAGGGTTTGTTATTGTTTTTCCTCCAAACAGTGGAATTGCTCTTCATGTGTTTCATCTAAAGAGTAAATGGCTCACTTGCATATGAAAGCTACCTCAACATATTTTCTGGACATAAAATAACCTTTTATTATTCAAACCTAGCAAACACAGAGAAGTTCAATCAAGCTCCACTCCATAAATTTGTACAAATATGATTTGTGTTCAAAGTGAAAGAGTATTGCAAGATATTTAAGGCCACCATGACATGTAACAATCAGTCTAAGTAAAACAAATATAGAAGTCTCTTTCCTTAGCAGAAGTTACAGATGCAACCACAGAGTAAAAACACCAAAACATGCAAAGAACAATCTCTGTGTTAAACTAGGCAGAAAGCTCCTCAGTCTCCAGAGTGTTTTCGATAAGTGTAATTATTTTACACTGACTTTGTCAGATACCACACTTGCCTTCTGAGACACTTAATATCACTTATGCTCTTCTGTTTGAGTGTGTGATTTCTCTTTTTATCTGTTTGTTTTTTCTATTTTTATCTCAGACAGCTTCTTTTCCCATTCTTTATTTCAGAAGGAAGGGGAAGGGGGACGGAAGAGGAAAGCTGTGTCTGCATTAGGATACAGCACAAACCAAGAGGAATGAATATATAGAGTGAAACAGGTGATGCTGAGGACCCACTACCAACACTGTATGTGTTTTGGGGTCAGAGATGGTTACTTCAAGCTCTCTCTTGCCTGGTCTCACGAGCAACAAGAACCTTTTCTAATCCAAGCAGTTTTTCTCCAGTGGTTTTTTTTTTGTTTGTTTGTTTCAGTGACTAGCATAATATTGTAGTTTGATTGTTTCAGAAAGATCTATTAAAAAAAATTTGTCTTACAGATCTTCCTGCTTTTTCATAATGTTTCCAATTGAAAACATACTGTCCTATATATTTGAATTCACTTTCCTCAGGTACAACTGATAGTGACTAATTTTTATTTATATGTCTATACTTTTAAAAATCCTTTTAGGTGAGCACTTATTTGCAGAGTAATCCTAGATTATGGGATTGTAGTGGGAATTCCCTCCCACTTCCCCTTAGCAACAGGTATGTACATATTTTGCATTAGTGCAAGCAAAATTCATGTTTTAAAACTCCATCTGCTTATGTGGGAATGAACTAGAGCATGTAAACTTCTCTGTGAATCAGTATTTATTTCAAAATGCAGTTTAGGATTTCTCTTAACAGTCTGACCCTGAAGTCATTGCTTTGATCTGTTTTCGTCATATTTATGCATGTTTTAGCAAACAAGTTTATGTCCAGCTTGTGAAGAATTGAAAAGGTACCTATTTATACTGGTGTGCATCTATGTGTACTTCTACATCAATATGTTGGTTTGGAAAAGGAATGCACTTTAAAAAAAAATCTTTTGATACTTTCCATTTATTATATTTTTGTTCACATCACAGACCAGTATCAGAGCACACAAACTGGAGTCTTCTAGGATAAAACTAAACCCAAAGATTTGTTCCAACAGCTAAAGTGAGTTCAGTCAATCAAATCAGAGAAGAACTAATATGAAGTAAAACCTTCCAAAAGGGTGTACAGTGAAGAGAGCACGTCATCAGCTGTTTTGCCCTACAAATCTGCAACTGGTAGTCCCTGCTATTTGCTAATGTAGACATAACCTATGAAATTCTATGATACTCATTTACCTGTCTAATTTGTTTCTCTTTCTAGGACACACAAATACAATTATAAATTGCTAAAATATGAAACTGTATGAGGATATACCATAAAATATTTCCACACTAGAGCCTCAGTCATGAATAAGGCACAAAAGTCATACAAGAATTTGTATATTTCTGAAGATGAGTAACGAGCAAAAGCACTCAGTGAGCCTGCAGATTGCTAAACTGCTTGATCCTAAAGGATTCTTACAGTAGTTTAAGCTTGTCATCCCTTGATTCAGAAATGTGCATAACAGAATGCAGAAAGTCTGGGAAAATTTTTAATGTTCACGTCAGTGTGCTTCTTGGATAAAGCATTTCAAATTTGCTAAGGCAGATAAGGACTGATTTTGGCAGGCATAGATATGCAGGCTTCTTATCACCTCAGTAGTAACTTTCATGTGAGTAAAAGTTTCTGTGAACTTTTTCAGCTATTAGAAGGACTTTGTTAGAAGTTGAAGAAAGGAATGGCTGTTTTGACCTGGAAAACAGGACAAATTATATAGCAGCAAGTAAATCTAAGAATCTAAGCCTAAAATGCCACCAGGCGTATAGTTGGAAGGTCTCTCAGAGAGAAGCAGACTCTATTAATTTATATAGAAAAGTAGACTGTAGTTCAGTCAATTGACTTTCTTATAAAACTGACCATGAGTCAGTGTGATGTCTTTGCCTTCTTGATATAAGGACTATAATGACAGAAGAATAATATTAAAGCCCATGAAGTTTTAATCATCTCTGTATGTTTTTCTGCAAATGGGAAAAAAATTCAGGCTTTATTTCCTACAGCTGAAATACATTCAAGCAGCTCCTCTGTCACAGGTTGCTTTAAGGGAATATGAATTTACTCACAATAACTAAACCAGGAGGAGAAGGAGAAATTTTACTGGTTTAATTCAAAGGTCTGGACATTTTGACTTTATTTGCAAAAATGCCCGTAGGAATTGTTTTCCTCTCCTAATCAGCTCTGATATTTTAAGGACAGTCACAATATGAGTCAGAAGCTTTAAAAACCACCACTGATGCTGTGACTGTGGGAAAAATTTTAGAAGCATTACAACTTTGTTAGTACTTTTATGATTAAATTAAAGTGAGAGAATTTAAATTTGAGAATATTCTTCAAAATTGCAGCACATTGTTGTTAACATGATCAGCATATTGAAAAGATTGTTTCTACATTTGTGTTTCCAACCTAATTTAAGAGAAGTTCAACTTAAGAATGGCAAGATTCCTGAAAGATGGGGGTTTGGTGTTTGTAGTAGAGGGATAGGACAGGGAAATGTTCATTAGAAACACAAGAGAGAGTCTAAATCTCTGAAGACATTGAGGATAAGGTTTTTATGGTTCTCTAAATTTCATGAGTATATTTATTTTTGTAAGAAAACTTCAGAAAGATATGTTGTAAAGAGGAAAAGAAAGTCATGAAAAAGACTGTACTTTTTATGGCTAGGAAGATTTTTGAAAAAAAGTATAAAAGCTTGCTTGGAAGGATATGTATCGTCTGCATGACAGTGCATCTCATGAGTCACCAAAATGGATACTTTCACATAGTTCATGGAAAAAAGTTTTTGATTCATTGTTTATTTGTTTGCTGTTTTGTTTTTTTTTTAAGCAAGGAACTGGAAGAAGAGCTCAGATTGCCTGAAAAGCCTATGTAATTGTAATTTATAGAGTTCTGATGAACCTCAGTTCTATACACTGCTTAGTAATATTCACAGCAAACTGAAAGAAATGACCATAGATGACGATTGCATGGTTACCCATAGGTGATCCAGAAGCTACTACTGTGACAATCAAGATGACCTCCTACATGATACACTCCTGAAGATTTTATCTTTCAACTAGTTTCTGAGAAAGTTAGAAATTTTAGGGAGGAAAAAAGTCTTGATTTAAACTTTCTAAAGAATTGTCATTTTCAGAGCTGAAATGGTTAACTATCATTTTCGTTAAAATAAATAAATTTTCATGAAAATTTTCTGGCTTATTCTTCCAGTTCCTCAATGATGTAATTTTTATCTTCTCTGTTAAATTAGTATTTAAGTTCTTCTGTCCATGTAGATACTGCATAATTCAATAATCTTTGATAAATTAAAGAGACCCATTTTAGAGAATTTTACTGCAGTGGGATGTTTTCCAGTCCTTTAATCACTATTGTATAAATTTTATAAAATAATGTTTAATGAATTATAGCCAATAAACACCGTTGTGGAGGGTTTTGGTAGTCTTGATTTGGTTTACAATGCAAGACGTGGAGATATTATGGTCCCATTTACTCACACATTATATATTCTACCAGTGGCTAAAGATGATGTTTGAATTCACTATTACAATGCTAGCCCAAGTCCAGCTAATTCTTTCGTTGCTTCATATGGTAGAATATCCATTCTACACTTCTTTGTTTTAGTTACAACACCTTTTTTTCCCCAATATGTTATATTGGCAAAAACCAGTTTCTAAGTTCTAAGGTCACTTAGTAACAATGGTCTTCTTATCTATCAGCTCTCTGATTTTGGTCAGTTGCAGAATTTGTAATTGCTGTCTTCCTAATAGTTAATAAAAAATTTATTAATAAACAATCATCATCATAGTGGTGCATATGGAAGTTGCTTTAAGTTAGTACTATGTTAAACTAAAGGAATAGCATGCTCTAGTAGCAGAATCTGTAGGCTATGGTGCAAGTCTTAAGGAACTTTCCTGGTGCTCAGCTATTGAAAAATTGTACAGATAATTTATTAAAAATAAATTTTCTAGCCTACCCAGTTTAATCAAACTTCTCTAAAATTCTAGACAGTTGTTATTTAACATGTTTGCAGTTAATACTTTTGAATTGCACATGTAAATTGCCTCTGGAGTTCACGTATATATGCACATATATATACATTGTGGTGGGCTAGAACACCAATGTTGTGGATAAAGCATGACAGATTCTGCAGTGTATGCTTATGATGCAAGACAAAGTCTGAAAGGAGGACAGAAGAAAAAATTTTAGTCTTCTCTAGTTTACTGCCTTTTCTCTGAAAGACCAAGTGAGAGAAAGATGGTGTTTGAGGACAATTTGAAATAGAAATTATTCTATTTGTTTTCCAATGTGTATGCTTACTATCAAGAAATGGATAAACTGCTAGAACTCCCAAAGAAAACAGACAGGTTGGCTTCCCCACCTTGTCAAGCTTACTTCTGTTTTGTTTAATGACTGCATATAGTGTATAAATTATAGCTTACTTTAATGATAGCTCTTCTTTGCTCCTCAGATTTTATAAATCCACCACACTATCACCAAAGACTTTTGCTAGAAACTGTTAGTAGTATATTACTGAATATCTGGCTTTACCCAAGAACATACAAATACTTTTCACAGTATTTCACAGAGTTCATTACATTTGTGCACATTATTAGTATGTACAATATTATATATGCTGGTTATTAATATTTCCATAACATATCACCTTTTGAAAAGGTAGAGTCTGGCTTCCAAAACCTTTAAATCATAAATATAACTTGTGCATATGCATTTCAGATTGTACATATTACACTCATATTTATATAACTTTTCTTTATTTATAATTTTGTATATAGTTTTCCCAGAAATGTGGAAACTTTTAAAGGACAACAATGTAAAAAAATCATCGTTTCCACAATGTCAGGTAAAATGTAAGATGGAAATTAGGCCAAGTTAAGGACCCAAGAAATCCTTGAAGTGTGTCAGAAGCTGAAAACATGAGAGTTTTACTGATCTGTTGTTTACCAGAAGAGGGACTTGAGGTCAGATTCATATTTGTATTTTAAAAAGTTAAATCCCACCTATCTCCTATTTCAGTTTGTGTCTAAAATTGTGTTCAAGTCCCTTTTTTCAGATATCATCTAACACTGCAGATGACCAGAAATCTTACATATGTCACAGTTTTTGCCAATAAAATTCCTTCATGTTTAAAAGGACCTCAAGAAATGTCTGTCTCATTCCTGACAGTGCCCTGTCCCTATCAGGATCTACACCCTCCCTGTTCCTTGGACTATCTTTCCTGAAAGCCTGGTCAAAACTCAGCCTGGAGATAACCCTTATTAGTCCATTGATCATCTGAGCATTCTCCAGCACCACATCCGTGTCCTGGCTGAGGAGTTAAAGCCCACCCAAATCCTCCAGCTCCAGCCCTTACTGCCTACCAGGGCAACCAGGCTCCAGTGTCCTGTTGAAGCTGTTTCACTTTGCATGGAAAGTCTAAATATCTACTGGATCAGAAGGGAAATGGAAAGCTGATTCCTGTATGTAGCAATACAGTGGAGAGAGCATGTGTTTCACAGACTGAGTTTACCTTTTATATCTAAATTGCCCTTATGTCCTAAAATATAGATTAAAAGATTTAGGTATTATGCAAGTGTGGCAGAATATGTATTTATATGGAGGAAGCTATTTATGTGAGCTGAAATGTAGTGCAATAATTGGCAGTCTGAACTCCATTCCTGAGTGGTTGCTTAAGTGAGATAAATTCAGATCCAGAACAAGGGAAGGATTCTCAGGACTTATGAATTTAACAAAGAGGTGAAAAATAGTCTAGGTAGAATATATACCCAAACAGCAGCTGGGAGTGGCATATGTACTTACAAAAAGATCATTGTGGTGCTGCTATAACTTGCAGGACTTACATTGATGATGGTTAATTTGAAACAATAAGTTAAAGTACATTTTTTCTAAGGAAACTCTTGACAAATTTGTTAAAATACTATGATTGTGTCAAAAGATAACTGTGAGAAAGAAGAAAATGGTATAATTTATTTGAATATTCACAAAGTCCTAGCAATACATCTGGTGAGTTTATTAAATAAATTTATGAAGTGGAGAAGAAAAGTAAAGTAAATCCATAAAAACAGGGAAGAGACAAAATATAAAGCAAAGACAGATTATCTTCTTTCAGTTGGCAAATATCAACAGAAGGTTGACTATCTTCATGAAATGTAAAAGTGTTTGGGTTAGTTGCGGTAAAGAAGTCTGTGAAGAACTTGAAAAACAGTAGAAGGTGTATATGAGAAGGAATAATCTGAACAACTCACATAAGTGTTTTGGCTTTGTTTTTCAAAGTTATGTTGTTTTAGGCAGAACTGCCTGGATTATGGCCATCACAAATCCATTTGGTCATATGTCTTTCAGTACACCTCTGTTGACATCAATGGGATTATTCTAGGAGTTCATATGGCATGCTGGCTGAATCATGTCAGCAGACTCAAAGCTGTCTGTAATTAACATAAGGGATACATTTATTATCAATGAACTAAGGATTAACCAAACACTCTAGTTTTAGTTGTTTTTCCTACATAAAGTGGCAAAACCTGAATGCTTACTGGGCTTCCAAATAAATGTACACAAAGTTGTCTTTGAGCTAGTAAAGATTATGTGTGAAGATGTACCATATGGCTGATAAGCTAACACTGTTTATGTGCTTAATTTGGGACATGGATAGACAGTTAATCATTTGGATATGGAAATACTCATGTTTAAAAAAGCTGAAATTTACACCTGCAATTTTTTAAGTTCTAATTATAATGGCTGTTTTCCCAAGTACGCAAAGACATTTTTCATAGACAAATGAATGCCTCTGATTCCACATTTCTGAATCAGAATGACTCATATTTCATTACTATTTGAAGATGCAGGTCCGCTGTCAGTAATGCCTGAGTAACATACTGTCAATAACTTCCCTCGTGCATATGGGCAGCCTGAAATAAACTGCTAGCTCTTGGGTGTCTACATTTGTGACAATCTGTGAACGAATCACAGTATACTCTTGAGAACTGCTTCAATGATTCTGCATATGGTACACAATTTAACCCGCATACCAAGGTTGTGGGGTATACTGTGACTCAGGAGTCCAGTTTGTCATGAGGTCAGGCTGAATGGCTCAAAGTCACACAGGAAGGTGAGAAAGCACAGAGACTCGCAGGGGCTATCCACTGAATTGCCATACCAGGCAAAGGGTTTCATTCTTCCACATAGCTGCTTTGGGTTAGGAAGGAATACAGCAATTGGGTCTAAGCCATTTCTCTTTCACTGTGAGAAGAGTCTGAGGATCTTTGCTGTGGGATCCACTGTGTTGCATTTCTGAAATACATATGATAATTCCCTGGATCAAAATCTAGTGTTGCAGACTACAGATTTTGGCTAAGGAAGAAGGAACTATGCTGGTATAATTCAGCTTATATGTGTGCTTGTATGTGTTTCTGGCAAGCTCAGGACCATGGGCAGAATTTTGAGCCATATAAGGATGTAGTCTTCAGATGGCACTTCATGTATCTTTTGTGAACTCTAAAATTAACCTCCTGGGAGCACTTTCTGGTACAGCACAACATAATACTTTTATTTTGTGATTGACAGGAAGGAATTCTGTGTCCTTGTCCCCTACTGAAAAGACTGAAAAAGCCTGAATGGGCTTTAGTGGACAAATGTCAGTGCCATATACTGTTTCATCTTCCTTCAGAGGTGAGCAGAACTAGTGTAACTTTCAGTTTCTTTCATGTAATGAATTTTGGAGTGAGAGTGAACTCTGCTATCTGACTGCATGACCTTGAAAGGATCCATTGATCACTTTTACTTCTGTTTTAACTAGATGTAATTTTATTATCTTAATGTCCTCTGAATATTTTGCAGATTCCAAATATTGACAGAAGGATCCCAACATGTATTGCCACATGCATTGCAGGGGATGGTTAGGACCCTGAAAGCACTTCCCTCACTGCTTGCACATTACTCCAGAAAAAAGGCAACATAAAATCCTAATAGTTCACAGAGTGATTGGCAAAGATCTGTTGATCCTTCTAGAATGGCAAACATCTGTTGATCCTTCTAGCACTGCTCCTCATATTTGTATGTTAAATGCCTTCTTTAAATGCCTTGAGTGATACATTTTTGTCAAGAAACACTGTGCATTAGCACTGTCATATGTAAAGTGTCATCCGTGGAAATCTCACTTCTGCTCCTTCTCTTCCCTCCAGCAGCTCCCGGCTTCCTCCCCCTCATCATCCCTCAGTTACAACAATATTAAGGGACTCCAACAGAGAAGTCTTTTGCTTTAAAGAAACAATTTAAATAGTATCAGGAGTTCAAACACCACAAAGTGGCCCTGAAATGAGGCACTGAACCCAGCACATCAGTCTGGTTGCCAGTCCCAGGCTTCCAAAGCCAGTTGCGGTTCAGATTTCACTTAGAGATCTCTAGTTCAGATTTCAGGAGATCTTATACCTGTGTATGCTCGCAGGAGAATAGGCCTTCAGGATGCTGTCCATAGAGACAATAATTGCAGCAAATGCAACATAAATAATTTCCTGCTTACTTTTTTCAGGATGGTTGTGCTGGTTTTGGCTGGGATAGAGTTAATTTTCTTCATCATAGCTAGTATGGGGCTATGTTCTGGATTTGTGCTGGAAACAGTGTTGGTTACACAGGGATGTTTTAGTTATTGCTGAGCAGTGCTTACACAGAGTCAAGGCCTTTTCTGCTTCTCTCACCACCCCACCAGCAAGTAGGCTGGGGGTGCACGAGAGGCTGGGAGGGGACACAGCTGGGACAGCTGACCCCAGCTGACCAAAGGGATATTCCATACCATATGACGTCATGCTCAGCATATAAAGCTGGGGGAAGAAGAAGGAGGTGGGGGGGAGACATTCAGAGTGATGGCGTTTGTCTTCCCAAGTACCAGTTATGCGTGATGGAGCCCTGCTTTCCTGGAGATGGCTGAACACCTGCCTGCCGATGGGAAGTGGTGAATGAATTCCTTTTCTTGCTTTGCTTTTGCGCATGGGTTTTGCTTTACCTATTAAACTGTCCTTATCTCAACCCATGAGTTTTCTCACTTTTACTCTTCTGATTCTCTCCCCCATCCCACCAGCGGGGAGTGAGTGAGCGGCTGTGTGGTGCTTAGTTGCCAGCTGGAGTTAAACCACAACAGTGCTTCATATAGAAATTGCAAGCTAAGATGTATACCACTCCTAAGCTGAATTCTGCAGTCCTAGCTTTGTGATTAAAATATATTGTTTGTTTTCTTCATTAAATAGTTTTGGAGTCACAGCTGGCCAGAGGCTGGTGTTGAGCCAACTCATGCACTCCCAGTTAATAGCAGTTCATTTGACAGCTATGAATATCAGGGCCACTAAATTCAAGTACATTTTCTGCAATGCAATTGGTGAAGAAGGATGTTTAATAGCCTACATCTTGGTGGGGCAGTAACCCACGAACTGACTGTGAGAAGTTAATGTGGTATGTTCCTGGTGGTAAAGAAACCACATGATGCTTCTTTTACCTCAACAATGAAGCTTTCATATCTGCTGTGAAGAGGTCAAAGAAAATGGCAAGAAATCAAATGTGCAGTGGATAATAATCAAAATTAGTAGAGGAGTTGGAAAAATTATAGGTTACTTGCGACTGTTAATTGTAGGTTTTGAGCCTTTTGTTTTAATTCCAGACATCTATGTAAGAAGAACCATTAATTAACCTTATTCAGTACCAACCCATGAACATGTATATTACACACTGTTTGTTGATAATAGGCCAGGCTGTGCTAAGAAAGGAACACGTTCCAGTTGCATGTCACTGAAAAGAAAGAAGAGGTGGATGCTTAAAGCATGGCATTCTTATGAGATGACCCTTTTCTTCTTGCACTGAACTGTTGCCTTCTTCTGTCAAAAGCATGAATACCTTTTTGATATTTGGGCTATAGTCCAATTACTATATTGATCAAAGCACTTTCTCTGGCTTACTTGTAGGATTTGGATAATCGTTATTATGTTTAAAATTGTTTATTTCAACCTTGTAAAACTGTCACTGCTCTAACCAAATAATTTTATATTTTTTAAGCTCCCAGAGGAGAAACACTAAGAACTCTGTACTTAAGCTGGAACCACCTGCCTCCGCATCTGACGGGTGAAGGACCTATGCCAGCCTTAGTCAGGTGCTGTAATTGTATCCAGCTCTTCTAAGGTTTTGTTTCTGCCTCTAAGTAGAGATGATCTTTACAAAGCAGCAGATTTCATTGCAGTGGTAGGAAAACAAGGCATGTATGCATGAAGTCGCCCCTGACTGCACTGAAAGTAGGAGACAAGGTTCCCCGTCATGTGGTCTCCCATTTGTTGAACTGCGCAGAGTCACCTAGTTCTTTTCACTATTTGGTTTTATTTCACATTTCTAAGCAATCAAAAAAATACTAAAGCATGTGCAGACCTAGATTTATGGAAGCCTTACACATGCTTATGAGATCTTAAAGGTTATATTACATTATTATTAAGCTACCTTATACCTACTTATGAAATCTTAAGACTGTATGATTATTATTTTTAAGATTTTATTAGTATTATCTTAAGATTAAATATTATTGGGTAAAGTAGTATCTACTATGAACAAAATCTTTTCATTTAAAAATTAATTTATAGTAAAAAACATCTATTTCACTTCAGTGTAGTCCCATCATGTGCAGAAATTCTTATCTTTCTTGTGGTGTATAGGCAAGAACTGAAAATAGTATAATTTATCTGCTTCTAACAGCACAGCCTACAAAGACATTTTGGTTTCTGATGCCTGTTTTAATGTTTCACTGTCCACTATTTATCACAGGAACTTTGTGATTTCATAGGAAATTGTGTGCCTAAATCTTCTGTGGATGTGACCTTTTTGCTATTGTCTATTTGAATGCAGCTAATCTCTACAGGACTTTTCACAGTTTCCTCTAGGTACCTGCAAAACACAGACCAGTCTTCCCAGTATTCACTAAGAATGAATTGAGAGAGACTCGGCTATATACAATTCAAATAACTAAGTAAATATCACTAAAAAAAAAATCACATGTAAGAGGGTGCAACATGGGGATAAATCAGCAGCTGAAGTATCAGGGTGCATTGTGGCTACTCTAACGAAACTAGGCTCTTTGGAGATGAGTAACTCAAGGATAGTCAATTTACTTTACTTTGGCTTTATAGACTTATTTTGAGCATGATAGACTTTGTCTCCAAATTAGCCCTTTTCTTTATGCAGTATTGATCACTCTTTAAATTATCTGCATAACTATAAATATCCTCCTTAAGTAAAGTATGTGCTACTGCATTCAAAGGCCTGAAGAAACATTTTTGGACATGTGGAAAAGAACAATATTTTTCATATTTCTATTTGAAAAACCAAGCATGCAATATAGAATTTTAAATGTTCCAAGAATATAGGAAAAATAATTAGTAAAACTGTGAGTATATTTAAGAATTCTTCCATGAGTATTTGTTAGATGTTTTGACGTGTATGAACTTTACCCTTTGCTACTGCTTTTATGTTTAGTTTCTAAAAACATTTGGAACTGAATTCAGCTGACAAAAATATTTCCTAACCAACAGTTCAAAATGCTTATACCTGTGCCTGTTAAGCAGGAAGCAACATAAAAAAGATCTTTGGGATAATCATAAATAAGCATCCTTGGTTGTATTTCAAATCTACAAAATAAATGGAGAAAATTCTCACTGTCTGCAGAATAACTATATTCAGGAACAATGAAAGTGGTTTCCAATACCTTCATTTTAGGGTTACATTCATTTTAGTATTAATTCTGAGCTCATTTACTTCAGACTAGTACTTACTTGAATGAATTTTGATGCCTAAAAATTATGTACTTAGAGAATCCCATTCAGAGGTGTATCAAGGAAGGCATCAGCAATACTATAAGGAAGAAAATGGATTCCTGTCTAGACAGCCAGCAACATGCACCCCTTTTGTCTTCTCTATCTGTAAATTAATCCCTGAGCCATTTGAAGTTACCTGTTTCTGCTGCAAATGAACTGGCATATTTGAGTTATTGACTTAGCTCCAAAGCTATGACTGGTTTGTAGTTTGTTGCAAAAGTATGTACCCGTTCAAATGGTGCACCTATTCAGGAAAGAAAAGATGATGAATGAGAACCCTTTTGTGGGACCTGGTGAATGGGATGGCTGCTGAACTCTATCTTGTTATGTGCAGGACTAGAGCAGTGGGCTTCGTGGGAAAGTGAGAGGGAGTAACAGAATCTTGTATTCAGCACACACCAGTGTTGATGTTGCACAGTGCTTTAACCTATATAGAACTAACAGCCTTACATTTGTAAGTTTGCAGTCTTTCACTTGTCACACTACAGTCTGCCTTTCATTTTGTATGCAGCCTGCCACATACACAACCCCAGGCTGCTGTGGCAGTACCTTTTACTTTTCTATCCTAAAGGGCTGTTATCCTCTCAGCCTCAATCACTGGAGGATTGAGGAAATATTATCACATCTGTAAAGTTGGGTTTTGTAGGAAGTGATTGCCATTGAAATGTGAATTTTCCCTTTCCAGCCCTTGCTTCATAGTTTTTAGTTTATAATCTTATGCTAGGGAACAAATAAATCTTAATAAAAACCTCTAGTACATAATAGTCATATAGGCAGCCAATAAGCATTTGCTGATAATGCACATGCAGAAAGCTAAACAGCCAACTGATGTGTACAACATCTGTGCCTGATAAAAGTATGCTCTCATAAGCACTATTACTGTAATGAAATAGTCCCGATGAAACCATATTGTTACTGTGTAAAAAATTATTCAGAGGAACACCTTCTGCAATGGACTGTATGCACAGATGAGGATGATGAGCTGGTGAGATCCTCACCAGTTCTTTTGTTGGCCGGTGACTTGGAGAGTTTTCCCTTCTTACCCTTCCCTTTCCCTTTCCCTTTCCCTTTCCCTTTCCCTTTCCCTTTCCCTTGGCTTGTTACACTACAATGTTTTTTGCTGAATACACTCATGACCTAGTCCAAGAATAACTCCTTGTCCTTGCTTAATAAGCATTTTTGAAGACACCCATTTCATCTTAGTTGACTCTAAAGACTGTATGTTAATACAGTAAACTAAAAAAATTGCTACATAAAAGGAAATGGGAAAATATATTCCTTCAAATAATATTAAGCAACATTACTGTGACAAAATAGAACAATTCAGGCACGTACCAATATTTAATCAAATATCAGGATTCTATATTAGGTTTTTTTCAGATAGTCAATATCAAGTGGGTTGGCACAGCTGGGTTTTCTTATAGCTTTTTTCATAGATTGAACAATTAATTGTCATTTAACAGGACATGTGTAATTTGTAAATATAACTCATTATATTACTGAACAATATAGAGGTTAAATGAAATATATTTAAAAGATTTTATTTACAACCCAGTGCACTAATTACAACACTTTTTTATGATCCTTTTTTTTTTGTTCTGAATTTGATCTATTGTGATTACTTTTTTTGTCCTCTGTCCTACACTGAAAGAAATATTACTCCTTGCTGCCAAGCAGCTGCCATTTTACTGCACAAAAATTATGATCCCTCTTAACATACAGAAAAATCTACCTCACAAGACTTTGTTATATGATTATTCTTCAAAAATAATTTCAAGGTCTTTCTGTACAATGGCAGCCAAATCATGTGTTAATGTAAATCAGGGGAAGATATGGCATTCTGCTTTTTTTAACATATAACTCAGAAAATGCTAATAAAAGGATTATGAACTAGATCACTGACTCCCTGGTTACTTAGAAAAGCTACAGAATTTTATAGAGGTTTGATACACACAATATAAGGAATCAACCCCCTAAGCACTTCTGTATATGGTTAATTTTAAGCAAGAAGTCTGAAAGATTTCTCACAAGTTAGGTTAGCATGATAGTTGCATTAACCTGATAATTAGGAAAATCCAGTCAGAGACAAGGAGCTCTGTGAGCTAAATGCTGTACAAGCACAAGATACAAACTCAGAGGGCTTCCAAGCAAGACAGAGAAGGTGAAGAAAGGTGGGATGATATGGGGAATGGAAAACATGAGATAATACCGGTGTCAGGATACCAGTAGTTAGACTCCAGTAATTTTTTGAAGGATGTCAAAGCAAAAAAGAGTTTTAAGTGTAACATAAAGTAGGATCACAGTATCCCTTTGCTGATTTTTATAGGAAAATTTCATCCCCAAAAGAGGCAGCACTGCTTGAAAAATTTATCCAATTAGAAATGGAGGCTGATTATATGAACCTAATGCTAGTGAGACTTAACCTTCTAGCCCTGAGTGGGAGAGACTAAGTGGACAGAAAGTAGACTGAAAAGATTTTTGAAGGGGAAGTTACATGGTTGTACTGGGTGTAGGTGGCAAGTTGTTGATAGTGCGGGTGCTGAAGAGGTGGCCTCTGGGAAGAGGTTAGGGGCTGCCCTGTGCCGGACAAAACCATCCATGCAACAGACCCCCCACAGGCCACAGCTGAGTTCATCAGCCAAGTCAGTGGCACCTCTGTGAAAACATATTTAAAAAAGGTCAGAAAACACCGTACAGACAGCGGAGGAGGGAAAAAGGAGAAAAAAAAAAAGAGAAACAACAGGTCAGAGAAAGAGGGAGAGGAGGCGCTCCAGGTGCTGGAGCAGAGATTGCCCTGCAGCCCCATGGGAGAGCCCACACTGGAGCAGGTTTATCCTGAAGGACTGCAGCCCATGGCAAGGACACATGCTGGACCAGGGGAAAAGCATGAGAAGGAGAGGAACTGTTATGGTCTATCATAACCCCACCCTTCCCCATCCCCTTTGTGCTGCGTGGGGGGGGAGGGAGGTGGGAGGTAGAGGAGTTGGGAGCGAAGGAGTAAAGGCGAGCCTGGGAAAGAAGGGATGGGGGAAGGTATTGTTTTAATGTTTGTCTCTCTTTCTTACCATCCAAATCTATTTTAATTGACAACAAATAAATTAATTTTCCCCAAGGTGAGTCTTTTTTGCCCATGATGGCAACAGGTAAGCAATCTGCCTGTCTTTATCTCAACCCACAAGCTTTCTCATCATATTTTCTCCCCCTGTCCTGTTGAGGAGGGGGAGTGAGAAAGCAGCTGGGTGGCATTTTGGCCCTTAGACAAAGCTAACTCAGCACAGTTGTTTATGTGATGGAGAAGACGAGTCATTAGAAAGACAGCCAGAGAAGAAATAAGGTCATTCTAACCTAGAAAAATTATCTTATTGCAGTGTTCTGAATGGCTATCACAAGGACAACTGCTTATGTGGACCACAATAGCAGATGTTGCCATAGTCAAAAGTAAAATGATATGAGCTTGGTAAAATTTATAATTATATAGACATTTAGAAAAGGCTCTACCTTAGATATATTAAATGGGGAAAAAATAGATGTGACAAGTTAGAAAGATCAAAGCCAAAGATTACTCTGGTTGTAGATTTGATGATGCTGTCCACAGTGATACAGAAGGTAGCTGAGGGTTTCAGCATAGAAGGCTAAGATCTACTTTTTAGTCTTACTGAGTCTTAACTGATGACTAGATATGCATGATAGATTTCAGGGAAACAATGAGAAATTTTGGACAGAAGCAGTAGCTGTATAAATTTGTCTTGTATAAAAAAACTGAGGTTGAATATATACCTGTGCAGAAGGTTACTCTTGCAAAAATTTGCAGGATCACATTCTAAATGCGTTACTTTACCTTTGAGTTGGAGAAATAAGTTTGAGTTCAAATGGTTAACTCCTTATATTTGTCTCTTATCATCTCAGTATTGATATTATCAAAGTTTGCTTTCAGACTTGTAGCTTCCTGTTATTAAGTCAGATATCTGACTTTTCATTATGGTTTTTCCTGTCACTTCAATTTCTGATTAGACTTTAACAAGAAATGGATTACATCTTTCCAACAGAGTAACTTTATCTTTATTATTGTTATCCGCATTACAAATGAATTCATTAGCATTCTCATCACAAAACCCAAGTTCATTATCTGATAAGACAAAAATTTCTTCAGATACATCTTGAGGTATTTGATTTGCCGTATTTATATTCTCAGTAGGCAACTTTCTCTCACTTGCTAGAGATGAGTGTAAGTAAATCGTGATTCTGCTCATTACTTTGTCCTGATTGAGATTCTTTTCTGTCCTTTGTAACACGGAATCCTTATTTGTTTTTCTTCTCCCTTTGTTTAATTGGTTTGTGACTCCTGAGATACAGTGTACATTCCATTCTTGACTATGAAAAACAGGTTCTAATTTTTTGAACATGTAGTTTATATTCAGCAATATATTAAATTGAAAACCATATCTGGGTAATAATTAAAACAAAAAATTTAATCATTTAAATATATATTTGCTGGGATATGTTTAGTACTGAATTCGTAATGGCCATTTAAATCTGTAGAGACAGCTTATTTGCAGAGGGGGCTGGTTTTTTGCATTTAGTTTTAGCTTTCCCTGTAATAAGATATGTAGTTTTTCGCTGTTAATCTAAAACTTTTGATCTCCTCTCCTATTCAGTTTAGTCCCACTCAATTCGGGTACATGCTGAACCTTGTGCCAGACCTTCATTAATATCCCAATATATGCCCCCAAATAGGAAAACAGACTATACTTAGAATATGGAGACTTTAGCTGATTAAAATTTCTCAATAAACATCTCTCTTTTCTGTATTACTCCATGGTATTTTCTCAGGAGTCTATGCAGTCCTTTCTTCAGAGTTAGTAAAAAATTGCAGATTATTGTAGTCAGTGGTAGAAGTGCCCTAAAGGAACACTTCATTGCCACACAGCCAGGCCACTAAAATATTAGAAAGCATCAAGTTGTTAAAGGAGTGAACTAGACACAATTGCTCTCCACCTTATGTCCCCATTTTACTTATATAGACCCATGTCTTTATTCAGTTATTCCTATGAAAGTGTTCAGTATCACTGTGAGACACCTGAGGTTACATGAAAGAACCACATGGATTCTGACAGAGGAAGAACAGATGCTACAGGAGGCCTGGGATATTTTGCAATGGCAGCTGGAGGCCAGATGGACCTCCAAGAACATCTGGAGTGGTGCCATATTGCTTATTTTTAGGGAATTGAATTGAACCCAGGTTACGATTCAGCTCTGTATTCCGAGACCTGGAAGCCTGAAATGGAAGCTCCAGGGACTCATCTAGAGATACTCCAGCTGCAAATATGTTCAGTTTATGGCACTAGCCTAGAAGTGACACAAATGAAAAACAGTAATGTCTACAATGTGGGCATCAGATCCTCGGCACTGGTTCTCCTGCTCTGCAGATCCACTCTTTCCATTCTGCATGGCTTGCTAATGCAGCTGTAGCCGTAGTGTCTCAGCTGCTGTTACAGTAAACAGAGATCCTGTGAAGAAGGATCACCTAGACCCTGGTTCATCTGTCTTTGATGAAAAAATGTTGTTGGTTGACAGTATCACTCTAACTTTTTTCACTGAATCAACAGGATCTTCACTGACTATAACAAGAGTTTAGATGAGTAGTATGAAACAGATGATATAGGAGCAAATTTAATGTTATAGTATTTATAAAAACATACCAACCATGAGAGTTCTTTTTATAACATCTATGAAACAATATTTTTCACAATTGGATCAAACCTGTTATAATGGTACAAATTTTGCTTAAACCCATCTGTACACCGAGACAGAATACTACAGGTGTTAGTATTTTACTCTTCAAATAGGCACACCCACACTTTTAAATAATGGAAGTACTTGAGGGGCAAAGTATTGTTGAATAGAAGCAACTGAGACCTGCATTAGCAGAGATACTAAAGGGAGGGTGTTAACTGTGCTATAATTTTCTACTCTTGCTATTTGCTAACAACTTTTTCAGCAATTGTCCTCTGCTGTGAAGCAGTAGTAACTTGTAACTTTCTTCCACCAACTCACAGTCGCATTGCAGGTGAATTAAAGTATTGTAGGACAGAAAAAATCTGGCTCCGTGTTATTTAAATATATCATTTGTTGGTTACTCTTGCAGTGTATTGAATGACTTTAACAGTATTCTTATAGCTCTGGTTCTTGTTTTTGTTGTTACTGTTTCTACAATATTTGCAAAGCCTTACCACTTATAATGAATTGTCTGATTACAGTTTGATGCATTTGTCCCTATTTACCTCAATATTTTTATCTTGGAGAGATAGACCCTATGGATACAGTTCTGCAAGTTTGGATTATGAAATACTGCTATAAAACCACTCTAGCTAAGTCTGGCAAATCCTTTATGATTATGACTGATTCATATTTCCCTTTCATACTCACAACGAACCTTATATGTAATATTAGAAGTTTCTTAACTGCTCTGAACACCACAGAATATGTAGCTACATAAAGATCATTTATCCATCATTACATGAAAGTAAAACTGATGACAGATGGTAACACTTACTCTGGAACAATGAAGAACTTCTGTTGACCTTTTAGAAAAAAAAACCCCACATAATAGTTCCTTTTATTTTCAACTGCACTTTGACTTAAGCAATAGAAGCACTTAGCCACAAAAAGTAAAAGCGAAAGAATATAAAAGCTACTAATAGAGTAAATCTGCATTATTATGTGAGGGAATTATTGTCCTTTTTCCTTTCAAATGGGTCCAACTTCTGTGTTGCTGCTAAGAGGTGCTCCATGGTAAGATTTACTCTGATCAAGCTGTGTCTTTGGTAGTCTTGCTGTGTTTCTTCACAGCAGAGCAAATTTAACTCAGGTTGGTGCCACACTAGCACAGTTAAATTGCTTTCGGTAACCTTAGGGTTCAGATAAGGCTCCTTCATGTCTATTTGAAACATGGGAGTCTCCAGGACACTGTGCGCACAGATATACAGTGTTGTGGGGTATTTTGGCCGTTCAAATGCCTTTATTGCCCTTACTCCCTAAGATTTTGAAGCCTGGTGGGCTGAAGAGCTAAGCCAGGTGCTGCCACTGCCTCTACTAGGATGTCTGGATGTCCAGTCCCCGCTGTTGGGCTGCTCCCTTGCCAGCTCTGGGAAAAGCACCCAAGGGCCCTGATCAGGGACATCAGTTATTCACCTGGGAGTGTGGTTAGAGCAACAACTGCTTTAATGTCCTGCTCCACAGTCCATCCTTTGCCTTTCTTTCTTGGTCACAATTTTGATAAACTAACACCCCCTTTCTTTTGTGTACAGTGTCCTGCTTTTTTCATGTTGGTATTTTGTTAGTGATACCACAGGTCAGGGTATATACAAGTACATTGCTCTCCCTTTGTTACCTGTAGCACCCTGACTTTTCTCATGTAATTATCTTGTTGGTGGAGCCATAGGTCAGGGATAGCTACCTGCACGCATACCTTAACAGCCTCTTCCTTAAAAATGGAGTAACAGCTATGAAACTGCTCAACAGGTATTGAGCATTGCGAGGCATTGCTGGTCATGGAGCAGAAGGTGTCTGAACTCAAGAAAGGCTTTCATACTTGCTGATGACAGTCATTCACAAGGCTGTATGTGGGAAGATGACAGCACAGCTGGTCAGTGAACAATCCTGTTTAACAGCGATTTCAACATTAGACTGTTTAGAGTGTGCCATAGGAGGATACCAAGATTTTCCTTTTTTAGTTTGATGAAAAAGATTTACAAGTAGAGTTTGGGTGTTAGTTTTTACTAATATTTTCAATCAAGCCATTTTGAGGTCGCAACAAGCTTTAGCTTATAGTCCAGATGGTAGATTACTGAGATGAATACTGACAAAACTTTCTTCAGTAGTAACTTTTTATTTTTAATTCACTAGAAAATGCTTTACAAAAAGTGTTTTTTAAAAAGGGCCATTACTTTGTCCTTTTTTGAGGTCTTTTTGTGTTAGGCTTTCATCCTTTGGCAATTATCCTACTTTTATCATGGAAAAGACAAGTCTTTAAGAAAGTATGTATTGTTTCTTTTTTAAATCCTTTTTCTGAATGGGAGTTACTCTGGGTTTCTCTGTATGTAACTCTATGACCATCTTAACTCAAGCAATAATATTTCTGGTAAATATTTCTCAATAGGAAACAGAAATTGGTCAATCAGACAAACAAAAAACCCACCCTACTATAAGCTATACACAAAAACTTCTTTCTCCTTTTCCTTTTGTATATATCTTGTAATCTTAAATTGTCAATCTGGACTTAATTTCTAGGGTGTCTTATTTTTCCTGATACCACCTTGTCCTACTTTAATGTGTACGTTGTTTGCAGTTGGCCAGTCAGATTTCCTGTACATATGATGCAATACCAAAGGTTAATGCCACTGCTGTGTTACCTGCTTTTAATTTGGCACCACTTAGATAACATAGAAGGATTTATTTGCATGCTGAGAACTGACACAGGTAATATTCCTTATTGTATGGTATGCAGACAATTATATCTAAGATCTACAAATTGTGGAAAACACCAGTGTTCTTTGGTTACAGTTCACTGTTTTTCTGATATTTCTTTGTATTTTAGATTTTGCTTCTGGAAGGATTTAAAAGCATGACAGTATTCATAATGTTTAGAGCAACTTCATTCAGATACTTGATAAATCCCACCAAGAACCAACTTACACCTGCCAGTAAGTCCTATCATTTGATGCTACATAATTTTGTTGCAACATTTGTCAAATTCTTATTGTTCTTAGTGCATAAAAAGCGGTAGCAAATAAGCCTCCCCCAGAGAGCGCTAAGTGAAACACACGGATACAGTTTTCCTCAACGGTTTAAGAGCTGAAGCCAGAAAAGTAGATTTTTCTTCTGCCGATGCACATGCTGGAAAGGCAAGAGGGATGACAGCATCATAGGAAGAAGAGAATGGTTTCAGAATAGCTCTGTTATGAAGTAGAGCACTTCTTAGGAAAAAAATATCAGCGCATGACTTTTACCCTTTCTTAAAAACACATAAGGAATAATAACAATCAAACAGTGTGAGTGGGAACTAAAGTCAGATAGAGTCTGAAGAGTTTTGTATTGTTTTGATTTAATGAAGCCCTATAATATGATATGGGGGTAGGTTACATTCTGATTTTGGACATGATTTCCATCTATTTTTGCTGACAAAGTAATTTTGTTCAATACCTGTTCTTTGACCTTCCTGGCTTCAGTATGCTGACTAATGCGACATTGCATTCATCTGTAAATCTATGCCTCAAAAATATAAAGTCAATTCTGAAAAAATAGGTTCCTTATATGACACTTACTTTATCTACTGGACTCCCCAAAAATAAGAAATGTATAATGTCACACAGGCAGACCCAAGAATCTTTCCTCCTCACATACAAAGTTTATATTTTTTCCATACTAAAATGAATTTCATTGTAAATGAGACAGACTAGCTTGCTTACCTATGGCTCTCTTCACTAACATGCCCTATTTATTTTATTTCCAGCTAGAGCAAATAAAAAGTGAAGGCAACAGAAAATATTCCTTAATTTCAATATCCCTTGCATATGGGAAAGGACCAATAAAAACAGCCAAAGAAAAAAGAATGGAGTAGATGGGAGAAGAAATATTTTCTCTTGCTCCTGATTCAATGCTCCATCTTAAACCTGCATTGCTGGAAATGGCTCCTGTTGCTGAAAAGTAAAGAGCCCAAGGACAGAGGAAAATTTTATATGGATTTTCCTTGTTTTATTCCCAAAGTCTGTGCCTTTCCTGCTCTGCTAGTTCTGCCAGTGATGCTAATTCTGTGTCAGCTATACCGACAGTGTGGGTAGATTTGTTTGTGCTACTAACTCCCCCTTCATGGACCGTTGTGCCAGTTTCACAAGCATTATGGGACTGAGTATATTCATTGCACTCATTTGTCTGAATGATAAGACTTATTTCCATTATATGACAACACGACACTATCAGTTTTAATGATTTCTATCATTTACAACTGGGCCTTAAGTTCACAAAATGGTTATATAATCATGCTAATAATTGCAAAATTGCTACATAAAGGTTAGTTCTGTAAATTTTCTGAAGTGGAAAAGCACCTAAACAAACTTATTTGTAAGAGTCTTTTCTTTTTTCCAAATGTAACCATTCTTCATACAATTTTTGTCACCAAAATATATTTTGGAACCTTTACAATTACGCGTATATCTCATAAATTGATATATTCAACAGCTAGTCTTAGTAGCAAGTTCAGGAAAGATACAAATGTGAAACTTTCTTTACATTTGAGCGCGTAACAATATTGCATTTTTTGAAACATTTACTCTTCATAGAAAACATTTAAAAAAATCATGCTAGAGTACTATAACATATTTTATAATATCAAATGACATGATACCTAACTTTAAAGTTTTATTTAGGTTTCTGTAGTGTAAAAGGATCTTGTTTTGTACCCATTGCTAATAGAAAATTATTCTTTAAAGATTTAACTGTTGGTTTTTTAAACAAGTGTCAGACAAAATTATTTCTTGTTCTCTTTTAGATCATGGATGTATAGTTCTACAGAGTCATGATATTTACATTTCCTAGCAGTTTCCAATATTGAAATTGATTATTTTTAAAAATAAATGTTCATAAGCTATTGTTGAAGGAAATATTTGGGAAGAATAATTACTATGTAATTCTACCGAGAAAACATGAAGAAATGATTATACGCCATGCATAAGGAAAGTTGGGTAGATACAGAAAAGACAATTGATCCACACCTCCACTAATAATTGTAACACAAATATTTTTGAAGTTAAATCTAGCTAAATTTCCTTTCTAAAAGTGTAATCTTATGTGAGCTTTTTGATATTTAAACATACAATGAATGTGTAATTTTCATCTTATTTAGTTCAGGAACTGTTACAATTTATTGTGAAGACATGATTTTTCCACCAGGTTTTCATCTCTATTTTATTCTCAAAATACTTCAAGTATATGGTAGCGTGGACAAGGAAACTATGCAAGCGCAGTCATGAGACCTTGAAAAGATGCCCTACTCTGCCTTCAGTTTTCCCTTTTAAAACACCAGTAAGTTTGCCACTGGTGACTTCATTGTTACTTCAGCTCTCTGTTTTGGGGTTAATTAAAGAATCCAATCTGCTGGTTTCAGGCCTGGAGATTAGATGAAGAGGCAGGAAATAATGCCATTTTCCTTTTAACAGCAAAAGCAGCATGGATACATATATTTAATGATATAATTCCTTCTTTCTGCAGAAAACAGGCTTGACCTTGTGTACGTACTATAGAATCACAGAACCACAGAATGATTGAGGTTGGAAGGAACCTCCAGAGGTCATCTGGTCCAACCACCCTGCTCAAGCAGGGCCACCTGGAAACGGTTGTCCAGCACCGTGTCTAGCTGGCTTTTGAATATGTCCAAGGATGGAGACTCCAAAACCTCCCTGGGCAACCTGTGCCAGGGCTCGGTCACCATCACAGTAAAAACAAGTGTTTCCTGATGTTGAGATGGCACCTGCTGTGTTTCAGTTTGTGCCCATTGCCTCTGGTCTTGCCACTGGGCACCACTGAAAAGAGCCTGGCTCTGTCCACTTTGCACCCTCCATTCTGGTATTAATATTCATTAATAAGATCACCCCGAGCTTTCTCTTCTCTAGGTTAAACAGTCCCAGCTCTCTCAGCCTTTCCTCATAGGAGAGATGCTCCAGTCCCCTAATCATCTTCATGAGCCATCATTGGACTCTCTCCAGTATGTCCATGTCTCTCTTGTCCTGAGGAGCCCAGAACTTGTCACAGCACTCCAGGTGTGGCCTCACCAGTGCTGAGTAGAGGGGAAGAATCACCTCCCTCCACCTGCTGGCAATACTTTGCCTAATGCAGCCCAGGATACAATTAGCCTTCTTTTTTGCAGGGGCACATTGCTGGCTCATGTTCAACTTGGTGCTCACCAGGACTCCAGGTCCTTTTCTGCAAAGCTGCTTTCCAGCTGGGTGGCCCCCAGCATGTACTAGTGCATGGGGTTGTTCCTCCACAGGTGCAGGGCTTTGCACTTCCCCTTGTTGAACTGCACGAGGAGCCTGTTGTGGTACCGCTGCATGGCAGCATGACCCTCTGGCGTATAAGCCACGCCTCACAGTTTTGTGTTATTGGCAAACTTGCTGAGGCTATACTCTGCCCCATCATCCAGATCATTCATGAAGATGTGGAGCAGGACTAGACCCAGTATTGACCCCTGGGGAATACTGCTAGTTACTGGACTGCAGCTAGACTTCATATTGTCTTCGTATTGTCTCCTCCCTCCTCTCAAGAGATGTTTCCTGTATAAAGGAGACAATTCACATGAAAAAAAAAACCTGTGTTTGTGGTATAAGATACTGTTCTTGCCCCTGCTGTGCCTCAATGAACCTACTATTCCAGTTTTATTCAGAGAAACAGAAAATATGGCACAGACTTTACAAACCAGACCAAAGGCAATTATAAAACTCTTTCTGTTAATTCTACATTTCAATAATGTCCTGTGTTTAAAGTTACCATTTTCTGACACCTTAGCATAAATGTTAATCAGACAAGCTTTTAGTGTTTTTATCTCTGTCCTGGTTTCAGCTGGGACAGAGTTAACTCTCTTAGTAGCTGGTACAGAGCTGTGTTTTGGATTTAGTGTGAGAATAATGTTGATAACACGCTGATGTTTTAGTTGGCGCTAAGTAGTGCTTATCTTAAATTAAGGATTTTTCAGTTTCCCATGCTCTGCCAGCAAGCAGGTGTACAAGAAGCTGGGAGGGAGCATAGCCAGGACAGCTGACCCAAACTAGCCAAAGGGATATTCCATACCATAGAATATCATGCCCAGTATATAAACAGGGGGGAGTTGGCTGGGAGGGGCGGATCGCGGCTCTGGCATCGGTCAGTGGGTGGTGAGCAATTGCGTTGTGCATCACTGGGTTTTTTTTCCCTCTTTTTTTTTTTTTGTTATATTCCTTTTCATTACTATTATTATTATATTTCATTATTATTATTGTTAGTATTATATTTTACTTTAGTTATTAAACTGTTCTTATCTCAACCCAGGAGTTCTACCTTCTTTCCCAATTCTCCTCCCCATCCCACTGGGAGCGGGGGTGGGGGGAGTGAGGGAGCGGCTGTGTGGTGCTTGGCTGCTGACTGGGGTTAAACCATGACAATCACAACAACAGGCTGACCAGCAAACAGCTCTGAGCTTTCATCTCCTTGTTTTACTGATGGTGGCAAGTCCTGTTTCCAAGTTTGTCCGGATGATGTGCTTATTCTTCCATGTGGGATGGATTCAGGTGGGTTTTTAAGTCAGAGATGCCTATTCCTTTTTCCCAGAGAAGCTAGCACACAGGATACAGTTGCCTCTGTTTCTACTAGTTCCTGCTTTCTTACTTTCAGTTCCTTCTGCTGCTGCTTGGCATAATTCACCTCTCCTTGTTGACAGATGCATCTGTGAAACTGCAGACATGAACAAAGTTGATTTTCTCCAAGAAACTTAGCAGGTGCTTTGTTGTTGTTCAGCTCTCCGTTCATACACCTCTGCTTTCATTAAATCCACAGGACAGCTTGAAATCCATCCGTGTCTGGGTCTGTCCCTTGAGGATCAGGGCAGCACTCACACTGACCAGAGCATTCTACACTTGCTCCAGTCTTCCTGCATGTGATCCACCTTCTCATCCAAGGCTACAGTGATCTCCTAATGATAACAGATTTCCTTGTAGGATGTATATCTCAGGTCCCCCTCTTCCTAGCTCTTCTCCAAGAAACAGGGGATCCCACCCCTCAAAAGTCTCAAATCAAACCAAAACATTTATTTATATATTTAATTCAAAATATAGCCTTGTTTTCAGATAGCCTTATATCTATGTCTCTTTAGGGCTTAGAACAAAACTGAGGCTTTTTGAGTTATTTGTCCTTTCTAACTCCCATAAAGCTTTTGTCTTTTGTGCCTGTACAGTATGCAACAAGACCTTCTATCCTTCCTTTCTCAACTGCACTAACAACTTCAGAGTTTATCCATACTGAAGTCCCACCACTCTTCTGAGTGTTATTCAACATGGATTGATAGCAAGCATGCTTGTAAAGGAAAAGGTGTTTCTTGCAACAGAAGATATGTCACAATAAAATACCTGTCTCTCTTGAACACAGACTACTTCAAAGTAAATTGTGATATTCAGTTTTCTTTAAGACTTGCTGAATTATTCATTAATGATGTGTCCAACAAATGTAGATTTTTCTTATTTGTAAGACAGACACGATCTGTTTTGCAGCTGACTGAGTATATAAAAATGAATTAAGATTTAGAACAATTCATGAACATGTTTCTTGCAATGTATTATTCATGTCACGTCATCAATAACTTATTTGATACTGTGTTCCCTATAAGAAAATACTGAATAGAGGCCATTAATAAACTCATTTAAATCTTAACTTTGATCTCCCATGGCATAACAGAGTGTGCAAAATTTCTCGTTCTGTTCTTCAGGCTTACAGGATAGACAGACAGAAAAAACAAAGATGAGAACATGAATTAATTGATAGGTTACAACTTTAACTAAACAGTGGAAACGAACAGAGTTCTTTCTTTTAACTAATTTTGTCTTACATAACTTAGGTCAGTACAAAGATGTAGTTTTAGGTGCGTAATGAAAATCTTCTAAGTCATCTGATACTGGAGGCTTCTGCCCTCTCTATGAGTGAAGGTATTCTCAACTTCATCCTAGAGGTTATTTATGGTAAGAAATGACCCTTTACCTCCATCCACTCTGGACACAAATTGTTATAAAGTCTCCTGCCTCCTCTGTCCATTCAGCAGTCTGCTGCCCTTAGGTGTCTTAACACTTTCTGACTCTGAGACTATAGCTTCTCCAGCACTGTGTCCTTCCTTTTGCTCTTGTTATGCTCTGGGACATAAACCCTATTGTGCTTCTGTGGACTAACGAGGACTCCCTTAAAATCTGTGCTATGTCATGTCTTTCTATCCATACACCTGCTTCCAGTGCTAAGTTTGCTAAAACACCCTTTTCCACACCACTAATCTATTCCTTTTTTTTTTTCTTAAATGTTAGTATAAGAATATAATAAATAGGCTTGTCTTAAATGCCCAATATCAAATATCTGTGGAAGAAATATTCAGATCTAGTCCAAACAGTTGACTTCTTTTCACATTTTCTTCTGGAAATTACTTCTCTCTTCTTGCTCTCTCCTTACGTCTCCCCCTTCCTGCAGCTAGCTTCACTGACCTTGATTAGTCCAAAAGTTTAATTCCTCTTTGGCATAAAAATCCAATGCTTCTCCAACAATTTGATCTAAATAAATATATAAATAAAGTACTTTTTTTCCTAGTCTGATAAGAGTCATTAGGCAAATAAACACTGTGCTGTGCTACGAGCACAGCTTGTAGCACGGAAGTAAGAATAGTTAAAAAATATTCCTCAGTTGGCAATGGAGAAATTAAACTGAAGAAGTGGCTGATGGTATCATACCCTAGGCCAATGAGAACCAAAGTAGATTTTAATCGCTCCTGAGGCATATTTTCATGGACTGTTGAGGCTCAATAACAGACACAGTTCTCAAAGATATCTTTTATGATCTGTTCCCTTTACAAGAGCTGTCTTGACTAGTCTGGCCAAGGGGAAAGGAGTTTGTTGAACATGAACTATAGTACAGAAAATAAATGTTCAACAAAATGTGTGATCTTGTTGCCATTGTTATAACCACATATTTCAGCAGACTGACTCTCCTGGAATTATGAACCAGAATCACAGCCAGCTACATTATAACAGGTACATTAACTTCACTGGGTCTAAACTGACTTTTACCAGTAAGAATTTGTTTCTAAGTGTTCAAAAAATTACTAATTACTGTACTGAAAGCAAGCTGTTGAAAATGTGAAATTCACAAGATGAATACAAAGACAACACAATCTAAAGAAACTTTGAATAGTGAAATAGATGTCAACAGAAGAAAACAGGCAACTGAGGCAGCTTCAATAAAGATCTGCCTGATTATTATTTAAGAATTAGTGAAGGCATGTCTTTTAACAGTTTCTTACAAAAAACGGAAAATCACTTCTCACTTTATTTGTCATCAGATTTTTCCAAGAGGTAGATTTAAACAGGTTCACAAATTATTGTAAGTAAGAGAGCTAATACATTTATTCTCTAAAGACTGCTTATATAATAAATATTTCTCATGACTGGGGAAAACAGTTGCCTTTAGTGACTACATATAATTATTTCCTGCTTGAGTTGCTGATTAACATAAACCTTCCTTCAAATAGCTAGAAATTAGGCTATAAAGCAATTAGTAATCGGGTCTATTAAAACATTGTTGTCCCACTCGGTGAAAAGATAGTAATGGTTATTCCATTTCTTGCAATTATTCTGGAGATGTGACTTTTTGCAGAAAGATAAATGTTTTGATGAGCAACAACAAAAGAACCGTTCTGGCATCAAGCAGAATTGCGTAAATGTGGCTGAGATGTTCTCAATGGAAAAAATGAAAATAGAAAACCTCATATCATTCTGCAATTCCTACTGGATTCTGTTGAAGCTCTGTGTCTGAAGATGAAGACTACTACACAATTGTCCCCTGAGGCACCAAAAAAAAGTTTTAACAGTGAAAAATTCAACATTAAGTTTATCAGTTTCTCACAATACTGGAAAAAACATAAACATTTAAATTATATTCATGATAAAAGACAAGTGAATTAAGTAAATATCTACTTAACTGTTAGAGAAATGCCCAGTCACATAAATACAGGCAAAAGATGAATTATTAAATTTTGTCAAGACATTAACAGTTAAGTGAAGGAACAATGAAATGGATGTTAAAATAATTCTGGTTTCAATAGCACAAGTATAGATCCTATTAGAGTGTTAAAATGATTGCTTCTATTACTACTTTTTTTAAAAAACCCTTTTTAATATTAACTGGGTGCATTTCCATATCCATCAGCATACTTCATCTTGACAAATGATACAAATGCAAATATTTTGATACACACAGAAATTGTGCGTTTGTTTCTTGTACCTGCACAGATCTGTAAACATAAAAGAGCTGACACTTGCACTTCACACTTTTGATTGCCTGTGTTCTGAAATCAGACAATATGCCTTATAAAATTGCAGAACAGTGTTGATTTAGTGAGGAGAGTTTATTGAGCTAAGATCACAAGGAGGCTGTTACATCTTTAAACCATACAGCTAAAACAACATTACTACTTCATAGTAGTTATTACTTCACTTCTTGGCATCAGTAAAGTTTGAAATACTCATTAGGAGCTGTTCATTGAGTCAAGCTTGTCTTTTATTTATGAAGTGTTTGCAAACCGATAACTTTGTTACAAGTGAGGTTTATCCTCATCAATCTTCCATTAATGGCAATTGTAGACATATTGTGTATTATCCTATAGGTTGTTAACAATCTCAGGAAAGTGAACACTTCTTTTACTAGTCAATACTTGAAATCTGCTAATGGAACTCTGTGACAGATTACTCACCACAGGCATGGTTTCTGTACTCCGATTAGATAGAAAATTAGGATCAGTGCCTGATGGTTAATATTTCAAGAACAGGATGCAGGAACTGTTACTATTTAAGATTTACAGAGAAAACTAAGCTTTTATGAACTGCATCGTTCAGCAGTATTTCTGGCCTTCATTTGCACAAGTAGTATTATAGCTACTTATGTGACATATGATGTGGTCAAAAGGTTTTTTTCAAGCCTATGAAAAAGCAAGACAGATGGTCCACTGACATCTGCACTATCATGATGTCATGGTTTCGGCTGGGACAGAGTTAACTCTCTTCTTGGTGGCTGGTGCGGTGCTGTGTTTTGGATTTGGTGTGAGAATGATGTTGGTGGCACTCTGATGTTTTAGTTGTTGCTGAGTAGCGCTTATCTTAGGCCAGGGACTTTTCGGTTTCCCGTGCTCTGCCAGCAAGCAGGTGTGCAAGAGGCTGGGAAGGAGCATGGCCGGGGCAGCTGGCCTGAGCTGGCCAGGGGAGTATTCCATACCATGGAGCATCATGCCCGGTGTGTGGACAGGGAGGGGGGGTTGGCCAGGAGGGGCGGATCGTGGCTCTGGCATCGGTCAGCGGGTGGTGAGCAATTGCATTGTGCATCACTGTTTTTTTTCCTTCCCCCCTCCCCTCCTTTTTTTGTTATATTCCTTTTCATTACTATTATTATTATTGTATTTCATTATTACTATTGTTAGTATTATATTTTACTTTAGTTATTAAACCGTTCTTATCTCAACCCACGAGTTTTACTTTTTTTTCCTTTCCTCCTCCTCACCCCACTGGGAGGGGGGAGGGGGAAATGGCTGCGTGGTGCTGAGTTGCTGACTGGGGTTAAACCACGACACATGATAAAGTGACTTGTTTTTTCTGGGCAGTAGAGACTCTGCAAATGGAAGACAAGGACATCTTAAAAAAAACTGAGTAGCTCTGGGCTCATTTACGCTTTTATTGTTCAGCCTGAAAGCACACAATGAATTTTAAATCACATCGGTAGTGAACCCAGGTTCAACCTTCATTAACATTGTCTACATTCAAATGAGGGTACTGGAAGATATTCTGAGATGAACCCCTCATCCTTGTCTCAACTTCACAAAACACCAGTTCCTTTCACTGTTCTCCATGTTTTGATTTCCACGAAAAGGGACATGGTTAATGGAAAAAAAAATCCATCCTATTGAGGGATTCAATTCTTTTACCAAATTCTTCAGTTAAAGACCCAGAGGATTAAAAAAGTTTAAAAAGACCAAAAAAGCCCTAGCTTGAAATCTAAGCTATATGAACTAGACATCTTGTAAAAGTTATCTTTGTTGGAAAAACAGATATCCTTCTTAAATTAACAAATCTAGTTTCTGTTCTCTTAGCTGTGTTTATAAAGATTTTATTACCAAAAAAAAAAAAAAAGCAAGCTTTGTAAAGCTTTTGTAATAGCCCAAAAGAAGGAACAAACTTAGCTGAAATGATTAATTGTTTACAATTTTCTCAGTTGGTGAAGGTAATCTAGGCTGCTTTAGGTCAATTTACAACAGCCCTAAATTGCCTATTCTAACTCACCTTTTTACATTACAAGAAAAGCTATGATGATGCTGCTGGTGAGATCAACAATCTGTTTAGCCTTATGTTCTGCCTCAACAGTGGCATGCCACTTCGGGAAAATACTCAGGTCTTGCCAGCTTTTTTGGTTCACCCCTCTTCCACAATTATTGCATTAGAGATGTTAGAGGGTAAATACCAGCCTATTCTTTTTATTTATTACTTATGGAGCTGTGGACCATGATTTTACCTTTTTCAATCTGCTGCTACTGTGTCTGCTTCCATAACTGTCTTGTAGCAGCAAGTTCCAGAAATTCACTGCCTGATCTGTAAAGAAATCCTTTTACCTGCTTTAATAATAACTCTTAGAGGTTTTAATGAGTGTCTGCCATCTCTAATTTGGTGCAAAATTTTTCTGTTTTCATCTTAATCAACATTTTCTTGATTTTTAAAGCCTCAATTGTATTAATTCCAATAATTTGGGGACCTCTATGTAATAAAGCCTCTTTACTCCCTTAATAATCTTCATGACCCTCCTCTGTAACTTTTCTGCTACATCCTTCTTATCATTCAGACCAGAACTGCACATAGAACTCATGACACGGGTGCACAAAGCTTTTATAGTGCAATGAAATGACACCCTGTCTTAATCTCAGATCTTCATGATGGGTCTTTCATCTATGTGTAAAATGTTCATTGCTGTTCCCAGAAGCTTCATGTGGATAGTGTAAACATGCTCTCTGACCTTCAAGAGAAAGTGATGTCATACAACACAGAAAGAAACAATGCTTGTCACTGGAAAACTATACAGGTATGGGGGCATGGAATAAACACTTCCAAATGTGTCTATAAAAACAGTGTAATGGGTTTATGGATTAATGAACATACAGGAACTTTAATTTAAAGAGAACAAAAATAACAGTAACACCATCTCAAGGCAACAATGAACTGTTAAAAGATTTATTCATTAGAAATGTGAAGGTGCCTCATTATTAAAAATATTGATCTTTCATGGCAAACTAATAGGGTTGGACAGTTTAGAAGAAGTGTTCCTTACATAAATGGAAATTATACTGAGAATAGCTTGTCATTTATTAGTATATTTACACTATTTTCAGCAGTGTCATAGAAAAGAGCATGAATTCTGTCAAATAGTTTAACCGCAGTCGTTATTTTACAGGAAATAGTACCAAAAAGGGCCACATCTTGAACCCAGATAGTTTCTGTTCCTTCAATTGTTTTGCAATAGTCCTTTCAAAGCCCAGAATAGAGGGACCAAGACGGTGTTACACAGGATGGTGAAGAACCTAATGCTAGTGTCATGCTACAGCTTGTATAGATGGCAAGGGCAGCCTGGTGTTGCTGGTAGCCAAACACATTATGAAGATATATGGATCTATTGCAGTTTACTCTGATGGCTGTGCAGATCTTCCCTTCAGTTTCTAGGAGGAGTACAACTTTGCTAAATAAGTGGGATTTAATATTTCCCTTTCAAACTTGTGCTTCAACAATAATCTGTCTTAGAAAGCACTTGGATAGGCTAAACTTGGACTAGGTGTTACAGAAGAATATGAGATATGGATTTCAATGAATGTTAAACTTAAGTAGTAGTTCACATCAAGACTATGGTAGCCTGTGTCCTTAAATTACAAATGACTGGGATAGCAGTAGTTACCTCTTGTATAGTATATTGGTAAAGCTCAACATACTTCATAAAACACTTCAGCTTTATTCCACCAATGATATTTCTCACTAGCTAGTTTTGTCAACTGTATATACTTCTTGTGACAAGAGTAGGACCACTGTTCAGTAAAAATAATTTCAGTGTGTAGAACTGTCCTGGTTTTGGTGCTTAGCTGCTGGCTGGGGTGAAACCACGACAAGAACTTACAAACAGAGGATTCAGACTTATACCATGTTTAAGGAAGTGGATACAGAAAATGGTTAGATAGTGGATTATTAGTATTACTTTGAATTCTTAAATATCTTTTTTACAACTTTAGCAGTTCTCCAGCTGAACACAAGCAGCATGCAAAGGACAGCTATTTAAAATCTTGAAGGCTAGTTCAGAGCAGACTAATAATTGATGAAATATTGTCCTGGTTTCGGCTGGGACAGAGTTAACTCTCTTCTTAGTAGCTGGTGTAGTGCTGTGTTTTGGATTTAGTGTGAGAATACTGTTGACAACACACTGATGTTTTACTTGTTGCTAAGTAGTGCTTTTATCTTAAATTAAGGATTTTTCAGTTTCCCATGCTCTGCCAGCAAGCAGGTGCACAAGAAGCTGGGAGGGAGCACAGCTGGGGCAGCTGACCCAAACTAGCCAAAGGGGTATTCCATACCATGGAACGTCATGCCCAGTATATAAACAGGGGGGAGTTGGCCGGGAGGTGCAGATCGCTGCTCAGGCATTGGTCAGTGGGTGGTGAGGAATTGCATTGTGCATCACTTGTCTTTTCTTGGCTGTTATTTCCTTTTCTTTTATTATATTCCTTTTCATTACAATTATTATTATTATATTATTATTCTTAGTTAGCAGTGTATTTTATTTTACTTTAGTTATGAAACTGTTCTTATCTCAACCCATGAGTTTTACTTTTTTTTCCGATTCTCCTCCCCGTCCCACTGGGAGGAGGGAGTAGTGAGTGAGTGGCTGCGTGGTGCTTAGTTGCTGGCTGGGGTTAAACCACGACAAGTATATACTTTGAATGTGGTTTGAAAGAGTACAGGTGCTTCTGGCAAACATGCTTTATAGGATTTCTAGGAAATTTTATGAAAGGAGACCCCAGTAAATGTTTTATTGGAGAAGCTCATAAATTTCTCCAATTGCAGCTTAGAGTACTTAAAACCAAAATTTTATGACAAAGAAGGAAGATCTTACTCAAGTGTTTAAAATCTCTTCTCAATGGCTAATCAAGCCTTACTGCTTTTTAAAAAGTCAGATCTTACACAGCAAATTGCTAACTCTTCCTTCAGCTTTTGTAAATTTAGCCCTGGGCATCTAACCCAAATCTAACAGGCATACTGTTGGAGATCAATGTTTATCCATTACAGAAAACAATAAAAATCTGAGCACAAAATTAGTGCTTCTTTGTGAAACTGCAGGATTTATACAAATTGTAGATTATAGTCAGGAATAACCTGAAAATCTTGAATGATAAAAATAGCAGCAAGCTATACAGTATTTCTATTATTTAGGTTGGAACATAAGGACCTTGCTGCTCGAATATAGGGACCTTATAGCTCTGCAGCTTTCAAGCATAGTGTGACCTGCATGGGTGGATCTTTTTAAAGTACTGCTGAGCAAGCATTCATACCGAAAGTCTCTCACAAATTGCCTACCTCTCCACTCAAGGTCATGATCTATTAAGACTTTGATACTAAAACAAGCTTCCCAGAAAGTTCACAGAACCTTGATGATGCTGCCTGTCTTCCCTCTGAACTGTAACTGCATGTAGCCAGGCTGCTGCAACACCACCCTGTCTCCTGACTGATTCCTTACAGAGAATTTTGTATTACATAGTATGGTATGGATCCGTCGGAAGCACTATTATTAAGCCAGGACTTGTTAATATTGCACAGTGGTCTCTTCGACATAATGGATTTTAAGAGAACTAGAATGTGATGTGGCCTCATATGATTCTGCTAATTTTATTCAGCAATAAGTGTGTTTTATTATCAATACATGTTTTGCATCATAACACATGTCAGTATTGGAGTGATTTACAATTATCCTAAAAAAACGTTTACAATAAATTCACAACTTTCTTCAAAACATTCCTGGTTTTGGCTAAAATTATTTGTCTAAGTTTTGCCTGATAATAAGAATATTCACAAGCCATAACTATTTGGTTTTTTCATTTTCAAATTACTGACTTGTGTCAGACTTTCCAGCATAGGGAATAAAAGGTATTCAGTGCTCTCACTTCTTGGTCATGTACAACTGATTAGCATGTTCTGATAATGTTCTGATAAGAGCTTTGTATTACCACCTTGTTCAATTCTTCTGAAATTCTGAACCTACTACTTGGTCAAGATTTGTTGTAAGAACAGAAGACAGTGGCTGAACTGTCATAAGAAACATATTTTCACTTTCTTATGAACGATGTCCACAAGGCAGGTTGCAGTTCATGTTGGAAAGATAGAATTGGAAGAGCTGCATAACTGTTGCCTTTTTACTGTTTTGTGGAAGTCCATGGAGATCTTCTTTCCCTGAATTCACACTGGCAGTTTATCTAAGTTTTTCTTGATAAGTTCTAAAATAATTTCTTCCTTTAGATGTGTGTTTGTGCTTAGACGTGTGGTTATGCTATGCTATGCTATGCTATGTTACATTATGTTATGTTACTTTTTTATTTCATTTGCTTTGGTTTGCTTTTATTTTTTAAGCTTTGCCTTGCTGAGCTGAACTAAAAAAAAAAAGTTTGAAAAGGATGGAGCTATGGATAAGCTGCTCTCATACATTCTCTGCTAGGAAATGGTCTGCTATATGGAAGTTGAAATAGTTCTGTCTGATATTATGTTCAAATCTTAAACGTCTGATTTTTTAAACAAGAATGCCTTGCATTTTAAGAGTTGTTTATAGAACATGTGCATTATTAGCGTCCTATCTGTCACATAGCTAACAGAAGAGAAAGAAGAATCTGTGCAAAAGACAAATAAAACCAGCAAATTAATTTTCTATAGCCAAGTCTTGTTAATAACCAATCTTGCTGAATTACTAACCTATTATAGTTTAAATAGAATACAGATTTGACTCCTAATTGAGCGGGGAGAATGGCTTAGGAAGAGGTTAACAGAAACTGAAAAAAAAAGAAAGGAGGCAATGTCTGAAATACAGCAGTGATTCTTTACTGGGAGGGATGGGTAGAGGAACATGCTTATGCATCACAGAAAGTGGCATTTGTAAAGAAGAGCAAAATGGAATACACTGAAGAAGAAGTCCAATAAATTGCTACCTATTAAAACTGGCTCCCTGGCCCTCAAACCAAGAGCACATTAAGGGCCATATTATTATCTACTTTAAAGGTTCTATCTGTCAATAAAAGACATATGATGTGTGCTGAAACATGATTTGCTGAATATGTATTAAGCAATCTGCTTCTAAGATTTCTAGCCATCTCATGGCTGTAGACATGGCAGTAATGAGAAGGTCATCTCTCAGGCATGTAATTATCATGGTCAGTAGATTATTGCTCAGACCAACAATATATTGTTACAATTGAAAGAACTAGCAGGTTTAGTTCTATTCCTTGTCAGCAAAGATAATGCTTTTTGTCTGTTTAAGGTGGAACAGCAAAATTTTTACAGCACAAATGTATGTCTGAATGAGGCTGTAAAGGCATCCATTTCTGTCTTATACAAACCAGGTCATTAATGTACCAATCTCCATATCTTACCTTATGATATAGAGAAAGCTGCAATATGGTCACAATTACCTAAAGAGAACTTTTTTTTTAACCATCATCTAGGTATGGCAGCAGAGAAACATTACTGCTGCTTAATGGAGATTTAAATAAGTAAGCGCTATGCTTACAACTGCTGTTTAGCTCTTATGAAGCTATTATAATGAAAACAAAGAGAAATATTTTCCCTACTTGTGATCAACTTTCAGTTACAGACCTACTCAAACTGTAGCATGCCTATAGAAACGATACATCCTTTCAATGTTGAAGAAGGAAATTCAGGGGTTGCTTTTAATTTTTCCCCTCTTTTTCACTTGGATGCAATTCTTTCTGCTCTACAAATTCAGCACCATTATGTACATAAAAAGCTCATACCAAATGCAGCCTAAGAATCACTTTAGATGACAGTCTTAAGGACTTGATGAATGTTAAGAAACTCCTGTAGAAAACACAGGAATATTGTGGTCAGACCTAAGCTGCATTGAACATCAGTCTGAAAGAGCTGAAAAAGATCAAGATCACGAAGTCTCCCCTAAAGATACCTGCAGACTATTCAGCTGCAGTCCAGCTGCAGGCAATCTAAGTCAGTTATATTCTTCAGCAGCTTGACAGGAAATCTTCACACTCTAAATCTCCCTTTTTGTTGGAAAGCAATATCGCAGCTGCTCTTGAAAGTTAAGCAGCTTCTGTTGGGTAAAGTGAGCTGGTCTGACCTATGAGAAATGTGTAGCACTCATACTGAAAAAATTATGTAGTCTGTACAAAGAGAGCTATTCACTATAAAATCTACTCTTTGGGGGTTACAATAATACCCCAAATAAACCCTTAGTTATGCTTGTCCTCTGGGATTTCTAAGCACTTCCCAGTTTGCATCACCTGGATACACATCCTGATCATATTCAGACCCCATGTCAAGCTGAAGCCTTAGATGGTTCCCTCTCCCTCTCATCCCCTTGTTTCTGATATGTGAGCCTTGTCCCAAAGATTGGAAGTAAGTGGTGTGGCGCTGGGAGGAAACCCTCTGTCTAGTGGGTGGAGGAGGTGGCCTGCCAGTATGCCCCTAGAGCCGTGAGCAACACAACTATCGGGCAGTAAAGCTCTTTAGGACCCCAGGTGTGACTATGAAACAGGCATGCTGGGTTGTAAGTGCAGTGAGGAAGCTGCTGGACTGAAAATTTCAGCTTTTTAGGTAAAGGGTCATTTCTGTGTTAAATACTTCTGTTGGCTGAATAATAGTACATGACTCAATGGGCTTTTTCTTTTTTTTCTTTCACCATTTCATTAGTTATCATTCTAGCTTTCAGTTCATCAGTTCTCCCCACTGCCCCCATTTTTCCTAAAAAATACGTTCCAGAATTTCATCACCTGTAAGGTATGGCTACCTGTTTCAGTTTGGCAACATTTCACTTTCCTACTGTTACAGTTGTAAATACATTATTCAGGAATACTCCTCCTACGTGACTACATTCCAGGTCACAATGAATCCTGCTAAGCAGTGGTTAACTAATAAATTATGAAGATCTTCATGCATTGAATTTGCCTCAAAGGGAAAAGGTTACTTATGGCTCAAGTTTAGCAAACAAAGAAAACAATAAACAAAGTATGCAGTACAAAACCTGAAAAAACTTCAATTTTTTTTCCCCACAATCAATTTTAAAAGGATTTAGCTAAACTGCTGCAAGCTGTGTGCTTGCTATTAAGTCAAACTGGCTATATCTTGTCAGTACAAGATAATTTAAGAGGAAACTTTCAGAAAGGCCTCTAAAACTGTATTATTGGTCATCTTGTGTACAAATATAGGTAGACCTTCGACACTGTATATGTTGAGACTCATTAGGATTGTGGTTGGTATTGTGTCATGCATGTACATACAAAGACCAAAAATGTGATCATTATCTTAGTCTAAATCAATTATTATGAAAGGCAGTGTATGTCCAATGACAGGACTGTAGAGGGGGAGACTTAGGCAACCTATATATTCGCTCATGGTTGCTGTTTGGCCTTTTACTCTCTGCAGAAGGTTCATTAAGTCCTTCATCTTGCTAAATGTGTATATAGTGACCACACACTGGGCCTTAATTGCACTAGAACTTCGTATACATAGTACCCCAGTTTTATTAACAGGAGTCTAGTAATTGTTATACCTTGGTATTGCACAGAACACAATATTTTTCTTTCACCATTTCATTAGTTTCGTTCTAGCTTTAAATTCGCCGGTTCTCCCCACTGCCTCGATTTTTCCTAAAAATATGTGTTGCAGAATTCATCACATATAAGGGATGACTGCCTGTTTCAGCCATGTTGCTCTTAAAATAAGATCAAGAATTAATTAAGGTCCATTCCATCTTTTTAATATATTTTCCTGATTCTTCTAGTAACAATTCTTCTACCATAACTTCAACTTAAGTATCATACTCAATATACAGAAGCAATGAAAATAGTTTTAAAAGTCTTTGCTACTGACTGTATCTATAATGTGAAAACTCTACCCCTTTGGTGTATTTATTAGGTCTCAAATTCAGTGTGTGTCTCATCTTTTGTAAGAACATTGCAAACTTCTATGTTCTGACAGAGAATGAAGCAGCTCATCCTTTTTTCAGGGTTTGCATCTGTGTGTGTATATGAGTGAGGGAAGAGAATGAAACTAAGCTAGGGACATACCAATATCAAAACATCTTAGGCTTTGATCCAGAAAGGTCTTATATCTATGCTTCAATTTACAAACTGAATAATCCCACTTACAATTTATCCTGTCTACATATGTAATTTTTCCCTTGATTGACACCTTAGTTTCCTGATATTGAAATTATACCTACATATATGCATCTGATTGAAGAATTATAAAGATAGTCTGAAATTTCACTTGCTCTTTACTGAACCTTGACTTTACATTGACCTAGATCTCTTTCTCACTCTCTCTTCCTTACAATTTTAATACATATCATATTTTTGTTATTGAAGCATTGCAGGGAACAATGACATTGCAGCTGGCTCCCCTATTGCTGGAGAGACCCAGCAATAATGATATGAAGAAAAATGAAGAAATTGGTATTACAATATTGCATTGTCAGTCTCTGGAAGTTTTTTTTCACCTCCTCCTCCACCTTCCCAGGAGTCTAAAACTATTTTATTAAGATAAGTCTCTACCTTGGAAAACAGCTCATTGCTACTGAAATGCAATGTGAAGTCTCCTCTGAGACAGAATCCTTTTTCTCCAATTAGTGTAGCTGCTCAGTGTTAACCTATATAGTGAAAGGAAATAAAAGCATGTGGAAAAAAAAATTATCTGTAATTGTTCTATAGAGATGGTATATTTTCCTTTAACAGATGATGAAAATGAAGCAGGAAAATTTAAATTTACTTTTTCATTTACATTTTACTATGCACCTTTTAAAGCTTTATTAGCAAACAATATGAAGAAATAACTGTCAACTATTAGGTTTGCATTATACAAGTATTTTTATTTTTTTATTCAAAACTCATTGTCTTTATGAAGTAACCAGAATTTATTACTTAGATATTCAGGGTCCCAAAGTTAGTCATTAATTTGCTCAGCATATGTTCCTCCTGAGGTGGAGGTAGGGAGGTATTTTTGCTACCAGTTTTTAGTATGAATCAAATAGACCTGGAGCCCGCTAAAGTAAAAGCAAGCAAAAACATCCGGGAAGAAGAAATTTTTACAAGGAGATAACCATATGGATTTGCTACTGTCCAGTCACCTCAGCAGGTCCACCATTAGTACTTTCATATTGTTTAAGATGTTTACATCACTTTGTACTCTTCCAAATTACACATATAGAGTGAAATTCCAAATACTTAGAAGCAATGTATAACTACAATCACTGTGTGTTACTTCACTATTTAAATTTCCCCACACCATTGTTTGAATACTTTTGAGGCTCTGTTAGAGCATTATCTCTATTATTGTTGTGTGAAAATGATTCCACTTTCTCTGATTATACCACAAGTTATAGTGCTGTTGTTTTGTTACGTCTGTGTATTGGGTTTGCGTGGCAAGGTTTTGGTAGCTGGGGGGCTACAGGGGTGGCTTCTGTGAGAAGCTGCTAGAAGCTTCCCCTATGTCCGATAAAGTTAATGCCAGCGGGTTCCAAGACGGACCCGCCGCTGGCCAAGGCTGAGCCCATCAGCAACAGTGGTAGCGCCTCTGGGATAACATATTTAAGAAAGGGAAAAGAAGTTACAGGGAAGTAGCAGTTGCAGCCAGAGAGAGAGGAGTGAGAATACGTGAGAGGAACAACTCCGCAGACACCAAGGTCAGTGAAGAAGGAGGGGGAGGAGGTGCTCCAGGCGCCGGAGCAGAGATTCCCCTGCAGCCTGTGGTGAAGACCACAGTGAGGCAGGCTGTCCCCCTGCAGCCCATGGAGGTCCACGGTGGAGCAGATATCCACCTGCAGCCTGTGGAGGACCCCATGCTGGAGCAGGTGCGTGCCCGAAGGAGGCTGTGACCCTGTGGGAAGCTCGTGCTGGAGCAGGCTCCTGGCAGGACCTGTGGCCCCGTGGAGAGAGGAGCCCACGCTGGAGCAGGTTTGCTGGCAGGACTTGTGACCCTGCGGGGGACCCACGCTGGAGCAGTCTGTTCCTGAAGGACTGCACCCCGTGGATGGGACCCACGCTGGAGCAGTTCATGAAGAACTGTAGCCCGTGGGAAGGACTCACATTGGAGAAGTTCATGGAGGACTGTCTCCCGTGGGAGGGACCCCACGCTGGAGCAGGGGAAGAGTGTGAGGAGTCCTCCCCCTGAGGAGGAAGGAGCGACAGAAACAACACGTGATGAACTGAGCCAAACCCCCATTCCCTGTCCCCCCGCGCCGCTCGGGGTGGGAGGAGGTATAGAGAATCAGGAGTAAAGTTAAGCCTGGGAAGAAGGGAGGGGTTGGGGGAAGGTGTTTTAAGATTTGGTTTTATTTCTCATTATCCTGCTCTGATTTGACTAGTAATAAATTAAACTAATCTTTCCCCAAGTCGAGTCTGTTTTGCCCGTGACTGTAATTGGTGAGTGATCTCCCTGTCCTTATCTCGACCCACGAGCCTTTTGTTTTATTTTCTCTCTCCTGTCCAGCTGAGGAGGGGGAGTGATAGAGCGGCTTTGGTGGGCACCTGGCATCCAGCCAGGGTCAACCCACCACAGTCTGTCTGAAGGAAAATAACAGAATCGGTTACAGTTGATTTCCTTTCTTCTAGTATTCTGCTATTTTCTGTGGCAAATCACCTCCAATAACTATAAGACTACTTCCTATAAAAAGCAGATGTACATATCATTTGCTTCATCATAGATACACACTTTTTTCCTTGGAAGCGTCCATGACCACCAGATCCCTATTATTTTGTTATTATTTTGTCATTATTTTGTCTTATCTGCCTCTTCAATAGTTTTGCAGGTCTCCAGTGTCTGGCATTAGTTTTTTGTTATACAAAAATTCTTTTGCAGACCTTTTTTGTTAATTTTTTCTACTGAACAAGATGTTCACAAATAATAACTAGATCTAATCAGAGTAATTTTCACAGAATATACTTCTGTGCACTTTACCTGTAGTACTTTATTTTTAACTGAAGTGTTGGATTGGGAAAGAGGATTATGTGTAAAAACCTTTATTTCCCTGGCAACTATTTAAAGTCATCCTGACTAAACCAAGTTCCATTTTACATGTTAAGTATTATATTGAGCATATCATGGCTAGCAAAACGTAGCCAATAACTATCACCCAGCAAGCTAGAAGATCTTCCAGAAGGTATTCTCAGATGAAGTAAAAGTAAAAATGAAGAACAAAGTCCCCTTTCCAGATTGTCTTAAACACCTCAGTCTGGGAGTCTAAATTTTTTATGCCAGCAATGCTGAATCATCTATTTGATTTGGCCTGTGCTTTTGATGTAAGGAACACGTCTTAATAGCTTTCTCACTGTTTATTTACATTTGAAGCCAGTATAAAGCATTTCCATCTCTCTTCTTATTTTAAATGACCTTTATGTGTCCTTTTTATGAGTATAGTTTTCTGTAATAACTACAGAATGTAATAAATGACAGAACTGCCATCCTTAAAGGAAATCCCACCTAATACGGAGTTCTCCCTTAAGTTCCTTGCAGAACTAGAAACACAACCATCATGTGCCTACAGACTTAATTACTTTTTTCATGGTCTTTGATTAAAAACATACTTCTGTTGTTGCACTTATGTAGTGTGCAGTACATTTCATTTTATCAAATACAGTTTCAAATTCAATCTCTACCTTCATCAAGTGAAAAAAATCCCATATAAAGTACTACAGAACCTGCAAGTATCATAGAGCTGCCTTCTTATTAGCTTCCTCATAATAATATGCATTACTGGCAGACATACTGCAAAGAGTGTCCTGATTTCCTCCAGTTGTCCCCTCTGTTTAGAAAAAAAAAATTCAGATCCAATGAAGCTTTGAATTGCTCCAGTCTTTCACTTCAATATTTTCTTACTTTATTTTTCCTACCTGTGGTTTTCAATGATCTTCCCATACTAAGTACTTACAACAGATTGGTTTCATTCCCTTCGTGAAATTGATTCGCTCCCCATAGGAGCATGAAGTTCAGTGCACTGCCCAGACTCTGGTGGGGAAACTCCTTCACTGTTGGAAACATTCACAACACCACACCCACACAGAACAGTGCTACCTTCTCTTACATCCTCTTTCCTCCTCACCATTCGCTCCAAACTTGGCAGATATGAGACTGTTTTTGTGGAAACCATGATTCTGTATCAAATAATTTTGTGCAGTTGTACTAATTCCTTCCTTAACGATCCATTCTCAGCTTCCAAATGGACTTAATCATGCCACATAAAATAAATACGTAATGTGGATTGTGTTACCTTGGGTGTAGCCCTACTGGAAAGAGGATAAAGTCTGTTTGTCATGTATGTATGTATCCACGTATGTATTAGATGTACATAGCCATCCAATCAATGTGGTCTCTAGCTTCAAGAGGAAGAGGAAAGAGAATAATGTGCAATCATTCCCTTCTAGCTGGGAAGAGAAGGATCCATGGACAGATGATTGAAAATTCACTATTGGGATCATATTGTGAAAATCATCTGGTATTAACATATTGAAAGAATAAAATTATATTATTTCCCAGAGTTTTTTGCCCAAGTTATGAGCAAACTGCTAAAGCTCAAAATTCCTTGGTGAAGATCTTACAGTAATTTTTTTTTTTTTTACAGGAGAAGAAGATAAAGAAGTCACAGTTTAGTTATAGCATTTTTCAAACTCTATATTAAAACTTTATATTGAAACAATGAAACTCTATAAAATGGGTTATATAAAGCAATCCCTTTATGACCCATACTGGGTTTACTTCACCATAGTATAGCTACTGATACTTTTGCAAAGATATCTTACAGCCTTTTACTACCAAAACCAGTGGAACAGAATTATGACCTACATCTCACAATTATTCTTTTTTTTTTTCATCTTCCTTTAGTTTCAGAACAAAGAACTCTTCCCTGAAGGAATTCACTTTGATTTGACGTGTTAGCATATTTGGATGATTTATTCTGTGTACCTTGGAAGCTAGAGAATTATCTTGTGGTGATCTCTTCTATAAAAACTTTTTTAGTTTTTTCTTAATATGTTGTATAGTACCATATTGGAGACTTGGAAGTACATTTCTTCAAATTATTGTTTCAGGAAAACATTTTTTTTCATTCAGAACTGCTTTCCTAACAAATTTCTTCTACTCAAATGGATAGTTGCAATACATATGAATTTCAAATATAAACCAGTGGTCAGGAAATCAATGCTATGGTATTAATTCCCCTTTTACTTTAATTCACTAACTTGTTGAATGTATGTGGACAGAGCTAACAATGCAGTTCTATCTGCAACTAGGAATACATAGGCAGTGTCTGGTACACTGTCTGCCTCCCCAAGGTTTAATAATCCACAAGTTGACTATGTCTTGATGACTTATCTTTTCTTCTTCCTCCTAGGTGGCTAAAAATACCCCTTCATTAAACATCAAACCTACTGTGTGTTGTGGTTTAACCCCAGTCAGCAACTAAGCACCACACAGCCGCTTCCCCCTCTCCCCTCCCAGTGGGGTGAGGAGGAGGAGGGAAAAAAAAAGTAAAACTCGTGAGTTGAGATAACAACAGTTTAATAACTAAAGTAAAATAAAATACACTACTACTACTACTACTACTACTACTACTACTACTACTACTACAATAATAATAATAATTGTAATGAAAAGGAATATAACAAAAAAAAAGAAATAGCACCCAAGAAAAGACAAGTGATGCATAACGCAATTGCTCACCACCCACTGACCAATGCCCGAGCAGCGATCCGCGCCTCCTGGCCAACTCCCCCCTGTTTATATACTGGGTATGATGTTCCATGGTATGGAATACCCCTTTGGCTAGTTCGGGTCAGCTGCCCCGGCTATGCTGCCTCCCAGCTTCTTGCACACCTGCTTGCTGGCAGAGCATGGGAAACTGAAAAGTCCTTGGCTTAACATAAGCACTACTTAGCAACAAGTAAAACATCAGCGTGTTATCAGCATTATTCTCACAGTAAATCCAAAATACAGCACTGTACCAGCTACTAGGAAGAAAATTAACTCTATCCCAGCCAAAACCAGGACACTGTGTCAACATCCATGAACAGCAAAAAATACAGGTTTCTCCCAGGGAAAGTTATTTTCAGATAAATTTCCGAAGTTAGTTCAGATTTTTAGAACAAAGCAAAGCAGAAAAAAGAAAGCAACCACCTCTACGGATAACATTTAAGTATAAAATCATAATTACTGAGGAAGTGTTTTTTTAATTACTGCTTTCTTTTTTCCTCCTTCTTCTGCTCCATCTTACAAAACTATCAAATTATATTTGTGAACTGAAAATTAAAATCAGTTGTAAAAAAAAGGATTCTACAATGTGATTTGATGAAATAAGAGAGGAAACAACAGAAATACATTGGAGAAGAGAAAAAAAATAAAAATTGTCTTAAACATATTACAAAAGAAATTGTTATTATAGAAGTATGTTGCCCAAAATGAGACTGATATGTTTGGGGTTGGAACTTCATAAAGTTCCAGAATCAAATTTCAAAGTTTTCAAAACTTTTCCTTCCTTGTACTTATGAAGAGAATGGTGAACAAAACCAAAAAATAATACACAGATATAATTTATTTGTCTCAATAATTTGAAAACAAAAGTAAAACTGCTCTTGTCTCTCAAACTATAATGAATTTTAATCTGTTATTTCCCTGGAATCCAGAAGAAAGAGCTAGCTGCAGACAATCTTAAAGTAAATCTTTTTGCAGGGTCATCTCCATCTAGCATGGTTGGGATAATTAATGATTGTGCTGAGGTTCTTTGGAAGTTGGAAATAAAACTTTAATATTATTAATACCCTGGATAAGGTGAAGAAGAATGAGCATCCATTGTTTGCACTCTCTGAAATGCAACAGTAGGTCCTTTCCAGTCTTTTGCTCTGTGAATACACTAGATAGCAAACATGCCTCACTTTGCTATCCTGAGACCATACAAAATGTGTGTATAATGCCACAAACTTCTCATCAGTCTAAGATTTCTACATAACCCTATTACCATGGTGTTTGACTGTGTTATAATTCTACATCTGTTTATTCCCACAGAAGTCATGTGAAAAAGATAGAAACTGTTATTCCCGGCAGTGAGAAGAAGAAAATGGACAGAGGCACAGAGAGCTGAAGTGACTTGCCCAGTGTCACACAACTCTGTGATGGGTCCAGAAATTAAACCTCCAGCTGAAAAGCCTCCAGACAAAAATCCTTGCCTCATTCATTTATGTAAATGGCAGAATTTTATACCTATGCATTTGAAGATGAATGATGGATCAAAGAAGAAAGACAAGAAAGGGGCAGAAGAACAACATGCCCAGAAGAGGAGAGAAAGGTTTTCAGGTATCTTTGAAGCAGGAAGCAGTGGTGAAGACACGTTTTGAAGATCAGGTAGAAGATAATGAAATCACCAGATGAAGGAAACAAATATTAAGATCTGAGGGATATTAGAAAAGAGGAAGACTATCAGCTAAAGGAGAAAAAAAAAGATGGAGATCTTGAGAAAATTAGATCAAGTAAGAAAGAGTAAAGAGATTGGAGGGAAAAAGGTCCTGAACCACAGTCAAATAAATAAATTGGAAAAACATTCTTGTCCAGTGGGTTCTGTGTCAGGCCAAACTAGAAAGAATAAAGTAGGCAGAAAAGAAAAGAAATTAAGGATAAAGAAAGAAGGGAAACCCCAGAAGTTAAATAAATTCAAATTAAAATAGATTAAATGATTGAGAATTTAGGCCTAAACATCAACAACTCTCAAAAAATAATTATAATGACAGATAATATGGATTTGTGAAGAAAAACAGAGTTCAACTTAATAATGCATTTATTTTCTATTTGCATGTTGAAATACAAGCAGCTTTAAAACACAAAACAGAAATTAATTAAACTGGGTCTTTACAGCCTGTGTATGGTCTAGGAATATTATTGACAATAGAAATTAACTTTTTGTCCATGCAGAAATGTCAGATCATAAAGCCTTCCTGGAGAAAAAACAGCTATAAAAAAATAAACTGTCTTAGTAAATCTGAGGGCTGTAGGGATCTGTTTTTATGCATTCTCTTGGAGAGCATTTAAAAAGGAGGGATTCTAAAAGTCACAAGAAACATTAAGCTTAAGAGTAAAATTCAGGGATTCTTAATACTCCTATTTCTGATACCCATCCACAGTGAATATATTTGCAACATCAATCATTTTTGTCAAACAATGTTTTTTTTTTATTTGCATGTCAGCATGTATTTTGGGTAGGTTTTTTTGTATGACAGGGATTTTTGTTGTCATTTGTTCCTTTTGCTTTCTTTTTCATTTTTTGTCAAACTGTAATGTTAAGATACGAAATGTAGCAGCATTTCCTTGATGTTTGTGATGGTGTGGAGCTGCTGCTACTATGAATTTGTGAGGTGATTGAAGACACCGCATAATGTTGTATGCTTGGTGTAAAGGATAAAAATAATTCTCACTCAGAAGAAAAACAACTGAATCACAATACTTCATACGAGGTAAAAGGAGGACAGTGTTTCCATAAGTGGAGGAAAGAGTACAACAGCCCAACATGCATAGAAGATCTAAATTATTTGATTCACATGAAAACATAAACTGTTCTCTTTGAGAAAAAACGTGTTAGTCTGAGTCCCCTGATCTGAAAAATAGCAGGTGTTTTCCATTTCTATGTATCTAACCAGCACTGTAGCTGGAAAAATATTGTAGCTGTTGCAAGAAAACAACGCAAAATTAATAGTGTATCTATCTGCAGAATGCTGTTTCTTGTCATTTGCCTGTAGAAATGGTAAATGCCAGGTAAAATTTATTTTTTTGTGCTCTGTCACCATACTTCACTATCACTGGCATTACCTTTCAGCAGGAGCCTCTCAGCCTGGCTCTCGACTTCCCGACAGCTCTCACAGTTCTCCCGACGGTCAGTGGAGCAGCAGCAGCTCTCTTCTTCCTTCCCTTCACCTCCTCCGTCCTCCCGCCTGGGAGGCAGCAGGAGGAGATGGGCCATGCGTCAGCATCCGCAGCCCAAAGGAAGAATGTCTGTGTCAGCATCTCCCCCAGGAGCACTGGCCGGAGGAGGCAGCAACAAAGAAGATGGGGAAAAGCTGGTAGCCTGTATCAGCAACTTTGCTGCATCAGTCTCACCTGTTATAAAGGTGCTGGCCACCTTCATCTGTCCACATAGTTTATGTCTTCAGTATCTCTGATACTGATGATTAGACTGGTGCATTAAGCTGGTAGGCTGTGATCCACTCATCCTGAATCGCAGTCCCACACCTTCGTATTTCTGCACTGAGATAGAAGATCCTGAGTGCTTTTATGAAATATTAATCCTATTGCTGCTTAGCAGTTGACTGCTTAGAGGTCACACACAATCCCTCATCTAAGCCAGAATGTCACAGATGTTAAAAAAAAGTCTGTGTTCAGATTGTGGGGCCTAGAAATGACCATAGCTCTACTCTCACCTTTCTTCTTTGATCTTTTTCTCATAAGGGAAAATTCATTAGATGGATTGTCCTAAATCCTGCAGCCTTTACCTGCCTCAGTACAGTGAAATCTTGTTTATATCTTAAAGCATTTCCCCCAGCCCAGTTATCTCAGTCCAAAACTGTATCTTATTGTATTTAGCAACAAGATTTCCCTTATTCTGTTTATTCTGCCACTGATTAACAGTCAAGATTCTTTGCCATCTGTTCTGTTGAAGCATATATCCAAATACTTCACAAATACAGGGAGTGTGTTTTAGTAGAAAGTATTATGATGAAATACATATACTGGCAGACCTAAAGCTGCAAGGACTTCTAATATTTTTTTTTTTTTTTTAATATCAGGAGACTATATGATTTAAAACAAGAACAAAAAAAGTAATGTTTCTAAATTTCCCTTTCTTTTAAACCAACAAATACCTGAATAAGCCATACGTCACACTTAATACGATCTACACGAAAAGTGATTTCCTGACAACTTTAGAAATTGCCAGTCATTACCTAACAAGTGGCACATTACAACTGATTGAAATCAATGCAAGGATCCTGTTTTCTTCAACAATACTTTGCAACAGGGGACAATGAAGTAAACCTTACTGCTGCAGCAATGTACTCTTTTCAAACTGTGTTGGCACCAGGAGGCAGCATGTAAATACTTGATTGTGAAAATGATACTTACTGGTGACAAATGTCTAGAAAGTTTGATTTTTTATTTGACTGGCTTATCAAGCCCTTTGAAATTGCACTCTGTGCATATGCAACTGAATTGGTATATTAGTCATGCAGCTCTCGGAGTGATGCTATTTTACAATTCAAGTATGTAAACATCAGGCCCAGGAGCACTCCCAAGTTTTTTGCTCTGAAAGTCAGCACTGGGCATGGCCTGACTATGCAGGAGAGAGACTCAAGCACAAACCAGCCTCCTGTATTTTAGTTTCCAGAGACATCTGATCAGACTTGCATATATTTAGGATGTGGTAAGGCACAGAATGTAAGTTTGTATGTAGTCATAGTGATTAACTTATGACTCATTTGGAGTCTTGGCAATATCAGAAATTTTTCTCATCAGCTGCAGTAAGGAATCCTACTTCCTAGCACAGATGTTCTGTAGTCATCTCAAACACTCAGGATGAACAGCTCCCAGCAGTGCCACTGGATATTTTGCAAACCTAAGAGGTATGCAAAAGCTTTTGAGTTGATATGTGAACAACAACAACAAAAAAAATTTTTTTCTCAGCATTTGTAAATTAGTTCTCAAATGCTATCTTCCCATATTCTTTCCATTGTAAATGTTACTTTTTCAGCTAAAAAGAACTCAATTTCACCCCCTGAACTGGCATTACAGTTTTAATTCAAATTTCTCTTTTTAAATAAATGCATATGTGTCTACTATCAAAGAGTCTTTTCATTGGTCTGAAGAATTTTAGTTGGAAGTACAGTGTGAAGAAACTTATGGAAACACGCTCACTGATTTTAACGTAAGTATAGGTGCTTTCAGTGTTGGTCTTCGGTTTTGTAAAATATACAACAACAGAGTTTCATTCCAGCCTTTCTGAACCCAAAGTTGTCATGGTTTAACCCCAGTCAGCAACTCAGCACCGCGCAGACTCTTCCCCCTCTCCCCTTCCAGTGGGGTGAGGAGGAGGAAAGGGAAAAAAAGTAAAACCCGTGGGTTGAAATAAGAACAGTTTAATAACTGAAGTAAAATATAATACTAACAATTGTAATAATGAAATATAATAATAATATTAATGAAAAGGAATATAACAAAAAAAGGAAGGGGGGGGGGGAAGGAAAAAAACCAGTGATGCACAATGCAATTTCTCACCACCTGCTGACCAATGCCTGAGCAGTGATTCACCCCTCCCAGTGAACTCCCCCGTTTATATACTGGGCATGACGTTCCATGGTATGGAATACCCCTTTGGCTAGTTCAGGTCAGCTGCCCCGGCTGTGCTCCCTCCCAGCTTCTTGCACACCTGCTTGCTGGCAGAGCATGGGAAACTGAAAAATCCTTGGCTTAAGATAAGCACTACTTAGCAACAAGTAAAACATCTGAGTGTTATCAACATTATTCTCACACTAAATCCAAACCACAGCACTGTACCAGCTACTAAGAAGAGAGTTAACTCTGTCCCAGCTGAAACCAGGACAAAAGTAAATGCTGACGTTGACTTCTTTGAGATCAGGTGTTGACCCTCTTACAGCAGAGGGCTGGACAGCAGCCTTGATTTGACAGAGAAAAAGCTTTTGAAGAGTCTGCTGATACATACCACTCAAAGAAATCATTTACCAATTAAAGCAAATATGGTGTGATAACAATGATAAAATTGCTTCTGTGCTCTTGCAGTATTCTGATATTTTTACAGCTCATCTGGATTCTAGTGGTAACAACAAGAATCAATAGAAAAAGGAAGATGCTTCATTAGATCGTCTTAAAAATCAATGTGAGTCACTTTTCTAAAAATATTTTGATAGTGGATATTATCAGTGCGATTATAGGTCAAACAAACGTTAGCTAATCATAACTAATAGTTCAAGCCCTGGGATTAATGAATAGCAGTAAAGTTTTCCCTTTCTCCCCCACTCAATATAATGCTCATTTTCCTTTGATATTTAATATGCAACTCAGATAATGTCTTGTTCATTTTTATTATTGATAAAACTTATGCATAATAAAGTTTTGGTTTGGTTTTTTTAATATACAATTACATGTCTTTCAATATAGAGAATCAATATTCAATGGGGCAATGAAATGTCTTCACAGTGTTTTAGGAGAAAAGATAATTTTAGGAGTCAGATTTTCACCATCACTTTTACCCTGATTTTAGGAAAATAATTTTTTTAAGAAGGCACAAACTACAGTTTCTTCTACCCAAAAATCATAGAATCATAGAATGGTTTGGGTCAGAAAAGACCTTTAAAGATCATCAAGTCCAACCCCCCTGCCATGGGCAAGGACATATTTCACTAAATCACGTTCCTCAAACCTCATCCAACCTGGCCTTGAACACTTCCAATAGTGAGGCATCCACAACTTCTCTGGGCAATGTGTTCCAGCGTCTTACCACCCTCATCATAAAAAATTTCTTCCTTATGTCCAATCTAAATCTACTCTGTTTTAGTTTAAAACCATTGCCCCTTGTCCTGTCACTACAGAGCTTGCTAAAATGGACTATGACTGATATTGCTATTGCCTTTTTGACTTCTTACATAACACAGCCCACAAAAATTCACAAATAATCACCAAATTAAACCTGTTAACTCTTTTCAAAAGATATTGAGCTGAAGACACTTCAGCAATTAAAAAAAAAAAAAAAGTTGTATTTGACTGTATGAATGCATACGTATGGAAGTCTGAGATGTGTGTAAGATATCCAAGAAGCAGACTTTGTTGGAAGAATACAGAAAGGAGATGAAAGATCCTTCTTATGGAGCTCTTCGCAGTTCTGTGATCTCTTGAATCAATTATGTGAAGAGTTTGGGACCAGGCTACAGGAAACCCACAAGTTCATATTCCTCACACAGAAGTTTACTTGAATATGCCTAATAATGTAAATGAAACTAATCACATCTTACAAAACAAATAACATTGCACAAACAGGTAAAGCCTTACTACTATATGTCTGTTTTAGACATCTACCCACATTGTCCAGCAACTATAATTATTTTTTTGAGACTAGATAGGATGAATCCCACAAGTTTTTTTCTGATCCATTGCCTCTTTCCTGCCCAAAAGAAACCAGGAATGATAAGTGTACTTTACAACCTGATTCTTTACTGCTTCTCAATTCTCATATAATGCAAAGATGAAGTGCTATGTGGAACACTAGTATAATTTACTTTGTGTTTGTTTTGTACACTATATATGTCTAAGTTCTTGGATTGTAGACTTTCAGGCCTGGTATTGTATGTCTGAATTAACTAGCTTCCTTTGACTTCAGGTAGAAATAACACAGATCTTAAGTGTAGAAGTGAAAAGATAGATTCAGGAATTTACACAGACCTTGTATACCAGTGAGCACTGTACATTCACAGATCAGACTTCTGAACAGCAAATTGGGTTCCTAGATGTCTAGATACAGAATCACAGAATAACTCAGGTTGGAAGGGTCCTCCAGCGGTCATCAAGTCCAACTCACTGCTCAAAGCAGGTCCAGTCACAGCAGATTTCTCAAGCCTTTTGATTTTTGGGTACCTCCAAGAATGGAGATCCCACAACCTCTCTGCGCACCTATTCCAGTGTTTGATGACCCCCATGGTGAAAAACATTTTCCCTACTTTTGAATTGGGAATATCCCATGTTTAACTTTTCTCTGTTCCCTCTCATCTTTTTGCTGCACCCTTCTGAGAAGAGTCTGACTCCGCTCTACACCTTCAATCATCAACTTGCAGTTGTACAGCAGTACAGACAACAGTAAGAATGCCCTGATCCTTTTTTTCTTAAGGCTGAACAAGTCAAGGTCCCTAATCCTCTCTTCAACACCATATGCTCCGGTGCTCTGACCATCCTGGTAGCTTGCTCCAGTGTGTAAACTGTCTGTGTCAATGTGTGTGGCCTGCTCTGTGTGGGTTTGTGTGTGTGTGTGCACATGCACCCATCAGGAATACGTGCTCAGCCTCATTGATCATTAAACCTCGACTACCAGCTTCAATGACCTCTAATAATTTTTACAATGCGCATACCTCATTCACACATGATCTGTTACAGATAAAACCTATCTACAGTGTACGCCATAGCTACACCTGGGAAGTCATGCTTCTCTGCACCTACCCCATTAGGCAATTGGGAAAGGGCACCTGTGTTGGCTCAAATCAATGATAAGGGAGGGGTTGTGCTGACTGTACTACATATTTGGGTATAACATGTAGCTTAATTTGTTGTGGATCCAGCAAAAAGAACATGACTCCAATACTTCCTCCTGTAAGGCTCCAATGCAGTACATGAGTCACCCAATTACATATTAGTTTTGATAATTCCATCCAGCCTTTTCATCTACTGTTGCTGTTCACTTCATGTTACTTTTAGGTTGCTGTGGTTACTAATCTACATGTAAATATTTTTCATTTCTTTCCACTAATCAAGCTGAGTTCCCCTTTCTTACAGCCAATGTTTATAAAGGTTAGTACATAAGCATTTGTCGCTGGCAAGGTCATGGCACCAAGAGAGAGCTCTGGGAACTCAATGCTTTCTTCTACTGGGGAGCCCAGATCTGGACCAGATGTGGTCTCACCAGGGCTCAGTGGAGGGGAATGATCACGTCCCTCTACCTGCTGGCTCTACTCTTGCTAATGCCCCAAGGGTACATTGCCCCTGTTCCACACAGTGCCCATCAGGACCCCCAAGTCCTTTTCCACAAAGCTGCTTTCCACTCAGCCAGTCTGCAGCACATACTGGTGCATGGAGCTATTCCTCCCCAGGTGCATGACTTTGCATTTACCTTTTTTGAACTTCTTGAGGTTCCCATCAGCCCATTTGTCCAGTCTCATTTGTCAGGTGCCTCTGAATACCAGCCCTGTCCTCCAGCATATCAACTTCTGCCCTGCAAATTTGGCTGTTCCTACTGTCCAGATTTTAAAAAGTCACAGTTTTGATTTCTGAGAGATATCGCTAGTAACCAGCTGCCTGTTGCACTTTGTACTGCTGATTATTACCCTTTGAGCCCAATGGGAAAGCCAATTCTTCACTCACTTCCACTCAGTTGTCCATTTACTGAGTTTCTATTTGACCAATTTAGCTATAAGGTTACTATGGCAGACCATGTCAAAGGCCTTGCTGAAATTAAGGTATACAATATCTACTACTTTCCTCTGGCTCACAAAGCTAGTCATCTCAACAGAGAGGACAACCAGGTTGATGAGGTATGATTTTGCCCTTAATGTAGTCTTAAGATAGACATTAAGGATAAACCATTTCTATTGTGTTCCTAGAGTATTTACATGTATTCCTGGAAAACTACTCATATTTGTAATGAACAATCTCTGGAAACCTAGAAAAAGTAGTGATTACACTGAAACAAGATCTGTGTATGATGTGGCATGATTCAATCAGGTTGCTTTATACAGGGATTATCTAGCCTTTAGACTTGGTAAATTAACCACTGATTTATAACAGCTTTATTAAATTTTTTTACGTTTCTGTTGCACTCTATGATGCATCACAATTTACACATGAAATAATAGAACAGTGTCTCTTTTTCTTTGGGTTGTTTAATTTCTTACTCTTTCTCACTATATCTTGAAACTACAATATCTGAGGCAATGTGTCAGATATGATTGTAAAGACTAGGAGATAAACCAGCATTTCCTCTTTTTTTTGATAGCTTTGTACACAAATGAAAAAATACCTTACCCTTCTACCTTTTATATCATGTTTTGTTATTCACCTTGTTCATAAAAATAAAATATGGCAGGAAAATATGAAATAATAAATGAATAGCATGTTTCATGTGGGCATACTCCCAGTGGCAGTGGAAACCCCTCTGCTTTTGACTGAAACCAGTGGTTTCACAGTTTTTGGAATCCATCCAATGATAAAGATTTAGCTAGCTGCAAGAAGAGGTTCAGGATTTGCAAAATGTATTTTTTTTAATACTTTCTCATTATTAGAAACTCAGATCTTTGTTTCCAAAACATTAATTAAAGATAGAGAAAAAGTGATTTCCCTACACAGCAGTATCTTTTATTTAAATAAAGTTATATTATATTCACTATTAAGTTGTTTCTATAACTTCTGTATTACTTATCACAGTGCTCTTTGGAAATTATATTTTCTTAAAACTATGCTGGCATTTGGAGTTCTATTCGGAGCCTATCAAAGTAAATGATAAGGCTTATAACAATGTTAATGGGCTTTGTATCAGACTCATAGAAAGTGAAATTTTTTGAAAATGTTGTAGGTAGGAGTACAAGCGATGTACTGCAACAAAGGTTTGGTGTTTCTTGAAAAGTAGGAAGATGTATTTCATTTTGCAACACTAAAATCTGAAGAGCCACTATTTACAGACCTAGAAAATAAAGAGGATCCAAATTATGCCACCAAGTCACTGTAGGAGCATTTTCCTTCTCCTAGAGAGAGGAAATTAGCTAAATGTGATTTTCCTGGTTGCAGTGGGTTAGCCCTGGCTAAGGGCCAAATGTCTACCCAGCTGCTCACTTACTCTCCCTCCTCAGCAGGACAGGGGGACAAAATAGGATGAAAAGCTCATGGTTTGAGATACAGACAGGGAGATTACTTACCAGTTAATGTCATGGGCAAACTATTAATTTAATTTATTGCCAATTAAAATAGATTTGAGCAGTGAGAAACAAAGACTAACATTAAACCAATGTTTTAAAACTCAGCTTCAGTCCTTCACTCCAGACTCCTCTGCCCTGCCCCTGAACAGCGCAGGGAGGGATGTGTGCAGAGGTGAGTTAGTACATAGCATTTTCTCTCTGCCGCTCCTTCCCTCTCACACTTTCCGCTTTGCCAGTGTGGGCTCTCCTACAGGCTGAAGTCCTTCAGGAAAAAAACGTGCTCCAGTGTGGGGTCTCCACAGGCTGCAGTTCCTTCAGGAAATATCCATCTGCTCCAGCATGGAGTCCCTTCACGGGCTGCAGGGAAATAACGGCTCCGTCATGGTCCTCTCCACAGGCTGCAGGAGAATACCAGCTCCAGCACCTGGAGCACCTCCTCCTCCTCCTTCTTCTTCTCTGACCTTGGTGTTCGCACTGTGGTTTCTCAGTCTTTTTTGTTCCCTTCTCCTCTGCCTGTCCAGCGTTTTCTGCCCTTTTTTTAATATGTTTTTCCAGAGGCGTCACCAGCTTTGTTGATGGACTCAGCTGTGTCCTGTGGTGAGTCCATTGGAGACAGTGGGAACAGGCAGTCCCTCCCCTCTTCCCACAGACCAGCCCCCCCCCGCTGCAAAAACTTTGCCATCTATACCCAATACAGTGGTAATTCTGATTAACCAAGCACTGAAGTGAGATGATTTCCAGGAAGCAGGAACAGGACAGTATGCTGTTCTCCCACCTGTAGGAGTGCCACAGGGCTGACATTTAGACCCTAACTGAATAGCTTTAGGAATCCCACCTTTCCTGCTGACCTGGCAATAAAGTCTGTCACTTATCACACTGCTTAGGAGTGGAGATTACTGGAGGATTACCCAGCTCTGGAGCAGCCAGATTTTTTTCTCAGTATTTAGATGTTGAGAGATTCGGATATACAGTGGGATTTCAGGAGGTATCAGCCAGATAAGCACATGTGGAAATTCCCTCAGGAACTTACCTAAATGAATGTTTAGCCCCCTCCATAACTCTGAAAATCAGGCCCTAAGTTCTTTAAGACATGAATAAATAATACAATGCAATAAAAATCACTGCATTATCTAAATAATCATTCCGGAGGGAAATCCACCAGCCAGATATCTACAGACAGTTATTTCTGCTCCTTAATCATTATGGGAAACATATACATAGCCATTTCCAAAATCCTTATTAAAAAAAACCTATTTCCCAGTGCTTTACCCTCCTGCATGCTTTCTTTTTTAATCTGGTATTGATAATACTACATAGCTGAAAGAAGTGCAATACATTCAAATTGAGTCTTACTTAACTGTGAATGTAAAGTTTGCATATGTAGAGCTTCCGGATTTTTACCTCCACAAGTTAGATGGTAGATTTAAATAAGAACAGGCTAACGATCTGAAAAAGTAAAATTAACCTTTATTTGAAAAAAAAAAAAGGGTAGAAGGAGACAGAGGGAAGGAAGGGAATCCTGCTGCATCTGTGTAATAAGGTGTTTATAACTTCTTTTTGCAAAACAAATTTCACTGCAAATCAAAATCCCAGTTATTCATGCTGAAGCCAAGGGAACTTTCCAGGCTTTGATTCAATGAAATACCCAGTTTCAAGCATATGCTTATATTAGTTCTTGTTCAGCGAAACTGGTAGAGATAAAGATAAGTCAATGTAAGCATCCATCTAAACCCTGGTGACTTCAGTGAGAAGTTAGTTTGCACTGGAAGTGTTATTTTCGGGAACTCACATAATACTTTGGGTAAATCATTGTAACCTCTTCATGACAGTTTATACTACTTGGAACGGTAGCCCATATTCCCAATGGTATTCAGAATAACTGAAGTCAACAGAATGCCCTAAGCACACTCATCAACTTCAGTGGCTTAATATTAGGCACATAACTAAGTATTATGCTCTCTCCTAGAGAGACTAGTCAATCATTAGAAAGATATGCTACAGTACAGAGTTGTCTTCAAAGATAGTATAGACCTTTTTTTCATAGATTTTAAAATCATATTTTACAAGCCAGAGTCTGAAATAGTACACCATTATGTAAATTTGTTTTGTGGATGGAAAATATGGGGTGTACATAAACAGTGCATTCTGCATTTTTAGTTACTTTTGAGAGAATACATTTATTACTATTGGGTTTATCAACCTCCACATTACATTTTGTTTTTCTAAATCCTTCCTCTTCCTATTTGACTTCGATGTTTAATGCATAATAGATACAGATGATAAACATATGCAAACAAAACACACCATTATGGAATACATATGTGACTTCATAAATGACAATTTACCTTTATTTAAGTGTTATGATTATGAGTGCATTAACTGGCGTTAACTGTAGTTACCAGCCTCACCTGGGATCTTTGTCCATTTTTTCTGGGAGCTCCATGTAAGCCCTAGTGTGGGCAACCAGTCCTGGCCTGAGCTATGCTGTAGATGTGCCTCTGCCCAGCCCTGTGTCATGTTGCCCTGATCTTCCTGGAAGGACCCCCAAACCTGCCTCCTGGGTCCTATATTATAGGTAGTCTTGTGCTGACTCTGGCCCTGCCTGGGGTCTGTGGATGGGTCCCAGCGACAGATTATTTCAACTTGTCTGGGATCGTCACTGGATCCTGCCACTGTCACCACCCTTGGCTCTGCTCAGACCGTGAGGGATGGCATTCTGTTGGTGAGGACACTGCCCTGCCTGTGCAATGGGGAGCCTTGGCTCCTGGCTTGTCCTCCCCTGTGGAGCAGCCCTGCTGGTGCTGCTCCCTGACACTAATTTCTCATGGCTATCAAAACAGCTGGTTCAAGGTTGAACAATTTCCCAAACAATTTCCCATCTGAGGATTCTGGTTCCACAAAAATTATGTTTTCTTTGGGAACAAGCTGGTTCCTCTGCATTTTTGATGGAAACCAGGCAGGCAGAGAGGCTTCCCTCCTACCCCTTGCATGCCAGCTGGCGTCATGGTGGGAGAATGGGCAGCCTGCCTGTCTCACTGGACTTCATGGTTGTCAGGGCTGTCCAGCTACCCTGCTTCCCACCTGGCAGACTGCTACAATTGCCTGGCTTCCTGGCTAGCTTCCCACCTGGATAGCCAACTCCCTGTACAAAAGTTCTTGAAACATGCTCTGTGTGGTCTCAAAACAATCATTAGGTTTTGTGCAATAAAGTTATGCAGTGAAGCAAAGTTTTCTTTGTTTCCAAAGAGAAAAACAGAAATAAAAAAATAGAAAACTGTCAACAGAACAAAAATTGTACTTCAATTACCTCTTTAGTTTTCACAGCAGTCTCTGTACAAAGAAAATGGACTACCATGGCAACATTACTTGTATTAGCAAATCTAAAGGACTATATAAGCCATTCTCCCTTCACTCAGTCTATTCAGTCTATTTTTTTTTGCACTTAGAAGAAAAAAAAAAAGGCTTCAAAAAGTCACTCTGAAATGTTAAAAAGATTCAGGACAATCTCTTCTAGGTTTTGAGACTTAGTGTTGTCATTAAGTGAAACTAAGAATACATTTAGAAATATCTTTATGTAGCTTTCTGTCTGGTAGCACCAAGAAATTAGGAGATTGCTTTTATTTGTTGAGTGTTATAGTTTATATATATAAAAATAAATGCATGCACACACATGTACATACACACAATGTAGCTTAGGCAAGGAGCAAGCCTCAGGCCTAATCTTAAATGCAGCTCCCAGGCCAGTGGGTAGAGGGTGCTTGGGTGGAGGGCCCAGATGAAGTTGCTCAGGACAATTAAGGCCTGTTAGTGCACTCAGGGCCCTGAAAAACAAGAGTCTCAGCCCAGGGAGGTTTCCAAAGGGCTGTTATGTGAGGTCTCCTACAGGCAGTCTTTCGACCTTGATCTTTGGCATGTCTCATGACAGAGGTCTCAGCCTAGGCCTGGGTCAAGGCACAGAGAAATCTGAGACTCCATGGAAGAGTGAGGCTAAACAGAGGTTTTCAAAGTAAAGTGAGAGCTGTGATGGGAACACTCCCCAAAGCAGCCTTTGCACATAGGCCTTCTTATGACTCTGTGGTTTAAGTATCTTACATGAGATAGGCCTTTGCCTGCTGGTCAGGGTTTTTTTTCTGTTCTGTAGATCTCCTGTTGAAATTAAAAAATAAAAATAAAAGAAGTTGCCTACTTTTGTCAGGGGAGATGGGTATACATTTTTGGGGAGAGATTAAATTTTCCAAGTACCTATCAGAGTCTGCAGATAAATATACTCTCCCTTCTTCCAGACTTACATGTGCCTGGATACTTGATTGTACTGGTTTTGGCTGGAATAGAGTTAATTTTCTTCATAGTAGCTCATATGGTGCTACGTTTTGGATTTGTGACTAAAACAGTGTCGATAACACACCAATGTTTTAGATATTGCTGAACAGTGCTTACACAGAGTCAAGGCCTTTTCTGTTTCTCATGCTGCCCAACCAGCGAGTAGGCTGGGGGTGTACAAGAAGTTGGGAGCAGACACAGCTGGTACAGCTGACCCCAGCTGACCAAAGGGATATCCCATGCCATATGACATCATGCTCAGCAATAAAAGCTGAGGAAAGAAGGAGGAAGGAGGGATGTTCACAGTTACGGCGTTTGTATTCCTATGTGACTATTATGCATGATGAAGACTGGGTTGCCCGGAAACCGCTAAATACCTGCCTGCCGATGGGAAGTAGTGAATGAATTCCTTATTTTGTTTTGCTTGTGTGCACAGCTTTTGCTTTACCTATTAAACTGTCTTTATCTCAACCCACGAGCTTTCTCACTCTTACCTTTCTGATTCTCTCCCCCTGTAAGGAAGTGAGCAAGCAGCTGTGTGGGGCTGAGCTGCCTACTTGGGTTAACCCACAACATTGATGTATCCACCTGAGCAGTCACGCTTCAGCTGTTTTGCTTGTAGCAATTCTTCTTGTCTCCTAATCAAGCTGTCTGGATGTCTTAACAATGTGCCCCAGCGCTGGCACACTTTTAGGATTGTGAATGACTTTACAACAATAGAGGTAGGGTATGGATTTAAGACAAATTTATTGTATCTTTGTGGTATGAGACACTGGGTTGGTAAGAGCTTTAAGACTGAATTGCCCACACATTTTCTTGAAGTAAGCACATAAAAATCAAGAAACAGATTCTGAATCTCTTAAGATATGTACTATTAGAACAGAAATTAGAATGATGATTTCTTAAAAGACAAATCCTTGATCTCATGAGTGAGACAATTAAAATAAAAGATTCATTTACAAATATGCCCTCTACCTGTTATTGCCCATGCCTATTGATCTGACCCAGTCTTGTTTAAGTTCAGTACTATGACTTTTCATTTATGAGGAAATCCACAATGTTTCCTGTGAATTCAAGATATCTGCTCTTTTACTAATGCTGAGTTTCAGCTGGGATTTTGCATACACAGGATTCTAAGCACTCCTAGATGTATCTGCTCAACTACTGTAAATTAATATCTTCTGAAACCACAGTGCACCACCTAGGATCAGGACAAGCAGCTTCTCTCTCTGCTGTTTAATGACAACCTTTCCACAAGAGTAACTTGCAATGCATATTCAGAATCTCTAAACAAACCAATTAGTTATAACATTCATCACAATTTGAATTTCAGCTCCCTTCCCTTCCCTGAAAGCTCCCCAGACTTGTTCTCTGCTAAGCAAAGAAGGAAGATATCAGATGGCTGTTTCTGGATGGTTTGAGTAGCAGCAGTCTCAGACAATTGTCTAAGAACATGCCATTTGCCATCAATAGTTAGCCTCTAGGCCAAGCTATGTAAGAACTTAAGAATGCCTCTACTGGTCCAGATCAAAGGTCCATTTAGACCAGTGGCCAGCAGTGAACGCTTGGGAAGAACATTAGACCACAGAAACTGTATAGTGACATTTCCCTAGGACACACTCCTATTCCAGGTAATTTGCCTCAGAGCTTAGGGGCTACAAAGCTGTGCTGTCTTAGGGAATAGTGTCAATGAGTCAATGTAGGAGCCATGGTATTAGAGTAGAAACTGAATTCTGAGTTTTTTTCTGCTTTTGCCAGTGTGCCCATTTCTATGAAAACAATGTTGATAGGTCAGACACTTGGTGCAATTTTCTTGTAGTCTCTGCATAGGCTGTCACATCCAGGGAGCTAAGCCTTGGACTCCTAGCCATCCTGTAGAGAAATGGATGAGGTTGCTACCTCAGTATTGTGTTTGGTAACAAATACATGCCTGCCCCAAAACATCGTTTTAGCAATCGCCTCTTTCTTTTGATTGGGTGCCAAGAACCATCCTGTCCAACACTTTTCACATCCTCTGTAAGAATTCTTTTTTGTTTTGATTCTCCTTCTGCTCTTCTAACTACTTCTCCCTTCTTATAAGAAAGGTTGATTACTCTGATCCTTCCTGCTTGAGTATTTACTTTTGATTTTCTCAATCCAATGAAAATTACTAAGCTGAAGTAAGTCAGGGGATATAAAGGGGCAAGTAAATAGTTCATTTTATGAAAGAGGAAGAGGATAATATCTGAAATAATCTGTTGGAATCATTTCACCTGATCAGTCCAAATTCTACCAGATTAGCAGATGGCAAGAGCATTCTAAATGAGTGCAAATCTGTCCTTTGTGCTTTTATGATCCGAGGAACACAGTATTTATTCTGATGATAAGTATCTTGAAAAATTGCTCGGAAAAGAGATAATATATTATAACTATGTTATGGAACAAAACTCAAGGCACAGAAGAAGAATATGAATTTTAGAATCCCTGGCTCTGATGGAGCTTTAGAATGAAGTCTGACACGATGCTAAAACTGCAGTCCTTGTCCCCTTTTTTTTCTTTGGCAAAATCAAAAAGGACAAAAGAAAAAAGTAATTCCTGGAGATACAAGGGAAGTAATGTTGGATTCATAAATTTGATATATGAGCAGTAATTTCTATAACAGTAGAATACCTTGGTTTTGTAAATTTATACAGAAAAAATCCTGAATTATTTTAAATTACAGTTAATTTAGAAAGAACTTTGCAATTTTGTTGCATTGGATTCTCTCTTGTTTAACTTCATCTTCTGGCTTAAACTTCCACACATTCAAATTCCTTAGAATATGACAAGACACTCATACTTGACGGAAAATGCCGACACAGAGCTTTTCCTATTTCTGTCTTTCCTTCAGATACAGATAGTTGGAAGGCTTTGATGCTTATATAAATCTATATCTCATAAATCTTACAATTTTTTGTATCTGGAATGAAAAAACCCATATAGTATTCTAAAGATTTATTGCATTAATCTCATCTTCTCTATTATTTGCTTTCTCATCTGCAGTACCACAGTACAGAGCTGAGGTAACCCAATGGAAATCTCTGAAGTTACATGAGTGTTACACTTGCATTGGTTAGGAGAAAGCAGACAGTCTTCCTAAATAAAGCTAGGTTAAACTGAAGTGGAGGTTCTGAATATATATCAAAGAATGATTGGAAAAAACACTTAATGCTATAATTCTCTAAAAATACGAAATCAGGTGCCCAGGAATTCAAAAGTAAGATGACACTTAAAAGACAGCTGAACATTTTAAAGAGGTAAAGAGCATAGTTTATACTGCTAAATGCATTAATTCAATCAAATAATTGAGTAATGCCTTGCTAGATAAGACTGGTTATTATGCACTTGCTCAATTCTGGATGTTTTTTAGGGTTTTTTTGGTGTGGTTTTGTTTTGTTTGTTGTTTTAGTAATGTTTGGTATTAAGTCTGAAAGAGCTGAATAGCCTCATTATAGCAATATTAAAAAATAAAGGTATTCCAAAAAGAGAAAAATATCGTTCAGCGTATCCTTTTCAGATGTTTGTGTTAGCGAAGGAATTGTTGATGGCTAAACAATTTTTCATAAGACTAGCTAAGGTAAAGAATGTGGGTTCTAATAAAGTAATGAGATGACTACCACTGGCTAGATCTGGTGCTGTATCCAAATTCTGTTCTTCAAAAGATCCAGCTCCCTACTGCTGCTAGAAAATTAGACAGCTGAAACACAACTCACAATTGCTTCTTCCCAAGCCCACCAGAAGTATAGCTTCATGGATTTTATCACCAAAATGCACAGCAATGTACAGTGAAAACACAGGAGAGACTTATTTTGTAACTACTTTAAGCTGTTAGTATATGCAAAGGAATTAGGAGAAAAATCTTGTATGCACAGAAGCTGACCTACTTACATTTAGTGGTCTATGTTAAATATCAAAAAGGACATTCTGCTGAAGGTATTATATTCCTTGGGAAGTAATGGCACCTCTTCTAAACTGTTTTTCATTTATTCGTGCTGAGACTGTTCTCTTCCAGCATGTTGATGTTTGATACTGCAATTTTTGTAACACACATGGCTCCTAAGTATTGCAGTATGTTATATGGAAACCAGAGAGATACAGAGGAAAAACAGTAACAGAACATAACATTGGAGAAAAGGTCAAATTTTTAAAATAGGATCAAGGGTTGGAACTATTAATTTATGGATACTATTTGGGAGTTAAAAATAATTTCAGAATGAAAGTTTGTGTTGCAGTGTTGTCATCATGACAACCTGTCATGATGATCATAGATAAATTGGTGGGCCATACAACTGAAGGAGGTAACGTCAACATGATGCCATCGTTGCTGCAGACTGCCGTGACTACATATGTCTATATTTCTAGCCTACTGAATTTGGAAGTGGTTCACAGATACTAGCAGTACATCAAGGAAAAAAAAGTATGACCACGGACAATGAGGGTTACAAAGGAAGACCAGGTTACAAAAAATGCAAATGTAAGGTCAAAAGGTTAAGAAAACGTGGCAGTTAAATATTTTCACTGAGTCTTAAACAACATGCCCTACACTGTGATTTGATTGTGAGAGATAAATAGTAAGAATGTGACCATTTTGAATGATCAACAATTAAAAAAGCATTCCAAATAAAAGAACTACATATAATTATTTTACTCAGATTCATCTTGGTTTCATCTAAGGATACAATTTCATATATTTATGAGTCTTCCAAAGTTCGTATTTTCCTCTTACCTCTGCTGTATGTAAAAGCACAGCTAACTCCATCGGACTTCAAGATCCAGGGGAGTGCTCCTTCCCAGTCTGCTCAGAGCTGACTCCAGCGCACTCTGAGTTCCTGGTTCCTCCTGCCTTGGTCAGATGGATGCAGCTGCTTCAGTTCCTTTCTGCAGGTCCAGCCAGCAACAAGACTGGGTACATACTACAGAGAAGCCCAGCTTGATCCCTCACCACTGGTTGATTAGCGTTGAGGTTCACTGGTGAAGAATGCACACACCCTCACTCCCCAGAGCAAACTACATTTATGTATCACATGAATAATCACACTGCTTTAAGCCCATAGAACACCAAGGCCCTTACTCAGTCACCATGCCAGACCTTGGATACTTCCAGGTGCTGGTGTCTTCCCACTCATCAGCTAGTCCATGCTTGAAGTTTACTAGCAACTAAGAAAAACACACTCTGATTTTGGGTTGGATTCCACTCCCGAATCAGACACATAAAGCTGCTTGAACATAAACTTCTAATGCCATTATACCATTCTGTACTATACTGTGGCTGACAACCATTTATCCAGAAGCATGTGAGCAGGATATCACTGTGTTTGGGAACCTATGTTTGGGCAACTGAGTAATTCTGCTAAATTTAGGTATCTACAACATAAACGATTACATGTGGGCTAGGTATCTAAGCTGCTGCTACAGTTAATAGCCATCTAGTCAATACAGCCAATGGAGACAGAGAGCTATTCAGCTCTCTCAAAGCAGATATCTACTTTAGGAAGAGATAAATACATCCCTAGACTCCATTGACTGTACTGGCTACATCTTCATTGACTATGATGGGAGCTTAGACAGCAGTTTACATGTTGTAAGCTATGTTGTTATCACAAGAATTTAGATGTCTAAATCTGAAGCTAAATTCTATGCTTAAAGACACTTGCAATTTTTTTTTTTTTAATAAACTACTGATCTGCGGGGTTTTTTAAGCAAAAATTTGACGTAAATGTGCTGTTCTTTCATATTTTGAATAAATATTACTATAACTTATATTGAACAAGGTATGAATCCAAAAGAGATTTCAGTGAGTTCTACCCCAAGTATTACTATCTAATTCTATATTTTTTAGACTATTTTATGCTAGTCAAAAATTGTGTATGTATATGTGTTCTGAATTTGATGCTTACGGATGTAGAAGCATTTTGGGTCTGAATTATGAATCAAACTCCAATAGTAAACATCAGTTAAATATAGTTAACTTTTCTAAATGTGTATTTTCTAGAATACAAAGTACAAAGAAAACTTGTTTTCCCAGAACTTTCCTTTTGCTCCTGTCATATACAAATTGTCCTGCATTTTATTATTTTTCATATTTTTGAATTTGATACAATTAATAATAATTAGTGCATCTAATATTCTTAAACTTACTGCTTTTGACATAGATGAAAATTAGATAATTCTGTAGAATACTAGTTATAAAAAAGCACAGTATGAATACAGACTATGAAATCATATGCTGTTATTACTCCGTTTCAAGTATCACTATGCTGCTTTAGAAAGGAGGCAGATATAATGTCTCTGTAATTGGGGGCATATTTCGTGCCGCTGCTTGCTCATGCTCTTTAGTCTCAGTCAATATAGCTGTGTTGAACTGGACTATCCTTTTTTTATCTATATTGTAACTAATTCTAAAACTAAAATAATTGTCTTGGTTTCATTTTGAATCTTCAAGGAAGCCTCAAGTAGCTTAGATGATTGTGACAACATCAAGAGCAGGGAAATAATTTAAACCATACTTAAATCAACTGGACACAAGTCTGTGGGCCAGATGAGATGCATACAAGGGTGCTGAAGGACCCAGCCAATTTCACTGTAAGTCCACTGCCTGTCATCTTTGAAAGGTCATGGCAGCTGGGCTTTTTCCGAGTGAGTGGGAAAAGACAAACATCACACTTACCCTCGAGAAGGGGAAGAAGAATCTAGACAGGCTGGTCAACCTCCCTTCAGTCTCTGGAAAGGTTATGGTACAAATCTTCCCTAACACCTTTTCCAACCACGTAAAGCAGATGATTGCCACAAAGCAAGTCAACTACACACTGGGCTGTGTGTGGGAATACAGCCACCAGGCTGAAGAGATTCTTCTTCTCCATTTGAGACCACATCTACCTCTTCCCCTTTACTTGTGAAACCACAACTGGATAGCTACATCCAGTATTGGGCTCCTTGGTAAAAGAAAATCATTGATATACTGGAGAAAGTCAAGCTGGTCAGGGGCTAGATGTGTTCAGCCTGGAGAGAGAAGGTTAAGGGAAATCTCATTTCTGTCTACAACTACCTAAAAGGAGGGTGTAGAAAAGAAGGGGACAGACAGTGGTATGCAGTGGAAGGGTGAGAGGCAACAGATGCAAGTAAGAAAGTGGACAAGTCTGACTCAACAAAAGGAAAAAAGAATTTACTGTAAGTGTTAAAACACTTGAACAGTTGACCAGAGATGTGGTGGAACCCCTGTCCTTGGGGACATTCAAAGCTCGACTGGACATGGCCTGAGCTGCTTTGAACAGGAAGCTGGACCAGATGGCCTCTGGCTGTCCCTTCCAAACTATACAATTCTGATGCTATTATTTTGAGTTCAATTTTTGTGTTCCTTAAATCAATGAGATAAAACAAGAACTCTATTCTCATGCTTCATCCAGAATTTTGTCATGAGAAAGATGCTGAATTTCTACTTCTCTCCTCCCCCCCTCCACCCCCAAAGGAGAAAAGAATACCTTTATTAGACCAACTTTTATTAGACCAACCGGTATCAGTTGAAAACAAACAAGGTTCATGCATATAAGCCTTTCTTCATATTATAAACTACATCAGGCTGTGCTCCAGGGCTTTGATTTTCCAATCTTCTAGAAAAGGATATCTACCGAAGAATGATACAACTTCAACAAGGCTGTGTAAGAGATACAACTTCAACAAGGCCATGTAAGAGAATGTAGTTGTTTCTCTCTATAGGAGCAAGAATTTGGAAAGTATGTAGGTCTCAGTGTTACAGAGTTGCAATGTGGGCAAAGTGGACATTTTAGAATTCAATATTTTTATGAGCTTCTCTAGACTAAACATAACCTTAGTTGGTCTGTCCTGGTTTCAGCTGGGATAGAGTTAATTTTCTTCCTAGTAGCTGGTACAGTGCTGTATTTTGGATTTACTGTGAGAATAATGTTGATAACATGCTGATGCTTTAGTTGTTGCTAAGAAGCACTTATCTCGAGTTAAGGATTTTTCAGTTTCCCATGCTCTGCCAGCAAGCAGGTGTGCAAGAAGCTGGGAGGCAGCATAGCCAGGACAGCTGACCCAAACTAGCCAAAGGGGTATTCCGTACCATAGAACATCATGCTCAGTATATAAACTGGGTGGAGTTGGCTGGGAGGGGTGAATCGCTGCTCGGGCATCGGTCAGCGGGTGGTAAAAAACTGCATTGTGCATCACTGTTTTTTTCTTGGGTTTTATTTCTCTCTTTTTTTTTTGTTATATTCCTTTTCATTACAATTATTATTATAATTATATTATTATTATTAGTCAGTATTATATTTTATTTTGCTTTAGTTATCAAACTGTTCTTATCTCAACCCACGAGTTTTACTTTTTTTCCCGATCCTCCTCCCCATCCTACTGGGAGGGGGGAGTGGGGAGCGGCTGCGTGGTGCTTAGTTGCTGGCTGGGGTCAAACCACAACATGGTCTAATAAAAAGTACTAATTTTCCCTCATACCCTTGTATTATACCTAACTTTAACCCATCAAAGTTATTGCAATACTGTCATTGCTCCTGTTGGATCTGATAGATGTAACAGACAAATGTAGCTGACTGAAATTCAAAGTGAAACTTCACTGGTTTGAAATCAACAGCATATCTAATCACTGACTGAATGAGGAATGAGTTAGGACTTCAGAACTTTTGGGTTTAGTATTATGATTTACAATCACAAGAGACTTAATGATGAGAAGCTTGGTCGTTATTAGATCATTATTAGATTTAATTAATAATCCAGATGTTAAATCAGTTTTCACCCTTATTTTATTATTATAAATCCTAGTGTTACTTAGCATGTAGTTGCTTCCACAGCATCTGGGAAACTATTAAACTTTAAAAAGGGAGAATAGCTGTATTTATGAGGAAGGAAGTGTGCTTTCTTTTTTTTAGAAGCAAGAGATGGAGTCTCTCCTTTTTACTGGAAATAATAGTTTATTTTCCATCAACTTTTTAAAAATGTTGTTAAAACCATACTTCCAGGGAGTTAATCTAATGAAATATTATACAAATTTGGTTTAGAGGAAAGAACTCCTTTATAAATGCCTCTATATTTGGTCACTTCTATGAAAAATCATTTAGTAAAGGTGGACTACAAGAATAAGGAAAGGGAAAGAAAAATATATTAATCAAAGTAATCTGAAAATATAAGATATATCATAAGCAAAAAGGAAGCAGGAATTCAATACTGAGTTTTGGCAATTTTGTTTTACTCATCTTCTGATAAATATGAAACTGTCTATTTTACGGAGTCTATAAATTCAAATAATCTTTCCATTGGCATTAAAATCTGCAGCAGGTCTACCATGTGATTTGTACATCAGAGACGTGAAGCTGTATAATTAAGTATGAGCAGTCCTTGAACAGAAGTTTAGTGAGTTCAGGCAAAAAGACTGAGCATCAAATGGAACGGAAAATTCTGGTTTTATGTATTGGGTTTTGAGTAAAGAGCTTCTACCTACAGTTAAGTTTAGAGGCTAGGTGTCATCTTTATACCACTCATCTCAATAATTTATTTTTCAGAGAGATCTTTTCTTTCTTGTTACTTCACTCACTGGATGCAACAACACGGCAGGAGGTTGCTGTTAGTGATGTGGAACACGTAGCTTTGTTAGAAAATTTCTTTAAAAAATTCTGATGTAGCAGGAACACAGAGATAAGCTTTATAAGATAGTGACCCTAGCACCAGCTTCACATTTTAACCCTTAACAGGCCTCCATTCACATTTAAACACCTCATTCACATTCAAACACCTGAGCAAGCTAAGGAAGAGGAAAGAATGGCTAAAGGTTATAAAAGCACAACAAAAATCAATCTGCAGTTTCTAATTTAATTACTAGACAAAAAGGAATTGTTCCTCTAAACCTAGAGATATTCCTGGTGAGGTATGGAGGAAAAGGCAGAGATAGTGCAAAGACAGTGTTCTCTCTCCTTTCTGCCTCATTGTGTGAAAATGTAGGTGTCTCATTTGTTCTAACTTCAGAGAAAATATATTAAAATTTGACTGAAAGAGCCTGAAACAACAGTTCTTAGTTGCGAGCTATTCTATTTACTTCAAGAATTGTCAGCATTCAAACCTGCCAATATTCTCAATCCAAAAGTGGTAGTCTGACAGTGATACCCTGAATCTACTGTTCTTAGGATGTTAATTTTCTCTGCATACACAGAGTGCCCACAATCTGCTTGATTCCTGCCCCAGAGCAGATGCACTTTGAGCTAGAGAGGACTGTTAACTGTTTCAAAGGCCACTGTAGCATGGAAGAAATGAGGAGATGTGCCATATTATTTTGGGGTGTATATCAGTTTTCCAAGACATTCTGGCAGAAGGTCAGGGGAAGATGAGGTCATTAAGATAAATGGGTCCTTGATAACATATAGCAAGGTTGGACACAGGGACGGATTAGGGCTCAACCATGGATAACCTGTGCCTCTCATTCACTCAGGATGACTGTATGGTTTCTCCCTTTTGCAGATGATATCCAACCTTCTACAACTCTTTTGGAGGGTGTTTCCCCTGTCTTGATGGATGTTTTCATCCACGTTACTGTTTTCTCCCATTCTAATCCTCTGCAATTTTAAATGCATTATTTCATTTTAGGGTTATGGCGTTCTTTGAAGGCTGGATGTTGAATTTCACAGAATGTATTTCCAGAGTGGAAGACTTTTGACCAGTATCCTATGCTGGATATTATCTTTTCATGCAATTCATCAGCAATGAAGGAAACATTTCTAGTAAATATTTATTAGGACATTTTCTGTTTGAACAAGATAAAAGATTGTAGCATGTAATTTCCAACATGAAATGGCTAAAGAATAGAAGAATTATTTTTTTGGCATTTTCAGTGTTATACTTTCTATAATATTTTCTAAGTGAAACTGTAACTTTCCCTAGTATGTAGACAATTACAGATTTCTGTGGTTTCATTTGAAACATAGAATATGTGCAGTTTGGAATCAGTTTAAAATCTTAACATTTATGAGGGTATAGAGGGGGGATTCTGAATTTTGGTCAGGTGAGTACAGTGGTTTTTTACTGTGTGAATTCTTCAGACCCACCAAAACCAGAAGCCTAACCACTGACATAACACTATGCACACAAAACCCTTTTCTGCCTTGAGGCAAGGAACATCTGCAAATTTGTGTTGTGCTTTTTTTTTTTTTAATATAGAGTAGATTTGGATTTATAAATTTAAATTCTAATGTATGTTGACAGAGAAGCAAAATTTTCATCAGGATTTTGTTTTGATGATGAGTAAGAGTGAGGTAGTTAGGCTGGTAAGATGGCTGTTCCCTAACTCATGTCAGTCTCACCAATATCTGTGATTAGTTCTGTCTGGACATTGATAGCATTATTTTCTGTGTTTCCAGTGATGCGAATAATTCCTGTAGTAATAATACAAGAATGTCTTCCGTAGATATGACATAGTGTTTTTCACTACTGGTAATATTAAATGACAATTAAAAAAAAAAAGAAAAAATCATCTCTCTCTTGCTAAACAATTGTAAGGAGTCTCTTTATTCTTGCATTATGTGTTTCTTAAATTCATGAACTTCCAGTGCACAAGATTCAGAATAGAAAAGACAATCAATAGCTATAACTTGCACAGTCTATTTTTGTTTTGAAGGCAAATGGTATTTGCCTAAGAGTATAATCAGTAAGTAATTCAACTGGATTTATTTAAGTATGAAAGAATTAGGTATAAAGACAGAATTAAATTCCCTTAGAAGATAAAAAGAGAGCTTTATTAAAGGAAGACGTTACTATGCAATAATTATGGAAACAGAGTTTCCCTGTCTTCAAAAGTGAATCAATTTCTCACAATTCGAAAAGTAAATGTGGGACCTTCACAACTTAAACGGTTCAATTCCAGTGTTTGAGATGATACAATAAAAAAAGCTGTTTAGGAGGCAAACATTCCTTGTTTTGCAGCTTCACTGTATGTTATTTTCTAACTGTGCGCAACACATTGAGATATCCAATATATTCATAGCAATACTAAAATAAAACAAGAAAATTTTTCTTCCTGTGCCAATCTCCAGACTTTCTAATACATAATCTTTAGATATAAAAGGTTAGGTTTCAAGCCAGGCATGTGTTGAAAAGGTTACACTCCAATTTCCAAACCCAAGAGTACAATGAAAAGAATGCTGGCTACCTAGTTCTGTAGAGTTTGCTTTTTAGATATCAGAAAAAGAAAATAACGGCCAACTTTGGAATCGATCTCTCTTTTAAGAGCTCATACTTATTGGAGCACAAGCCTTTACAAGTTCATTAGCCATTTTGATTTTTCAGGTCAGCAGATATTTTCAACCTGGGGCATGATTGTCGATACATAATCAGAATGTTGCTATCGCATCTCTAAAAATGGGCCAGTATCTTCAAACATGAACAGCTACATTTTGGCATTTTAAACTAAATATAGAAACTGACATATAGAGATGTAGTTCTCAGAAGTGCTGAATATCCAAAACTTGCTAGTTTAATGGGAGCACTTGCATAAGAAGGAAGTGCTCTATGGAGCTAAAATGTAATTTATTTTTAATAGTACTCTTCACGCACCGTGGCACAAAATGCTTTTCAAGAAAGGCAGACTTCTTCCCTCAGTCATAACACTATAAATTCAGCACTACTTTGGATTTAAAGATAGCAAAGAGAGAGTAAATTTCATCCAAAATGTTTAAGAACCATTATAATGCTTATTATACATGTAAGGACTCAGATATATGATAGAAGAATGAGGAGAATGAGGAAATTGTCTTGAATGTGATGTGAGTGCTAGAGTTGTTTATGTTAATTTTGCTGATTTTTTTCTGCTTTATTTTTTTGGTGGCTGAGATAAACTGTCATTCCCTTGTATGTCTGACTGCTGTTGGCTGGTCTCCTTGATATATTTTTATATGCTAGTATCAGGGTTCTCAGAAATTCGGTTTGTGTCAGGGCCCCGAGGGCACCCCCAGCGCTGCCTGCGCCTGTCCAGCCCCCCTCAGGGCTCCTTCCACCCTGCCCATGGCACAGGACGCCACATCAGCCCCCCAGGGCCGTCAGCCCCTGCCCCAGCGATGCCACAGCAGGGCTCGTCTCCAGCTCCCTACAGCCCTGCCCGGCCTGGCCGTGAGCCCTGCTGAGCTGGGCCAACCCACAGGCCCATGTGCCAGCCCGGCCTCAGCTCATCCCTGAGGCCCAGGGCTGGGGCAGCCCTGGTGCCCCGCCGGCTGCCCTGCTCCTGGCTGGGGGATGGGATTGGCCCTGGCTGCCAGGCTTTGCCCCATGGGGACCCCCCAAGGGGAGCCCCAGCGGTCCCAGCTCCCAGGAGGTGCCCTGACAGTTTGCTACTCTGTTTTAGTGACAAATCTCAGTAAATAAGTATGTAAAGAAAAATGATGATAGCTGGCATGCAGTAGGCAAAGTACATGTGGTAGTAGTTTTATACCTAAGTCTTATACACAATGAAAATAGGAATGAAATGGCTGTAAGGTTTTATTCAGTAGCTCTTTTAAAGAAACATCAGGAGCTTGTATTTGATCAAAATGTGCTTTCTTGAATCACATCCAGGTATGTTTTAAACAGATAGAGATGCAATAGCCTCAGCAAAACCACTTCCTTTTACTTCATTGCAACTTAAATTGTTGCACATTAAGAAATCTTTGCTGCTTTAAAGAAATGCTTCATTTTAAAAGAAGTCACTGATTTTCATGGAATGACACCTATGCAGCTGCACACAACATTCACTTCCAAACGCTTTGTGTCAGATAAAAATGGGAAGTGATCAAAGTCTTTAGAGAAGAAAGTATTTCTTCCCAATTTTAGCCAAAGTGTGGAATCCTTGGGGGTTTTTTATGACCTGTTTTCTTTACCATTTTATTAACAAGTGAATGCATTTTTTAAATTTAACTCCTATAAAATTGAAGGAAAGATTTTAGAGATCAAGGTCTAGGAAATAAATTATAAGGCCCCAATTCTGTACATCTCAGTGCCAGCATTATGCCTGTATAATGGCCTTTGAGTGCAGGTAGAAATTCTATTCCTTCAAAATTTCTACTTTAAATAATGCACAGCAATGCTAGAAATTGTGTTTAGCTGTAGTGATTCTAATTCTATGTATTGGTTCATAACACTTTGTCCTTGGACATGACACATATTGCTATAGCCAAGTACATGATCAAGCATAATCAGGTGATAGTGTTACTGCTGACATGATTGTCTGAGGGCAATGTGTTCCCTTAGAATGCTCGAGTAATAAGGAAAAAGTCAACATTTCAGAAACACAGGATGTTCTGGCCTGAAATAATCTCAGCATGATGAAGTTTTTATACCTCAATGACAACAAATATGCAGTCACACATGGCAATGACAATGATATGCATCTTTGTAGTTGTCTAGAATTCCATAGGGATTCACTTCTACTCAGTTTGTATCAGAATAAATGAATGACTAGGTTTGAAACTGTCCCACCGCACACGTCCATCAGTCCTATTTCCTGGAATGATGCAGAAACCTGCTAATTCCTAGCCAACCCAAACAACTATGCTTAGCAAGTTCAAGGCTTCAGAAGAAAATAACTATGCACTTCTGAATGGGAAACTATGTTAATAGGATCCAGGGAAAAAAAGGCTGCATTTAATTTCATAATCACAGTCTGCTTAGAATCATTAACTATGTTTTGCTTATATCCCCAAACAAATCATGATTAATAGCAAAAGGCTCCAGGACAGAAATTGTAATTTATTAATTATCAGACTTCTGTTAATTAAGACCTATATTTATATTGTACCATCAACAGTATAGCATTGTTTTTAGCATCACAGACATACAAATGAAGAAGAAGAGCAAAAGATTAAGTCTGAGGCTCATATGTCATCTGTATGACATCTCCATAAGTTACTCCTCAATGCATCGATATTTTCCCCAATATATCTCTACTGCAAATACGCAGGTTAATATGAATAATGTCACTGCCCTGACGGGCATCTTATTTTGAATATGGAGACATTTCTGTACGCCAGTCATTATGAACATGTGGCCTCACATGCTGTAGCAGAGGCAAAGACAGAGACATACATCCTAGTTGGTGTCTAGAATCCTATAGGGGTGGGATCACAGCCCTGAGTGTGAGAAACATGCAGCCACTTTCCAAAATAATTTCCTAGTGATGCAAATCCATTAAAAGAGTGAAGAGTAATCAGAATAAAAACAGAAATTAAAACCGTGTGGTACGACACAAAATGCATCTCCGTATTTTATTTTACTGAAACAATGAAAATATGGATATTGTACATAATCTGCTCACATTAGAGTATCGAAATATCTACAGAGCAGTCCAGTAAACGTTCATTGCTGCTACTGGTAACTGTCTTTAACACGTAATCCCATTTTCCTTGAAATCCATGTTAGAAGCGTGGAAGGTGCTTTTGTAATGTGAGCCCCAGCCATCAGTGGAAGAACATGGATCAAAGGCCCTGTAACAAAAAAACAGTGAGAGAAGGTTCTTCTGGCACTGGCATCCAAACTGCAAGCAAATACATACATGTGGGTTATTATAGTCAAGGGTGAGATTCTATACTGTTCATATTTCAATACATGAACAACTAGGTTTGAAAATAGGCTTTTCGCCACTGGCTCAAGGGAAAATGGCAGAAGGCCTTTGAAATCCACCATGTGCATAGCTATTCTCCTACCTAAAACTCTGACCAGAAGCTGTTCTCTTTTATTTCTCCTACTGCTAGATCAGCACTTTCTCTCTTTCCTGGTATTTCCTCTGGGAAGATGGGAGCTAACAACCAAAGATAGGGGAATAAGAGATTTTTCCCATGTGCAGCATTGTCAGTTTTCCAGCTTCTTTTTTTCTAACCAGTTCTTCAGTGAGACAGAAAGAAATGTCCAAAATGTGGAGTATTTCCTGACCTGCTCTTTTCACTGAGACTCTTTTGCATGAAAACAATTCCTAAATCCTTTCACACACACACAAGGACAGGTGCAGTAAAATAAAACCGATTTTCAGTGAGATGGCCGACCTACAACTTCCAGAGACACTTCTACCACTTTTTAGGCACTAACACAAAAGGCAGAAAAGGAAGGAAACTATTTGATATTGAGCAACAGCTTTTCTTTGCCCAGTGATACCCAAGAGCTATTGACTAGAAATGTATAGACGCAGCAAGAGAACATTAGTAGTTAAAGGACAACTTTCCTTCAGGCTCTTCTGGTCTGAAGTAGGAAAACAGCTTGCCTGTTGTGACAATAGAAAAATAATTTGGCTACTGAGTGGTAGCTTAGCAGTATCACCTGCAAGGCAGAGACGGCAGAGGTTGCCGGAGTGCCACAGAAGCCCTGAGGCAGGTGAATTCAAGGCTTCCTGCTGCAGACACTCATTGTGCTGGCACTTGGTGTCAAGGCAGGTGTCCAGAGCCAAACCATGAGCTTGTATGCCAGCTAGAGGTGTGGCAAATGGCTTTGCAAATCTCACGGAAAAGGGTGGGGGTTTGGTTTGGGTTTTGGGGATTTTTTGGTTTTGTTTTTCCCTTGGAGCACACTATCTATCTCAGGCTTCAGCCACCTCTAATCAATTTTGGTTCTGCCAGCAGAGGGCATGAGGAGGCAAACTTTGATTGCTTCACAGTGATACCGTTCCCATTTTCCAACAGAAGGAACAGAGGGACTAAACTGCACTTTGTGATCTCTGGAGTCTCTAACCAGGTTGCTGACTGGGAAGGAAGAACTGGAGGTGCCCTTTCGAATGAAGGAAATCCAAGAACATACCCTTGGCTATACCTTTATTTCAGGGTCTTTCTGCTTTCAGCTTTCAGCTTCTGTAACCCAAAAGATGATGAGTACACGGAACAGACTCGGCTTTGTCCCCTTGCTGTGGGAACACATTCATCTAGAAGGGAAAGGGCACATTGTGCACCCATTTGCACACCTCAGAGTTCAGATCAGTGCACAGGGTTGTCGTCCCGGCGTCTTTGGCAATTTTAAGAGAGAGATCAGGGGCAGGGCCTTGTTAACAGATTTGCATGGACAACTGGCATGCCATGGTGTGCCATGAAAACTACTGTTTAGAGTAGTGATGTCACCTGTTTAGTAACTTTTAGTGAAATTAATAAAGTAAGTTTAACTGTGAAAACAAAATAAAATTAAATAACAAATTACAGGCTCTGGGCCACAGTTTTACAAGACTGCTGATCAAATTTAGCACATCTGTGTGGAAATGACTTGGAGGAGGTGTGGGGCAAAGTCCAACCCTGTACGACTGACCAGAAGGCCCACACCCAACTCCGTTCTATCATGTCCCAACCCATCCCATCCCATTCCATGCCATGCCATGCCATGCCATGCCATCTCATGCCATCCTGTCCAAAGAAGAAACCAGTTCTGTGAGTCTGACCCAGGCATCTCCTTACTTGTCCCCAAACCAGCCACCCGACCACACAGTATTAGTGCAGCAGCCTTCGGTCTTTTTGTCAGGTCACCACCAGGCTGGCAACTCCCTGTGGGCCAGGAGCTGGGATTATCAGGGGTTCCCCATGGGACAGAACTTGGCAGCCATGGCCCGTTCCACCCCTCACCAGGAGCAGGGCAGCTAGGGGGCACCAGGGCAGCGCCAGCCCTGGGCATCAGGCAACTGCCTGGGGAAGCCTGAGGCTGGTCCAGGATGTGGACCCACAGGTGGGCCTGGCTTGGTGTGGCCCATGGCCGGGCAGGGCAGGGCTGTGAGGAGCTGGAGACCGGCCCTGCTGCAGTGCCACTGGGGCAGAAGCTGATGGCCCTGGGAAGCTGACATGGGGTCCTGGGCCATGGGCTGGGTTGGGGGGACTCATGGGGGGCTGGGTGGGGGCAGCCAGGACTGGTGATGCCCCCAGGTCTCTGAGACTTTCTTCTGCTTCAATATACAGGTGACACTTCATACAGAAATTGATAGCTAGAATAAAAAGAGTAATTCCCAGGAACACGTGCTTGTGGCCCACCCCCATTTTAATTTCTGTTTCCATCCTCAGTTTTTAAAGATGGTATAACTATCAAAAAAAAGACAGCAACATTTAAAAGAAAGGAATTAAAAAGACAGAAGATATCAAACATACCATCACCTCTTCTGGTCCCTGATTCATAAAGCCTCTTCAACCACAGCTGTTTCATCACCTTGTGTTTGATGTTTTTACATGCATGTTTTAGCAGTGTGTTACTAGATAGGTCTTTGCCAGAGTATCTATTCAAAGACATTTGCTATGTTCCTGGGGAGGTGGAAAGCTTTGTTGGTGTAAATCCAATTTTTGAAGCATCTAAGAAGACAACAGTTGATATCAGCAGAAGCCAAGTGGTAGCATGGCTTGCAAACCAGGATGCTTACAGTTTACACAATTCTCCAAAAAAGAACTTTGAGAGCACTAAGGTGATTGTGATAGATCTGGATGCTCAAAGGCAGGTGCATTTGGTGCATAAAGATTGTTTTTCCAAACTGAATGACAGTGTTACACACATCTTAATTCTGACAGACATAATATCCATGTATTCCTGAACTGTGCTTTTAAAAGACGAGTTCAGAAAAAGCCATGGCTTTTAAAAACAGTTTTAGTAGGGGCATATGCCTCAGAAATTACAGACTGACTTGGAAAAATGATTTCTAAACCAGACTTTAAAAAAGATACTAAAACAGAATAATATTCACCAGTTTGTTATTAATAATAGAGTGAAAGCCTATCATCACAGAGTCTTTTAACAAGACACTGAAGACTAAGATGTGGATATATTTTACATCATGGAACACCTTTTGCTATGTGGATAGGTTTATAACCACAGCCTCCACAGAACTGTCAGATCCAGACCTGTGGAAGTGAAACCTTCAAACTTTGTGAGGATTTGGAAAACTATGTACAGGCATTGGTATAAAATTAAAGAAATTATGCGTCTTCTCCCTTTGGAAAGGGAGAGCACAAGAAGATGTCTAGAACAAAAGTGAGATTTGGTATCAATCAGCTTATGAAAGAAATTATGAAAACCAGTTTATGAAAGAAATATTTATGGTATATGAAATCATGAGAAGGGGGAAAGGGGATCAGATACACATATACCACATAATAGATTATAGTCACAAAGCTAGCAAGGGAATATTTTACCCCTAAGAACTTCAGAATGTGAACCCTGATGAGGATACTACTCAAAAAATTTTCAATAAACTCACAGTGAAAGGGAAAGGAAGAAAGAAATAGTTGTTGATGTAGTGGTGTTGCTGGACTCCTTTGCCAAATAAAAATTTTCCTTGGCTGTCCTAAGAAGGAATATGCTTGTGTTGCCCTGGTTTACCTAGGCACACCTATGCATTCTTCCTGTACTGGGGATGCAGATTGTCCAACACTTCCTGAACAACAGGGTCAGGGTACTCAGGTTTCTTCACATGGTCTACCACTTCTGTTTTGAGTTGTTCCAGTAGAATGAAACTTCATCTCCCTTTTCCTGATCGTTCTGCTTTACATGTGCCAAGGTTTGTTGAAGAGCTCTGTTATACATCTTAGTTCTTTTATATCCTGTTAAGCCTAGTTTTTGGAGACTGTCCCTTATTTCAGCATCCAAACAGTGGGAAATATCAGCCCTAGTGTCTTCACCAGGTAGTGGGGGTACCCTTAACTGCTCCTGCTGGTTTGCAGATACCAGGTAAATTTTTTTCATGTGCTCTGTCACTACTTAACTGAAAGCGCTGGAAATGGCCAGGCTCAAAACTTAGAAAGAAGATAATAAACCCTCCAGCTTGTTTCACCAACAGCTTTTTTCTTTTGGAAGACAACCTTTTACTCTCCAGGTTTTTAATGACTTTGTGACAGCTTTTCAGCACATGTATCTGGCGAGACATTAAGAGGATGTTCTCTTTCAAGGTATTCAGGGCAATTCAGAAATGTCTTTTATCAGGTCATCAAAAACAGTTCAAAGCATAGCTTTCCTCAGTCTGGGGGGAAGAGATCAACAGCTCCAGGAGGGACAGGAGCTGTTCATATATTGGGACATCATACTCCTTTTCCTGCCTCGATAGCAATGCAAGGATGTCAGATCAACTCCTCTGTTTTTATTGCTGGGTGCTGGTTTTCTAAATATGTAAACGGAAAGCTGTTTTTGCAGGAAAAAAATTCCTATTGTTAGCCTAAAAGTCTCTGGTGATAAATGTTTAAATAATCAAACAAGTACCCATATGGTGACATAATAACATTTTCAGACAATTCTAAGAAGAACATGTCTTCCCATGACAAATCTATCTGGGGGTAAGGTTTGGAACATCTCTCAGGGGTTATAAAAAGCACTACGCATTTTGTGTTGAGATTGATGTTGCAACTCTTTCTACCCTGACAAAACCATTTTGGACTCTAAAAAGGATACTAAGATCCCTGTGATACATATACTTAGAAAAAGCTTTCTCAGTTTTGCCACTTCACAAGCAGAATCCATCAAATAATTGATTACAATCATATTTATTTTATTTGGGGGAAAAAAAGGATTTACTGTTAGGATTTCAGTTAAGTTCCCTACAAATTTGACAAAAAGACATTTACGGAAAACTTTATAATATAATAATTGTGAGAAACTATAACACATACAATATTTTCAGGTATAAAAGAAAGTAACCGGTCAGCATTCTCCAGGGGACATTTTAGAAAATACCTTTCCCTGCAGTTGCTAGACAACTCTGCAAGAATAGTGGTAAAAGGGTACTTCTAGCACTTCTTGGTGATCAAAAACTGTAGGGGCTGCTGTTAAATTTTTCAGTAATTACCTATTTCCTATAGACCATCCTCTGCATCTTCAGAAGGGGCATGGTTCCTGTAGTCCTTGTTCCTGATGATGGAATGCTGCTCTATCAGAACCTTTTTAAGGGTGGCATCATATGGGCTTACAACAGAGACAAACATAAAGTTCCTCCACACCTCAAAATTGACTGCTTTGCTAGATGCATTTAGAGTGATACCCTTAAATTTAAGGCAACGATTCCTTTGACTATGAGTAGATTTAGGTTTTGGATCCTGACAAAATTAATGCAGTGATGTGTTCATCAAATGGAAAATTACTTGTCAGTGCAGCTAAGTAGTCACAAAGCTGATGGGTCCCAGTTTCCTGTAGAATTTCTGAATATCACAGCATCTGTGTCATAATAAAGGCAATGGTCATGCAGCACACAGAAGAGAAAGTTAACATTGCACTCTACAGTCCCATTACCTTTGGCATGCTTCCACAAGGCAGTGGACATAAGATCATTGATAGGTGCACAATGTGCCCTTTCCCTTCTAGATGAATGTGTTCCCACAGCAAGGGGACAAAGCCGAGTCTGTTCCGTGTACTCATCATCTTTTGGGGTACAGAAGCTGAAAGCTGAAAGCAGAAAGACCCTGAAATAAAGGTATAGCCAAGGGTATGTTCTTGGATTTCCTTCATTCGAAAGGGCACCTCCAGTTCTTCCTTCCCAGTCAGCAACCTGGTTAGAGACTCCAGAGATCACAAAGTGCAGTTTAGTCCCTCTGTTCCTTCTGTTGGAAAATGGGAACGGTATCACTGTGAAGCAATCAAAGTTTGCCTCCTCATGCCCTCTGCTGGCAGAACCAAAATTGATTAGAGGTGGCTGAAGCCTGAGATAGATAGTGTGCTCCAAGGGAAAAACAAAACCAAAAAATCCCCAAAACCCAAACCAAACCCCCACCCTTTTCCGTGAGATTTGCAAAGCCATTTGCCACACCTCTAGCTGGCATACAAGCTCATGGTTTGGCTCTGGACACCTGCCTTGACACCAAGTGCCAGCACAATGAGTGTCTGCAGCAGGAAGCCTTGAATTCACCTGCCTCAGGGCTTCTGTGGCACTCCGGCAACCTCTGCCGTCTCTGCCTTGCAGGTGATACTGCTAAGCTACCACTCAGTAGCCAAATTATTTTTCTATTGTCACAACAGGCAAGCTGTTTTCCTACTTCAGACCAGAAGAGCCTGAAGGAAAGTTGTCCTTTAACTACTAATGTTCTCTTGCTGCGTCTATACATTTCTAGTCAATAGCTCTTGGGTATCACTGGGCAAAGAAAAGCTGTTGCTCAATATCAAATAGTTTCCTTCCTTTTCTGCCTTTTGTGTTAGTGCCTAAAAAGTGGTAGAAGTGTCTCTGGAAGTTGTAGGTCGGCCATCTCACTGAAAATCGGTTTTATTTTACTGCACCTGTCCTTGTGTGTGTGTGAAAGGATTTAGGAATTGTTTTCATGCAAAAGAGTCTCAGTGAAAAGAGCAGGTCAGGAAATACTCCACATTTTGGACATTTCTTTCTGTCTCACTGAAGAACTGGTTAGAAAAAAAGAAGCTGGAAAACTGACAATGCTGCACATGGGAAAAATCTCTTATTCCCCTATCTTTGGTTGTTAGCTCCCATCTTCCCAGAGGAAATACCAGGAAAGAGAGAAAGTGCTGATCTAGCAGTAGGAGAAATAAAAGAGAACAGCTTCTGGTCAGAGTTTTAGGTAGGAGAATAGCTATGCACATGGTGGATTTCAAAGGCCTTCTGCCATTTTCCCTTGAGCCAGTGGCGAAAAGCCTATTTTCAAACCTAGTTGTTCATGTATTGAAATATGAACAGTATAGAATCTCACCCTTGACTATAATAACCCACACATGTATGTATTTGCTTGCAGTTTGGATGCCAGTGCCAGAAGAACCTTCTCTCACTGTTTTTTTGTTACAGGGCCTTTGATCCATGTTCTTCCACTGATGGCTGGGGCTCACATTACAAAAGCACCTTCCACGCTTCTAACATGGATTTCAAGGAAAATGGGATTACGTGTTAAAGACAGTTACCAGTAGCAGCAATGAACGTTTACTGGACTGCTCTGTAGATATTTCGATACTCTAATGTGAGCAGATTATGTACAATATCCATATTTTCATTGTTTCAGTAAAATAAAATACGGAGATGCATTTTGTGTCGTACCACACGGTTTTAATTTCTGTTTTTATTCTGATTACTCTTCACTCTTTTAATGGATTTGCATCACTAGGAAATTATTTTGGAAAGTGGCTGCATGTTTCTCACACTCAGGGCTGTGATCCCACCCCTATAGGATTCTAGACACCAACTAGGATGTATGTCTCTGTCTTTGCCTCTGCTACAGCATGTGAGGCCACATGTTCATAATGACTGGCGTACAGAAATGTCTCCATATTCAAAATAAGATGCCCGTCAGGGCAGTGACATTATTCATATTAACCTGCGTATTTGCAGTAGAGATATATTGGGGAAAATATCGATGCATTGAGGAGTAACTTATGGAGATGTCATACAGATGACATATGAGCCTCAGACTTAATCTTTTGCTCTTCTTCTTCATTTGTATGTCTGTGATGCTAAAAACAATGCTATACTGTTGATGGTACAATATAAATATAGGTCTTAATTAACAGAAGTCTGATAATTAATAAATTACAATTTCTGTCCTGGAGCCTTTTGCTATTAATCATGATTTGTTTGGGGATATAAGCAAAACATAGTTAATGATTCTAAGCAGACTGTGATTATGAAATTAAATGCAGCCTTTTTTTCCCTGGATCCTATTAACATAGTTTCCCATTCAGAAGTCCATAGTTATTTTCTTCTGAAGCCTTGAACTTGCTAAGCATAGTTGTTTGGGTTGGCTAGGAATTAGCAGGTTTCTGCATCATTCCAGGAAATAGGACTGATGGACATGTGCCATAATAGTCTCATCCTCTCTTTGCAAAGCATTATCTTGCTTTTCTTTGGGAGAGCGATCTGTTCCTAGCCCTTGTTCAGAGTCATGACAAAAAGATACAGCCCTGCTCAGAATGCAATTTGGAAGACACAGGGTACAACACAAGACACAGGATCTAAGTCCTTTCTGCCGTTACCTCCCTTTTCATGTTCTGATATTTTATACAGAAGATAGATAGTCTAAAATGTGTTATTGCCAAACAACAACAAAACCAGAAGCTGTCCAGGCAACTCCAGATAAATTTCAAAATCTCTGTGTCTGTGTTACAAAAACCGCCGTGAATTATGCAGCTGAGCTTCCTGTATTTAGGGAAACTGCAGGGGCCAGCACAGCCCGCTTGCAAAGAATGAACCTCATCCTGAGAAAACCACCTTCCCCATCATGTTATCTCTCCTCCTGTATCAGACAGAAAGGTTAGTCCCACATTCAATAGCCACAGCATTTGAATTTAGAAGGCTCTCTGCTCCCATAAATTGAGATTATAACTTGAAGTAAAAAGCTGGAACAAATTCATTGAGCTTAGTTGTTATGGAGGGCTATGATAGGAATGATGATTTCTCAAATGCTGTTGTCCTGAAGGCTTTGAATTTATTAGCTTACTAGGCAAACAGTGCTAGGCTTGAACTGAGAATGAACCTATCTATAAAGAGTAAATGTAACTACATACAGAGGAAAACAAAATCAAGAGTGAGTACAGAACATGCCTAGTCACAAAAGCAACATGCATTTCTAATGTTGGAATAGAACAAATCATTAAGTAATAGATGGTTGTAAAACTGGAGTTTTCTGGGGAAAATAGTCTCTGTATATACTTTGATAATGTGGATATAATACAGTGCTGAATTATTAATAAAAATATGTGAACTGTTTTTTTAAGGCAGTCTTACATAGTAAGTAAGTTAAGGAAGGGATCTGAAGGAGAGTATAAGCCACTTCACTCCTTCCAACAGCATGCTACAATTGCCAGTCACAGACCACCTGATTATAACATCTAAGCAGTAATATCTGATAGTCAGTTAAACTACTGAGAAGTATCCTGTGATTAATAGATACTGTGGAGAAGAAGATTCCTTCTTTACTGCTGGTCTCTGAATTGACGTATCCATATGTTTCTCCTTGGTGGCTTCATATATATTTAAACTCAAAGACTTCTAGGAAAGTAAAGTGTTGATGAGGTGGATACTGTAACCATCTTTTGACTCCTCTCTTCCTTGAATAAACTGACAGACAAACCAGCAGAAGCTTGAGAAGTGCATGTGTGTTACTTAAATTAGGAAAAATGTAATTCCAAGAGAAAAAAAAAAGGAACCTTGAGTTCTTGAACAGCTATACTATCTTTTTCAATGAGCAAACAATCTTAAGATATTTGATTAAAAAAAGAAAAGCTACACAAACTCCAAATGGATAATATTACAACAATCTAGACCTCTAAACTAAATTCTGATCTTCATAGCTTTTTTCCTATAATAGTCCTATAATTATATAAACACACATTTGTATGTACATACTGAGGAAAAAAAAGACTATACTATTATGATTTACTATCTAAAGAACAAAAAGTTTATAACTAGGGCTGTCTATCTGTAATTTAAGGGCTTAATACCTAATAGGCCACAATGCCTGGATAACTTTATAAAAAAAAATCTATTTAACTTATACATTATTGCTACTGTAAGGTTAATAAAAGGCAAAAGCCAAGAGTAAACTTTTCTATAAAAAATGTGTTGCATAGCCACTCCTGGAAAACATGTTTGTTAAAAAAAAGAAAAACATAATTTATTGGCATCTTTGCAAAGAGTAATGGTGGCACGGGAAAACAAATTTCTCAAACAGGATGACAGTCACTGTCCAGGAGGTGACAGGAACCTCCATTGCAAGGATCCTTGCAGCTGCATCTTCTGCTGGATCAGGTGATACTCCCCAAACTGTTGTTTTACTGAATTCTTATATCCAGCTGGGCTCTGGTACTGTGTAAGGGCTCATCATTTGCATGATCCACTGTTATTGTTTATCTTAAATTACACACAAAGTATCTTTTAATTATCTTAACTATGTACAAAATAATTTCCAGGACCCCAAGGGCACCAACAGGCCTTAATTGCCTTGACCAGTCTTACCTGAGATCCTTACCCACACCGTCTGCCCCCAAGAGCCCCTGGGCACCCACTCTTTGTCTGAAGGAGGCTGTAGGGCTTGTTCTCTGCCTCATCTCCAGCCCTGTCTCCTGAACAGACCTTGGACCCATGCTTAAACTTGTTTCCAGCCCCACCTCTGGTCCCATCTCCTGCTGCTCCTAAAGGGACTCCCTGGATGGGCTCTGGACCTGATGGATAACTGCTTGTCTGGACTGTTGGCAGATCCTATTACCAGCCCCTGTTCCTGCCAACCTTGTTGATGCTCTAAGGGACTGCACCCTGGCCAGAGAGGCTATGCCCCTGCCTCATTCCCCATCTTGTAGCAGCCCTGCTCTTGTGTGCTGGTTTTGGCTGGGGTAGAGTTAATTTTCTTCGTAGTAGTTAGTATGGGGCTATGTTTTGGATTTGTGCTGGAAACAGTGTTGATAATACAGAGATGTTTCAGTTATTGCTGAGCAGTGCCTACACAGAGTCAAGGCCTTTTCTGCTTCTCACACCACCCCACCAGCAAGTAAGCTGGTGGTGCACAAGAAGCTGGGAGGGGACACAGCTGGGACAGCTGACCCCAGCTGACCAAAGGGATATTCCAGACCATATGATGTCATGCTCAGCATATAAAGCTGGGGGAAGAAGAAGGAGGTGGGGGGGGACATTCGGAGTGATGGCATTTGTCTTCCCAAGTAACTGTTACGCGTGATGGAGCCCTGCTTTCCTGGAGACGGCTGAACACCTGCCTGCCGATGGGAAGTGGTGAATGAATTCCTTGTTTTGCTTTGCTTGCGTGCGCGGCTTTTGCTTTATCTATTAAACTGTCTTTATCTCAACCCACGAGTTTTCTCATTTTCACTCTTCTGATTCTGTCCCCCATCCCACCGGGGGGGGAGTGAGCAAGCGGCTGTGTGGTGCTTAGTTGCCAGCTGTGGTTAAACCATGACATCTTGCTAACCTCTGGCAGAAATGTCCTGCATGGCCATTTCTGCATCTGTAGGAACAGTTTCTACTGACCACTGCATCTTACCTGCCCACAGTATGGCCAGCTCTGCCACGGAAAGCACCCCTTCCCAGCATGACAACTCGAAAAATACAAAAGGGACTGGATCGAGCAGAAGCTGCCTGGGGGAATTTCTAAAACTGGCTGAAATTCCCACCTAGAGAGCTCCAGTAAGAATTAGTCCAATAATTTGTTGTGAAGGCAGATAGGAGTTCAGTCAGCCACCCTGGCTAAAGTCAGTCTATTGTCTCTTATAAGCCCATTGTCTCTAAGCAGAGAATAGCTGGGGAGTTCCTGGTCTACCCAAGGAATTAGTGAGTTGAGTGCACTGGGAGTGCATAGAAGCACAATGCTGCCATGATAACTACCTGCACCACAGTTATAACTATAGAACAAACATGAATTTTATGCTTATATCTCACTAATTCCATAGTTCTTGCCACATATATTAAGACTAAGCTGATTCAGGTTAAGAAATGTGCAAATAGTGTATTTTAAAGGTCCTGCGTGACCAGCAGTCCTCATAAATGACAGGACACTTAATTCACACGGAAAAAGTAATTTACACAAGATTGTCAGAGTCTTTCTGATGGTAAAAAAATAAAATGTGTAGTTTAAGTAAGGTATCCACAATTTATTAAACCTTTCCCTGATTCTTTTTAGCAATAGTATTCTTTTTCATATTTCTAACAAAGTACAAAACTAGGAAATGCTTATTTCTGATAAAATGAAACAGTTTAGGTCAAGTAAATATTTTTATTGTTATAGTCTGTAAGGACTGACTTTAAGTTCTTTTACAAATTGTTTACCTACAAAAAAGATGGAAGGTTTTTAAGAGCTGAATGAAAAGCAAGATTTTTTTTAAAGAAAGATACCTATTTTCAGTACCTTATAAATGACTATGTATTTTATTGAAGTATGTCAACAGTATGGTAAGCCACCTACTGTGGCTGACTACATCCATTTCTTCTTAAAGTAATTTTCAGAGACACTTTACCTAATGTAGACAACAAATCCATGTTCAAGCTACCTGGTAACAATAGACTAGGTCCTTCGGTCTCAATGAACTAGGCTAGCATAGCACCTGAAAGATGGGGTAGCACATATAGCTTAAAGACATGTTTAATCTGATTTTAGGGATAGTCTGAGCCCAGCTCCCTGTGTATGTACAGAGGACTCAATGTACCTAGAGAACAACTTGTATTTATGCCATCTGCAAAAGATCTATTCATCATGCAAGACGGTTCAGACATGTACAAGTCCTTTAATGCACCTCTTAATCTGAGAGATGATGTAGACTAAACTGTGAGCTAATAAATACATTCAGTTCTAGTATCTGTATGGTTACTGATAGCTATGATGCATTGAAGAAATTCTTGGTAACATGTTGGAATTATGAATTTTACATGCTGGAGTCTGAATGATACCTGTGACACAGGTCAGCTGTGAAAGCAGGGTCTCTTTTCTGAGGATTATAATTTTAGATGGATTCTCTGGTGGTTTTAAGTAAGCCTCCTTTTCTCCAACTTTGCAATTGGTGAATGGACCATGGCTACTTGAAATGGAGCAAAGAGAAAGCATCTATGTAAAATTAATCTCTGGAGGCTGTTTTTCCTTCTTGAAACTGTTGAGAGGACACTGTGAGGAGTATGAGTGCTTTTTATATGAAGATATATAGAGGAACAGATTCGCAATGTGTAGTTTCAGACATCTATGTATGAACTGGTCATTTTATGGTCCCTTTAATGTCAACAAAGAGAAACAAAAGGCACCATACAGATTCCTATCTATTGGCTAATCTTAAATATCTACCTTAAGATGGTTAATCATGCCGTGAACCTTAAGGTTCGCACTCTTGAACAGTTTATTATTCGTCATTGAGTATAAATGAAACTAGAAAGACTAGCTTAAGTGTAGACATATATGTCATAAACAGCTACGTATGATTACACATTACATATCACTCCCAGAGGAGGAGTCCAAAGATGAGCACTGCACACAACTTTGTACACAAAATCAAAGACATCTTCTACAGTTTTGTAGCAGAAATATAACAGATTTTTTTTTTTTTTTTGAGAGGATGATCTTGGAAGTCTGTCAGATTCTTCACAAAAACAGCTTGGATTTTGTGAAAATGAAACACGTGGGGTTGAATGTGTCCAAAAATGAGGCTAGAACGTTATGAAGCTGTGTCTGTAACTGTTGGTGAGATCGTGGTAATTTCTAAGTGCTACCCAAATGTCTTTGGCATGATGATAGGACCTTTCTTAAACAACAGTGCAAATTTTTAGATGTGGACAAGTACAATATAATTTAAAATCCACAAGCCTGTGGTGTTATCTCCATAACTTTGACTGACAAAAATATGATTTGAGTGCTAGAGAAATCTTTGCTTCCCACACTTTGCCCTTCTTGTATGTGTGTTTGTCAGTGTGTGTATATTTGTGTGCATAGATTGAAAATTTTGGTCCTATGCAAGTTGGTGACAGTTTTGTTACTGACTTGTCATCCACTTAATGTGACAATTATTTCATCCTTTGCAAAAGAGAGCTCTGGGACAATTTTCCATCAGTTTTCTTTCTGCCTTATTCTCCCTGCCTTCTAATCTAATCTAATCCAATCCAATCCAATCCAATCCAATCCAATCCAATCTTTCTGCTGGTCATAGGAATGTAGATAACAAGTCAGAAATGGAAGAAAGTCCTTCCGCGGCCTTGTTTTGATGAATTCATATATGAGATTTTGTATAAGGTTTCTTTCTGTTAACAAGTTACAATGAGAACAAAACTATAAATATAAATAACTTGCTTTTCACACTGTCTTATTTATTTTAATCAGCTCAGGGTTTTTCTAATATACCCTGCTGAAATGGGATAGGGCACAAATGTAAGTTTTGTTAACAAGTGAGAAAATCATGTCTGTAGCAATGTCTTTGGGCAAAAGTCTTTCTTAGAAGAAATGGGCTTCTAATTGTGGAAAATGTTTTTAAATAAATTGAATTACATTGTCTTAAAATCACAGATAACCTGTTTCTAAAAAAACCTGCTCTGATAGTTCATTGTATTACACTCGTAGATAAATAAAATGCTAGGAAGACTAACAAAATAGCTACCAATTTAGACGTTATTTAAAATTGTATGTGATTTATACTTCTAAAACTGTGTTGACAGGGCTGAAACAACGGTGGGAGAGAGAGTTCACTAGGGGGATCTCTCTAAGGAGATGTCAAGTGGAGACAAATATGCTACAGCTTTGCTGGCTGTCACTTTATTTCTGCCAACAAGAAAGACTTTTTAAGTGAGGAGAAGCCAGTAACAGATGAATAAGCCTAATGGGTGAGAAGGTGAAGGGGATACGTGCGTCTTTTTATGGCTCTGTGTATTGAAAATACCAATTCTAAAATTACATGCAGGATGATATAGTCTCAGAATATCATACTAGCTTTTCTTAAATGAACCTTCTACAGGTTTACATTTGCAACAGTATAAATATCTGTGTTTTCTCCTCATGGAAATGTGAGTAAATAGATAATGTCTAATAGGGCAATCCAAAACATATCTCCTGTGTTTGAATCTTTTGGGTGTCCCAAACAGAATTTAGCAGATTTCCCTTACCACCAAAATCAATAACTGGTTGAGTTAATGATTGTATGCAATATACAATAGCTGTGTAATACTCAGTCCTATTTTCAATAGAGAAAGGAACTACAGAGGACTTTATGGCTCATTTACTTTCTCTTTGCTGGAAATGTAATAAGAATCTCCAGTGGAATGAAAAAAAAAAATCCACAAGCATTGTATATCCTTCTCATTTTTTATTTTAAATCAAGGAATTGTGTAGTTGAATTCATAGCAATAGTTTTCAAGACACAGTAATCCAATAATGTTAACTTTCTGTAAGTACATTTAAGGAAAAATGGAAAATCATGTTCAGGAACAGAGTTTAATGAGTTAATATCCAAAATAGGTGTCTGTTCAATGAAGGTAATCGAATAGCCTCAAAATGCACTCCAATAGTATTAGAATAGAATTTGTCTGTAACAGGCCGTTTTTCATCAACAAGTCAGAAAACTTCCTTCTTCAATAAAATTTCAATGCTTCATGTTGTCTTTCACACTCCTCCAATCTCCTTAGTATGCAAGGACTATCACATCAGACTTATGCATACAGAAGGTTACCTAGCATGACCAGGAAGATGTCCTTTTTTTTTTTTTTTTCAATAGAGGCAATCAATTTACTACTTATCATTTCTGAACTTTAACCATGCATCCTAGAGTCCTCATAAAATCCTGTCATCGCATGGTCTGCTAGAAAGATAATGTTAACCCAGATCCTTCCTTCTCATGTCAAAAATACTGGAGGGGAAATGCAGAGCAATGAAAATACATCCCTATCAGGAGGAGGGCAGGGCACTATTATTAATTCCTTTTAGCTTTATCCCAAACTATTGGCTTCCACCCCTTGCAAAGATCAGCACAAATCTAGCACTTATATAAGAAGCCCTTGCAAAGTACAGCAAGGAAAACAAGTTCCCCTTTAGCATCAAAAGGAATACAGTCTGATGGGTATGCAGGTAATAAATAGTTCTCCAGGTTTGTTGTTTCCCTTCCTCTCCCCAGTTTCATGATTTCTGCACATGGATTATACAGATTTGTCTCACAGTATCCTATTTTCATTCCTGATTTTGGGGCCAACGTGTCAGTATTTATTCTACTTCTGTTATATGTTTATCTTCACTTTTGTGGAAGGAATACTCTAGATTTGGTAAAACAGCTCCTCATTTTTAAAGTAATGTAAGTCCATGTAAATTATTGAGAGACTGAGACCCTACCCTGAATTCATCATCAGAGTAGAGTGCTAATTATGTGGAATATAAAGGATATGAGGGAAAGCAGGCGTAAAGGCCAGAATTTTCAGTGATTTTGTATACTTCAGCAATTTGCAGTCCTCGTTTTAATTAGGTAACTGAAAGCTCAAAATAATTTTGGCTGTTATGACCAGTCTTCAAACATGCAAATAGACCATATTGTTTATTTTCTTTGCCTTTATATTTCAAACATCTAGTCTTCCTGTATTTTATATTTGAATTTTATTTCTCAGTGAGATTTGCATGAAATTCTTTTGATATGGGAACTATAAGCTTATATTAAAAAGATACAATGTTAGTCTATCTAACAGAGGAAAGAGACTACATGTTTTAAATTAACAAGTACAACTACATAAGATAGTAAGGAACATAAGTGGATGGCTAGATAGATAGATAGATAAATATAAATCTCCCTTAGAGAGCTCTATCTAGTTTTATTAGGAATGTTTTAAAGAACAGTGTACCGTGTTTCTGTGGCAAAGTTTTGCTAGCAGGAGGGCTGCAGGGGTGGCTTCTTTCAGAAGACACCAGGAGCTGCCCCCTTGTCAGACAGAGCCAGTTCCAGCCAGTTCCAAGATGGACCTGCCGCTGGCCAAAGCTGAGCCAATCATCAGCCATGTTGGTAGCACCTCTGAGACAACATATTTAAGAAGGGGTAGTTGCTGGCACCTCTGAGATAACATATTTAAGAAGGGGTAGTTGCTGGCACCTCTGAGATAACATATTTAAGAAGGGGTAAAAAACAGCAGCTAGGAGAGATCAATGAGAGTATGAGCAAAACAGGCCTGCAGACACCAAGGTTGGTGAAGAAGGAGGGGGTGGGAGTGCTACAGGCACTGGAGCAGAGATTCTCCTGCAGCCCATGGTGAAGACCATGGTGACGCAGGTTGTCCCCCTGCAGCCCATGGAGGTCCACGGTGGAGCAGATATCCACCTGCAGCCCGTGGAGGACCCCGTGCTGCAGCAGGTGGATGTAGCCTGAAGGAAGCTGGAGCCCATGGAAAGCCCACACCAGAGTAGGCTCCTGGCAGGAACTGTGGCCTGTGGAGAGGAGCCCACACTGGAGCAGGTTTTCTGGCAGGAGCTGTGACCCGTGGGGGACCCAGGCTGGAGCAGTCTGTTCCTGAAGGACTGCACCCCGTGGAAAGGACCCATGAAGCAGCATTTCTTGAAGAACTGCAGCCTGTGGGAAGGACCCACGTTGGAGCAGTTCATGAAGAACTGTATCCTGTGGGTGGGACCCCTCGCTGGAGCAGGGGAGCAGCGTGAGGAGAAAGGAGTAGCAGAGATGAAATGTTATGAAATGACCGCAATCCCCATTCCCTGTCCCCCTGCGCTGCTTGGGGAGGAGGAGGTAGAAGAGTTAGGAGTGAAGCTGACCCTGGGAAGAAGGGTAGGGGGAAGGTGTTTTTTAGTTTTGTTCTTATTTCTCACTATCCTACTCTGTTATTAATTAGCAATAAATTAAATTATTTTCCCCCAGTCAAGTCTGTTTTGCCTGTGATAGTAACTGGTACTTAATCTCCCTGTCCTTATCTTGACCCATGAGCTTTTCGTCATGTTGTCTCCTCCTTGTTGGTGGAGGGGGAGTGGTAGAGTGGCTTGGTGGGCATCTGGTGGCCAGCCAAGGTCAACCCACCCACAAGCTGTTAGATATCCCAAATAAAAGCTTTCTATAAAATGAAGAATTGGAGTCTGTCTGTATAATTAGATACTATTGAATTTTATTAAAATATCCAAAACTAAGGTACTATTTGTGGGCCACTATTTTAAGCAGATATGGGCAACTTCATTGTTACAGATGTTTAGTTAGCTATCACGAAGAATATGCAACTATATTCAGATCTTACTAGCTTTTTTTGTGATGAATGGAATTGTCAAAAGGCACTGAGTAATCTGCTCATGGTTATAAAGCTAATCTCATTACCATTTCTTGAGTGCGTCCCTTAAAATATGAGACTACATGCTCTATGTTATGGGATGAACACTGATAGTTGTTCAATTCCTAGCTTGAACTGAAGAGCACAGTTCACCCTATTTGTCCTGAAGTCTGATCAGGTTTAAGTTCTGCAGTTCTACTCTGTGACTAGGGGAGTCACAGGGAGGCTGTATACAGGAGTCTGTGACTAGCTGTATACAAAGACAACAGGTCCTCATTTAAATGGAGGTACATAAAGCACCAGGCAAAATGGATTAAGTGCATCTATCTTACTCAAAGTATTGTCATACTGTTTTCTAAGAGGACTAGCTTCTTGAGAGACCATGGGTGGTTTTTTGTGTTCACCACGAACAGTTAATTTTGTCACATTTTCAAGCTTGCTTGTATTTTCTGTATATTAGCGGGTTTCAGCCCTTAAAGCCTGTATCAATCCACAGTCCTTATAGTCTATTCTTGATGACTTTTTAGTATCACACATTGATACTTAGCTCCTCCATCCTGTTGGGGACCCAGGCTGACACTTAGAAAACAATTCAGAAAAAAGATTCTCTCTTCCTTGCTGCATAGAGAAATTATCTCAATAACCAAGATGACAACATGTATGTCAACTACCACAGGGCAGCTCAACTTCAATTATAAATATGTATGCTGTAGCATAAATTTTTGCACCTGTAAGAAAGAGAGCATATTGATCCTGACCAGGAGACCACTGTACACCAAGGAGTTAGTGATCCACATAAAAGTTAACGTGAGTATGCCCAAGCCTGTGCTGTGCTTGTGTTGTACTACACTGTGCTGCAAATACATTTTCTTCTAAGAACATCCTGTAATAGTTCAAATGTCTGCAATGGGGGAATCTCTTCTGTGAATGGGGTCTGCCCAGTGTGCTGCATGTTGATTGGAGGCCCATGAGATGCAAGACCATCTGGAGTTCCCATCATCTAAAGAGATGTAAGATTATCCATACTATACTATCCTTGCGGTGCTAGATCTAATAAATTGCGTTTTCAATGATACCTTACAGAGTCTGAGTTCCTTTCTTACTGGGATCATAACAGACCAGCACCTTCTGGTGCAAAACAGAGAATTAAGTTTGGGATTAGTCTCTCTAGTCAGAATGCATCCTGGAATGTTGACTGGAAAGTTGTTCAAAAGGTAATGCTGAATCTAGTAGACTCTCCTTAATAATTCATGGTTGCAGTGGTTACAGCTGGTAAATACAGTTCTCAGGACACAGAAATGTTTTTTCTTGCATGCCTGTATATGTACCTTTCATTTGACATGGCAATCACACAGATCCTGAGTGCATTTTTCCTTTTTCATGATTTTTGTGCACCAGGAAACCATTTGGCCCTAAGAAAATACAGTAGCCAAGCTGCAGCTGCTTGAAGCATTTTCCCATTAAATATAATGGCACTAAAGTGGAAGTGCCAAGGGCTGTTATGCACCAACAGTATAGTCAAGAAAAGTACCCATCTGCAGAAACCATGCAGCAAGGTAGAAACAGAGCAATGAAATAACCATGAAAGCAGTTGGAGCCTCAGGACAAGAAAAACAAGTGATCTGCTGCAATGCTTAACAACAAAAGGAGAGAGATGAACAGAGTTATTTGGGCTTTCATGGTTACAAATGTAGTAAGGAGTGAGCAATATTGCCTTTGGCACAGATCCCTCTCACCATTGTAATGTTCGCTTCCTCTCTAGGAAGCCAGGTGCCCACATGTGCAATCATAGCCTCATCATGAGAAATAAGAACTGAACCACAAATGGCTGCTTCTGTATGAATCCTCCATGCCTCAGCTCTTCGCATAGTAACAGAACTCCTTAAAAGCAGTTAAATCAGAAAAGAAAAAGCAATGTGCAAAACCAGAATGCCAAAAGTTTTATCTTTAGAGCAATGCTGATTAGAAACAGTCTTTAAAAGCAGAGGCCTGATTAAATGAATGTTCTAGCTCCTGCTTTGCATAGTAGCACCTGTGTGGAGGCCTGGACTTCAGTAGCTAAACCTGAAATATTATTGCTCACTAGCGCATCAGTTAGACAAAGAAGTATACCTTGCTTTTGGTTGTGCCCTTCCTAGTGTATTCAACCTCTATCTGTCATTATATTGTTGATTTGTGACACGAAAGTGTCATACATGGTCAAGCACAAGGCTGCAGAAGGGAGAAAACAGAATAAATAGTAGTTTAGAGCACAGCTGAAGAGGAAAACCAGCAATTTTGTCTTTTTCAGTCTTTTTTGAGAGAGAAAATGCTGGTGCGATAAAGTAATGGAAGCTGCATGAATAAGTATTACTGAGTAAATATTTACTGAAACAGAGACTAAATTACGCTCAGTCCTGCATAGAGCAATAACTGATTTTTTTGTCTTAGCTACAGCATAGTGAATTCATAGAATTTTAGTACATCAATCATAGTCTTCTGCCAGTTTGAATTTCCTAATAATTTTATTAGCACCACTTCAGTCACACAGTAGTCTTCTCTAGCATCGGTGAGCGTTGTCTTTAATTGGTCCCCAAACTTGTTACCATGTGCACAAATGGTGAAGTTAAGTACCACACAATGGCTCAATTAAAAAAAATTGCATGCATCCTTCTTATCTCTCTCTTCAGCTTTTCTTCAATAACTTTTTAAAATGTGGACCTTGAATTCATCCAATGCTCAACAAGTTGATGAAAAGGTGCTTCCAATTTTCTTGATTAGCTGAAGGATTGCTTTGAACAGTGTAGTTTGCATGATCAGAACCACAATGGCTCATCATTAATCCTTCTCATTGTTGTCAGATAACAGTATCTTTTGCTACCATGTCTGCTTCCACTTTTCCCACTCAGTCTAGCCATTCTCTCTCCTCTTAAATCCTAGTCTTTCTCTGTGGTCTTTATCCTGTTACGCTCCTCCTTGAGATTCTTTTTCCAAGCTCCACCTCATTCATCCATACCTGTGCAACAAGCCCCAATGCTCTCTGGTGTCTACTCAGATCAATATTATTCCATCACCTTCTTATTTAATTCTCCTCTGCTCTCCACCATGTTTCTTCCTCTCGTTCTTCTTCTATTCTTTCAGAAAAAAAAAAAAAAAAGAAAAAAGACATAGAAGAGCACCAATAAGAAACACAATTAAACCCTAAATATCTAAAAAATGTGCAAATGAAAGACAACCTATTAACTGAAACTCAGAAGTCTACCCACACAAGTGAATTGTAGACAGAGAAAAATAAAAATCCTTCAGAAATACATGTTTTTAGCAATACATCACTGCAACACCAATGGACCAAAAAGGAATTTGGCAGTAAATAGTAAGCTCTGGTGCAAAATATTTCTATGGTTAAAGTTCAAGTTTACAAATATCATAAACAAAAAAGAATATGCATTAACTATGATTTTGCTGTCTTTTCTGAGTATTATTGTGTGCTTTGTTTCAATGACCAATGAGAGTAGCTGATTAGTCGAGTATAAAGTAAGGAATTGAAATACAAAGTAATGTAAATAAAAAATACTAATCTCTATCAGCGTTCTCAGGAAAAGAATTTTAAAAAGCAGTTGAAACCTGGGATTCATTTTTGGAGAAAAGGACTCGAGTACCCAGTGAATTAAAGCCAGTAATACACCTTTACAGCCCATTGTACTGTGTGTGTGCTCCTGTGATCTGAAGACAGTGGGCATGACTCAGAAAGCCTTTGTCTTCAGCTGGTGAGGCTGCTCCCGATTCAAGTGATTTGCAGTTAATGGAGTTCAGGTACTGATGATGATGTCTCTTTCTGATCCCTACCTTAGATCTGAGCTGCTCTCAGGAACAATTCCACCAGAGGAAATCCTGTGTTATAACTAGCTTTTTGTTCTCCCTTTTTCAGTTCACCGAGAATGCTACCTGAGACAAGTAGGGGCACTACTTCTGTGAAACAGTAAGTAGCCCAGCAGTGTTCACTCCCGTGTGACGAGAAATTATGTTACACTCAGTTTGAGAAGTGAGACTTCTGAAAAACAGCACATCCTGCCTATTGATTCTTCATTTCAGTTTAACATTTTTAAACTTAAATTGCTGAAAGAAATTGATCCTAAATGATTGCACAACTAATAATTGTACTGTTTAGCAATACAAAAAGATAAACTGCAAAGCTGGAAGTGTGATCTAATCTCACACACAACAGTTTCAGCAAGATTAGAACTAGGCAGCACTTCTCCATTATCAAGAGCTTCTAGTTGCCTGTAACTTTTGTAATTTTTTGTTAATCAACACAGTGAAAATATTTTTATACACTCAAACCATAATTCAGCATTATATTCAAGCATATGATTAATTTAAAATCTCATCAAAGGTTTATGCGTGTGCTTAAATTTAAGTATCTGATTAAGTAGTTTGCCAGATCCAGCAAAGAAAAGGAACAAAACCCCAAAGAGAATCGTCCTGGTTTCGGCTAGGATAGAGTTAATTTTCTTCCTAGTAGCTGGTATAGTGCAGTGTTTTGGGTTTAGTAGGAAAATAATGCTGATAACACACTGATATTTTTAGTTGTTGCTAAGTAGTGTTTACACTAAGTTCAGGATTTTTCAGCTTCTCATGCCCAGCCAGCAAAAAGGCTGGAGGGGCACAAGAAGTTGGGAGGGGACACAGCCAGGACAGCTGACCCAAACTGGTCAAAGGCATATTCCATACCATATGACATCATGCCCAGTATATAAACTGGGGGGAGCTGGCTGGGAGGGGTGGATCACTGTTTGGGAACTAACCGGGCATCAGTCGGTGAGTGGTGAGCAATTGCATTGTGCATCACTCGTACATTCTAATTCTTTTAGTATTATTATTGTATTATTATTATTATTATCATTATTTTTCCTTCCTTTCTGTCCTATTAAACTGTCTTTATCTCAACCCACGAGGTTTTTTTTTTCCAATTCTCTCCCCCATCCCACTGGGTTGGGGGAGTGAGCGAGCAGCTGTGTGGTGCTTAGTTGCTGGCTGGGGTTAAACCACGACAGAATATAAACAAAAAAAGCCAATGTTTTTTAAGAAAATATATACTTAAACAATGAAACTTTCTGCCACAAGATGTTATACTTCAGATTTTTTTTTATATAATTGCAAAGAGAGACTAGACAAGCAATGTAAGAAGAATCCGTGTTTTTTAAAATATTTTAATCAAAATAGTTAATAATAAAAAAAATCCCTATTGAACCTCTGTTTTCTGGAGTTAAAGAGTGTATACGTTGAGGAATTTCTACTCCATGCTTACCCTGTTCTTGTATTCTGCCCTAAGCATCTTCTGGCCACAGCCAAAAGCTGTGGAACTAGAAGGATCATTATATTACTGAGCTATTTGGCCTTCAGATGGGCACAACACTACCCTTTTTGTGTTGTATTGGTGTTTTGATTACAGTCACCTGCACAGACATCTGCAGAGATTAAAAACCCCAGTCATTGCCTACAGGAGAGATTTAATTTACACTCTTCTCTTAGTCACTGCTTTTACTCCTGGTTTTTTAGAAAGTAACATAACATCTCACCTTACTTTAGAAATTATTGCATTTAACTAATCTCACTATTAATTTTCTTTTATTGATAAATTTCTCCTTATATAGATTATTTGGATATTTACTGTATTCAGGGAATGATGATGCATTCTTCATGGGCAGGGAAAGATATACCTCACTTATAATGTAGATTTGTTCTCCCTTAAATGCATGACAGTATAGTGCTGTGGATAAGAAAGTATTTTTAAATTTAAAAATAGTTTTGTCTAAGATTTATTGTGTCTGTTATACTTTTCATTAAGCTCCTTTTTCACCTTTCTGAACAGTGTAAACAGAATCACAGACAGGTTGTGGTTGGAAGGGACCTCTGGAGGTCATCTGGTCTGAACCCCCTGCTCAAGCAGGGCCACCTACAGCCAGTTGCCCAGGACCATGTCTAGACAGTTTTTGAATATCTCCAAGCAGGGATACCCCACAAATTCTCTAGGCAACCTGTGCCGGGGCTCAGTCACCTCCCAGTAAAAAAAGTGTTTCCTGATGTTCAGAGGGACCCTCCTGTGTTTCAGTTTGTTCCCATTGCCTCTGGTCCTGTCACTGGGCACCAGTGGAAAGAGCCTGGCTCCATCCTTTTTGCACCCTCTTTTCAGGTATTTATGTACATTAAAATCCCCTATGAGCCTTCCCTTCTTCAGGCTGAGCAGTCTTAGCGCTCTCAGCTTTTCCTCATACATGAAGTGCTCCAGTTTCTTAATCATCTTAGAGGCCCTGTGCTGGACTCCCTCCAGCAAACGAGCATTGCCAAAGGCATTCAGAAGCTCAAAGATGGAAGTTAAGTTCCTAACTTTCTTAAGCTCTCTTGAAAACCTTATAGACACCTATTTTTAGACACCTAAATGCCTTTGAGAGTCTGACTGTAACATTCTTAGAATTAGTTTAATTAAAATTATACTGGGATGAGTTCAAAAGAAGGTTTTTATTCATATGCCCTTTCTACATTGATACGTAAACTTTCTTTTTTCTTCCTTTTCTGCGAAGTATGTAGTGTGTAATATGAAAGATATACAGTATTTAAGATGCCAGCTTTCTTAATATGAGAACACAACTGAATACGTTTGTATAGGGAAAGCACCTTTAGGACTTAGACATAATGTCTATAATAATTTTACACAATTCTGCCCATGTATTTTCATAGTAATATTAATAGCAATAAATCAATTTGCATTCCTAATTGCTAAGGCTAGTGGGTATAATCCCTTACTGAAAAACAAAACAAAGTAAATCAAGCCTTTAAGTGTCTAGCTGTGAATGTAACCATTGTAACTTCGTAATATTTTGATTAAAATAATTCTTCCTCTCTGTTTCCACAAAAGACATGGGTAATGTTTTCTTTCAAATAAGATGATGACTATATCATTTATGTATCTATGTAGTTTTGGCATAGTGTGGTCTCTAAATACTATTAATATTTATACAATACATCTTCCTAATTGATTTTACCTTAGTACAATGAACTAAGAAAATATTTATTAGTGAAGTTAGTGAAAAGCCTCTATATCCATTTTCAAGCAATGGCTAAATAACTGGAGACCTGAAAGATGTTTTCGTCTAAATTTAAAAATTATTTAATTAAGACCATAAACAAAGAAGAAAGAAAAGAAAAAAGCACATTTTTAACATAAAAGGTGTGTATGAGAATATTTCTTCTTAGAAATCCTTTTCTTGACTTGAAATATTTATGCATTTTTCTAGGTATTTATATCTTGATTTGAAAGATGCACTCTGCTTCAGAGTTCCTACATAACCATTACTTAAATAGTCTAATACTTCTTTTCCTTCTCATTTCTTTGACTGAATACCCTAGAGTGACTAGCTGTCATACTTTTACATGTCATCCTTTATTATTCATTGGCATTAAGATTATTGGCAGAATCAGACAGGAGTTAGATCACCTGTAATAGTCGGCCCAGTGAGGCATGCTTTCTGTTATCCAATTTTTCTTGAAACACCACCAGTTTTCCAGATTTCCTTTTTTTTTTTTTTTTTGTTTTTTTGTTTTTAATCACAACACATACACCAAGCTAGCGGAATGCTAGCTGAACATAGCAGCACTGTAAACAGCTGTATTTGTTGAATCCTAACATGATAAAGTTCCAATTTCAAGTCTTTCCATGCCCACAAATCTAAACAGTTGTTTTTGCCTTGTTCCTTATGTTACTGTGACTATTTGGTCCCTGGAACTTTTCTAATGTATTTTAAAAATTATTTCTTCAGCTGTGCTAAAACGCGTCACTTCTTGGAAGTGATCTCTTTGGATCTCCAAATCTATGCATTGATTTTTCAAGGTACTTTGCCTTTCTTACCTCTCTTAAATCCATCTCCTATGTCTTTACAAACTGCATAATATTTAATGGTGAAAGGACATACAAGTGTTTTGGTTAAACAGAAATACAAATTCACATGTCTGTTCAGTGTACAGCAAAACAGAAAAATGTTTTCATTACAATATGTACTTTAAAATATCTCTTGTATAGATTCATTTGTACATGTGGATGAACGAGAACGGCTGAAGCAGTGTCTCCTTTCCACTTGCAGCATCCCAAGGTTCTTCGTCTGAAGGGTAGAATTTTTGCCTGTTAGTACAAGAATATCTTTCACAGTGTAGCAGCTCTAAATAGCATATTATTTATGGCATAATCTAGGTATCATATTTTATAGAATTTAGATTAGGAAGATGATAAAATATTTTTTTCAATCTAAGTAACCAGATGAGAATTAAAAGTATCTGGAACACAGGGGTTTTTTTGTGTGTGTGTGTGTATTTTTATTTTTAATTGATTTGAGTAGAATTTGCCATTCTTTTGTACTTGTCACAGAAACGCTAGACGGATAGCAATGTATTTTGAAAGTCAGTTTTCTTTAATGCTATCAATATGTAATGGTCAAATTCAACAGGAACGTTATGTTGTATTGAGGTATAATGGCCGGATGAAACAGGAATATTAGGTCATAACACTGCGACAAACACAACTTGTTTACAGGTTCAGGATGTCAGTTGGGAACTAGTACTACACGAACTGTAACCAAATCTAAGATTTAGAATGATGACTCAGAATGCGCAATCACCCACCAATAAGGCGAGGCTCACAACCTGCAGGAGTTTCCGTGGGCGGCCGCCCAACCCATGGGGAGAGTCCCCGGCTGCAGACCCGCTGCTCCGAGGAGGACTGGCTCCATGTGCCCTCCGGCGGGGCTCCGTTTATACCCGAGGTCGGATCGGGGCTCGTGGTCATATATGGTCAGTGGTCTAGAAACTTCTCTCAGCCGAGGGGTTTCACTGGTTGAGGTGTTTCTGGCAGGCTGGGGTAGCTGGGGCGCGTGGCTTGGGGCACTCTGTGTACGTGACTCCAGTTGCAGGCGGCTGGTCGCCGGACCCCCAAACTGCGGCTTCTAGTTTAACTCTTTCCTTCCCGCGGTTGAGAAGTTTCGGCCTTTATCGGGGCAGGTGCACCTGCCACAGTACTACCCCTTTACTTATGTCAAAGCTTTCCATTAAATGACTTCTGAAGACCTCTTAATTTTTTTTTGTGCAGTCTACTATGACTCTCTCACTCTACGGTAGAGAAGTTGACCAGCAGCGACACACTAATGGAATTTTTTAAGACAGTACTTACTACAACTTGGTATCTGTCAGTTATTGATTTCATGATAACTTGACTCTTCAAGCCAGAATTGTGATTTGCTTAGCTTGGTTTTAAATGTTTTGTGTTCTTTTTTCTGAGCTATTTTAGGGCTTTTGAGATAGTTGTTTCAAGGGTTGACTGCATGCTTAACAATTTGTTCTTTGACTGTAAAAAGATGCAATGGCTTTTAAAAATGTTTTCCTAGCAGTATTTGAGAGGAAATGTTTGTCAAGTGATTTGTCTTTAAATGTTCCAAGTAGATGGATAAGCTTGAGAAATCCATTGGAAACTATCCCCAGAGTGCATTTACTATTTGTACATCAAATTGAAAGGTCTGCTTTTAAAACAGACCTTGTAAATCATGAGATACAAAGAAAGTATTGGTTTTCTGCTTAGTTTCATGGCTTCAGCAAGTTCCTGGGAATATTTAGCAAAGCAGTGATGGTAAATTATATAGGTATATTTATGGTTAATTCATATTGAGGAAGCTTTAGTTTAAGTTGATTCATGTAGTATGAAAATCAGCACAGCTATGCTGATCACACCGAAAGTTTGTACCTGTAGTTTTCTTTGAGGATAAATTACATATACTAAAGAGACTCTGTGTTTGATACATAAACTTTCCTCCAAAATATTCCTATAGCCTCTATTCTTCTGGTACGTAGCTGGTGTCCTTTTCAAATGAGGCTGGTGTCTCAGTCTCCGACTCCTTCAGAATGCTCAGAGGAATGAAGTCCTGAGCAGATGCTAAGATTGAAAATCAGTATATTGTCTTGTGCTGGAACCCAATACTCTGAAACCATACTGCTTATCTCGACAGTGACATTCAAAGATGTTGAAACATAAAGCACAGTAAATAGTTAAAAGAAACAGATTCCACTTCCAGCCTCCATAACCTGTATCTCCTTCCCTGTGCTGGAAGGCCCATGAGGATGCTTAAGAGAGCAAAAGAGTGGGATTTCCAGCACCACCACCCCCCGCCCCCCCTTCAGATTCAGTGAAATAAGCTTTTTGTGTGGAATCAGAGCGAGCATTTGGGTAGGACAGTCAGCATAGGGATTATCCACCAGTAAGGATCACATGCAGTTGGTGTACTTTAAGCTGCACTCTCCTGTAGGCTGCCCTTATATGAAGGACTGTAATTGGAGCCACAGCCAATTGTTTCAGCACCTTCAATGATTTCCACTTAAAACCACAGGATGGCAGCCATGAGGAAGACATGGCAATATAGCTTTCCTTTTTACCCCACGGTATGATTTACTTAAGAACAGATCTTACTCTCAGTGCTTAGCCTGCCTATTTATAGACACATAGGCAGATCAGTAGGATTTGTTTAGTGAACCTGAATGGGCTATGCCCTTTTGGAAAACTTATTCTGTGAGAATAACAATGGTAACAACTTTGGGGAGGTTCTTCAGGCCTTTGTAGCCATGCAAGCCAGACAATGCATAGTCAAAATGTCTCATGGGAACGGTCACGATTCCCATGGCAGCAGAATCGTGGCTCTCAGATTTTGCCTATTAAGAACACGGCAGTCAGTCATATTTCAGATTAGGATTCCTGAATTTTTTATTTAATTCTTATTGTGTAAGGATTGCCATTCTGGCTCATCTCCTCTGGAAGGCTCCCTCGCTGCTGAAAAATGGAGTGATGGAGTAGATAGTACTGAGCAGAATATGACTGTAGATAGTATGTATTTCTTTCTTTTTTTAAATTCTCTTTTACTTGCCAAAAAATCAACAATGCATTTATGTTATACGCTATCCAAAATAACCTTTGTCTTGGGGATCTGGCAAATTAGGGCTACATATCACCTAGCTACTTCAAAAAATGCCTAAGTTTAAATTTATTTTTATTTCCAGTGATGCCAACAAGTCTAAGCACAGGCCAAGGTTATTAATGAACTTGAATATATCAGGAGTCAAAGCCTACAGTATTACAGGGAGAAAGAGCTGCCCATTGAAATCAGAGAAACCAGATGTACTAAAAACAGTACGCTAAAGAAAACTTCAAGCTAATGACAGTTTCTCTGGGTATTCTGACTTCTGACCACATCCCAAGTTTAAAATGTTTGCTGTTTGTATCTAAATCATTCATTGTACAATAAGCTGGGAGTTTAGCTCCCCAGAACTACGTTCATGATTATCGCAGCATTCTAGAAAGCTTTGGTCAGTCTTTATGTGTGAGCATAACTATTTTATTAGAGACCAAGTTGTGAAGCACCTGCCCATGCTGAGGACTGCAAAATGTTAAGCAGTTCTTACAGAACATCTAAACAATGTACTATAGTGTAGCATTGTTACGACCCAGACCGGACAGACCAGAGGGTCGTGGAGGTTCTGGGATCCCCCCGAGCTAAATTAAGGTGAAACGACACCAAACGATCACTTTGAATGCTTTATTCGAACAACCCAAACTCTGGAAGGCATAACGGTGGGCAGCATGGGTTGCAGCAAAACGTTCACAAGAAGAGAGAAAAGAGAGAAAGAAAAAGAAAGAGGGAGAAAAGAAAAGAGAGAGTCACCGCCCTTGGATCCCACGGCGTCGGCGACGAGCGCGGTAATCCTCCGGGGATGGGCGCGCGCAACGTGGCTCTTCGCAGTTGTGTCTTTCATAGTCTAAATCTCCGTCCACAGTCACGCCTCTTGAAGACTTATATGGGTTCATTCCAGACAGTTCTTAACATATATGGTAGTGTTCCAGAGGGTTCTTTATCTACTGAGCATGTGCGGCTTATTGGGGTGGTGGTCTTAGGCACTTTCCAAGGAGCTACAAGCCCCTCTCCTCAAATAAGCTTTGTGTGGCCTCTGGCCATTTGTGGTGGGTTACCAGGCTGGGTCTGCCAGAACACAGGACTGCACACCCTCCGGCACACCCCCTGTGTCCACGCCAGCCAACTTCTTGCTAATGGCCCTCTTTGTTATGCAGACTGCACCTTGGTTGCTACAATGTTTGAGACATTGACAGACATTAACTCTTCCAGTCCCTCACAAGCATGTGCATGATACAGAGATTTTATTTTATTATATGGTATTTCAAGTTAGTGGTACAAGTTTCATCTTATATCAGACATAAGCTGCATTATAAAATAACTTGGGGAATGTGTTTACCGCAATAAAGCAAAATCATATAGGTTCTACTTTATTACTGTTATTATAATATAGTCTTGCCAGAGGGAAGACCTTTTTTCCCCTCCAGTGTCATGCTAAGCATATCTATACTGTGCTTTCATCAGCTTAATTCAGAATAATTTGTCAGTCCTGTTTCATCAGCAGGCACAATACAATGATCACGGTGGATAATAAATCAACACTTCATTTCCTGTAAAGAATGGAGTGAAAAGAAAATGAGTGTTTACACAGCTCAGTGCAGCGGCTCTCTTGTTTTGAGAGATAATTCAGACCTCTTGCTCTACAGACTGCTGTTTAGATACTTGGACTGAGGCAAAGCATGTGTGCTGTTCAAACACCAACATCAGACCAGGCTCCGTTGACAGACAAGAACTAGAAGATTTGCGTGCAATAAGTTAAGAAGTGACAAAACTAGTTGTTGTGCCTCTCGACCTTTCCTAGTTCAGCCATTGCTGTAGCCACCCGAGGGGATAACTTCCCAAGAGAGTCCTGCTCGGCAAAACGCAGCCGTTGTGAGGCAGGCAGGTGTTTGCTCCTGACAGCTTGAATTGAGGCAGTGGGGCTTTGCATAGAGGGGCAGAGCAGCCAGCGAGGGGACAGCAAGGGTTTAAACCACTGCAGCTGTTTGCCTCAATGAATGAGAACCAGCACCTTCATATTCCCTTTCAGAGAACACATCACCATTCCTACCTAAAATAGATGCAAGAAACAACTGTCATCTAAATTTTAACTTTTCATCATGTTCTAGGGAGGGGGTAAAAACCCAACAACACAGCATTTGAAAGGTAATGTAGAAATTTAGAAAAACTGAACAAAAATTAAGTGGATAGAAGAAAAGTGCTAAGCTATTACATGCCAGCCAGCCAGGTATTTAGAAAAGGCATATAACTTTTTTTAAAACATACTATTATCACATTAAGATGGAATTAAAATATAAATTCTTGCATTAAAAACAACACAGGAAAATCTCTCTTGAAAATTTGTTGCTTTACAATCTTAAAAAATGTCAGGTTTTATTTAGTATGTGTATATGCTAGAAATTTACTGTGAAAAAGGAAATAAAAAGAAATACAGAAATGATGCTTGCTAGGATAAAGGCACTACAGTACAGGATTATCTGGCCATTGATCTGTTTTTTTTCAGATGCTAAACAAGATGAGGGGAGAAGCCTGAATCTGTGGATTTAATATCTGCAGACACAAACTTCCAACAGCAATCAAAGTCTTGGTCTGGAGGAAAATATTTGCCAACCTTTTTAGGACATTTCTAATTTTAGACAAACACCTGTGGAACACTGATACTAGAGTTTTATGATAAATTGCAAACCCCGCCCCCCACAGGTGCACACATTTTACTTACAGTACCTAAATTTATTTACTAACTGAGGTCTCTAAAGCAGGAACCTGCTCATGCCAGAACCCCATATATTCGTTACCCATGGACAATACATTTCAGCTGAATCAGTCATGGCAATGCCTCTCTTTATTGACTGCAGGGAAAGGTAAGGCCTTACCCAGCGGTCCCAATGAGGAAAGTAAAAGTGGGTTAGATAATTGGAGGACCTGTGACTCCACTGAGGTGTATATAGGCAAATAAAATAATAAATATAGATCTCTCTATGATGTAACAATTAATCAGTTTGTAGTTTATTTCCCAAGTAGTGTGCTTAGGAAAAAAGGAAAATAGTTTGATACACTAGAAGCACTGAATGATGGTTTTATTAGTCTTGCTTCGTTGCCGTATTTAAGACTATTAATAAAGAATGTATTAAAAGTTTCTAAGTAAGTAGGGTGTCTCATATATGCCACATTCAGAGGAATTACTTTTTCTGTCTGAAAAGACAGCTTGTCATAGTCAAAATCCTTTCCCAATACCAGTGAAACTGTAGAAGGGTGCAAAAACTCACTTAGGCTGTTCCACATGTAATATATTTTAATGTTTACATTACATTTAATGTTTTAAAATTTGTCAAAACATTAATATCAGATTTTTCAATTATATTTTTATGTCTCATGTCTTAAACATTTTTAGATTTTATTTTTGCTTTTTAATTCCACTTTCACAGAACATTTCAAAATATTAAAATTACTGAAAGGAGAAAAATGACCAGCTCTGTTACCCTTTACTATAGTCTTTCAGACAGCATCACTTACGAGTCACAGCTAATAATGTTGACTACAGCTGCTAATTGTGTGAAATGCTCCATTTCTTAGAATAAGGACATTGCATTTATTGTCATCTGCTCTATTGGATCTGGAAGTAAGGCTGTTCTCTTTTTAGAGGAACCGTATCTGTATAATAACTTATTTCACCATGTATGAGAGTAGTCTGGATTTATAAATTGATTTGCACTCCTAAAATGCTTTAGGCAGGAATTTTTACTGTTTTTATGATAAAAGAGAAAATTGTGCTGTTTCATAGAAGTAACTAATTTCAATAGAATTTATATGAGTTGACTTCTTTATTTGTAGTACAGGATTCGGCATTTCAAGATCAACACAAGAGAAATTGTTTCTTATGTAAAATCATAACTGATTATTTTTATTGCATTAGAGGGTTCTTAAAATATTTGGAAGATGGAAAAACAAAGAACAGTTTTGTGTGGTTTTTTATTTTGTTTTTGTTTTTTCCCTGAGATACAAAAATAAATGAAACAGTAGAATTGGAATTGCCTGGAGGAAAATACAGTTTAACATTTAAATTTTAAACAGAATAGTTCACATTGTGAAATTAAATTGTAATTTAGTCTATTAAATATTTTCTAACTATGTTTCAACTCAAACTTATAGGTGGTAGGGAAGAGACAGAATAAGGAATCTTGAATTTCAGACGTTTCTTCTAAATAATATTTTTCATAGGGTAAAAGGAATTGTTTCAAATGTTTATGATTTCTGACAATTAAGCTTTAATTACAAATAACAGCTTGAATTAGATACACCATCAATACATCATGAATCCAAGCTGCACAGTCTGTTTTATAACCTGATTTGGCAGATTCTGCCAAGCATGGTGTTTTCCACCATGAGTCAATGGGACTGCTAATAGGAGGTTGTAAATACTTATTTGCTGGTCCTAACAATACTTGCTTAAAAAACAGAGTTTTTGTAGTTGCGGCAGCCAACTGGCTCTGGAATGTACCTTCTTCCTATAGTTTCATTAAAATACGCTTAACTTAAATATGGCATCCAGCCAGCTGGCATCTAATTCCTGGGGTCTTCTGTCAGACATACGTGAAGTAGTGGGAGTGTAGAGACTGCTTCTGATGCAAATAGTCTGCAAGTTGCAGAAAAACCCTGCTGTGTAGAGAAATACAATTGCTTGCTGTCATAATATGCAAAGAGGAATTGGCTGGGGATGAGTCACTTCAGAGTGGCTGATTGCCGCGAAGTCTGGTACTAACCAAGTATTACTAATAATCTGCATATAATTAACATGTTTGCGAGTTTATATTAAGTATGTTTTTAATGTACAGATTGATACATACTGTGAAGTTCAGCACTCCTCAATGAAGAATACCAAGTATTTCACTTAAAGAGAAAAAGAAAGCCTAACAACAATCGCAAGGGAGAACTCCTGCTACAACGAAGTAACACCTATGGAAGTGAAACCTTCTCATTCCCATTAAGAAGAGAATATGATGGTTCTGGAGTGAAAGCAGCTGGGTAGGACCCCCGGCAGGCGCTGAAGGGAGGACTGACCATAGGAGAAAATAGATTTCTCGGAGGAGGAGGCAGAGTGTGTGAATCCTCAATCCTTGACTACCACCTCCTCACGAAGGAAACTAGTAAGAGAAGTGAAACGCTGTAACTTCAGCTTACAGTCTCCAGGGTTATCTAAACATATTTTTCTCATCTATGAGTTTTATAAACATTTGCAGCTGGATTAACTGGTCTGGATATTATAAATAAAGGCTTGCATTTTATCCTTACCCATGTTAAGTATGATTTTAAAACAAATGGCTAACAAGAATCTGTTAAATGTATAAACTAAAGACTCATAACCACTTAACAAGTACCCAACTCACCTAAAAAGAATTTCCATTGTGTTCTAAAGGGTAGCAGAATGAGTACCTGCTATCTGAACCAGGGTTGAAGAACTGTCTTTCACTGACTGGTGACACTGAAGGTTTTGTGGTGTGCAGTAAAATACATTTTTGAATCCTCATGATCACAAAAAAAGTGTAGAAACCCAATAAATTCTTTGTGTTCATTGCAGCAATGACAATCACTAGGACAATAAAAATACTTAAATAATTATTTGCACTGCTAGTGATAGTGTGGTGCTGGCAGATTTCATTCTCTGTTTATACAGATACTATGAAAGCTGAGGTAGTGGTCATTTTGTTAGAACAAGTCTAAGCCAAGCAGTGTTTAGAAGACAAGGAGTCAACTGGTCTATGAGGTTAGAAATGCATGAAGGATATGCTAGGAGACCACACCAATAAATTGCACAATACCTTATCTAGGATCAACTGTGTCTTATAAGAAAAAGTAGGTTTTAAAAATCTGAATGGTTTTTATTACTAGAAAACAAGTGGGAAACTAGAATGCAAAGAATTTTGTTTTCTACTTAAAATGTGTTTTAAATTCCGCTGTCTGAGTGTTTATCCTATTAAGAAGTGCCCCTTTACTTGATGATAAAATAACCCATTAGGACTTTCCCATCTTGCATTATGAATTCCTTTCATCTGTTTACAGATGCAGTCAGTGGGACAAAGAAAAAGGTGTTGCCTGAGAATCCTCCTCCCCTCTCCAGACAGCAGAATAGAACTGAATTTGGAAAAATCTGAGGAGCACCTTATCCTTTGAATAGGAGAAGGGAAAATGTCAAATAAGAGACTTCCAGAAATGCAAATATCCTTAAAACGTATATCTTGGAAAGGCTGTAGAGAGATTACTCTTATGCCATTAACGTCAATATTTTTACTATCAGGTGAATAGGAGAATATTTTTCCCCCCCATGCATATTCAGAATGAACACCAAGAATGAGTTACGTATCTGAATGCACTAATATGAGTGGATCAGAGTGTTCACTCCTTGCCTTTGATTTCCTAGGATAGGAAGAGCACAAGGCATATTGTCAGACAGAAAACAGAATATTAAAAATAGTATTTCCCCTATGTCTTAACTGTTGTAATGACAAAAAAAGCAAAAAGAAAAAGCTAACACCACTGTTGGTATGCTGTATCTGTGGGGCAGTAACCATGACAACTCGGCTAGCTTTTCTTTTAATTTATAAAGCAAATATAAGCATTTGTAGAAATATTCATAAAATGTGCTCATACAATGTCGATAACATTCCTGGTTTTTAAAATAAACCTTTGTCAGTGTCCCATATTTCCTCATATTTTATGCATTCACATTCTTCACAGTTGTCAGGACTTTTTAAATTTTATTCTTGTCATTTTGATATTTTGCCAGAATTAAACTGAGTTGCTTTGATTTTCTTTCAGGATTTTTTATTGCATTGCTTTGTTTGTCTAATTTTTTTCCACTACATTTTTTTAATTCCTCATGTCCCTATATTTTTCTGAAATGTTAATAGTTTTCATTTAAAACCAGCTCTAAGAGTTTATTGATTTATTGTATTTGGTTGTGCGAGTTGTCCTGCCAGCTCCATGGAGCATTTCAGAACAGAAGCTTCCTGACGAGTTAGGATCCAAAATAATTTAGCCTGAAGCTCTTGGCAGCATCTCTGTTTCTTCACAGCAGTGCTGTACAATGTAGGGTTAGAAAGTTAACATTTCTAATAGGTAGAATTTTTAATATATGCTCAATCTGAAGAAAATTAAATAGAAAAACATGTGCTTTAAGATTCCACAAATTCTGCAGTGTCTTTGCACTAACTGGGCTTTTTTATCACAGTGCCTTGTTAAAGGCCAAATTCTGTTCGATTTATAAATATAATCACTCCCAGCATGCATTTACTTGCAAGAGTGAAATAAGCATGCTTTGAATATAGAGCTTGAATTTTGTGAGACTGATGCTGAACTGTCTGGCCACCAACCCTTTACATTAACACAGTTATTCAAGAGAAACTGACTTACCGTGTTTCCAATGAGAAAAACTACCTCAAAACCTTCCTCTGTCCTCGGTTACTCTGAGATAACTGAGTGAGCAAGAGAGCCAGGCTTAAACAGGGTGACCAACATCCCCTAGTTCCAAACAAAATCTTGCTGGTATTGCTCTAGCATTGCTCTTGTTCATTGCTTTTGTTTATTTTTCTTCTTCCTTTGTAAATCCTCCCAAACCTTCAGCTGTTTCTTTTTTTATTCCCTTTTGTCTTTGTTTCTCCCTCAAGGGGTCTGGTCTCACCATTTTGTCTACATTTCAGATTAATAACTTTACATTTCCAAAAGGATGAAAACTTCACAAGAATCAGCTCCTTTAACTGAATTGAAATATATCTGAAAGATATTCTACCATAATGTGTTTAAAACTTAATAACTCATTTTTCCAGTTGATGTTTTTTCAGTGGCTATTTATTTGAAAATCATCAGAAACATAAGAGCCATCCTCTGTTCAGGGATTCTGGTGGAATGAAGCATAAAACTTGAGAAGAAAGTAGGCTATAAACAGAAGTGATTTCTCTCTATATCTGATCAGAGGAGCAAAAGTTAAAAAGTGTCATTCCACTATACATTCAACTTACAAATCTATGCAGAGGTCAGTCGACATTACCACCTAACTCAATTTTCAGTTGTTCAAACAAGCCATGATAGTTGCTTAGGTTAAAGAAAAATTGCAAGTTGCCTGCTAAAGATAGTAAAACCCATAGCAGTAATAAATGTCTTTATTAACTACTCACATGATTCCTCTGATGTTAAGGTTTAGATTAATATCCCTCTTTAGGTTCTCCCCTGTAAATGGAAAAAGAGCTTCACTGCAGCCCATCGTAACATGTTTTTAATGGAGGCAGCAACAATAGAAATATAGGGGTATCTGTCTTTCTCCACTGATCATTTTAGGTGAGGTGGAAGAATAAACAATTAGCTGAGACAAGACACGTAGTTTTAAGAGGGCTAAAGGAGAGATAAATCCTAAGTATCTCAGTCTCACTTTCCTTTCTGTCTCATATCCTGCCTCCGGTAAGTCTGGGTAACAATCCACTTGTAATGGTGTGACATGAGTCAGCAGAACACACTCAACATCTTTGAACATTTCCTACCAGTATCATCACTGGATAAGAGAAGTGTTTTTCTGAGCAAACATTGTGAGCCTGCTTTCATTTTTATGGAAATCTTCATTGTGGTAGGATGGTACACAAACCATTTGAAGGAGATGTACTGAAAGGCATTATTTAATGTAGGCAGTAGGAAATAATTTATTTTGACTATAGGAAAGAAAATTCAGCTCTTCATGCTTTACATAGTGTTCCTATAACCTCTTGTTGGTATGAAGCAGACAGAAGTAGTTAATCATTAAGACTTCTCAGAAGCTCTTAGATGTAAGCTTGTGGAGAGTGAAAGCTATCATTTTTACTTGGTTTACACAGCACAAAAGAAAAAAAGAAAAAAGCCAAACCCTAATGCAGTTTACTCAGTGCAGCTACTTGACTGCAGGTGAGGATATATGACAAATATAATTAATTTTTGCATTGTAATGTTATCATAGCCCTTACAGCTCTAGATCACCCCAGATGACAGTAACGTAACTCTTGTTTTTCCTATGACCAGTGTATATTACTTCTTTTAATCTTGTATGTAAGTGTCATTGAAATCTGTTTGCTCGAATGACCTTTAGTTTGGGCCTCGGTTGACTCTTCCGGACTACCATCCTGTTACTTAAAAGTTATTTAAAAAATAAAAATGAAAAATATTTCAACCAATGAAAAGGATTTTGTTTTGGATAGTCAACCTGCAGCAGGTAATTTTTTTTCTGCTGTGCAGTGTCTCACAGCACAAGCATGGAAAGAAAGGAAGGCATCGATTGCTAAAATGTCTCAAAAGCAAACAAACACATTGCCATACTTATCTTTCAACTCCTGACTCCAATCTACCAGGAGAAGGAGTAAAAAATTAAGAGGAAAAAGATGAACGTTCTTTTTTCAGGAGAGATTTAAAATTAATTAGAAGGTCGCTCAGGTGGAGATTCACTAAAAGGTTGCTGTAGGTAGAAGAGATGGAAGAAGAAAAGCTGTGTTACCAAAACGTAACAGAGGATGGAAAATAGTTTCTGCAAGAGTACAGAGAATGGAAAAAGAATAATAAAGTGCATGTAGGGGTGGTATAAATTAAAATCATAATTTAGTCACCTAAAAGTAGCCTAAGCTAATTTGTCTAGATTCCTTCTACAGCCAATGGATAGAAAGAAGTGCTCCAGAGAGTAATTTGTTCCATTTGTCTTTGACACCTCAATAGGTGGGACAAATAGAAAGGGACAAATTCCTTTTGAAAGTGCCTTCTTTTCTCTGTTGCTGACAGAGGGAGCCTAGAGAACTATGGTAAGGAAAAATAAGTCTTACTAGGATTTGAGATATATTCAGGAGGTTTTAAATTTAATGTTTTAAATTGAATGCTAAAACACATGAGGATCCTTTTTTATAGCATTCTTGAAGGTGTGAAAATGCTAACATTATATATTTAATAAATACATTTCTATTGATTCCAATATAAAGTTGAGAATAGCAAATGTGAGCCAATTGACTGAGATAGAAAGGAGACAGGACTCTATTTAGAAGTCTGTTTAGAAGTTGCTGCTGTTATTACAGCTTACAAGATTGAAAGCTGTTCTTGATCTATGTTGTCTAACAGAATGAATATAAAAAAGTATTGTTCTTTTCTGGTTTATGAGTTTGAATTCTGGAATCTGATCCACCGACTGAAGTCACTGGAAAAAACATCCTTTCTTCAAAGAATGAGCCTTATGCATGACTACATGTTCTGCAGTGATAAAAACCATTGAGTCCTAATATGAGCTTCTCTTTGTAAGTGAACTAGTGTTATCATCTCTGCTGGAAGAACAACAGTCAAACTGCTTACTGACCTCCAAGTATAAGTGCTTTTTACATAAGAGGAAATTAAATGCAGCTTTTTCACAACTGAAAATATTTCCTCTACATCATGAAAAACTGGGGAATTTTACAGTGTAAGTTTAGAAATAAATTTTATCAATGTATTAAGAAATGGAGTATTTGAGTGACTGCAGTTTTGATTTCAGCAATTTTCATGAATGTTTTCTTGAATTTCTATACACATTCATACACATTTATGCACATGTCACTGTTACGGGGTTTTTGTGGTTTGCTTTTTTCTTCCCCCCCTAACATATTCCTGTTATCAAAAAATCTGGACTTAATTCAGCTTTAAGTCTGCCATTGCTCAAGTAACATGACAGTAGCATTAAGTGTGTATAGGTAGGACTAGAACTTTTTGCAACATACAAATAGTTCCATATGGAAAAAGAGGTCTTTCTTCCAGGAGGGGTTAAAGTCACCATCATTAACATCAGCTGTAGATTGACTCCAGTATTACAATTATTATAGCATAGAAATACATTATACAGAATTTGCTGTTAACTTTCAGGGTTTTGGTACTCCCGTTGTTGCAGAAATTAGCTTTGGAAAACTTTTGGTATAGTGATACTTAAATACCTGTGCAATGTTGTCTGTAGCAAATTACTATACACGTACAAACTAGTCTTTCCTCTATTCCTAGCTTATAATTGTTAGTCTATATTATTAGTCAATGTTGTTCCCTAACAGATTGTAATTATTCAATCAACAATCAAGTTGGATGAATGTCTTTTTCATACAAACAATATCTCAGAAAAAGCAGAATATATCTTTCCCTTTAGCGTTCTTGAAAACATAAAACAGTCATAAGACTATTCTTCTTTAAGGTACATTTGTAGCTAAGGCTTTTGATCCTAACAAATTCTCACAGATTTCTCAAGGATACTTCATTTCTACAAAATTTATTCAGTTCTGTGGTAAATATTCTTTTTTTTTTTTTTAGACACCAAGATAACTACTAAATACTTGTCTGTCAGCTGCCTTTATGATTGCTGAGATTTTGTGAATGGTGCAAGGAGAAAAGACTCGTAGGTGATTGATAGCCATGCTCACGTAGCTATCAAAGCAAATCAGTGGCAATTTCCTAAGCAATGCAGTTCACATTTCAAATAGATTTATTATTATTATTATTATTATTATTATTATTATTATTATTATTTGGACATTTAAATAATCTTATCCAAAGTTCTTCAAAGTCTTCTACTAAACAGAGATTAAAGTAAGTGGCAACAAGCAGCTGACGTGAACAGTTCTGTACAACTGGGAAGGCTGCTAATTTGGGTTAACAATCACTTATGGAGCTCACAGGAAAGACTCAAGTGGAATAAATGATTCTGTATGACGTGACAGAAATATGAGAGATTAAGACATCTTTCTAGGCATAAAAAGACCATCAAGCTGTGTAAGACGTTATCTGAATCCTGCAGCAATGTCATGGACCATCAAGAAATCTGTGGCAGAACAACTGTTGGGCTTTTGAACAAGGTGTTTCATGTCACTTCTTAGTGTCAACTTATGAGACAACATCAGAAACGAAATACTCAGAAAAAGGACTGTATGGAAGAGGCTGTCAATAAGGCATCAATGAAAATACAATTCTAGCTATTTCATCACATACAGAAGGCAAAAGATGAACAGATATTACAGCATGTATAACCAAGGAGCTAACTGTGAAGTAGTTACGCGACTACATATTTGGAGCAACAGAAACACAAAGGCACTAAACGTGGATGTGGGGATAAAGTTCTTTAAAAACCGAGTACAGCATGGGATTGGCCCATTAAATTATGGGACAGTGAAAATAAAGATATCAACAGCTACATACAGGATCCAGTGAGAAGGAGCATTGAGAAATCCTAGGTGTAAACAGTACAATACGTTCTACTTATTATGGCTGTTTCTACACAACATTATTTACACAGTTTTTAGATTCATTTTTCAGGGGATCAAAAGAAGACATTTAAAGAAGGGCATAGAAGGCCTGGGTCTATTTTTTAGCTGTTTGGGTTTTTTTTCCCTTTCTGCCTTCTCCATCAACATTAAAGATACATAGACTATCTTCTGCTATTCATTGTCAAAATGATTAAAGTTTCAGTTCCACCCCTGTGGGATGTTTTCATGAGTTGTCATTGTTTCAGTATTATTGCTGAGCCATTGTTATGCCTAATCTCACAATAAAGATTCTGAAGACATATGGACTATTAGCTAAAACCCCCTACATCAGTCATTATAATTTTAAAAGATTAAACATTACAGGGAACTGATTTGGTTCCCTTTTTCACTGGAATACTTCAAGCTATCACTCAAATTTGCTGCTTCTCCTTGGTTATTGATTCTGATGGATGAGCTAACCAGTCAATTATTGATAGAATTCTTCACTAAATTTTTTAGTGTTTATCAAAATGAGGGCAAACTGTGTTTCCATGCAACCCAATAGAAGAAATACAGCAAGTAGAATGGATTCCTTTAAGAGATCAACAGAAAGCAAAATCTGCACAACACATTGAACTAGGTAATGATCATTAAACTCTGAGATCACAGTGCCACAAATCTCTTCTATCTGAAGTAAACTGAAATCAGACTGAGCTTGAACCTAATTTAAAAAGAGAGCAAGAATGAACAGAGATGAAATCAAGTTGCTGTCCAACTATATAATCTGTTTTAATTACTACTAAATAACAAGACAATAACAAGATCTAAAATCTTAAAGGATATCTATAAACAATTTTCTGGCATTTTGAATAGAAGTCAAACCATTTTTGTGTTTTATTTTGTTGTTTGGTGGGGGGACACACACACCAACATATCCATAAAAGAAACTGTGGTAATTTGAATTCAGTTGCCACTCTGTCAGTACTATTGCAATATGGTAGTCATCCACACAGTTTTATCATGTTTCTAAATCATTTATATGTTCATATGAGTATTAGGTAACTTCTTACATTATGAATATATGATGTAGCAAAGCCCTTTTTCCTTACCGGTAAAAATCTGCTGGTTTACTTATACTATTTATTTATTTATCATACAGCATTTAAAAAAAATCTTTTGTATACTGTTATACATTCTGTCCCAGAAAGTTCTTTGTTAAAATTTAGATATGAGATTTTGTCAGGATACACAGTCATGACATCACACAATTTGAGCAGTTCTTACTAGAAATAATTTGCATGAGTATGATCATTTTCACATGGACTTACAGGTCCACTGTATGTGAAGGAGATCATGGAGTGGAGTTCATGACAGTAAGTAACAGTTTCTGTATCTGTCTGGAACTTATGGTTAATCTAAAAAAGAAGAAAATAATTACTGTATTTTTTGTATTTATGCTTGTCTTAACACAACCACACTTCAAAGTAAATCTTCTCCTCATCCAGAGGTAGAGGAGGAATCAGGAAGAAGAGTGCTATTGGAAAAGAGAAAACAAAGTAATAGGTGTCAGGAGTTGGGAAAATCTTTAGTCAGCTTCCACTTGCCTTATACACACAATATGTTACCCTCTGTTTGGTCAAATCATATGTGTTTTGCAGAAACCGACTTTTTAGATGTGAAAATACAGTATGAACATGGATAGGAGTTCAGGAATAACAGCTCTGCATGCTATGTCATAAGATCTTGTACCAATCACAAATTTTCAAGTGTTATGATTTATAATACCAGCAGTCAAAATATCTTGCAAAATCTGCTAGGAGCATTAAGAGCATGAGCAAGACCACTGATTCATGTTAAAGAACACTGTCAGCTGTAGTACCAACAGTTTCAGTGTTTTCTTTCATGGTTTTCTTTTTTTTTTTTTTTAATTTAAAATTGTGTGGAGGTTAAAGCCATTCCAGTGCATTACATATTTTTACTCTGGCATGAAGCACATGCTGGCACACAAGCATGCATAGACATAAAGGGTGATATTTATGTGCTTGCTTTAAATAATGGTTAAAGACAATGAGGTGCTACATTCATGTTTTGCACAGGAATACTTATCCAATATCTATGCATAGATACAGACAATATCTATAAATCAACAGATGGACCAAAGGAATGCTAACATTTTTCAAACATTTAATCACAGGCGTATATTTTAAAGGACACACTTGGCCAAAGCATAGATTTGCTTTTCAGATCCATTTTACATCTGGAGTTTATTTTGAAGTCAGTGAGATCTGCAAGAACTTAAAATGACTAAAGGTAAAGTCAAATATTTAAAAAAATTATGACTTCAAATTATTCAAAATTTTACATGTGTGTGCATGATGTGTGTATTTGGGTGGAAACCAAACTTCTGCACAGGTTTACAGCATAGCCAGAAGGATCTAAAATGTACAAGAGGAAATGGCAAAACTATGGAATGTAACACTGTGTTATTCAGCAAAATGAATTATTAGTAAAGTGAAAGAAATGGGAAATGTTGAATGTTGCCTTAAATTCCTTGAAATGATGAAGAAAGACTAGAACCAAGTTTATGCACATTGTGGAGAAAGGATCTGGTCACTGTACTTCTCTGTATGAAGTTTGTGCACTGTATCCTCTTTCTTGAGAAGAAAACTTGTTCAAGTCCTTCACATTCAGTGCTTTGTTTATTAAGTGGGTCAAAATAATTTTAGAGATCCAGGAATATTGGGGTTTTGCTTGCTTGGTTGTAGTTTTTTCCCCACTGGCTTGTGGAATTTTTTTGTTTATTCTGTGAGTTTTCCTTCACTTTCCCAGTCTTTATGCTAGTCTCTCCCTCTTATGGAATGTTCATGGTTCTTTTATATCCTTTTTCAGGAAGACTCCTTCTTTGTTTGAAAAGTATTATTGTAATTCCCTAGCTGTTTAATCAGGTTGATGGTCATCTTCCTCTCAAACTTGACCAGTTTGAGGCAAATGCCCGCTCAGCCAGTCTCATGTATTCAGTGTACACAGACACACTATTTGCACTCATGTTCTCATATTGGGGTGTTTGCCCAGGGCGCGTGGTGCAGGCACCTCACTTAGGGTCAGCAGAATAAATCCCAGTATTGTTTACTTCAGGTGAGATGTCTACACGAGAAGTTTAAAACCTTATTTTTAAAAGTTTATTAAGGTATTGAAGAATAGCTGCCTGGTATCATAGTACTTAAGGGGGAGACCAATGACACACAACTTCTGAGAGCCTGGGCCAAGTGCAATGTTGGGTGATCAGTGATGTCAGGAGAAGGTGAAGGAACTGGGAGTCTTTAACAGGCATGAAAGGAGCCAGAGAGGACTTTCATTCTCCAGTGCCGTGAATATGTGGAGCTCTGAGACAAATATCTCTGCTGCAGAGTTAGCCCACTGTGTCCTGGGAACCCTTGTTTCTTTGTCTTTTTACTGTATCCACTTGTGAGAGTTAAAAAAAACAAAAAGGAAGAAGGGAAAGTAGCCTCCTGACCAGATCATACACCTTCTTGGGCACTTGGATGATTATTTCAAGTGCAGAGACTTACCCAATGAACTTTGGCATCCAGCATTTTTCCCTCTACCCTGTCAGTGACAGAATCAAGTCGTGTGGGAGGAAAAAGCACACTTTCAGTGAGACACTCCTTAGTATTCTGTGCCATGTTAACCAAATCTTAAGAAATTAGTTAATTGTTCCTTATCTAAGACAGAAGATCACAGACCAAAGGACTTCAACTTTACGTTCCAAGTATTATTTGGGTATTAAAATATAGTAATATTTAACTTTTCATTTTTAGAGTGCTTTTGAGAGAAAAATAAAAATAAGCTACTTGGAAATGAAATTGGCAATGACAGTATATCAAAATGTATTTGTGGGTAAATTTACTGTTTTGCAGAGCTGGAGGTCACTGAGTTTTACAGAACTGCTAATAGTCCTGATGGGATAAATTCAGTACATCACAATAATATCAAAGAAGTATAAAAAAATAGCAAATTTGTGCTTAAAGCACAGCTATGGATTTCTTTATCTCTTTATTCTGTGTCTGTTTGTCTGTCTATCTATATGTCTATCAATTAATCAATCAGTCAATCACAGAATCTAGAATTTATACAAAGGAATAGAGGAATTTAGATGAGGCTACCTGAGGCTCAGAAAAGATCATTTTGATCTTTGTCCGATATCTACTGTGATTAAGACTCTTTTTAAAGCATGAAGCCTCTAGTTGTTATTAATCTATTAATTTTTTTTGCCTTTCATTTTTTTACCTTTTCTTGCTATATGGGTGAAAACATTTTAAACAAGTATGTTTATATTAGTATGTGCTGCTTGGTTTGCTTTAATATTGCAGAAATAAAGTATCTGTTAGTACCGAGATATTTTTAGTTTTGAGAAAAAGGAATTATCATTAATTGGTATTACTCCATTAATTGGAGAGAAAAATACAAAAATGAAAGGTTCTTTTCCCATAAAGTAAGCTATGCTGTAATTGTATGGTATTCTGAAGAATCTGATTTCCTTTAGCTGATATTTTCAATGAACACAAACGGTCTGTGAGTATTCCGCCTGAGAGTTGACTCTACATCTCATCATGTATGCTTTGAAGAAGTAGTTTTCATTTTTTAACTTTTCATTAACTTGTTGCAAAATATATGGTAGCTTAGATGTATCTAGTCAGAATTTTCCACCTTTTTTCTAAGCCTCTTCTAGATTTCTCTAGGTCAACATAATTTTTCATTTTCTCTATACCTCTCTTCTCCTCCCACCTTTCAGTAAAATCTTACTGATCTTTGTCCTCAGAGTCACTGTTTCATAGTCCAGACTTGCAAAAAGAAAAAAAAAAAAAGATGAGAAAGAGTGCCATCTGCTTCCCCAGAGTACAAGCTTACCTGAATAGCTAGTAATTTGGTAGGCCAACAGCTATTCTTTAGACAAGGAATATAATGCAAAATATGAGCATTATAATAAACTGTGATTTGCTAAAACACGTCTGTGTTTCAAATCATATGTATGTAGTGCATTTCCTGTTTCTACAGAGAAGGTGTATGTGTGCATATATTTATGTTAAAACTACCAGCCTGTTTCATTTGTCAGTAGTTAGGAGTATCAGTACATCTTATATTATTTATCCTATCACTGCTAACTGAGTTCCACAACAGATGGAGAGGCGATCCTACACAAATGGCATTTTTACTGGGCAGAACTAGCAGGATTTTCAGCACATTGATATATTAAGTATATTGAAAGAGACATTTTAAAAAGTCACTTAAACTATCCTTTTCTCTGCAAGTCTTATGCATAGAATAAATTAGTGTCCTACCCCAAAGAAATAAGAAGAGATAGTATACATAAAGAAATCTATTGAGAAAAAAAGTTTTTTAGACAAAGGTGAAAGATGTTCTTCTTAAATATAATATTTGGAGTCCTCTATAGCTCTCAGGGTAAGATTTTGATGTGAGTACAGATCTCTAAGATCCTATTAGGAAAAAAAATTACTCCTCTGAACAGCATCTTTGTCTAGAGATTTAAGTTCCTAGTTATGGAAAAAGTATTCTTCTAGTAATATTAGGGCTTTTTTTCTTTTTTTGCCCTTTTTTTTTTTTTTTTTCAGCTAATGATTACCAGGAGGTAATGCTTTTAACCTTGCTTTTAGTAGGGATATTACAAAATAGCTCATTAAGAGAAAATAAACTAGGACAGATCATGAGTTAATTCAATTTCTTTTAAATGTAAAGGTAATATTATTTTATAAATAATTGCTTTAGTATTAAGAGATAAGCTGAAAAACTAAGGGAACCAAAGGAAAAAAAAGTCTAAAAAGCTCAAAAAATTCACTGGATCTCTTCTGCTCAGAGCAAGGGCTTGAAGCTAAGTGTTCTAGTTTTGTATGATGATAACATATAAAACCTTAATGACCCGGTCACAAAATTTATATTTGTTTCTTATGGGGTATAGCTGTACAATTTCACAGTGAGCTCCAGGAAACATGCTGCGACATAATTGGGCCTTAATGAAACACAGAACATTTTACATTATGGTAAGTGTCAACTACTGACGGCTTTGCCACCTCTTGCAGTGGTTTCACCACAAGAGATAGTAGGAGGGAGTAACCATTATGCTCAGGCACCTGAGAGATCCTTCTTTCAGGCTCATCTGGCCAAGGTCAGAAAAAAATGCCCCAGTAAGTCTGACTTCATATTTATATCCAGGTAAAACGTAGCACATATAAACATTTCTCACATCTTTGCTTTTATTCACCACAAAACTAAAAATCCATGTGGGCCTGAATTTTTAAATTACAAAGCCTGAGCTCCACATGAAGTAATTTATATGCTCACATCTTAGTACATATGACCAATTAATGTCTGCCTTTGATATGTGGAAGCCTGTATCTGTCTTAAAGAGTGTTTCCTAATGTAATATTTCCCTTTTTTTAAATTTTAATTGCAAATAATTTACAATTATTCTCTGGAAATACCAGAGAAAGCTTCAGAAATAGTGAGGAAGATTAAATAAGGGATATTGTACTTTGCTATGCCTGTATCCTTCACAATTGCTGGCAAAGATAAGACTGAAGTACTACATGCACTACAGACACTTTTCTTTTTAACCTGATACTGAACAATTTATAAGCCGTCTTCCTTTCTTCCTTCCACCTGTTTCCTCCACATCTATGCACACTGCCTTGGTTAGCAGCATGCAAGCCACAGAGGACCTGGCAGCTAGCATAAATTGCAGGACCTGTGAACATTTTCCTCATCCCCACTAATGGTACATGCCTTGTCTGTATTTTAACTTGATGTCATGGACCTACGAGCATACATATACTCATCCTCCAGTGCCACTGTCCTCCCTGTGGGCCTGAGAACACAGGCTGAAAGGGTCCCTGGTCTGGAAAATCAGGAGACTGAGATACTGGAGGAGTGACAGAGCTCAGTGAGCACAGAGTTTAAATACAATATAGTGGCACCGTTACTATGTCACCACACTGAGGATATGACAGTCAACAACAGTGACTGCAAATACACTTCATGTGCTTATTTCTTCAGTTGTGCTATCAAGGCCCACATTTTCAAACTTTCAGGCAAACAGCCCCTAAAAATGCCTAGAAGCACTCCAGATAGTTAGGTACGCATAAAAACACATGCCAACTAAGATTTCTGAAGCCTAAACTATCGTGGAATGTTTGAAACCTAATGTGCCTGGGAACTTTTTAAAATATTGCCATGTGCATCATAGGAATTTCCCCACCTAGATGTTTTTGAAAATCCATATTTAAATCAATTCCAAGGAACCATCTGAAAATTCCTAATATAACAGTGGCTTGAGCTTGGATAGATGCAACCACTAATCTTCAGAACATTTTTCATTACTGTTCAGGAAGCGGAAGCCAGGGCTATGAATTATGCAGAGTTGTGACAGAAGCACAGACTAGTGCCATTCCAGGACATTATGCAAAAGGTTTTTGAAGACAGAACCAAGGGCCTGTGACAGTCAAAGGAAAAAAAATAAATGCAAATTTCAGAGTAAGGAAGAAATCTCAGAGGATAAATCTAGAACAAGAACAGCCATCAGTGTTTCCTTTGGCAACACTATGAGACTGTCAAAGTAAGATAAAACAAGATAACATTTTTCACTATCTATCCAATTCAGATTTAACATGCATTTATTTCAAAACCTAATTTTCACCCCAAAACACTCATGTTTGTTTTTCAAAACTCATGTGATAGGGATATGGAATGTGTAGCTGAAGAAAACCTCTGACAATAAGCTCTTTAGCAAACATAGCTGCCCAGAAATCCTGCAAATGGTATGCAGAGCAGTAGACCTGGATAGCCAGCTGGCATCTCCAGTGCACCTTTTATACAGGATTGCATTTCCCGCAAAAATCTTTTTGGTCATTTATGCATTCTCCTTTTAAATGCACTAAATGGTTTGGGAAATGAACCATGTGACTAGCAGGAATAGAAATCCCTTTTAAATCCTTGGAAACACAAAACAGAAGGCCCAGAAGGTGAAGAAGAAGGCAGCTTTCTATGCTTCACTGCCTCACATCTGATGATGAGAGGAATCAAACAGATGAGCAGTTTAAAAAAAAAAAAGGGATACAATGGGAACTTCCAAATCTCTGGTAAGTCTATAGTGATTAGGGACAAATATCTTGTTGTTAAATGAAAGGACCAATTCCCCAAAAATGTGAAAGTTAAAATACCTAATTTTCTCAGAGCTTCTTCTGTTTCTCTATAACCATACCATTCTTTTTGTATCTCTTAAATTAAGGTATTCAGACTTTATTATGTGTACCTAGTGTTGGACAGCCATTATTCTAAAAAATAAAGATAATGCATAAGCCATTTGTCTGCTTACTTAGTGATCTTTGTACTTCACTAATGCACTAGATTTTTGTTCTTTCAGGCTATTTTGACAATTTACCGTGATTATGAGCAATAGTCACTAACTTGTAGACTTAAGTTTTCTATTTTTTGCTTGCCTTTCACTTCATTCATGTTGTATCTGATTAATTCTCCTTCTCATCTAACTTTTCCACTCACCGTTTGTGCTGTTTTCTTTCTATTAGCCTCTGCCGGTCCACATTTTTTCTGTCCGCCCCTATGCCTCCTGTCCACTCTTTTTCTTCAACATATTTTCTATGTTTTTATTAGAACTGAGCCTTTTTTTTTTTTTTTTTGTAGTCAAGAGTCAGTTCTCCCAAATAGTGTAATATTTAAACAATTCCTGAAGGCAACTCCGATTTGGTAAAGAACAGCATATTGAAAGAACAATAGAAGGGCATTGTGATAAGTTGAAATGCAACATCCCAATTTCTTAAATGTAAAAACTTTTATTTTGCTTCAAAGTTGTTCCATATGCACTAAAACTTAAAAGAGTAATTATTATACAATTAATAAAGAGTTAAAAGGCATATTTTAGAAGAAAATATTATGAGGATTCAATGTAACAGCTTAACAGTTAATACTTTTGTTCTAAAATTTTAGCATTTTGCTTTTGCCAAGAAATATCTTTTGCTTTCCGTTCAGTGAATAATATGTTCTAAAATATGTATTATCTATTTTCCAGTCTTAAAAATACCCTTGATAGTGCTAGCTCTCGTTGCATGATTGAATCTCAAAGGAGATAAGGTTTGTTTAGTTAATACATGACACCTCAATAAAGATTGATTTTACTCAGAAATAAAATCTTCAGACAACAAGAAGGCACACTATCTTCCTCTGTACTTTTTCCTTCTTGTGGGTAAACGCTCAAAAGGAAAAATAACAGGAAAGTATTAGCAGACATGCACTATGGTAGGTCATAAGGAAACAAAAATAAAACTCCTCTGCCTGAAATATACTTTGCTATGCATCTGAGCTTGGAAATACTAGTACAAACATATTAGCCATTTAGGTAGTGAACCTGGGGGAAAGAAGTCCCTAAGGAATGAAAAGCCACTTAAAAAGGCTCTGAAAGAACATAATCACAATCAACAGCACCTAAAACCCAGTGATCTTGGAGAAGAGAAAGTTTATGCATTTCCTCCACTGGTTTATTTGAAGAACTTCTTTGTAAAATGAAGTTCATACTGTGATGGCAGATGCTCCAGCATTCTCCATAGTGATTGGGAAAGCTGTAATGAGGATTGCCTACAAGAAAGCAGTGTCACTGAGCAGCTATGAAAGTGGAGTGCTCACCCCAAACACCCTTGGCCCCCTCGACTTGGAGTCTACTCCAAGAGCTCCAAAGCTCTATTTTTTAGATATGGAGCTTGTGAAGTCAGAAGCAGTCTTCAAGGCAACTACTCATGTAACTCGGATCCTCATTACCTGTACAACTTGTGGGTAAAACCATCAAAGGTTTGATCATCAGGGAATGACATATTGAAACAAAAAACCCTTAGAACAATATGCAACGGAAGAGTGGAGCGTAGACCCAAGGCAACATGCAGAGGTGACACAAATGCTGGTGCAATTTGCAATTAGTTATTATTTAGGAATTATTTGAGTTCTCAGATGAAAACTGAAATGTTAGACTAAGCATTGTTTACTTTTCTGTAATGGATATAGAGTCAGATTAAAACAAGTTTAATATGTTGCCTGCAACAAGTTCATTTGAGGAAATTATTCTAACAGTAAATTCTCCTGTGGCATGTAAGTATTCTGGCATTCCTCATAGCAGAAAAATTATTTCCACCATTGCCACAGGCCTTCCTCTAGGTGTTCAGTTCCTCCATTTGTTCCACAGGGATACAGATATTTCTCTCCTTTCTAAAGCATTTCAATATATTTGATGCAAATTTATAAATGGAATTATGCTTATTCCCTTAGCTCCTCTGTTGGACTCTAATCTATTTTTATTCCAAACAAACATGTCTACCAAAATTTTGTCATTGTACTGATAAACATTATTTCAGTAGTTCTTCTACTTCTATGAGCCTGAGATAAGGGACACAAAAGAGCCAATGGTAGCCAAAGGTCACCAGGGTAGACACAGCCAACATGCTCTAGAAGGGCGTAGCCCGTAGCAAATGGATGTAAGCCAACAGAGGCCATCTGGCTTCGGGGCCAGGACTGCTCCCTGACCTTCCTTCTTTTAACAGTGCAGACATAATGATGCATAGCTCTAACTGCTATGCTAGATCAGTACCTGCACACTGAGGCATACTCAGTATTAACCTCTATAATCATGACTGCTTTGGGGATTTTGTTATTATCTATTGTACTGAAAAAATAAAGTTTTTGGATAATCTGAAAAAAAATCCATCTGGTGCTTTTTTACTTTCTTATTTATTTTGTTTGAAAAATGGAAAAGTCACAGAAACATACTAGGTAAAAACTATCTACTTAATTGGACACTAAAATCTTTTTTTGGTGTATTTCAATTGGTCACTTATGAAATTTTAAAAAAATAATAAAAGGTATTAAAGACAAATCAGAAGGTTTTTTTATATGTTTGTAAAAACTGGAGCTCAGGCCCTCAACCCATTTTGATCAAAGTTTTGGAAATGAAAGTGTCCTTTAACTACAATAAATACTATGGTGTTATGGCTGCTCAATTTCTGTTAAAACATTTTTGAGTGAGATTATTCAACCTCTGATTTCACAGGTTTATCAACAATCTACCTTCCTCTCCAATTTTCTATAATAAACTATTCCCTGGAAAAAAGTTACTCAGCTCTTACAGTAGTTAGCAGCAGTCACACCAAGTTACACATTGGCAAATCAATGTGAGTGTAAATAGCATAATTTATATTGAGGATGAAACAAAGCAATTTCTCTCCTGTATGTGCAATTCACAGCATCTCCTTGAATGCTTTTAAATAAATATCATGTTGCAAAAACTGCCTATGAGCCCACTTCCAACTAAATAGCTGTCAATGGAAGATCTAAAGTTAGGGAGCATTTCTATGGCTTTTGCCTTCCAACTTTTTCCCCAGTTTAGACAAGTGCTCATCTGGAAACTAGACATGTTTACTTTGCTGGAAACATGGAAATATAGTCCAATAATTTGGCCCATTGTTTTAGTTTCTCAGGAATGTATATTTCATATTTAAAAGGTTGTATCTCATTCAACTCTCTCCATCTGAACATCAGAAATAAACCTTAATTGACATATCCGTGTTCTCTCTAGAGACAAGGAAACCAGACAATGGTTGTGTCCAGCCGATAATGGCACACATACTGACGGTGAACCCTAATGCTCCTGGCCACCTGGTGTCTGTTGCATGCCCTGGGTATGGCATGAGAATACAGGACTGTTTAAAAGCACAAGACTCTGTAAAAATGACGGGAATTTAACCATACCTGTAATGAACTGCCTTCTGACAACATCTGTTTTTTTCCTCAGAGAAGGCTAGTAAGTTTGATTCAGCAGAGACTCTGACAGCGATCTAAGGTATAAGTAGTATCTAGATTCCAGTAGATACCAGAATCAAACCAAAGTTTGGTTTGAGATGTAGCAGCATACATGTACAAGCACCTCTCCCTCTAGCAACTCTAGAAATACTTCAGGAGATTACATCAGATTACATGTGTATTTAAGGTGATTAAAGTGCCATGGAATAAGCCTCATCCCAAATGACAACAATTTAGTACAAATGTAGATGGTTTCACATGTTGTGCCAGTATTACTACAGGATTTGGGAAAAAAAAAAGAAGATGGAATGTTCTATTGGCAATGGCTGTAAAGTACATAAATTAAGTTTAAAATTTTCTTGTATTTAACTCTAAAAATATAATGTAAATGACATCTAGGTTAGAATCAAAATACAATTTCCTGTCACTGAGGATGGAACTTCTGTGAAATATTGGTATAAGTGTAATTCATATTATTGCAGTGTAGAACTCTATTCACTTCAATGCTTTTGCTATAGAATAATTGTCATATCCAAAATGTCACCTTGCCCTTGTTGTTATTGGTCTCTGTACTTTGTCTATACTGAGACTGTTAGTTCAGTACTAGAGAGCAAAGAATATCACATGCTTCTACTGTAAATATTGTACATAACTTATTTCTCTTCTCTGGAGACTTTGCCTCTGTTCAAAAGCCAATTGAGCTGCACTGTTTGGCCTGTGATTTCTGCACAGCTATTTCATTAAAATACACGTTCAGTTACACAACAGGGGTCCTATCTCTTAAAATGCCATTTGAGCCTAAGAATTCTGGAAACTTATCAGTAGACTGTTGTCTTTACCTAGCCATACACTGAGAGTCAAAACTGAGAAACTCTATGAACATCCAAACTTTATTGTTAATTTTTTCGGTGGAGGGGGTTGGAGGTGATTCACAGTTTCCACTAAAAGAATTTAATGATGTATTCAGAGTCCTTTTATTTTCTGACAGTATAAAAATAGCATTTCAATAAAAACAATTCTTTCATATTGTCTACTGCAGCCCTTTCATTTTATACATATGTCCATTTTGTTTTGTAATTCTCAGCATGGGATCTATGGGCTTTACCTTACTTGAATTTATAACTATTGAACAATACATTACATATATTCATTCTTTCCACACTTCTGGTATTGGCAGGATGATTAACATTTTATTAAACAAGGCAGTAAAATATAATTTACTTCCTGTTGTTTTCCTGGCTATGTAAAACTAGGCTGCTGATTGGTAAGAGAATGAGACTAGGCAAAACATTAAGCAGTCCATTAACTTTGATTTATTAATAAGCATTCGTTGAAGAGAGTTTTCTCCATTCAGAATTAGAATAGTGAGTTCCTGTAAGATTAAAAGGCTTTTAAGGAGAAGAATTAAATATGATAGGAATCATTTGGACAGACCTACTTGATTTTATAGATTTTTAAGATAATACCATTTTAACAATGCTCTATTTTTTATAATGGGAGCCTTTGATTATTTAAAAAGAGATTTTGTAATTTTGATGTGCTTTTCCTGATAGACTCCTGCATTTGGTTTTCCTGTAGAACACAATGCGACACATATTTAAGTCAACCTTATTTTACATTCTTCCAACTGCTTTGTTCCTCTGGGCTCAGCGAGAGGTTTGCTGTGGGTATTCTGTAGTAACATGCATGAGCAGTCTTATGCTATATAATTTAAGTTGCCATCTGTTAAAAGAAAAACTTTTAAACACGTGTTTTCTTTTTTAGTTTTTAAGAAAAAAATTCTGCATGATGCACTGAATTTAAAAGAAAAAAAACCCAGTCAGACAATACTGGAATCACAGATGTGCTGACTTTCATCTATTTAATTATTTAGCAAATTTGGACATTCTCCTATTTATGGTTTTTCATGAACAAGGTATGTTCCTTAACCATAGAATCACAGAATCACAGAATGATTTGAGTTGGAAGGCACCTTTAAAGACTATCTAGTCCAACTCCGCTGCCATGGGCAGGGACATCTTGCACTAGATCACATTGCTCAAAGCCCTGTTCAACCTGACCTTGAACACTTCCAGTGATGGGGCATCCACAACTTCTCTGGACAACCTGTTCCAGTGCCTCAGCACCCTCATCATGAAAAAATTCTTCCTTATGTCCAATCTAAACCTACCCTATTTCAGTTTAAAACTGTTCCCTCTTGTCCTGCTTGTTACTACAGGCCCTGGTAAAAAGTCTTTCTCCATCTTTCTTATAAGCCCCCTTTATATATTGAAAGGCCTCAATAAGGTCTCCCCGGAGCCTTCTCTTCTCAATTAAAAAAAAAAAAAAAAAAGTTTTATTTTTCATATTTGAATGTAGTTTTCACCATTTGACTGGGAAAACTGACAATGAAGGACAGACAGTCCTTCTAAGGACTGAGATTTTCCTGAATAGTTCTGGACAATCGTAGAGGAGACAGAGTCTGGTCTGCGATAATGTGAAACCCCTGTGGTGGGTTGACTGTGGCTGGCTTCCAGGTGCCCACCAAGCTGCACTTTCACTCCCCCACCATCAACAGGACAGTTCGTCAGATACAGTAAGGACAATAAGGAGATAAGGACAGGGAGATCACTTACCAGTCATGTTTTCGACTATTTAGGACTTCAGATTGTTTTTAGTCTAAATATGGTTTAGCTGGCACCTCTTCAGTAAAGAAAAGAGAAGATGAAGAGAAAGGTTTTTGACTTGCAGTGAATATAGATTTTCTATTAGATCTTTAAAAATACTAAGCTTGTAGTTTAATTTGTATTATTTAATAACATATTAAAAGCAAGGAACACTAAAGAAAGCACGTGGAAGTAAAAGCAGCATCAAAATCAATTTACAACTGTGGCATAGGATAAGGATGTCTACTATTCTTGGGTATGTAGTTAGGTTTTTAGCAAAAGCAGGTTCAACTAAGAGGGTAAATGCTCTGACACAAGACTGTCATTTAGAATTTGCATTTCCAATGGGGCTGAAATACTATTACTTTAGGGGAAAAAAAAAATTCAGTGGTTATGGCTGCTCCCTCCAAAAAACTGTTTGATCTTTGTTCAACTGCAGATACCCTTTAGACTCCCATCCTCACAGTTATTTAGGAATCTATCCTTTATTTCAGCTGTTACTCTTTTTTGCAGTAGCTCTGAACTGTATAGATTGTACTATGCAAACTTTGGACTAGACTGGGAAGTGCAGTGACATTAGATTAATAAATTATAAATAGATTAAAGATCTTCAGAAAGCTATCACAATGATGGCTCTTGGGTATGTTTCTTAAGTCTTCTGTTCTGAGATTGGGGTAAATTGACAGCAGCATACACAGAGATATAATAAGTGATACTCTTCCTGTAGTAAGTGATAACTTTTGCACCCACTATTTTTGATTTGCATCTGCTATAGCTCTGATCTAATCTCTCTTATGAGTATATTCATCAATGATCCATAGGCATTTTGCTCCTGAGTCATTTTCCTTAAATGTCTGTGCTGGTGGTATCACAGGCCATCTCCATGAAACAATTATGATACTACAAGCAGTGAGTTGTGACATCACTAAGTGAATCAGCCAGAAGGAGGAATGTTTGTAAATAGAAAACAAACTTCTATAAAACAATTTAGGAAATTATAGTGAGAAATGCATAATATTTTCTATGTAGCAGATCTATATAGTAGTGTTCAAGGGCTTTTTTTCTGTCAAGAAAGTTAAATTTTTTTAAAGTTTCATGGAATATAATGACAGCTCTTTAAATTAAATCACTGTCAATCTCTTTCAGCTGACAGTGTGAGCATATTTAAATAGCTTTATAGCTACAGGACCATATGTTGCAGTTAGTACGAAAATGCAAATTTCTCAATAGAAAAAATTCTCTGTCTTAGAGTGAACAGAAATAGTGACTTAATTCCTGGTATTGTTGTCTTTATTGATATAACTTCTGACATAATTAGATTATATAAACCTGTCCTGGGCTTGGCTGGGATAGGGTTAATTTTCACAAGAAGCTGGGAGGGGGCACGGCTGGAATGGCTGACCTGAACTAGCCAAGGGGATATTCGGTACCATACTGATGTCATGCTCAGTATATAACTGGGGGAGCTGGCTGGGTGGAGCGCTACCGTGGCTCAGGAACGAGCTGAGTGTAGCGTTGCAGGTGGTGAGCAGTTGCATTGTGCAACACTCGTTTTACACAGCGTTTTGTTAGTATTATTGTTATTATTATTCCTTCTCTCCTTGTGTTGTTCTATTAAACTGTTCTTATCTCAACCCTCGAGGTTTTACCTTTTTCTTTTGATTCTCCTCCCCATCCCACTGTGGGGGCGGGGGGAGTGAGCGAGCTGCTGTGTGGTGCTTAGTTGCCGGCAGGGCCTAAACCACGACAAAATGCTATAAACACATTCCCTTCTCAAGTTGCATTTCTGGATGGAAATTTGCTGTAAGGAATAAATATTTCAGTTCCTTTCATTTGTACCTTTGCCATATAGCTTTCCTTTTTTGTTGTTCACTGGCTTCTTCATCCCCCAACTTAGAAGAAAAATTACATCACTACAAATAAATTATTTTTCTCATATTCTTCTGAACATCAGCAGGCTCTTCCATGGGCATTGCATACATACTCTTAGTCTTCACCTAATTAACTAGAACTTTCTTTAGAAATTATCATTTTACCCTGTGGGCTTTTTAGAACTGGACATGTAGCAAAAATGCTCAGCACCTCAACAGTCATGTCATACATTTATTACTGTCTTGCACACAGTAAGTCTTTTATCTATTTGTACTTGATATATGAAATGCCTATCAGTTCCATTTGAAAGAGTAGCTTCTACATTCAGTACCAAAGAATGTAAAATTTTCTTGTATTTAGTTATTTATCCAAAGCATAGTCTAATCAAGGTTTGGCAATAGAACTGATTAAACCTATTTGAAATTCTACTCCAAAATTGTTCATCTGGATGTCCAGAGTTATTCGTGCACGCTTTTTAATCAGTATCAGTTGCCAGAGCACCCAAAACAGCCCAGAAGAGAATTATTGGATTGCTTTTTGCTTATGGCTGCATCCTTCAACCTATTCCAGGAAGCTGGCAAAAGATGTGTTACTGTATAACTGATCAAAATACTCACAAGTTCCTTAATCCCTTATATTTGTCATTTATAGCTCTAGAAAGGGTATTTAGAACTGCCACAGGAATAAGCTAAGACTTTAATTTTGAAAATTGTTTTGTAGATGTTCATTGTGGCATTGTCTTTTCTGTACCTGACAGTTGAAAGAGAAGAATTCTGAAGAACTGTAAAGTCAATATAAGTTGCACCAGTGTCTGTACATATACCTATTGCAAAGTGCATGAAAGCAGAAGGATGTAGCCTGAAAATGATTATGTTCTGAAAAACCATCTCAGGCAAAATATTCTTGTACATATAACCCATCAATATTAATTTAAGCTGCACAGAAGGTATTTTTCCAGCAGGTGGCAATGCCCTTTAGGGATTATTGGAATACTGGGAATATTGCTGTGGGATATCATTATGGGAGTTTTGGTGGTGAGGAGAATGCATCCAAAGAAGAGCAACAAAGCTGGTGAAGGGTCTAGAGCACAAGTCCCATGAGGAGCAGCTGAGGGAACTGGGGTTGTTCAGTCTGAAGAAGGCTCAGAGGAGACCTTATTGCTCTCTACAACCACCTGAAAGGAGGTTGTAGCGAGGTGGATGTTGGTCTCTTTTCCCAAGTAATAAGTGACAGGATGAGAAGAAACGGCCTCAAGTTGTGCCAGGGCAGGTTTAGATTGGATACTATGAAAAATTTCTTCACAGGAAGGGTTATCTAGCATTGGAACAGGCTGCCCAGGGAAGTGGTTGAGTCACCATCCCTGCAGGTATTTAGAAGACGTGTAGACATGGTGCTTAGGGACATGGTTTAGTGGTGGACTTGGCAATGTTAGGTTAACGGTTAGACTTGATGATCTTAAGGTCTTTTCTGACCTAAATTATTCTATTATTCTATTCTGTGAAATGTACAAGAAGTTGGAGGTGACATTAAACACATTCAAACACATGTTGAACATTGTATTGGGAGCTGTGCAGAAGACATTGTGTTCAAGGAGTTAGTGATCTTGAACAGGCCACGGCTGCTCTATTGGGCCTTGTACTCAGGGCTTGAAAAGCCCATATGTTAGTAATACAATCTGTAATTTATAAGATCTTTGGGAAAGCTAAACTGTATGTGGATGAAAAGGTGGGATGTGATAAGCCTGACTGTGAGACCACTGCACACTGAGGGGTCAGTGATCCACGTAACAATCCAGGGCCGTGCTGTGCTGGGCTGTGCTGCATGTCCAGCCTGGCCTTCAGGCTGTGCTGTGCAACACAAACCCTGTGATCGCAGGACAAGCTCAGCTAGCTCACTGTAACAGGGGAGCCTGCAGGCAGCGCCCACTTGATACCGGAGATTACGCCTCCTGCATGGCCTTGCCTTTATCTAAAAGTGTGGGAAAAAGCTCTCATGTGAGCATCCTTTATGAAGACAGTTATTTTCTTGTAAGAAAATTATACAATAGCTCAAATAACCAAAAAAGGAGGAGCTTCCTTCCATGGACCGTATCTACGTAGTGTGCTGTGGGAAAATCCATCTGGGCCTTGCCCGATGCTGCACAAATGTGGGGTTCCCAGCATCTGAAGGGACATAAGACTTACTTGTTATCCATGTAACTCTTCTTATTCTGTATTATTAAAAACAGCTATCTTACTAAGCCATTTGCTGTTGAGCCTTTCTTACTGATATCCAGAAATAACCCTGCACCATCTCCCTCTCTCTCTCTTATCTCAATCCCTCCTCCCCAGTGCAAAACAAACATACACGTATATGCAAGAGTTTACAATAAAAGTGTTTTGTGCATAATAAAACTGGCAAAGACTTTATTTATTCCTTTGTGCTCTGTATGATAAAGGTGAGGCATATATGGTGAGGCTGTGCAATCTGAGTGCACAGCAGATCAGGAAAGCTATTGGACAGCATATTTCCTGAACATCCTCATACTAACTCTGTTAAATGAAGCCAATTTCATGGGCTTTGGGACAAAGGAAAATTCCCCTTCCTGGTCCACTAGAGTCAACTTTATCTCAGACCCCAAGGTTCATCCAAACCCAGTGTGATACAGCCAGGCTGCTGTGGCTCCCAAGTCCAGCCAACAGTGGCATGTATTCCTGGTAGGTGCCCATCCACCCACCCACACATGGTGCAAACATGGCCAGCCATAGAAACCAACATAAACAGAGAGCAGTGCCTTTACTGGCACAACGTAAACATGGCCAACATAGACAGCACAGGCCTGTTCCTCCTCTCTGGCTGATCAGGGCTTAGGTTCACTTAGTGAAGAATACACACACCCTAAATCTTTTGTTTCACAGACACAGCCACATTCGCAGACACTTGGAATATTACCACATACTCCAAGTCTTTGCATATCCCTGTGCAGATCCCCATCCCTTTACCCAGCTACTGACTCAGACCTAGGGTCTTTCTGAGTGCCTCCTCTGACTTGCTGGCTAGTCCAGCCTAAAGTTTGATAGCAAAAAAGACACATGCATGCATGCAAGCACACACGCAGAACAGAGAAAGGTCACAGCAGTTCACACAGAAAATTGTTAGGAGTGAATTTTAATAAGAAAACAAGACAGCCTGCAGTGGTCAGGTGCAGGGCTCAGCCAGGCAAGTGAATTGATCTGCACCTTGCTCTCGCTCAGCTGGTCTCTTTTATCCTCCTTCCTTTCCATTTCCCATCCCTAATTAAATAGTCACAGTTTTGCTGCATCCATACCCAAAATTGCTACTTCTGATATAGTTACCTAGGGCATTCCAGCCTCATAGGATATGAGTGATACAGTAACCTAGCCAATCAAGCCAGCCTTGCAGGTCATGGTTACCAAGGCCACACTGGCGTTGAAGGATTTCACTCCCCAAGAGGTCTCTAATTCTCTCAATTACCTGTGGGGTTTGGCTGTCTCTCACCTCATTCCCCCTTAACCACCTGTAAAATCCAACTGTTTCTCCTAGTGAGACCCGTAGCAGCTTCTTACTCCTATATCCAGCAGTTTCTTATGATCATTTCACTTAGCTAAACCTCAGGCCAGGGCTTAGTCATCCGCCTATGTACCTTAACAAATTGGATGTGGACTCTGCAGTGCTCTGCTTAATTTTAACTCTCTGAGAAACAGTTTTAGAAATAAATGAACTTACAGATTTGCATCTCTTGATAAATAAATTGTCTTTTTACCATTTCACATTCACAGAGTCAAACCTGCATTTTTCTAACGTGCAGTGCTCTATTCCATCAAATATATTTTCATGGAAGAACTACAGTATTAACACACTCTTAAGCAAAAGCGCATAAAGTATTATTATAGATGCATATATAATTAATTTTTCACTGACATATAGAATTAATTTTCCACTGCCTTATAAATCAACTTTGATTAATGAATCTTCATCTTTGAATCTTTTATCTTTAGTCACTACAAATGAGTGTATCTATACACATCTACACCAAGAATGGAGCAACAGTTATTAGAGTCAAATTATGTATGCCTATATACCCTCCTGGCAGTTGTTTTTTATGTGAAATTATAGTAGACAAGGAAAGTTAGTTTCTGTTTGTGGTCAAGTCCAATAAGGCCTAAGACATTAAAAGTTCTGGGAAGAATTGAGGCAGAACTTAGACTGAGAAGGATCTTAACAGTTTGAGATTTATCATTTTGTAGACATTTTTCTAGAAGTAAACATCAATTCCTTGCTTGTACAAGTGAACAAATGATCCACAGTTATTAAATCTTTGTTTTACTTTTCTAGCAAAATAGGTGATACAGATAAAAAATGCAGACTGACAAACAAAACCAATAAATCAGACACTGCTAATGTATTAAGGTCTGCAGCCTAGATAATTTAATCAACATTTTTTTCTATATTTTGTTACTGAAGCTGACCTCAAGGTTCATGCCTTTCTGAGAGTTTATCTAGAGAATAAAAATATATTTGGAGTGCTACCAATGATGCTGAAATAAAGTACTACTATCTCACATGGACTTTTGATGACTAACATGTACAAGATATGAAGAACAAATAAAATAAATCTTGAGGTTACTGGAAACAACTTGGGATTTTCCAAAACACCAATAACAAAATGGCAGCATCAGGTGTAGAAAAGAATGCCAAGACATCAAAGGATATTTTAGAGCCTTTTTTTTCAGAACAGATTGTATTTGGTAGTCTTTGGGCAATGACTAATAGATGTTTGCTGAACTTACCAAAACCCTCTAAACCTAGATATTCCCTAGGTTTCCTTTCCCATTGTTTTGCCATCTGTTGCATTAAAAAACCCCCACTTTTTTCCTAATATCTGATCTAATTCCTCTTTTCTACAAGCTAATCTATCTTATTCTTGTCCTTCCCTGAACAGATATGTTAAATAACTTATCATCATCCTCTTTTTATCACATTTTATATGCTAGAAGACCATTATCACAACCCCTATCCCTTTTCCTTTTTTTTCCGAGCTAAATTACCTTCCTTCAACCTTTCCAAGAGGTCTTATTTTTTTGAACATTTTCATTTGGGTTGTTCCTCTTCTGTGGACTTCCATCAGTTGTGTTTCTAAAAATGCTGTGACCTAAAGCAGATGCAGTACACCACTAGAAGTCTTATTTGGGACAAACAAAACAGAAAAACATATGCTTTCTATGCTCCTCATTCAACACTCCTACTGATTACACTCCAGATTAAGATTTGCCTTTTTGCATCATCTTGTCTTGCACACTCTTGTCTCACATGCAGTTTGCAATCCATTCTAAGTCCAACATCATCTTAATTTCCTCTGTCTGGTCAGATCTACATTTCTATTTGTGATTTTAACTATAACCTTCTACAGTCTAGTTCTTTGTACTAGTGCTTACCAAATTTCATATTGTTGATTTTGGACATTTTCTCCAGTTAGTTAAGATGATTTTGGATTTGGATGCTGCCCTCCAGAGTGTTTGGAATTCATTAACAACAGCAGATGCAAAGTATGTATTGTCTGTTCAGTCAACCTGGTCAGTAACAAAAATATGTAGAGGGTGACCCTTCAGTAAACCTTTCAAAGCATAGTTTCTACAGCTTGATTGCAAGCTACATGTAGATAGTCTTTGAGTGCGATTTTTCATCTAATTGCATACCTACTCTGGCGATTTCAGCCATTTTTCCCCCTTTTTATTCAAGAGATTGCCATATGTTTAAAGGTCAACAGCCTTCTGAAGTGCTGATATAACCCCTCTACCAATTATTCTTTATCCAATAGCATAGTTATCCTGTCAAAGAAATAAATTAAATGGTTTTCTCCTATTTGGTCTAAATACATCAATTTGAGCTCTTTCCCCCACTGCCAATACTCTTTATTCTTTATAAGCTTATAATTTATTTCATAATCTATTCAGGTATTTTTTTCTGGAAAAAAATTAGTGATCTATAATTCTACTGAGCCTGCTTTTCTGCCCTTTTTAATGTAAGTACTATATTTGCCTTTCTCCAGTCCTCTGGGACCTTCCTCCTATTCCAAAAAGTCTCGGTGCTAATCGCTAACAGTTCAGACACTGCACCACATTGTTCCTTCAGTGGTCCAGGGAGAATTTCGTCAGACCCTGCCAACTTGAATATCTCTAACTTTTCTCTGACTGTTCACTCCCTACTTTATCCTGTACTCATCTTTTGATAAAAACTAATTTTGCTAAATTTCTGACTACAGTTAACGTTTTTTATTTCAACAGAAACAAAGAAACCACTTACATGCTAGTATTTCTTATTTAATCTGTTATTTGCTTGTGTTTGATATATAATAGCTCATTTGGTAGTGAGTTATTTGAGGAGATTAACATTCTTGATGTTTTGAGGATGCTCCATTTCAGCATTAATATTTATGTGACGACTGGATTAGATTATGACAATTCATGGTAGGACTTGAAAAATTAGCTCAATAAATATTTTGAAAGCCCATTAAATAGCATCTCTTTTATCACTTTGGCCTATCTACTAATTGAAAACTTCATAAAAAACTCAGAGGATCAAGGAATTGTGTAACTGGTTATGCTTTTTCTCTTTGGTCTGAGATAGTATTCTTGGTTGTGGACAATAAATAAACTGCTAATATGGGGGGAAGGGTTGTGTTTTGAGGTCCTGGGAGAAAGACTGATGGTGTGCAGGGCCAGTGTATGGAGACAAAAGAATATGCTTGAAAAGAGAAAGTAGGAATACTTGGGGACACAGTGTAGATAGTGAGTACCCAGGAAAGATGAACAAAGTGATGGAACATCTTGCTTTGAATTGGGTCTTCACTGATATATAAAGTGCTTTGACTACCTCAGGTAGCATTGCTCAGGTGACTTCAAGAAAATAAGGTCTCCTTTGGTACATCTCGATTTACATTTCTAAATAAAGGAAGCAAAGTCAAGTGAAGTATATTTGGTGGGCCAGAGAGGAAGCTGTTCACTGTTTCACTTACCAAAGAGCCTTTTTCAGTTGTTCCCTCCAGCCTCAGTGTGAGGTCTCAGGAGACAAACAATCCTTGCCTCTTTCTGACAGAAATAGTTTTGTAAGCATTGGACACAGCCAGTGTATAGAGTATTTTAGTCATTCACTTTAAAGTGGTAATGAGAGGGGAGCAATGGTACCTTCACTGGCTCCCCAATTGCCTCTGCTGAATGGCATCTCTGCTCTATTTTTGCAGCGTTAAGGTCATGATGGTTCTTTGACTCCTTCCTGTAAAATTGATTGGTATGTAAGTGACATTTTCTTTGTCTTTCCAGAGAGCCATTGCCATGAACTAAAGCTTTGAATGCTGTGGCTTTAATTTTTAGACTGTGTTCAGTTACTAAGGTTACCTTAATAACAAAGTGATGATATTGCTTTTAAATTTCAAAAGTACCTTTAATAAAAACCATTAAGCTTTTGAGTTTTGAGCCAGTGAGGGACAGGATATATGGCTGTGTTTGTGCACTGGGAGGAGGCCCAAGATCCAGCTTAAGCAGGGACCTAATACTGTAAATATATCCTATTGGTCTTTTCAGTAGCATATATAGCCAAAAGAGGTCGGAGGACAAGAAGACTGGGCATTCTCTTTGGCATCTTAAGCTGTTTCACTCACAATTATTTATCTTTTGTCAGCATCCAGAGCTGAGGCTTCTAGTCAATCCCTGCATACCTACAAATGTTTCTATATTGTCATTCAGTTGCAATTTCCTCTATTAGCTGTAGTAGCTAGCACCTTAAAACAAGATAGGAAAGACAGAAAGATTCAGGAAACTGTTTTGAACAGCTAAGTTTTCCCATGTGCTCAAATAACTTAAAAGTATTAAGGATCCCAGGAAAATTCAATCAAAAGTAGTACTTTAAGAAATCTATTTTATCTTGTTTCTTTTTTGTTTTGGGACTATCTTTCTATAATAGGTCAAACATTTATGGCGTATTAATGGATGTAAGTGGTGAAGTGCAGATCACTCTGCAGGACAAGTATATATTATAATGATCAACTTAAGTGATTAATAATATTGTCATCTTGGCTTATTCAAGTGTAACCTAGGTTCTATTTAGTGAAAGTCTCTTGGAAATCTATCACAGTGTAATCAAAGGGAGGGAAAGAAAGAAATGCTGAAGGTGGTGATAATGAGCTATCAGGAACATCTGGCAATTATTCTTAGCTTTAAAGATTTTTAGCACTTGGTGAGTGTACCCCTTGCTGCTATAAAGCAAAATGAACAAGTAGGTTCTAAAGATATGCTGAAAAGTGAAGTAAAAATGCAGATTCTTTTTTCAGCAACTCATTAAAAAATACTGAAGTTGTTTTAAGAATTTCTCGCTAGATACATAGGAGGAAAAAATAGACCTTGATGTAAATGAGATTCCCTAGAGTCATCATCACTAACAGAGCTAGAGACAGGCCCAGGTATTTCGGGTTATCAACATGCAGAGAAACTCTTACATTTGTGAACAATGTGCTGAATCATGACTTTATGCTATGTAGTTTTCATCAGTTGCACTACAATAGGAAAGACTACAGTCAATAGGAAAGTCTACAATGACCAGTGATAAGTTATGCTGATGATATTCTTCTTTGTTTTCTTAACTGGTTTGCTCTCATGATATTCTTTGAAATTTTTAACAAAACAGTTCATAAAGCAAACATTACCATTTTTAATATAGATTATATTTTTTTAGTTCACGATTCTTATTTTCTCTCAACAATGGACCTTTGCAATATCACTGAATGAGTTTTCCCAGTCCACCTCAGGTCGGAATTGGTCAAAGGAAAAAACTTCTCAGTTCACATTATTTAAACCAGATTGGGATTGAAACAGTTTCTTGATGTATAAACAACATGCAGTTATCCAGCAATCAGTGAACTATACCTACAGGATCAATACCGGTAATAAAACAGAATACCTGCAATACTAGAGGCAGGATGTTAAATACGTACAATTTTATAAACACCTTTATCTTATCCCAAATTTATCTCCAAAGGTTCTAATCACACAAAAACACACATGCGCGCATATACAGACACACACACGCAGTTTCAAGCATACCTCCTCTCTAGCAGAACGCGTGGATTGCCAGTAAATCCCCAGCCTCCTGGAAGTGAGGCTGCCCTGCTTGCACACCCCTCCTGTGGGAGATGTGGGAGCTGCAGCTCCATGTGTCCACTTGTTGTCCCTACCCCTCGGGGAGCACTCACTCACCAGGGTGGGACCCTCACGGCATCGGGCAGGGACGCTGCTGCCTCTGGCCTGGGCAGGGGCTGTGATTCTACAGGGCAACTTCTGGCAGTGCCGAATCAGGTTTCACTCCTGTCATTTCCACGCCAAGGTCTCTTCCTCCTGTTATGAATTTTCATGCTGTTTTTATACTTCTTATCAGGCTAATTCCTTCTTTGTATCAAAAGCCTCATAATTCTCTGATTGCTTTCTAATCCTGCTGATGGTTGTCTTCCTCTTCAAAATGATCAGTTTTAGGCATAAGGATTCAGACAGTTTTGAGTATTCAATCCAGACATATATACTATTTCTACTCATATTCTCATTTTACCAGGTTATCCAGGCCAATCATTTGCCAAGGGTGGGCCATACAAGTACCCCACAGAATTTAGCCCTAAGATGTTAACTTCTGAGAACTAGTGAAAGAAAAAGGAGGAAAAGAGAAAATAGGATGTTTTAGATCTGCTGAAAATAAAAGTAAGTGTATTAATTAAGAAACATTTATCCGCAAACACTCAGTTGCAAACTCTCAATATTTTGCCTATATCCACTGCAATGAATGAGGCTATACTTATGCATCTCCTTAGCGGAGGCCATCCAAGAAATACTTTATAAAAAGTGTGAGTGCAATTTTTCGTCATCCAACAGGATTTCAGAAAGAAGCATACCTGCTGCCCAGCCAGTTTCCACAACAAACTGTTTTTGATAGACTCTTCTATCCTCACCCTGAACGTAACGGAGACCTTTTAAACCCTTTGGCTGAGACACCAAGACACTCTCAAATTTGCTGCCTAACGAAGTGGAGAGACAAATTATCCATTCAGGCACTACCTATAAAAAGTTTGACAAATCTGTCAAACTTATGAAGAAAACAGACTTGGTGGCTTATAGAAGAAGCTTTTTGTACTTCTGGAATCAAGGACTGGCTCTAGGATATTTAACTGTTAAGCCTGAACTTCCTCCTCATCCAGAGCAGACTTCAGGTCCTGTCAGAAACGACAGAAACTGTATCACTGTCCCATTAGAGATTTAGGTAGCTTTGGAAGGAGTTGGCTTTCCTTTCATCAATGGATTCATGCTAATCCTCTTTTACATTACTATATTATATAAAATACTCAATAATTCTTCTTGGGAAACTAGAGCTGTAAGACCATGCATACCAGAGAACAAATGTTACTGGTACATATGAAACAGCCTATTGAAAGAGATTCCAAGGTAGAAACTGCCTAGGAAATGGGAAGAAACTGATTTTAACACTGATGTTGCACCTGCACTATGGGATAGGTCTGCTTCATGGAACACCCTGACTTGTCCAGATCAGAGGAGCCAATGGAGGTTCTTTTTCTTTTCCTCACAGGGCATGTGACGGATAGCATGCTGTTAGATACACTGCAGTACTCAAGAAGTGTTTAATGCATATACTCTGGACAGGACCAGGACAGTGTAGACAGTCTCAGAAACTTAAGTTCAACACACAGAAAGATTATTCCCTTAATGATGGACCTATGAATTTTCTTAATATTTCTTTAATTCGCTACAATTTCACAGTATTTTTTTTTTAACCTCTTTTGCTTTCTTTCAGACCCATATGCATTAATTGCCAGTTGATACGCTTACATTCAGGAGGCAGGCAGGCTATCTGAATGCTGCTCCTTTTTTACTGCTTTGGTCTCCATTGTCTTCATTGTTAACCAGTGTCAACCACTCTGCCAGAACTTGCTTTGCTGAGATCACACAATCTAATTTGCCCCTTTTTTGTTCTATTATTATAGTCATTATTTCTCAGCTAGCCTACTGCACTTAAAATAACTAATCAGCTGTGCTACTTTACAATTAAGTAAAAAACTAACCCTTCTACATCACTCATGGAAAATAAAACAGCCTTATATCAAGTTGACAATTTATTGATTGTTTATTCCCCCTTGTTTGTGTGCACTGGTTTGTCTTACTGCAGTTTAAAATTCTTCCTTTGCTGTTTACAAATGATTTTGGTTTTGAATCTTTTGACACTTAGACCCTTCTTCCTTTGAAAGGATTTTTTTTAAACCATCAGTTTTTTCAAGGCAATTGGATGCTGAGCCCCAATAATTATACAGCTGTCCTGATAAAAGTCAGTGGTTTCTCACAGGGAAAATTTCTATTTATATGTATTACACATGTAATACTGTAAACAAAGGTTAAAAATTGCTGTATTCTTTTCCTCTTTGAAGAAAAATCACGTAAGGAAAAAAGCATACGATAAAGATTCAAAGTAAAAAATTGCTGTTACCTCATATTAGCAGGTAAGTGAAAACTGCAGCATGACTTTGGACATTAGCATACATGGACCCAATCTTATGAGCCTGTGAGCATCTTCATTCATTCACCATTCTAACAGAAATGGGAAGAGCTCATTATAGAAATTCTGGGAATCCAGCTGAAAACAAAAAAAAGCACCCACAGAAATAAACTAAACTAAGAAGGTAACAATTTCAAGACACAAAGACAATGAAAAATTAAAATATTTGCAAAGTGATTCTGCTTTGTAGAGGAAGAACTTTGACTTAAAAGCTTCATGTCTGAACTTTGGAGTAAGGATTTGGCCACAGTTCCTCTCTGTCAGCATTGTATCTCTTTCTACAGTGTTATTTCAATCAATTTTTGCATGGAGCTAAATGACATTAAACAAGCATCTGTGTTTCAATGAAGAATTTAACTTCTTACCACTATAGAAAGAAAAAAATTTGGAGCACTTAAACTAAATTGTGGTTTTCAAATGCAAATCCAGGAAAAGAACATCATCTATGTTGTACATGAGTTACTGAAGTCATTGAAGTCCAGTCACAGTTTTGACACATTTTCTTATAAGGTCACATCTCTTTTTTTGAAATTATGTGATCACATACTCATAGTAAATTTTTTCCTGAACCCCCCCCCCCCTAACTGTAAAGCCTTTAAGAAAGTGATGATTTAAAGAAGCATATAAGCATCAGCATAGTTAAAAGCAAAAAATCCCATCTATTTTCTCAAAAAATACAGCACTATACTGAAAATTACTATATCACAGAGAATACCTTTCTTGATGGCAAACTCTGCAGTGTAAAACCACTCAGAAAAGCTTCTAAAATCCTGATTATTGAAAAGGATTTTGTATGAGATGTGACATGTATTCTTTACCATCCAGAAAGTTAGATTCACATAGAAATCAAATGTAATAACCCCTACATCATTACACCAGTTTCTGTTTTTGAGGGTAGTAATAGCAACTAACCTTTTATGTGGCTAATTCAACAGACTAGGTTAATTCCTCTGTAATTTTTCTCTCTTTGGCACGGGTATTTCAATGACTTCTTACCACTGTATTCCCAGTGATATTCTTGGAGCGAATGCATTTCTTTATTAATAGAACGCAAAAGATATTCAAAGAAACTATTGACTATATATGGGCATACCTCTTATTTAAAAAGTGGAATTTGGTTATCCCATTCATTTTAAATCATTGTCTTTCTGTGAGGCAAGTTGTAATCAAGTCGTGCTGGAGAGCTCATTTTACACATACGCCTCAGGTGCATAAACTCAGACTGCAGGCGCCAATTGATCTTCAGAGAAACTTTGTTCTGCAGGCACTAGTCTGCCAAGGCCCTTTGTTTTGTGATGTAGCACACAAAAGAAGCTGCTTCTGAGAGGATGGAAAAGAAAGTAAGAAGAATATATCTTGGCTTAGGTTAATCAAAACTCTTTCCCTTCACCTCTGACAGAAAAGCATCTGAATGAAAGATGGTTTTGAAAGGTGGACAAATGTATTTTGAATGTTAGAGGCTTGCTGCCTGTGGTAAAAGCACAGTCCTCTGTAAAGAATCCTGTGTGTGGAAAGCAGACTTATTTTTTTCCTCATCTCTCTATTCTGTCCATTCTTTTGAATAAAAATGGAGGTGTAGAACTGTAGCCTAACAATTTTTTGGCCTTTGCTGGCTAATTTCCAGATGTTCTTTTAAAATAAAAAAAAAATAACAAGAAAATTTCAAAGCATGAAAAGGATGACTTATTTTTGTTATCACGAGAACAATAAATGTACTTGCTATTTATACATGATAACATCTGTTTTAATTATAATTGCCACAAGTGTAATTGTGAAGAACAAAAAGAATAATAAATACTGTTGCTGTAGTTGTGGTTTCTTCATGCTATTAAAATACATATTTCTAGATGACATTTTGATAAGTCCACATTGCAAAAAACCACACCTGTGTTGAAGGATGGATGTCTTTATAACTGTGATTATTTCCTTCTGTATTCCCTTCCTTTCACACCTTTCCCTATGGAGTTCATATCAAGTAATCTTTGTGAATTATAAACAGTGAAATATTGTGTTGTTGTCAAAGGAAAATAAGTAATGTAATGTTAGAGTGAACCAACTCACATCTGCAAGGACAGCCAAGAACACCCAGAAAGATGTCTTTTCCTTCCTGGTCTGTAGAAGACCCCATATACCAATACTTTCTCACCTGCCTTACAGAATGAATTACAAGTACAAAGACAGTGCCATTTAGAAATAGAAGGAGAAGTTGGAACTACAAATAAGCACATATATAGCAATTATTAGCTAAGGAAAGACAGATCTGTGTTCTCAGAAGCCATTTATCAAAAGAAAGAAGAGTTGACCTGTGGTTCCTGTTTCAGTGGTACCTATCGCTATCAGCTGTTCTTAGGATAGACTAAAGTGCATCCCGTCAGAGCAGATAGAAGGCGCAAATTTTGATCTGCTCGAAGACAGACTACATATTCTTTTGGAAATATAAAAATACAAGCTATTTGTTCAAACACAAATTACACTACAGGCAGTTGCTTATTTTAAAAACTGACTAAGGATTCACCAAGAACTTAAATAAAAATGAAGAAAATGTAAGTATGTTAACAGACAAAATACGTACTCATTATTGCAATGCCTTGCTTAATCTTCGGTATCATACAGTTTTATTCATATATATTCCTGACAAGAACAGCATGCAGCAGCTGAAATTTACATGATTTTTTATTGTGTGTCCTAAAGGAGTACTGAAGTAGAGATCAGCATTGGCTATTATGGAAAGGGAGTAATACATTACCTTGGGTTTAATATTGTTAGCAACTCAGTTGGAGACTGTGTCAGATTTACAACATCATAGTATCTGGCTAATCATGACAGTAGCACAACCTCTTTCAAAGCTTGAGGTAACTGTCATAGATGTCAAATGTGTCATATTTTGCTGAGAGGGGAGGGGGGGGATTCTGTTACCTATCACCCTAAAGTTACCTCCAGGAAGGTACCGGGCTTATTTTTATCCCTTGTGTAGACTTACATCACTTTCTTCCTCTTCTAGGCTTTTTAAATTTACATCTGTGGACCATATGCTGTAGTTGAACTGCATTTCACTTATACCTTGCAAGCAGGAAACTTTGCACATGTGCTTGGTTTAGATCACAGTGTTGATGTTCAGCACTTACATCATGCAGGTAAGTATGCTTCTAATAGCTGAATATGAAGTACTTTTTCTAATTTCCAGGTAACAAAAGTACAGCTGAGAGAGATGGGGTTAACCAGTTTGCTTTAGTGTCACAAACTGACACTGAATGAAGAGCATAACACATCTTCTCTGATTGCAACCCTTGGCCCAGTTCACTATATCTACAAATTCAGGGAATCAGTTGTAAATATTTCTTCCTGTTGGGTTATACCCAGTGAAAAACACTACCAAAGGATAGCTGCTCTATAAGTGTGTTGTAAATATGTTGCATACTGGTATATTTGTAGGAGTCTTCCATCTTTTCCTTAGCTGTTACTCTTACGGTTCAGGTTCATTTTACCTTTGAGTCTCTTGGCTACATTTTGATTTAATTCAGCTCCTAACAGTTCACAAGCCTGTGTTTCCTTTCATGCAAACTGGAAGCAGAGGGAACAGAGTTACCCTCTGGTAGCTATTATGTGCCGAGGTCTTCTTTAGACATAGGCTCAGCATGCACCAAGGGTACGCATCCAGTTTCAGCCACTCTGAATTTCACCCAGGTTCACCTATGGACCTCATTACCGTTGCTGACCTTTTAGGTATATATTCGTCAAGTAACAGACCTTTAGCCTTTAGCTATTCTGGGACTGATCTCATTAATTTCTACCTCTACGCCGTATCTCAGGCAACAGGAACTTATTCACTCAACAGCCTCACTCAGGAAGTTTACTAAAGCAAGATACATGCAGTCTTCTCTTGGGGAGCTGCAATGCACTGATTAGGGAAGCTTTTTCTTTTCAGCTTTGTATGTTCATGCTTTTTCATATTAAACCAAACTGAAAGTCTAAAACCATAGCACAGTCAAGGTGCATGATCTTTTTTTGGCTGCATATTGCAAGGCCTAACTGCTTTTGACCTTTTTTATCCACTTCAATCCTTATCAATTATTTTTAGTCTTAGTAAAATATAGACTGAACAGAGCCTGCAAACATTAGCTAGAAAGATGCTAACACGGGTATTCTTCCTTCACATCCCAGCTTATTTAACAGGGATATGTTACATACAGGTAAGTTATCTGGATTCATTGTTGTTACATTTTCTGCTTCATACTGACTGCCTTGCTATTATCTAAACATTTTTATGTGTATTATATAGGTTTCAAAGCAATGACAGAGTATACATCATCCAAGGCCAACTGTAGCTCACAAATTATTACCAATGTTCCCCCTTTGCGCTCACTGTTAATTATACGTCCTCTGAGTGTCTTACCCTAATTGTAATTTCTTCTTGTTTCATTGTTTTCTTACTTAACCTGTAATAAATGCTTTCTGTAAGTAAAGGTGAAAGCTCCAGGAAGTAGCATATAATTTGAGTGGACAATTAAATAGAATACAAAATAAATGTAAGCTGAAGAATCCTATGGGAATTTGTCATAACTGAGGATTCAGCTATGTTTCTTTTAAGATTTATGATGTCCTTTACAAAACAAATTGCAGTTGATACAAATAGAAAATCAAACGGATTTATCAAACTCAGGTCAGTTATGTAAACAACAAATGAATCTAAGAATACTCTACAATACAAAAACTGAAGTTGCAAAGTCATATGTTTCTTAGGCTATCTGTGTTTCACCATCCGAAGTGCATCAAGAATCTGCATAGGCTACACTGACCAAAAGACTTTGGATGGTGTTATGGAAATAAAAATTTCTCATATGTTTCTATCTACCATTACATCACAAGAAGGTTCAGAGGTGAAAAAGTGAGTGGAAAAGCATTTCCTAATTTATCATAATGTCTTCTATCATGATGTGTGTAATTTTGCCCTCTAGCATGAGACGGAGTGTGGCTGTAGTTAAGAAATCAGTAGACTTGGATAAATTCCAGATTCTTTACTCTTGGGAAAAGTCAGTTTCTCTTCCGGTTATGTCTTCTCATGGCTTATCTGTGTCCAGTTTATGTGCTTTTCACAGACCTATCTTATAGCTAGGCCAGAGCTAGAAAGATACCTAGTATGTGTCTACAATATGTCTGACCTGATTAGAATCAGAAATGGGTTGAAGCTGAGGTCACTTGAATAATCTGAATCTGCACATCCATGTTGTCCTTGCAAGGAGCCTTTGCACTTTACCTTACTTTACTTGTAGGTTTTTTTATTGTTCTTTGGGGTTCATTTTTCTTTTGTTGTTGTTTCCTTACTCTGTCCTTAAAAAAAGAAAGTTTTCATTTAAGTTTTTGAAAGTTTTCAGTAAAGATATCATGTCAGGTGTGATAGCTAGCATATTTGAATATATGATGACAAAAATAAGCCATTTTGAAATGACAATGACCCTAAACATGAAGAAAATATATGAATACATATAATAAAACTTGCAGAAATAGGAGGGGTTTAAAGAATGTTTTGACACAAAGCGGCAAACGCAATAGCTTCAGTAAGAAAGAACCAGAAAGACTCTAAGTAATATCATATTCTCATTTGGCTTGATGTCTCAGCTGATGTTAAATGGCATAATTTCAGCAAAATCAATGAAGCTGGGCTAATCTACATCCTTTCAATTGAATGGAACTATACTCGTTCACACCAGCTGGGAGACCAGGCTGCTCCAGCAATGGCTTGTCCTTGGTTTTAGTCATTTACAGTCAGCAGATCTGCTTCAAGTTATGGTCATTCCAAGAAAGATGTTAATTCATTTATGAAAAGAAGGCCAGAACTGTTTAATATGGAGAGATGTATGGAAGTGCTTCGTGGCAAATATCCTTCACAAAAGGATTTGCATGCATAATTGAAAAGTAGGGATGTTAGCATGATGAAAACAACTTGAGGTAAAGAACATATAGCAAAAGTGGAGTAATATGACATGACAGTGAAAATATGGATGAAAGAGGCCAACTGAGTATCTGCCAGCAAACACTGATAATTCATTTTATAATTCTAGGATTTCTGGGAAGCAAATGTTGTTCAGTAGATACGCTCACAAATGGATTGTAATTACTCTTCAGTAAACAGAATGTAGGGAAAATGTCAGAAGATGCCATAGTGATGCATTGTCTGTCAGCATGAACTTTCATTTTTGTTTATTTGCTAAAAATCCTTCATGTTATAGAGAATCCTATCATTTGACAGGAGTATTAGATTTAATTAATTAGGATTTGCACATGCCTATTTAGTATTTTAGCTGTTCTGGTACACTGAAGCCTAGGAACTGATTGTTTTTGCAACAGCACTGGGAATCCAATCTATCTCCTGGCTTGGCAAGGCCTTTCAATGTAGCTCTCAGCAGGGGAAGTCACTGGGCATGTTTTCATAGAAGCTACTCCTATTATTGGGCCTAAGACTTCCCCTAGGGAATTATTCACAGCATAATTAGTTACTGAAACAAGAAGTCTTTTCAGTTGCTTTCAGAACAAACTCCAGTCTGGTGATTGATAGGAATATGAGAATCTGGGGAAAGTTAACAATAGTAAACCCCTTTAATTAGGGGAAAAAAAAACTAGAGAAGGCTTTGAGCCGTGTCTATGCTTATTCTGTTCTAAAACTTGTTCTAAATTTTGTTTGCATAATTTGTTTCATTTGGTTTAGACCAGATATGTGTTTAAATGAGGTACGTATTTAAATACAATTACAAAAATAAATAATTTATCTTTAGCATCCAGACCTCTATGACCTGATTTTAAGCTAGATAAAAGCATGGTTTTCTGCATGTCTGCTCATCCTTGTTCACATTCAAGTGTTCTTAACAAAGCATCTCTGAAAGCAATCTTGTACTTTATTACAAATACTGGTTTGTACATTTGTAAAGGTACTCCCATATTCACCTACTTTCTGTTTACAAATAAGGTTGGTTACACAATAATGAAAAGATTTTAATTGGAGTACTATTCTCCTAATTATTTGATGACTAGATATAAAATTTGAATCTTTGAATTGTATGCCAGGGACAATACTAGGTTAAATGCAAAGTACTATTCTGTTAGTCCTGATTGTACATTAGAGAATGGCTGGCTGAAATGTATTTTCTATTTCTTATACTGGTTTGTTTGATTGCTAGGAGTTACAAAAATGTAACTCCTACATCTCTTCTTGCGAGACATAACACCCAAGGCTTCTTATAGATGGAACAATAGGACTTCAAAGACAGTGAAATATTTAGTTATTGTTTATTGTCGGAACTGTTACAGACTTTGAAGAAAGGCTATTTGTTTTATAGCAACAAACACCCTAGAGCTAACAGTGTTGTTTCTCTTCTTTTTTCCTTTTGAAATAACTGCCAAATATTAGCAGAAAATATGTGCACAGAAATGCCAGTGACTATAATCAAGCTGCCTAATCAGAGATGGATTTTGGTATGAACTGCTGGACTTTGTCCTTGTGTTGCAAAGCCATGCCAGGAGTCACAATGGGGCTTTCATCACCGTACTGTTTGCTCAGACAAATGTGGTCCCTGAAAGCAGGAGAGCATGCTCCATGTGCCATCTTCCAGGCATGCTTTGGGAAAAGGACACGTGAGAAGAAGTCCTGGAACCTTACCACCTTCCCTAGTCATTGGGTGAGGAACATGCAGTCATTCAAAATTGACTTACATAAAAGCCAATTTCTCCTCTGTAAGCCAGAAAATGAGAAAGAAATTGAGAGTGTTGTCACCCAAGGTAAACCCTCTTGTTTCTAACTGCTTCCTAAATACAGTGATGCAGCTCACTTATTATTCCTTTCTAATATACTTACTCAGACATTGAGTGTTCCTGCTCATGAAGAGTTTAATTGACTTCTGGAGGAGAATAATCACAATAGAAAGTGCTATAAGTGGTATACATAGGTCTTCAATTTTCTGTGGCTAACCCTGCCTCCATTTTGTAGATCAGAATTGCCTTTAAATATGACAAGGTACAAAATACCCAAAATACATGGTGACAAAAAGCATTTGTGTTGTGATCTGTAAGTGACTATGTTCTAGAGTATTAGACATGTTTTGTTAAATATTATTTGGCTTAAAAAACCAGCTTTTGCATCAGGTTTTGACTTCCGCTTGCAATGGGGTTGTTGTATGCAGGAATACATTGAGAAAGCTTTCTGTTTCTGAAGTTGAGCTTTACTCCTTGCCATAGCATCCTGGCTGTCCATAGGATAGACCAGGTGGTGTAAAGACCCTTTGGCAGGAGCGATGGGTCTGTCAAGCCCTTAGGATTCCATTCCTGTCTTTAATCATTCTTCTGTTAATAAATATCAAAGATATAGGTCAAGGTTTTCCTCTTGTCCTGTTTTTGATCACATCAAACAAAACTCAATTAATTATGACCTGAAAAATTGTTTTAGGGTATCAGAGCTCAGGACAGAATTTTGCTGAAGCTGTACCTGCACCTCCTTCTCTTCTGTGAAACATGCCAAGCTAACATTTGGCCAGAGAGGCCAGTACAAAGCAGTTTTGTGCAGCTGATGTCAATGCAATAGCAGAAATTGGCTGAGTCCCACATTAAAGTGGTTTCCCGCTTTGAGACACATCAAAGAAAAAATACTAATTCTCTAAGAGAAGGCAGGATGTTTAGGTGCTTTGTTGGTGCTGTTTTCAAATAAGGTAATTTAATGAAAGTAGACAGAAGGAAAATTGGCTTATGATTATGTCTTTGGAAAGGGATAAATAAAAAGCTTTGCACCAAAATATCTGTCCTAAAGATGCAACACCGTATCTGAATATCACAAAACAGCAGATTGAAATTCTAAACTGAATATGTTTGCACTGAAAAGCAATACGGTATTTCCTCTCCCTAGTGGTGAGAATTAATTATTTTAATATGCGCCATAGCTGTGTAAATTCAGCTTTTACCCTATAAAAGAAAAAAAAAAGGAGAGGAGAGGCTTACTATCTTCTAGCAAAATGTTTATAAATGTACCTTTTCTACATACACCTAGAGGCAAATTTAAAAATAAATAAATAAATAAAAACCTCCCAGCTGTACTCTGGAAGAGTTTTAAATTCCCCTGATATATACTTACCAGAAACCAAACTAATATAACTCCACCAGAACAATAAAAGAGAACCTAGAAAAGAAGGAATAAGAGATGGCCCTAAGCTGTCATTTGCTGCAAATGAATGGACCAAATGTGTGGAACAGCACAAGCGCATCCATCGGTGGGGATTCCTGACTGATCAGCCTGTGCTTCCAGGGCCCTCCAGGAGCCGCCTTGCCAACTGACCAGATAATCAGAGTGGCAGGTGACAGCCCACCAGGACTCTAGGTCTTTATCTGCTGCCTGCTGTTCAGCAAAAGTTGATGAATCCGAGATATTTTATTTTAAGCAAAATATTTAGGGCTTCAGAATTTTGCATTTTCCAACGAAACTTCATTTCTGCTAGAAAAACTTCAACTGGCTGCTGGTTGTTGTTCAGTACTCTTTCAAGTTGAAAACACTATAGAATCTGAATTTAATTCAGTATGATTTAAAATTACAGGGGTTTTTTTTGTTTGTTTGTTTGTTTTTTCTTAAATCTGCACCTTTTTGCTGTATCTATCACTTTCATTGCTAATTACCTAAATTGGTTTACACAAACTCGAAAATGCTTTCATTTAATAATAGAGAAGTAGTGAAGACTCCCTGAAATCCATCCCTCTGCAAGCATACTGTTATTAGAAACTTGTTTTTTATCCCTCTACCAGTCAAAGTAAAATAATTGTATTGTCACAAAAGAAAATACACGTACTTGGAAGTTTCTGCAGATATATTTTACAATTAACAAAAAGGGAATCCCTCTATTTGTGTACGTTGCAAGAAAATATGTAGGAAGATTTTGAAACTCTTAGTAGTAGATGGATGAGGCAGCATTTTTTAACCTGAATACAATACTGACACATGGAGTGAAATAACCGTTTCTGGAAGAGACAAACCTTTCATGTTATGTGAAATCTCAGAAATAACTCTATAATGTAAGTGAACTCATTGTGCCTGTCTGAATAAAAAACATGCTATACCTCTCAAAGATTTAAATTCAGTGAAACTTAACAAGGTAGTTCCATTTCTTAGTTGTGCCATGATGAAGAGTTTCACAGAGAAACCCCTACAATTTCTGTTACAAACATTTCAGGTGGTGCTTTGTTACACTTTCCCTGCAGCAGTCAATAAAAATCAACATGGACTCAGCAGTGCAGATCCTGACTTCCGAGCTTCAGCTGCTGATGGAAAGCATACATGATCTAACGTGCTGGACACGGGGACCAGACGACACTTGTTCCTTTCTTCTGACTGCACTGCAAGGGCACTGACCTCTGTCAGAAAGGCAGGACAGAAACTCAGGGTTCATAACATTTTAAACTGCTGCAATAAGATTTGACGGTGTTCATCTGTCACAGCCAGAAGCTTGTTTTCACTGTCATAGTAGTTCGGCTGTCCAACAATACCAAGGGATTGAGCCTAAAGCTGTCTACCCCAGTCACTGGCACAGAGGAGTAATCACAGGGAGGCATTGTGTTGGGTGTGTGTGGTGGGGTTTTGGTAGCAGGGGAGGGGCTACAGGGGTGGCTCCTGTGAGAAGCTGCTAGAATCTTCCCCGGCTCCAAGTCGGACCCGCCTCTGGCCAAGGCTGAGCCCATCAATGACGGTGGTAGCACCTCTGGGATAACGTATTTAAGAAGGGGAAAAAAGACTGCTGGGAAAAAACCCTGCAGCAGAGAGAGGAGTGGGATGTGAGAGAAGCAACCGTGCAGACACCGAGGTCAGTGTGGAAGGAGAGGGAGGAGGTGTGCCAGAGCAGAGGTTCCCCTGCAGCCCGTTGTGAGATGGCAGGCTGTCCCCCTGCAGCCCATGGAGGTTAAGGGTTCAGCAGAGATTCCCCTGCAGCCCGTGGAGGACCCCACGCTGGAGCAGGTGGCTGGGCCCAGAGAAGGTCGTGACTCCGTGGGAAAGCCCACACTGGAGCAGTTCAGGGAGGACTGCAGTGCGTGGAAAGGACTTGAGTTGGAGAAAATCATGGGGGGCTGACCCCTGTGAGAGGGACCCCACGCTGGAGCAGGGGAAGAGTGTGAGGAGCCCTCCCCCTGTGGAAGGAGCAGCAGAGACAATGTGGGATGAACTGACCGCAACCCCCATTCCCGCCCCTGTGCCGCTGCAGGGGGAAGGTGTGTTTTTAAGATATGGTTCTATTTCTCATTATCCTACTCTGATTTGATTGGTAACAAATTAAATTGATTTCTTTTTCCCCAAGTCGAGTCTGTTTTGCCTGTGACCATAATTGGTGAGTGATCCCTGCCTGGCCTTGTCTTGACTCACAAGCCTTTCATTATATTTTCTCCTCCCCATCCCACCAGGGAAGACGAGTGAGCGAGTGGCTGCGTGGTGCTTTGTTCCCGGCTGGGCCTAAACAACAGACATCTTTTCTCCTCATCCTGGGACTAAAGAACTAACTTTTTATCTTACTGAAAGAGCTTATAAATTTGTAAAAATTAATACATCTGAGCAGAACAATATACCAATCATTTAAACTTGCTTTTATTCTCTTTTTAAGACAGACTGTCAATGACTTCCTGAAAAGTTTGTGTGCCTCTGGATCAGCAGTTTCCATCAACAAATCTCACCCATCTTTCCTTGTGATTTCTCATCAATTCTCTTTGACATCAAATGCTTTGACCAAACTTCTCGGAACTAGGTGTTGTCAGATTGTTCCTCTGAATTTATGATTTCTTATTTTGTATCACATTAATTACTTTTCTGCTCAAATGGATTTTATCACCGAAGTGCAACATGAGTAAGAATGTAGTTTCATTTACTTCTCCAAGGGTAAAGGTGATTTCCAAATCACCATTGTTGCAGTCGTTATATAAATCCATGAAAATATCTTCTTGTTCTGCACCTTAAAATAGGACTGATCTAGAATACTTATTCTATGTTTCTCAGAATGCATTACCCAAAGGATTGGTTCTTGGAGAACAAAAAAACAGTTTAGTAAGCATGACTGCAATGCCATTGATTTAAACCAGTTATTTCCTCATTCATCTTTGTGATGTATTACTCTCCGAGAGGCAACAATTAAAGCAAAATGTTTTGATTTTCTGGCAAATATAATTATGTATACATCGGTATTTTTGGGGACTGCTAGCAAAACAAAAGTTCAGTCTTCAAAAATTCTATGTTGTGAAATATGATCCAGTATTTAAAGACCCATTGAACAGAAGAAAAATTTAGATTGATCCTTCTCCCCTGTCCGTCTCCCGCAAGCTTTTAGGGTCATACATAGTTCACAAATGGTGATCCTGACAACAGTGTTTCTTTAGGAGAGTCAGGATGGGAGTCAACCTCTTCAGCTTTATCACATTTCCTGTATTATGTTTAATGCCATAGACAATTTCATAATTCCTTTTTTCATTAGAATGAAGACATACATATATCCTAGCCTGGCTAAAAAGCTTGGATTCTCATTAAATATTCTTCTGTCTGGATTATTTTCCCTGAGTTATTTTATTACTTTGGTTGCTTTTGTCTTCATTTGCATTCAACTTGTGCAAGAAGTTATATAGCCAGCTGCATGGTACTGCTTCTAGTTCATATGCTTGATTTCAAAGATCTCTGGCTTGATTTTAACTTCTCATTTAAAGAAATTTCTGATTATATATTTCCCCAGTTTAAGCTTATTATACATGTAACTTTTATGCACATGAGCTGGGCCATATAGTTCTCTGGTATACCCTACAATCTCAGAGGTAAATATGTGCAAAAACGCTTTCAGTATCAAGGCTAATGTCTCTTAGCACATTCAAAGTCAATCACGCCAATGAAAATACATGTGATTCAGTTCCAGATAACTTCACGTCCTTAGTGAGGTGTCTTGTAGTTACATTGACAACTGAATGTTCTGACTACTATCAGATGGGCCCACCACCTTTAGTTAACCCAAATGTGGGGTGCCTACTTGAAGATGCCTCAAAGACTTAGTTTCAAAGGATGGGGGAAGGAATCTTTGAAAATGAGGTATTTTAAAAAATGTTATATCCAGGCAATAGAAATCACCTATGTATCCTGAAAATGTAATTTATTTTGTTGTTATGTTTTGTTGCTTTTGTTAGATGGGACACCTGAAGGAGACCTTGTTTTGAGACATGTTCTACTCCTAGCAAACTTAGAAATATGAATGCTCTGTTACTGAGGTCAATGGAAGTTTTGCCATTCACTTCAGTGAAAGGAGAATAAAACACATTTATACATATATAATAAATACACACATATTTGCCCTTTAAGAATGAATCTTCACTGATCTGAAATGCTAATGTAATGAAGGACTTGAATACATATCAATGTCCTAGTAACTTCCTCTCTGCCTTAAAGACTGATGAAATTCATTATGCTGAAAATCAGGTTAGAAGTTCAAAGTATCGACTTCACCTTGAGGCTTTCACAGCAATTGTATTATAATTATGCTTAGTCATATGCGGCTGTGGCCTAGATATGATGGACCCACCTTGTCTTTCATAGGATTGCTTCTAAGGTTGGTGGGAATGAGAGACTCATTTTTTTCTATTGAAAGCTCTTCTTCACTTGTTGTTTTCATATAACCTGAATGTTTTAATTGTTTACAGGCCTAACAAAGAGGATATGTGTCTAGAAAAATAAACAAACAAACAAACAGAAAAACCCTAATGAGGTTAAGATTGCTGTAGCAGTATGTAAAAAAACTGCAAAAGATGCCAAAGCACCTCTCTTAAAAAATTCCAAGCTTCAAATATCCAGTAATCCACTGTGACTTGCATTCACTGTGAAGAAAAGAGGCTGGGAACTTTGCCTATAATCCAGCAGAAGGGGTGCTTTGATTCTGTTTTGCACGTAGGCTGAAAGTAATAGCCTTTATAAAGGTAAAAATGATTGTTTGCAAATTTTGCACAACTCAGAAATATTTCAGATATAGCCATTTATTTTAATTGAATGGGATTTTTTTTATCCTTAAACAATAAACAAACAAACCTTGAAAAACAGAAGCTTGAAAAAAATATTTAGGTTTTCTGGTCATCTCATGGGATATAAAAGAAAACAGTGTTTCTCCTTTCCATTACTATAACTATCTTTACCATAATCCTTGCAAACAAATGCAAGAAGGCAAAAAAGTATGTAATCAACTGAGGTTAGTCTTCCAGCAGACTATCGCCTTATGTCCTAACCTTACCTATATGTGGTTTTGTTCAGAAAATATTTCAGTGAAGATTTTTTTTTTCCCTATCTTCATGGCACTATAAGTAAGGGTGTCCTAATCAGAACTGGAGCTATTTGATGCCACAGCAATAATAATTATCTAACTAATAATAACTCTAACGTACATGGAAGATTTTTCAGAGTTAAAAAGGGATATCGATAATGTCTGTAAAACTGTACATGTATGCCAAAGTAATGCCTACAAAATGCTATTAATTTCATACCATTTAAAGTTTATACAATGCTCTCATTAAATTAAGGTGGGGTTTTCATAGACTGGATCAACATATGAAATAATCAATATACCTAGTGTGCTAAGTTGTCTTTTTATTTTTTTGAGCATTTCACTGTTTAATCCATATTCATTCTTTTTGAGTCTTTTATATTTTTAGAAACTTTTTTTTTTTAGTTATTAAAAAGACAAATTAAAACATAAAGTTCTATTGTACAGTCTTCAAACCTACCTTAACATTCCATAGGGTGTAATAACACAACGGTGCATCAATCTGATTCAGTGAAACATTTGCTATCTATATTGGTTACAGGTTGGATGGGGCTTTGACCAACGTGATCTAGTGAAAGACGTCCTTGCCCATGGCAGGAGGGTTGGATGAGATAATCTTTAAAGGTCCTTTCCAACCCAAACCATTCTATGATTCTATGATTTTACGATTCTATAAAGATGTGCCTTCAAGCCATGTCAAACTCTGGAATCAACCATGCCCAATTTGTGTTGAATCTTACATGTAATGACAGCTGAAGTTAAGCAAGTCAAAGAGGAGATATTCTTTTATTAAAAATCCATTTACCTTTCTGCCTTAGTGCTGTGTGACAAAATCTCATGACAGTCTTTTAACCATTAAGAGTATAAAAAACACAAATAATTTTTAAACAGTGAGGTTTTAGAAGAGTCTGAATCTGCAACCATTTCTGAAGGATATTAATTCAGTTGGTATGAAATTGGCCAGAGCTGTGGGCCAGCTGCCGTCCACAATTTGCTTTGTAATCCAGTTTCCCCATTTGTCCAGGCTGGAAGATTACTGGAGTGTGATGCCTAGCAGTGGAAGTCAGGACATTTGTTGGAGCAGGGACAAATCCAAAGCATTTGAGTCATGCCCTGAGTGTCACCAGCGCAGTAACCGCATGAAGGAACCAGGAGAGTCTCCAACATCCCCCAGCTCAGATAAAGCCATAAGCGTAGTACTAGACATAGTGTAATGTACAGAGAGACATATAGAAAAAAAAAAGATTTTAATTCTTAAAACTACTTAACTCTAGCAATCCTAAAAATTTAAGGAATCTAAGGAAAAAAACCTACTGAAAATACCTAATATGGAACTTTCCCTTAAAAAACAAGAAAAAGATAAAAAAAGAGCTTAATTCTGCGTTGTCTTCAACACTGACATTTCAGGTCACGGCTCTGCTGAGCAAGATGCAGCAAAACACTGAGTTGGCTTAAGGTAGTGCTGGAAGCAAAATATACTTCACCTTGGTTGCCCCACTGTATTGATGCAGTTTTACTGCTTGTGGACAAGGCATTTCTGCCTTGTCCTTGAGCCCCAGTATGGCCAGGCTGCTGCCTGTTTGGACAGATGTACATCATTCCCTACTGTGCTATAGATATGCCTTCAGGCTATAGTCTAAAAATTCTGGAATGGCAGGCTTAAACAATAAGACATTTTTAAAATTAATCATTCCTTGATTCATAATGCTCTTACTTAAGTCAGCTCTCTCTTCTCTTAGTTTTCCTTGGTGTTCAGAAGAAGATGGATTTAATATTTAACCTGGCATTTTGCAACAAATTAAAAAGTAGGTGCATGTTTTGAAGATGAAAGGATCAGCATGCAAGCTAGGTATTAGAATGATCTAAGATTATGATACCAGTGTGTATATGGGGGCAGTTCATGTAAATGGAAAACAAACTAGTGTGTTATTTCAACAACACGAATTGTCAGGAATGAAAAAAACTATTTGAGATAACAGATGATTACTAATATAACTATAATTTTCTTCTCCATAAAAGTCTGGTGTATTACCTCAGAGCACTTATGTAAAGAAAACAGTTCAGTTCGTCAATAAATTTCCTCAGTATTATGACTGCAAGGTCAGGTCCATTACCAGAGAAAGAAACATTTTGTTTGTAATAGATTCTTCTACAAATCACCATACCCATCCAATATGTCATATAAATTTAGTTAATATTTCTGTTTGGCCTCTGTTGCTTTGGGGAGAGTATTTTGGTTTGACAATGCAATACACATATAAGGTCATTGGACCTTTGCCTTCTTTTTTTCCCTAGAGCAGAAAACTTAAGAGATTTCTCATGCCCTAAGATATTCCTGAATTATGTTTGTTTAGTGCTCATACTTTTCAGTCAAGATCAAGGTGTCCTTTGATCAGTGATCAGATTGAGCTATTGTGAATGATGTCAGTGCCAGATTTTCAAAACAGAGTCGGGAAAATGCTTATGCATTGAAGACTTTCACACCTGATATGATAATAGATGCGGTTGTCAAGATGTTTATGCTTCTATGTCACTTAGTAACTAACTTGTTGATCAAATTGTTGTTAAAATTTGCTAGGCAGAATGCCATTCATCAATGGAATGAAATTGCCTCAAGAAGGATCTTGGGGAATCTCCTGTAATCTATGTTTCCTGGCAAAAAATAAAAAAAAATGTTTGAGTGGATTCAATGAGACTCATACCTAGAATTTTGTAGACTTGATCTGGGGTTAACAGTCTGCAAACTGGTGACATACAGTGCTAAGAAAACAGAGTATTGTGTTAGAAATCCTAATACCTGGCATGTTTATAAGTTTTACGTGATCAAATAATTGGACAGCATCTGTTAACAGTCCTTAAAACTAAACCAGAAAACTAAGATGCCAACTCTCACATCTGAATGCCCCTCACAGACAAGGGACACATTCTGATTTTCTTTTTCCTGACTTTAGCCCCCCAAATTACTAACTTTTGTCTTTGATGAGCTGCTTGGGAAAAGCAGCAGTACACAAGGAACTTTGCACCTTGCTTTTGGAAGTTGGAAAATGTGGGTCTGCAAGCCCTGAAACAGAGGGAGGAACTGAACCTTCTGATTTTCTCAGGAATACTCTTGCACTGATGTGTTGTAGGAAGGAGAGGCTATTGCCATCAAAGCCAGTTGAGTGAAGCCACCGAAATCTTGAGTTAGTGTTTAAAAAGAAGCACGGCCAGCAGGTCGAGGGAGGTGATTCTCCCCCTCTACTCTGCTCTTATGAGACTCCATCTGGAGTACTGCGTCGAGTTCTGGGGTCCACAGTACAAGAAATATCTCACCTGTGGAAAATGTTGCTATTTCAGTTATGAATATTAGAGTTTGGCATTTAATGGTGATGGATGAATGTATCAACATTTTTAGAGTGAATAAGTATACTTTTCTTTGAATCAATCATGTATTTAAATGTACATTAATGGTTTTTTAAAATATTATTTCACTGCATATGTGATATGTAGAATCTTCTCCTCATAGAAGCATACAGATAAAGAGAGCCACTGTGCCTTTACTTCTGTGGAATCTCACCAAAATACCAGGAACCCCATCACACGTAGCAGATGATCCTAGCAGAGCTCAGTGTGTTGGAGCCTCATATTTGTGAGAACATGATGTCTCCCATCAGGTGGAAAAGGTGCATGCATGTACGGTATGAAGATTGTGAGTGATTACAGTGTGACTGCATATGTTACATGCCAAATCACGTTATGGGCAAAAGGAAACACATCATAAACATATGGGAGCAAAGAATTTATTGTTAGTTCAATTGATGTTTTAGCAGTCTGATAGTCCAAGTCATCCCATTAATATAAAAATAGCTTCACTGATCATACAGCTGAAATTGGTACACAGAAAAAAAGCCTAGTATCTGCCCCTCCTCTCTGGTGTTGTGCTCACCCTTCATGGGCTCCTCTGGGTCCAAAGATGGACCTTCATTCCTCAAAAAGACAGGGGCACAGATGTTCCTGAGGAGTCATCAGCATCCATACTGAGGTCTCTGACAGGTGGCATTTGATGTTCATCGTGGGAGGTGTTCCTCCCTTTCCTCAGTTCAGAGTCCTCTTGGGCTTATTTTGAAATGCTTTCTTCTCACAGTCTACCTCCTTCTCAATGATTTCTAGCTAAAGTTGAAAAGTTGCAGTCTTTCCCTGCATCTGCTAACACAGCGACCACCAGAGTTTTTGAGACCTTTCTTGTATCTTGTAGTCACAGAGCTTAAACTAACCCAGGCTGGGCAACAGTCACCTGGCCACTAGACAATTGCTAAAACAAGTTAAAACCAGCCCAGGTGTAGGCAAGCTCAGACAGGTCCTGAGACCCTGCACTGTCAGGTCAATGCAAAGCCCGTGGCCTTTTTTACTAGTAATAGAAAAATTGTGTTTACTGGGCTGCACGTACTATTGCTTATTGTAGCAAATGTTTATTTTTATATAACTCGGAATTTTCAGTTATAAAACATTAGGTTGTGGGTGGATGTTTAAATAAATTGAAAAATACACACTAACCGTGTTTGCTTAATCTAAACCACTGTTTTAATGTTTATGTAAGAAAGACAGGTAGGTTGGCAAATCTAATTTTTTTGTATTTTTTCATTGTTAAAATAGCCATGATATTACGTATTTATACTCCTAGAAACTGGAGAACCTTTACACACATGCACAAATTTAATAGTTCTATATAAAGCAAAAACATTTTGAAGATGTGAACTGTGTGGTTGGCATAAAACTTTATTTTATATTTGCATGGAATATTTTGGTGGAGATTTACAGGCTAAGTATATTTTTAAAATGTTTTAGCTTTTTATTAATACAACTATTTTTAAGTGTAAGAGTGTGCTTCTTACACACTCTTAAAGGCTTGTATAAGTACAGTGAAATTAAGGATTAAACTAAAGTGTGCTTCATTATCTTTATATTTCAAAATAACACAAAAGATCCCTAGAAGATTTTGAAAAAAACTACAATTCTGTGTAGGCAGGTTCATTTATTTATAAATGATGTTTGCCTTTTAAATATTTGCCTAGGTGTCACATTTGTTGGCATAGAGTTCAAGCAAAACCAAGGATAGTGTCAGAGAAGACATTAACAGCTCTACATAAATGCACTTGAATACTGTTTTTAAAAAGGCCAAAATTGTTTCAGTTTCAACAAATTACAAATCTTACATTGAATCCTAAAATACATAAGTATTTGGAGGTTCATTTGCTCAATGAAACAACTCAAATTAATAAAACCTTCACAGTTCATAGCATGTAAACAGTTCCAAGATTGTATATTTTGTTTAAAAATTTTATATCATGGTGTTCAAATGTTCAGATTTTTCTGGTTTCTTTTAAAAATAAACAAGAAAACTTTTCAAGTGCATATATGCACCTACACACATGCACAAAATTCTATGGATAAATTAAACTGAACTATTGGTAAGGAATGGAAATGCATTACTTTAAGCACTGTTCTTACTGTTAAAACCATTAAAATGTAGCACTGAAATAACAGAATATATTTTGATCACCAAGACAGTGACCTACTATTTAATAAATTGCTTAACAGAAGAAGGAATCTAGACCAGCTTCAGCTGACTGGCCAGTAATTGACTGATATCCAGGCAAGTAACAAGGTCAGGTTACCTTCAAAATGCCTGGAGGTTTAAAAAAAAAAAAAAAAAAAAAAAAAAGAGAGAGAGAGAGAGAGAAAGAGAGGAAGGAATCAAGCTATTAAAAGAATATGAACTAAAATGTGCAATGTAAGGTTGACATACACAAAGTAGCTGATATGGTACGATGTGATAAAACTTGACACTAATCTCAGACAGAAAAAGTTTAATAAAATATTAAGATTCCTTCATTCATTTTAATTAATGTTTGCTTAAGTTTTTTCTGTGATTCTTTTTCTTTGCTTATTACTAGGGCTTGGAGTAAGCAAAATATGTTAGTTACAAATCCAATTAGAGATGTGAGAACAGCTAGCTTGGCAAATGGAGCAACAAATCAGACTCTGTAGCATAAAACTCTGGGTTAAAGCAGAATAGTGTAATGACTTAGGGGAAAGTAAACATATTAAGTAATAATAAAACATATCATAATATAATATCTATTACATAAACCAAAAGACAGTTGCATCATATCTGAAAGAAATGTAGCACCATTATTAATCACACCCAATTCTTTTCACAAATGGGTTATATGATTTATGGAAACCATCAACCAATGTATAAATCAGTAACATAGGTATAATTCATATTCATAACTTATAAATCAGTTAAATGATTTCTAGAAATACATGATTTATAAACCTATCATATGATTTAGTGTAGGTGTCAGTCCACTGTTAAGAAAATCTAAGATGTAACTGTATGTCTTCTTAAGACTAGCTTTTAAAGTACTTGTTTAAATGGCCACAAGCACATTACATGGAACAGCAGTATTAATACCTGCTCCCATCCTAGATTGTGGAAACCCTGTGCAAAACTCTCACCTACAGAAATAATTCCAGTTACTGTGAGAAAAAGCTAATTCGATAATGTGGACGGTGAGGTTCACGTTATGCCTCTAAGTCAAAAGTACTTCTCTCCAAAAATTAGAATTAGGCGAAATGTGTTATACTTAAGGGCAGGGCTGCCATCCAGAGGGACCCAAATAGGCTAGAAGAAAGGACCAGCAGGAACCTCATGAAACACAGGAAGGAAAACTGCAAAAAGTGCTTCACTTGAACAGACTAATCCCCTGCAAAGGCTGGGGACTGGCTGGCTAGGCAGCAACTCTGACAAAAAACACTTGACAGTCTCAGTGGACAGTAGGCTACAAATAAGTCATTAGTCACCTTCTTTTGTAGTGATGAAAGTGTTACGATCCAGACCAGACAGACCAGAGTGTCGTAGAGGTTCTGGGATCCTCCCGGGCTAAATTAAGGTGAAGCGACACCAAACGATCACTTTGAATACTTTATTTGAACAATCTAAACTCTGGAAGGTGTAACGGTGGGCAGCGTGGGTTCCAGCAAAATGTTCACAAGAACAGTGGAAAGAGAGGAAAGAGAAGGGAAAAAGAAAAGAGAGAGTCACCACCCTTGGATCCCGCGGCATCAATGACAAGCATGGCAATCCTCTGGTGATGGGCGCGCGCAATCTGGCTCTTTTCCATTGTGCCTTTTATAGTCTAATCTCTGCCCTCAGTCACACCTCTTGAAGACTTATATGGGTTCATTCTAGACAGTTCTCAACATATATGGTGGCATTCCGGATGGTTCTTCACCTACTGAGCATGTGCGGCTTATTGGGGTGGTGGTCTTAGGGACTTGCCAGGAGCTGTGAGCTCCTTCCTCAAATAAACTTTGTGTGACCCCTGGCCACGTTGCCATGCAGGGTGTGCCAGAACACCGGACGGCGCACCCTCCGGCACGCCCCCTGTGTCCATGCCAACCGACTTCTTACTGAGGTCCCTAGTTGCTATGCGGACCGTTTGCTACAATGTTTGAGACGTTGACAGGCGTTAGCTCTTTCAGTCCCTCACAGAAGGCAAACAGCATACTGGGCTATATCAACAGGAGTGCAGCCGGTAGATTGAGGGAAGTGATTATTCCTCTTTACTTGATGCTTCCTGTATCTGGAATACTGTGCCCAGTTTTGGGTCCTCCAGGAGCGATGTTGATGAATTTGAGTGAGTTCAATGGAGATGAACCATCAACCAAGATGGTCAGGAACTGGAGCACTTGCACTGTGAGGAGAGGCTGAGTGTGACTTGCACAGGCTGGAGAAGAGATGACTTTTGGTGGCAGGGAGTAGGGGTGCTAACAGCCACCTGCTAGTGCCTATGAGGGGGTTTTCAAGAAGACCAAGATAGGCTTCGTATTGAGGTACACAGCAGGAAAACTAGAGACAACAGTCACAAATTGAAACAGAGAAAGTTCTGACTAGATATAAAGGGGAATAAAAACTAACGCTGTGCGAGTAGCTATGCATGGCTACAGGTTCCTTAGAGAGGTTGTGGAATCTCCATGCCTGGAGGTTTTCAAGACTGAAATGGACAAAGCCCTGAGCATCTTGGTGTGAATTCAGAGATGTCCCTGCTTTGAGCATGAGATTGGACTAGAGAAATGCCAAGGGCCCTTAAAACCCCAGTGTTTTGATGACCTATGATTCTATGTTTTTTTCTCTGTTTTGAAATGTTTCAGTATTCAGTATTTCTTTTGTTCTGCAGTAGGATAGAAATTAAAGTGTTATTCCAGAGAGGCAAATAGACCAATAGTTAGGTACCATACTGTCTCCAGGCTCTTTGGTGACCAACATCACTTTAGATCTTGGGATCTGTTATGCCAGGGATGAAACAAGGATTAGAGTTATAAATGGCAAGGATATTTTAGTAAGGTTATGTAAATATACCAGTTTGATGTTGCAAAAGCAAGCAGTGAAAAATGTGTAAACTCTTTAGTCCAAACGAAAAGAATAAAAATAATAAAAATATAATAACATATATATTCTTCACTGCAACACTAGAGGTTAATCAGGTTTAAGTGACTAGAGATTATTAAAAAGAAACTATAAAGTGAGAGTGTAGACTGGACCAGGCACAGGCCAATAACAAGAATTAATTCTGCAGTTGACAGCTTTGGCTGGGATTGGGTTTAGGCAAGTAGAGGCCAATGAGTTATTTTTAGGTTTTGATTCAGCAGAGATCATCAAGGAAAGATAAAGAGTTATGAGCTCACAGTCTAAGTGTATGTTTGAGACAGAGGTCATAGGGGCTGTAGTAATTCTGAGTCTGCTTTGGGTCCTTCAGTCTAGCTTTATTGAGGGTTGATGCAAACAAGGACCATAAGAGCAGTTTAAGGGTGTACTTCCGGTTTGAATGAAACTAGCTATCAGGATAAATATGGATTTAGAGTTCAGTTTAGAGTATGAGCCAACAGGAATAGATGAGATGGATTTATTACCTTTTGAAGGCTAAATTGAATACTGACCCAAACAGAAATAATCCATAAAAATGCAGTTCTGGAGGGGGCAGAATTGCTCTTTATCAGGTTTCTAAGATGATATTAAGAACTGAAGTCAAGTAAATTTGACCTTTGTACCAGACAAATTGACAGGAAATACAATAAAGACTGTAACTAATAAATATATGGATAAATGTGATATATTGTAGATTCGGATGATACAGAGTTCTTTTTTAAAAGGCTTTCAACAAAGTCTTTTTTCTGAAGGCTCTTAAAGAAACTAAACTGTCATGGTATAAAAGGGAAAGGGAACTATAAAAAGGAGAGCTACATGGGAATTTTGTTTTTCAAAATCTGAAAGGAAGACAGCTAAAAGAGTAAAATCTCTGCAGACACAATGGAGACTACTTAAAGACACTGCCCTTTCTGTTCTGAAGAATACATACTACCTATCAAACAAAGACTTGAGAAAGTCCAGAAGGAATATGACAAGGGTAAGGGAGGTCATTAGAAGCAAGAAAAGCTTTCAGAAAACCTTCTTTCTATCCAAATGAGAAAAAAAAAAATCATAAACTTTAGTTGGAAAAAATAAGATGAACAATAAAAAATCACGGGATGTGCTCAGGTTATATAGCAGTCACTCATGCTAACATATGGCTTTCTACAGCTGAGGTGTATGGTTAAACTCTGCCTAGATTCTGCTCAAAATCACTGTCTCCTCATTACAATGTCTTCTGAAGTCACCCACTACAACTAGTAATGGCAAAAATTGTGTTTACTGTGCAATATGCTGAACTATTAATCACAGTGTGTAATCTCTCTCTTAATATCTCCCACTCAGTGGGGAGTAGAAACTGTTTGGTGACTGGGTTTTCTTGGGGTTTTGTTTTTTTTTTTAGAAGGAGTCCAGGGAAGGTGCAAGGAACTACAGACTTTTAAGTCAGATGTTTGTGCTTGAAGAACTAGAAGAAACTCTTTCTTAAAGGAGCATAAAATAGAAATCTTATGTATTTGGGAACAAACAACATGGTGTTTACAAAACCAAAAAATTGCTTCACAATTGATTGGAGTTCTTGAAAGAATGTTCTTATATTCTTAAAGACCTTTGTGGATTAATAATCTATTAAATGTGTTGTGGTTTAACCCCAGTCAGCAACTAAGCACCACGCAGCCGTTTCCTCCTCCCCCCTCCCAGTGGGGTGAGGAGGAGGAAAGGGAAAAAAAAAGTAAAACTCATGGGTTGAGATAAGAACAGTTTAATAACTAAAGTAAGATATAATATTAGCAATAGTAATAATGAAATATAATAATAATAATAGTAATGAAAAGAAATATAACAAAAAAAGGGGGGCGGGGAGGAAAAAAGACAGTGATGCACAATGCAATTGCTCGCCACCCACTGACCGATGCCCAGTTAGTTCTCGAGCCGCGATCCGTGCCTCCTGGCCAACTCCCCCCTGTTTTTACACTGGACATGACGTTCCATGGTATGGAATACCCCTTTGGCTAGTTCAGGTCGGCTGCCCCGGCTGTGCTCCCTCCCAGCTTCTTGCACACCTGCTTGCTGGCAGAGCATGGGAGACTGAAAAGTCCTTGGCTTAAGATAAGCGCTACTTAGCAACAACTAAACCATCAGAGTGTTATCAACATCATTCTCTCACTAAATCCAAAACACAGCACTGTACCAGCTACTAAGAAGAGAGTTAACTCTGTCCCAGCCGAAACCAGGACAAAATGGTAAGAGAGAGGAAGTAAGAATCAACAAGTATCTTGCACAAAGGAAGAGTTTTACAGGAATCTAGGATATCAGGAGAGCTTTTTAACACATTGATTTGGAGAAGTTTGGAAAGTGAGAAAATAAGTTTGCTGATGATAGGAAGTTATTCTGGAAAAGTTAAATCTGAAGAATAAGATTTGATAATGCAGCGTATCTGAGAGATAAAGTGCTAGTCAGAATTCAAAGTTGATACATGCAGAAGTAATACAATCTATTTGCCTTTTGACTGCTAGGTAAGAAAAATGTTCAGTATTCAGAAAGAAAGGCAGGCTTTAAAGAAGTTATATGTACTCAGGAAAGACTTAAAAATGCAATTGCATGTATTTTTTCTGAAAACATCATCTCCCTGATTAGAAGAGACCAAAATGGAAAATAGAATTCTGCGAATGATTATGGAAGAAATAAAGAATAAAGAACATCAGTATGACATAGTATTCCTGTATTTGGAATACGATATGCAGTTATAATTATACCATCAGAAGACCATATTTTAAGATTCAGACTAAGGAAGTAGGATGATCAGATGTGTGCAACATCATCTTTACATGAAAAGAACTCTTCAACCTAGAAAAGATGTAGTTGAATGGTGGCATGAAAAAGACAATCTAATAACAAATTTTACTAAAAAGGTAAAAGGAAGAAACTTCTCACTCTGTAAAAAAAAGTTAGCACCTAATGAAATTATGTAGCAGCATATTTAGAACAAAACAGCCATTTTCTTTCACACTATGCTAACCATATCTTGGACCCTTTTGCTACTGTTCTCTCAAAGTCAAAGTATAAATAGGCACTCCCATTGATGGACTAGCAGCAACTTTCAGAAGAGGAAGTTCATAATCTGTTATTTGACAGAAGGTGGGAAGGCATAGCAGAAGGAGGATCCCTCTTAATGATCTGTTAACAACCATGAACAGTGATAGGATTTTAGACTAGACAAAGATTTGGGCTAGACAGACATTATTTCTTTAGCATAGATCTGTAGTCTAAACTTCATAGCACTTTCATGGGAAAAAATGTCAAAACAAAGCTCCACAGAACAAGCACAGGATTTCATGTAAGCTAAATTTAACCATTTAAAAACTATAGCATAGTTTAACCTAGGCATCTAGATTCTTTCTGGAGTCATTTGGGAGAAAAAGTACCTCCAGGCCAGAGGAAGCTATGTCACTTTTCTTACTATGGGTATGTACCTTGGAAAGGGATTAATTCAACTATCTACCTTTCTTTTAATTTTTTAAATGTGATGGGATGAATATTTTTAATATCTAAAATATTTTTAAGGTCTGCTATTTTTGGGAGGGCTTTATATTCTTTAATTGGGACCCTGACAAAGGAAGTTCAATTGTTGATGCCATCCCAACAATACCAGCCTGAGATCCATATGCTTTCCAGGATTTTATCTAGTAACAGGAGATTTTTATTTTCAATGCAAACACAACAAAAGCAAACAAGATGTGCCAAAGCTTGGGATTTGACTAACAACTGCTACAGTGTTCTTCAAACAATAGTTTTCCATTGTTCTGAAAAGTTGTTTTTAAGGAACTGAACTAAGCTACTTCCAAATGATTCACAGTAATTAATGTGTACTGACAACCGTTTGGCTACTGTATTAAACAGTTGTTCAGCAGCTGAAGATGTTTCTCCTGTACTTCAGGAAGTGTTGTTGCATTTTCATTCGACAGTGACTGAATGGAAAACAAAACCTTTTCTTAGCTTGAAACTATGAACATTAGATTTCCACTATCATCACCATCTAAATATCCAATTACACCTAAATTCTTCTTTAGCATCCAAATTCTTTTTTGATTCATTTGTTTTTACTCTGATCCTGAACCAATTTAAAGGAATTTTGATTCAGGTCCTTCAAAGCTCAATTATTTCTATTTTACATACTTAATCTTAGCTTGAACTGAGAAATACCACCATCGCTGTTTTACAGATAAACTGTCAGGAAGGAGTGTCTTTACTTGTATAAAGATCCTCACGCAGCAATCTTTCTCACACATCCTAGGGTAATGTTTGAAATAATCTACTATTCATTCTTTTTTGGTAAGCCTGTAAAAGCTTCAGTCCATCAAAACATGTGAATGAGTGTCCCTTTTCAATTATACAATCATCTGAAACACTAGTGTTTTAAAGGCCAGTTTTGATCAAGGAAGGGATGTATTTGTTTAAAGGCTTTTGGGGCCAGATTTTAGTATGACTGCAATACATAGTGGGTGAACTGGCTTATTTGATAAGACATAGTTATTTTAAAATTAAACCCTTACACTTTCATGTTATTATACTACTGATATTCCTGATATTTTCAACTGTAATTCCTCACAGATGTATTGTTGAAACCAAAAGTTGTACTCTGTTCTGAGTCTGGTTTTGCTAAAGAGTATAACTGTTATATAACTGGTTTATGTTCCTAAAAAGTCTCCCAGAGTAAAAACATTTTTAAAAAAAATTGTATTCTTTTGTTCTAATTCAATGAATGCCTTATGTAGTAGTTGTTCTGATTATTAATACTAGTTTGCCACTGGAATCAGTATGCCTGGATTTATTTGGAATAGTTTTAGGCATTTTTTTAAATTGTATTTTAGAAAATGTAATGAATGACCTTCCTTGTGTTACCTTATAAAAAAATAGAACTGTTGTATTGCTTTTTTAAAGCTGTTGATCCTAGAAGCATGTGGAGAAATTACACAGTACAAGCTTTGTACTTCATCACGTCATCAGAATAACGAAATAGTGCATCAGGCATTCAACCAGCATTGCAATCCAATTGCAATCCAATTGTAAATCCAAACAGCTACACCTTGGGTGTGCTGACTCAACTTCTATAGTGAAGGATGGAAGCAGAAGATGATAACTTATATATTAAAATCAGAACATGCTGCAATTAGTGGAGAATAAGCAAAATAAAAAATTTCTTTCCAGTTTAAAAAATGTGCACAATTTCAAAAGAGAAAATGAAAGAGGATGCAACTGAGTTGTTAAAAAACAATTAACCATGCCATCAGCTTTTCAGGTTAAACATGTTAAGAAAGACTACTTAAAAAACAGGAACTGATTTCAAGTTTTCTATTTAATACAGTCCAGATGGGAAAACACAGGAGAGTTTGTAAATAAAGGGGAACATGCTGGGGCAGAAAAAGAAAGACAATCATAGCTTTTTTTACTGTAGTTAAGAAGTTTATTAGGCTTTTACTTGATTTGGTTGTTTGTTATAATTTAAGTTTTCCTTGTCTACACTAGTAAAAATTTTTTTTATTTGATTCTGTAAAGGCTTTACCTTTTCATTGTTAGACATTTTAATGTGTGACTGTCCTAAGCATAGTTTCAGTGAAGGAAACTTTATCTCGGATGACTATCAAACTATGGGACTATCAAAATGGGAATACATTCTAGGGTTTTTCCACTCAGTTAGCTTTGTTTGACTTCAAATGGTTAATGTCTTAGAAATTTTGGAAGTTAAAATGTTGGACCTGTAAGTAATACCTCACTGATTCCCAGCAGGAACTGTGAATAGCAGTCTTATACTGTTATTTAGCTACCGAATTTAGGTTGCATATTTTTTACAGTAAAGTTTTATACGGCTGTGTTAATCAATGAACTAAATTCCAACGATACTTTGCTATTCAGGTTTAGGTCTGGCTAAACTTATGACCTCTAGCCTAGCTGATTCTTTTGGGAACTCATTAACCTGTGTATCTAGAAATGCCTTTTATAGCAAATGTGACTGATTTGCACAACCTGCAGTTTTCCATATTCTTTTAAAGTATCAGAAGTTACCGGCAAAGCAGTTACCAGCAAAGACCCATGTGATTGATATTTTCAAATCTGTTTTCAAAGATAAGCAGATGGGAATTATGTAATTCTGTGGAAATCAGTGAACTGTAGGCTTCAGAGGGGTTATAAACTTGGATAGCTAATTGTGCATTATGGACTTACTGTATTTTTGCTGTCATAATGTGGGGAACTAGAGAACACAGGGACCTGAGAGCAAGTAACACATTTATCTACTGATTAATTAGTGTCTTGATCAATAAACTGGTTGAGCTGAATCTGAATAGTTTCTTGAAACATTACCAACCCAATAATACTTAACTGTCAAGATTAAAAAATCTGTTTGACAATCAGTTTTCATATTTAGACACTCAATCAAAATTTTAGGAAATTACATAACACCTGAAGGATACCAGAACAAATTCAATGATGCTGTATTTTACTCTGTTAAAATCAGTAAGACCTGGTAAATTCAGTAAGGTTAATGAACTTGAACTTAAGTAGGAAGAAAAGTAGAAAGAAGTCTTTTACTTTATGATTAAAAAAATAATAAAGCCACAGAAACTTGTCATAAAAACATCTCCAGTTTATTCTATTTAATAGGCTAAAATGAACTATCATAATGAATTATATAAGAAAGAAATTCTAATCTACTGAAATTAAAGTGAGATTTAGTTGCCCTCTGCTGAGGACAAAATTTTATTCCTAAGTCGCAGTTAACACTTGTGAATGTGTTTATCCACTCACAGGAGTAGATTTGTAAAAAATCTTGCCATTCTTTTGAGAGTCCAGTGAGGCAGTTCTCACGGCTAATGAGTAGTCACCCTCCCTTAGTTTCAGTGTTACCCAAAAGCACAGATTTATTTTTTTCATCAACCTAATTCTAATAAATGTGAAGGGTAGATTGCTTTAGGTTCTACTTTCTAGGTATGAGAAAGGACAGAAATTCAATTAAGTTCCCAATTATATGCCCTGCCTTTTTTGTTGTTTTTCAGTTTTTCATTAAAATGGTTATTTTAGGACATGTTGTAAAAATACTACTACTACTACCACCACCACCATCACCACTACTACCACTACTATTACTAAACAGTGAAAAAAGTAAGTTTAAATTCAAGAAAACTCAAAACTGTAGAGAAGAAAAAGACCTACACCAATGTATATTCTCTCAAAAAATATTTTCTAGCTTTTGATCACTGATCACTTTTTTAATTACCTTAGGACCTGAGAATTCCACTGGGGAACCGAGTGTTAGACATGTTAAGTGTGTTTAATAGCTTCTTCAAGATAAAAAATATCAGTGATACAACGGGTGCTTTTACTCCACACTTTGCTTAGGAGTAGAAAAGGCAGAATTTACAACACACTGATCTTGCTGTAGCCATAATTCATACAAAATACATATTTGTGCTAAAAATACTCAAACTCAAAATCAGCACTGAAAACCACCTCTTAATGATGATGCAGAGTATTACATGTTCAAGAATAATGTACGTGGCCAGCTGACAGTTATATGGCTGATAAACAGGAATGAGAGTATTTGGTACCCATCGTGTGGGCTGAGAAGCTGAAAAGTAGGGGGAATACTGTGTGCAGCATGCAGTTGGAGGCACTTTTGAGCCCTGGGGTGACAGTCTGCATGTGCTATCGGGGATCCCAAGATAATGACTCAACAGCACTTGTATCAAGCTGCTCTGAAAGTGCACTCAGTCTCACATAAATCAAAAACTTTTGACACTCTTTTGAACCCAGTATAGCTTTAAAGGCCTCAGAAAAGATTTTATGGGTTTGAATCCGCTTGCCAGTATGTATTGTGTCGGAGTTCTGGAGACCAGACAAAGTCTGTACTTCCAACTGAATTGGCAGTCAATTCCCTTTCTCTTCTGTTCAGTCATGAATGGTTGATTACTTAAAGTAATAAACAAAGGTGAGAGAGTTGTGCTATCAAAACTTGCAAACACTTGAAAAAAGTCATTTAACATTCTTGTGTTTTCTACATGATCCAAAATCAAAAAGTCTGATGTGGCATTAATCCATCTATTGGCAATAGAAAATATTAATACAGTCTTTTTTATGCTTACTGTGGTGGGTTGACCCTGGCTGGATGCCAGGTGCCCACCAAAGCCGCTCTATCACTCCCCTCCTCAGCTGAACAGGGGAGAGAAAATATAACAAGAGGCTCGTGGGTCGAGATAAGGACAGGGAGATCACTCAGCAATTACAGTCACGGGCAAAACAGACTCGACTTGGGGAAAAAATTAATTTAATTTATTACTAGTCAAATCAGAGCAGGATGATGAGAAATAAAACCAAATCTCAAAAACACCTTCCCCCCCACCCCTCCCTTCTTCCCGGGCTCAACTTTACTCCCCATTTTCTCTGCCTCCTCCCCCTCCAGCGGGACAGGGGGACGGGGAATGGGGGTTGCGGTCAGTTCATCGCACGTTGTTTCTGCCGCTCCTTCCTCCTCAGGGGGAGGACTCCTCACACTCTTCCCCTGCTCCAGTGTGGGGTCCCTCCCACAGGAGACAGTCCTCCACGAACTTCTCCAATGTGAGTCCTTCCCACGGGCTGCAGTTCTTCATGAACTGCTCCATCGTGGGTCCCTTCCACGGGGTGCAGTCCTTCAGGAACAGACTGCTCCGGCGTGGGTCCCCCATGGGGTCACAAGTCCTGCCAGCAAACCTGCTTCACCGTGGGCTCCTCTCTCCACGGGGCCACAGGTCCTGCCAGGAGCCTGCTCCAACGCGGGCTTCCCACAGGGTCACAGCCTCCTTCAGGGCACATCTACCTGCTCCGGCGTGGGGTCCACCATGGGCTGCAGGTGGATATCTGCTCCACCGTGGACCTCCATGGGCTGCAGGGGGACAGCCTGCCTAAACATGGTCTTCACCATGGGCTGCAGTAGAATCTTTGCTCCAGCAGAACACCTCCTCCCCCTCCTTCTTCACTGACCTTGGTGTCTGCGGAGTTGTTCCTCTCACATATTCTCACTCCTCTCTCTGGCTGCAATTGCTGCTGCGCAGCAACTTTTTCCTCTTCTTAAATATGCTATCCCAGAGGTGCTACCACCATTGCTGATGGGCTCGGCCTTGGCCAGCAGCGGGTCCGTCTTGGAGCTGGCTGGCTTTGGCTCTATTGGACATGGGGGAAGCTTCTGGCATCTTCTCACAGAAGCCACCCGTGTAGCCCCCCCACGACCAAAACCTTGCCATGCAAACCCAATACCCTCAGCTATGAAAGAAATTGGCAAAATCATATCCATCTGAGTGCTACATTCTTGTGTCCATAGCGTGTGTGACTACTTTGAACTTTGCTTTAGGGGAAAGCTTAGCTAATGAAGCTTGCTTACACAAAAGGAAGTAAAATTCTTGACATTAGTACAAGAAGGGGGGTGGAAGGAAAATTGATCTTGTCTATATACTGTATAGATGGGAAGAAAAAGATCCACTCATCACTTTCAAGTTAACATTATATAAAGTGAATGTAGCTTTCTGGATGTTAAACAGAGATACCAAGGCACCCATAAATTGTATGAAACCTAAGTGACTACGGTCAAAATTAAATGTCAATACTATTAGAAATCCAAAAGGTTGTGTAAACCATACAAAAAGCCATTGTGGTGGGCCCTTAAGGTAGTGTTGTCAAGGATTGCCTGGCATACTTGTACGACTTTTTGTTTGAAGTGGGCAGTAGTGTGAATTATTAGGATATTACAGTTTGAGATAGAAATCTGACCACTAGAAGTATGATGGTCCTAAATGTATTGGAAATCAGTATTTAAACAAGGTGAGTGGGGAGATTGTGCCATCACTTTGTTAGTAGGCTTAACCTCTGGCATCTCCCTGCTTGTACACCACAGAGGTCCAAAATTACAAATGTGCAATGTGAAGGTATTTAGCATTAAAGTGGGATGTGAGGTACTTGTGCTAAGCCATCACTGATTTCAGACTCTGTATTTGGAAAAATCCAGACACTCCATAAACCACCAAAGCTTAATCCTTTCCTGGACAATGAAGAAGGAAATCATAGAAGCCAGATTTAGTAAATGAATTCTCAACACCAGAAATGTTTCTTTCTGTTGTGGTTTAACCCCAGCTGGCAACTAAGCACCACACAGCTGCTTGCTCATTCCCCCCATGGAGGGATAGAGGGGAGAATCAGAAGAGTGAAAATGAGAAAACTCGTGGGTTGAGATAAAGACAGTTTAATAGGGAAAGCAAAAGCCACGCACACAAGCAAAGCAAAACAAGGAATTCATTCACCACTTCCCATCGGCAAGCAGGTGTTCAGCCATCTCCAGGAAAGCAGGGCTCCATCACACGTAATGGTTACTTGGGAAGACAAACGCCATCACTCCAAACATCCCCCCCTTCCTTCTTCTTTCCCCCAGGTTTATATACTGAACATGACATCATATGGTATGGAATATCCCTTTGGTCAGCTGGGGTCAGCTGTCCCAGCTGTGTCCCCTCCCAGCCTCTTGTGCACCCCCAGCCTACTTGCTGGTGGGGTGGTATGAGAGGCAGAAAAGGCCTTGACTCTGTGTAAGCACTGCTCAACAGTAACTAAAACATCCCTGTATGATCGACACTGTTTCCAGCACAAATCCAAAACATAGCCCATACTAGCTACTATGAAGAAAATTAACTCTATCCCAGCCAAAACCAGCACTTTCAACTCACTCAAAACATGTATAGAGTCACAGGATCATGTGACAGGTCCAACATCCTGTTTGAAGTATGTCTTTAGAGCAGGGTGCTCAGGGTAATGTCCAGTCAAGTGTTGAATATCTCCGGGGTGGAACATACCCAGCATCTCTGAGCACCTTTTCCACTGTTTGACAACCTACATAATGGAAAACATTCTTCCCTATACCAGGGCATAATTTCCCAACTTTCAACTTATGTCCATTGCTTCTTGTCCTTTCATTATGTATCTCTGAACAGTCTGGTTCCAGCCTCTCTTCACCCTCCTTTTGAGTAGCTGTGGATATATATTTAAAAAAAAAAATTGTATAGAGATATATATACACATATATGAACTGAATACTCTGGATACTCTGAACTGGATACTCTCTGTGCCTATCTCAGCTTGTGATTCTATCACTAAATTCTTCACACTGATTGGGGGTCCATGCAAGCACAGAGACAGTACGAAGCAGAACTCTTTTATTAAGTAAGACCATTTTTCTGCGTTCTGCCTCTTTTCCTTTCCTCTCTTTTCCTCACACTCCATCATATGCCTGTGTCACCTGCAGGGTCTTGGCTTTTTTTCTAAATCAGTGTTCCAGCAGAAAAATGAGAGACAAAGTCAACAGCTTTAGACTGCATTTTGTTGGCCTCATGGTAATAATCCTTCAATGAGACCATGAGCAGCTTTTCTCGGCAAGGCAGATGTCTTGAATGCAGTAGAATAGGCTGCCAGCCGGAAAAGAAAAAAAAAAAAAAAAAGACATATGTTCAACATGTAATACAAACTAGAGTTTGTAGTTTGATAATAGACAAATCTTTCATATTGAAGCCTCCGGAACTTTTATTTATGCATATGGCAGGTCCCTTAGTGGCATTATTTCCAACTATAATATTAGTGATTGGTGTTATCTCCAATTGCAATATTAACAATATATTTCGTGTAAGGAGACTGCCCACTGATTCTGCTTTAGCTCTTACATATTTTATGCACCTAATAGAGCAAATTAAGCAACATGCTTAACACCTGTAGTGCTCCTCTCCTCTCCTCTCCTCTCCTCTCCTCTCCTCTCCTCTCCTCTCCTCTCCTCTCCTCTCCTCTCCTCTCCTCTCCTCTCCTCTCCTCTCCTCTCCTCTCCTCTCCTCTCCTCTCCACTCCTGTAATATCATGGCTTATTTTATGTGTTTTTTGTTGAGTTTCCCAGTCGTATTGTTTGAACTTGATGAGGAGAGTCATCAATGGCAGTACTTGTGTTGATGCTTATGATTTGTTGCAAGGGCCCAATTTCCTCTGAGAAGATCAAGAACTTGAGTATCTTAATACGCATAGGCACCGATTTGAAACAGATAGTTATATTGATGTGCTGGAAGTAGAGAGCAGTGCTTTTTTATCTTGTAGAGAGAAATAGAAATCCTTGGATTTTTTCTGTTCTACTTGCTCTTAAAGCCTATAAATGAAAATAAAAGATAAAGAGTTTCATGTATAAAATTTCTTTATAAAAAGCCATCTGTACAAAATAAAGAAATTATTTGGCCCACAGTCTAAGTGCCTGCAATAAATTCTGAATGATCATTACAAGTTTACTCTTAGAGATAATTTAGGATGTTCAAAACAAGCAGTGGCACTCAGAGTCCTGACAATAATGCTAGCACTAATTGAAAGGCCATGTGCAATTACGTAACAATATATAATTGGACCATAAGTAGAGAGAGCTCAGAATTTTCCTCTGCAATCATCTGTCAGCAGAAGATATCTTTTAAATTTTAAATTTTCTTTGAGGAAAATCATTTTATCAGATAATGGATCTAGCAGAAAGCAACCAGGAAGCTGAAAAATACTGGTTCTGAAATGTGTTTTCTGTAACATTGTTTCCACCAAACAAAAGAATAAATAAATTAAATACGCTTGAATTCTGATCCTCATTTGGGATTGTTATTGTAATATGAAACTGGTAGAAAATAGAACCATATGATTGTGTCTAAAAGTTTATAGTGAGCATCTTTACTTTCTTAGTGGAAAACTGTGTAATCACTGTCTACATATTGCTAGCATTCTTCAAACATGTTTTAGTACCTTCCTCTCTTAATTTCTGGGTTTTTTTTTCTCTAAATTGTCATTATGACTTCATATGTGGTGACAAAAAAATTAATCTTAAAAAAATGTTCAGGTCTAGATAATGGTTTACTTAGAGTATGCTTTCCAGTTTTGTTTCTTTCTGAGCCAAGTTACAGTAGTGTAGAAGAACCAGATTTTTTTCCCCAGTATGTCTGGAGGCAAATCAGTGTTCTGAATAAGAGAAATGGATGTTTTTGATCTAATAAAATAGAACTGTTTTTCACAGAAGTGAGGATGAGTATCTCAATAACTGTGAAGGAATAACTGTAGAGCAAAGGGCAAGATCGTCTCATCATTTGCAATCCTTCGGGAATATCAGTCTCACTTAGATGAGCTGTTTGGACAAGCTCTGTAGCAAATTTGGGAATAAAACAAAAGGGAAGATATTTTACTCCTAAGAAAAGGTCAGGACATTTAATACAGTGGTAATAAAGGATGCATTATACTTTTCAGAGAAGCACAATTATTTTTAGTTCAAGGTGTGATATGTCAGGTGCATATCATCTTTTCTCACTCTGACTATTATACTGTACCAGAAATGCGCAAGACAGCTCCACTGTTCTCCTGATTACTGACAAGTTTTATTTCTTTATTTGACTTTACAGCAGTATTCACCATATTGTGGTTCTTTTGGGAGACAGAAGATGCACATCCTAATAACAATACTTCGGGGTTTTTACTGGAAATACCCCCACCCCCACCCCCGCCTTCCAACTTACATGATATTTTCATGTACTTTGAATGTATCACTTGGGTATAAAATTAAGAAGTGATGAATGAAGACAAATGGTACCATACAATATATACCACCATGCTGTAGATTATTTATGCTGTAACATTAAACATGTTCTTGTAAACCTAACAGACTCATAAAAGAATATGGAAGGCAATAGGTATGTATTTTCCACAAGAAAAAAGATCTATGAATGTTAGCTGTAATAACTTTTGAAAACATAAGGACATTGTTTTGTTTTTTTTTTTTAATTGAATTTACATATATTGCAGACTGTCACATCGGAGAGTATAGGAACTACAGCTTTTGAATTTAGAACTGCCCATGTTCTTTTCATGGTTTTCATGGTTTTGACTGTTTTACCATAACAAATGCTTTTAAAAAATTAAAAAGAGCAGAGGAAAGGATTGCTATAGTTAATAGGGGGGCAATGCTTTGTTTCAGAGAAGGAAAACTAGTGAAGCAGCTATTTTTAGATCTGAATCCAACTAATAGGAAAGAGCTGGCTGAGACTTGAGTGTGGAAGGTAGTTTGAGTGAAAGCCATCACAAAATATCAGAAAGCATTCTTCTAAGAAGGGGAAAGCATGAGAGAAGCATTGTGAGGAAGCTGGGCTTCCAAAAAACAGGCTTCAGCAAACTCAGATATGGAATGTAACCTAAGGAACATATTGCAGTATAATTAATATCAATTAATATCTAGAACAGACTGTTCAAAGTGCAACACTAAACTAGCCTGGTGTCAGAGAAACGCAGCAGCACTGAGAGAGACTCCTACACCAGAAAGGAGTTGCAGGAATGCTGGAAACTGGCACATGGCTAAGAATAATTCTGCAAAAGAATAGAACAAATTTATAGAGATAAAATTAGAAACAGTAGGGAGCAAAATTACCTAAAACTAGCAACAGACATAAAAAGCACCTAGGAATAAGTTCTGTAAGTGCATCAGAAATAAGACAAATTCAGTACTCATTTCTGAACAGAGTTTAGAAATGTCCTTTAAGGCTGTGTAATCATGCATTTGTATGCATATATTAGTATGAGGGACAAATTTATTCACTAGCAAATTGGAAGTCTTTCAGATGAACTAGCTCTAAGAGGGGCTGAAGCTGTAGGGTTTTTTTCCATTTAGCCCTTAGTGAGGATCTTATGTAATGAGCTTTTAAAACTGAGGCAAATTAGAGAAGGATCAAGGGAGGAGTGGCTTTTCCAAACAGTGAAACAACTCTGACTATATGATCTTATAATTCCTATACAACCAAATGACATGCAATATTATTGAGAAACACTAAAGTGTAAAAGGCAGTGGTGTAGATACAAACAGTTAAAAATATCTGCATCTACCACATCAGGATTGCAGTTTGTCAGTACAATGGGCACAGGAGAGGACAAAAAAATCCTTCCCCCACAAAGAACCTTTTGTTTTCTGCTTATCCACAATACTCAGTCATAGAACATCTAGTCACATGGCAAAATACCTTCTTCAAGCATTGACAGTTAATAGCTGGCTCATGCCCCAAAGAATGGGATTTTAAGTGCCTTACAAATATTAAATCCTACCTAATGTAAGTATAGATACACTTAATATCCATGTAACTGTCAATCTTATTCTGAATCTTGCTAGACCTTTTTGTTTATTCCATGTCTGGTTATTTTTGTCTTTGGATCTTCTTGTTTCTGGTAAAGTCATTAGAAGTAAAGCACAGATCCAAATATGAACTGTTGAAACTGTATGTTTGAGCTTGCAGTGACCTGTTATGCATTTGATATTAGGATTCAACTGCATAGCATACACTTGGAATTTCATATCATATTTCACTTGTAGATTGGCTTACAGATAAGGAAAAAAAACATTGTAGATCTTGTTCCAGTTCCTTTCAGAAAACAGAACTAGTGCTCACAGCTCAGTTAGTTACTTTTTTTTTTTATGCAGGATTTTTTCTAGAGTTAGAGGCACACAATAGCAATAAAGATTCTTAAAGCTAGCCAATTGCTACCCAAAATATCTTGAGTTTTACTGAAGACTCGTATGACTGAGCCAATCAGTTGTTGTATGACCCACCTTAGAGAACAAAAATGGAGCAAATTTTGTCTCTGTGACCAGTACAACTGAATTAAAGATCAGCAGCAATAAGTGAAACAGTCTTCTCAACACTGGTAAAAATTCGTTTCATTATAGTGCATTTATATTAATTTTATTCACTGTGTGATGGGACCCTGAAGCTGCTGTGAGCTTTGAGGTCAATGTCTGTAGATGACTTCTTATATTGCGCACAGCAAAACTACCATCAAGGCTTTAAGGTCAAAAATGTTTTTATTTTCATAGGTACAAGAGGGGCTTTTTAAAAGATTTTTTTTAAGACCAGGAGAATAAAAAGACAAGTTAGAAGATAAGATACAAGGGAAATGCTAACTCCATACAGTCTGTTCTGAGTTCTTGGAGGGAGGAAGCTGCCCAGAGGCCTGGTTGAAGTTGTTGGAAGATCTCCCTGCTCTCCAAAGTCTTCCCTCCTCATTTGGCTACAGGTTCACTGCTAGTGGCTGCTTGCATGTTCAGACCCCTGTTCCTCTCTCTGCCTGTTCCATCTCTACCCTCTCAAAGTTTTCAGGTCCAGCATCTGCTCAGATTCCCCTCGGGGAAGGCTCATGCTGCTAGAAGGTGCCACCACCTCTGGAGAGGAGCAGTCAGGATAGGGCAATCGGCAGCCTCATCCATTGCTACCCAGACACGTACTCTCAAAAGAGCATACCATGAGAAAATGAGAACATATGTCACCCCTCAGAGTTTGCATTGCTACCCCTCCAGACTTTAGTGGTATTCCAGTTAAAAGGAGCCAAGGATTTCATGTGGTATAAACAGGGCTTCCCTGTATAAGCAGAAGAAATGTCTTCAAACCAAAGTTAAATCCACTGAGCATTGCAAAAGGCTTGCAGTATTGCTGTTCAGACTTTAAAATATATTCATAGACTGATTCACTTCACTTTGATCTCATCTGGATTATTTCTATTACCTACAGCAGAGTTAGGTTAGCCTTTCAGTTGACAGAACTATTGTTTTCTCTTTCACAAGCCAGTTTATCCAGAAAGATATTTTTATAATACTTTTGCCTAATGAATTTTACTAAGTGATTAAGATTTGTTCTGTGAGCTGAAATAAATGAAAATTTTCTTTTCATATAATAGCTGTAATGAGAATCCTGCTCTGCCATATCACTATTAGGAGAGCAGTAATTACAAGATTTCTAACAACATTAGTGTTTGAGGCAAATGTCTTTCTAAAGAGGAAACAAGGTTAGGGGGAGCTCTGCTGGAAGTCCTTTTATTTGTCATGATGCCAAACATCAAACTATGAAATCATTTTGCTCTCATTCAACTTTTGCAAGAGATGTACTGTTTTCCATTGAGTTGTTTTCAAGTCAGTGGGGAAAAAGACAGATGACTTTATCAGCAGAGAAAGAGATGAAGAGAATTAAAGAAAATTTGACGAGGTGTAAACAAAGCAGCAGCTTGAGCTGGAGGGTGAACATGGTAGTGAGAAAAAGAACAATTTGCAAAAATAGCTTAAAAACTGTTAAGCATCAAAGCAAACAACAGGACATTTTTAAAGCTTATTTAAGCAATAAGCTAAAACGGTATTTAAGTGAAGACAACAAACAAAAATATTTCAACTTGAAAGCACTGTACAGTTGCTTCCTCACATTGCCCTCACACTGCTTCAGGGTTAACTCTAGCATCGTGCCAGAGATTCTACAGTACTCTTTTTTTGAAAGGTGTAAAAATGGAGCTTGTATATTTTAAGTGGCTTCATCTAGATTTTGAGTTATTAAAACAAGATTGGAAACAAATAGCTTGATGGGCTTTTAGTAGGCTGTAAATTTTGTTATTTTTGATGGAATGTGAATCGTAATAGCTTAAGTAGATGATTTCCCTTGATATATGTAGGTGTGCTATTCATTAGAACTGCCGAAGTAAAACAAAATTCGAGTTTGGCTAGACTGACACAGAAAAGTGTAAGTACTTTTAAAGATTAAAAGTATTTCCTACTTCTGTATCAAAAAATTTTGTTTCCAAGTAAGTCTAAATCCAGAAAAGGACACCATCCTATACCTTACTCTCCTTTCTCTTTACTACGAAATGGCTTATATCATTATATGTTACTATCTTCATATTTATCGAAAAAGATACAGCACACAACCATGCCTATATTTATAGGTACTCCTGTGTGTAACTTGTGTGGCTGGAGGAGTGAGGTAATATTTACAAGTCTTGATCCAAAGGCAGTTGGTTTTGAAATGAGCTACAGATTCAGCCCATGCTGACATTAGGATGATAACTCTTCCCACTGGAGAGAAAAGTAACTCTGCAGGACCAAGGATCTCTTTTAAATGTGGTTTGTTTGGGTTTCTTAGTATGTTTAACTTGAATATCTGGAACAATAGCATACATTTGTACCAGTGAGAGGGAACCCTCTTCTGGAATGGAGTACCTGTGATTTCTGTGAAGAGCAGAAACTATGGGACTGTCACCTTTGTGAAGTGGTATTTCAACACACTAACATTCAAAGGATACAGTATTAGAACATTTGAAAAGGTTCATATGGATACAAAAAACTGTCGTTGAATGGACAATCTTATTTAGACACGAAAAATGGGCAATTTTTGTTCAAATGCAGTGACTTTCATACAGCTACCTGTTTCAGAGTCACGTTACTCCTCTTTTTCCAACAAAAGCCTAGGCACTTGTCTTTTTAAGTGGACCATAATTTTTCTAATGTGTCCCAGCTCCAGAAACTTCAGAAGCAACTTTGTAAAAATATTCAGATTCCTCTTTGACAACTCGTCTCAATCTTTAGCTGTAAACCACTATATATTTTCTTCTTTTGTCCTTATTTTTCCAGAACTTAAGGAGTGTGCTTACTTCCAAAAAGATATCACACACGTTCAAAATGGGAATAACAGAAACTATTGCCAGAATACTGGTTTTAAACTGTATTTAGGCAATTAAATATCAATATCTAAAAAAAATAAATATAGCATAAAGTAGACAAGAAAAAGTCAGAAATTCTACATATAAAACTGAAAATAGTGTATAAGAAACCCCATTCATTTCTATGTCTGATTTTTAATATACTGGAATTTAGGAAAGAATTTTAGAACATCCACAGGAGGAAAACATATATAAAAGATTGTAAAGCCCAGAGTTAAGTTAAGACTTCACAGCTCTTCTGAACCTTACTAAAAATTAATAATAATGTGATGTTATTCACATTCCCTGAATATTTTAGCTTCACAAGAGATGTTAAATATTTTTCAGTTATTGTCAATTATTCTTTCTCTTTCATATATAGAATGTACAGAATAATGGATGGAATCTTAGAGTTGCTTTGGAGAGTAAGATATGCTGGTGTATAAGTCTCTGCACAGAACATGTGGAGTGACGTACAGTAACACCATCAAGGCAAAGTAATCTGAAAATATATTATTTATTGTACCCAGTTTATAGCCCAAGGAACTTAGAGATGTTATGATTTTGCAGAACAGTTAGTTACACAATAAAGGAACAGTTGAATTAGGAAGAATATTTTTTTCTTGTGATTTTTCTTCCTGAGTGCAAGGATCTAGGTAAGTCTGAAGTGTGGTGATAATTCATGTAAGTCCAGCTCAGAGAAGATGTCACAGTTTTCACAGAAGGGCAAGAATGAAAAAGCTGAAAGATCTTGTTGTGAAAGATCTTCAGCAGGTCTTTTCTTTTAAACTGTGTCAAGAAGAGCAGTAGTGATGGTGCTCCTGCCCATCAGGCCCAATAAGGGCCCGGGTTTTCAAATTCAGGACAGTCAGATGTAAGCCTTAGTAACAGCTGCAATGTAGTAGGAGTTACAGGTACATCCAATGGCAGCGGCAATTAATGAGAAAACTGATAAGGTAGCATGGAGTTAACTCCATGCCATGTCACACACAGGCACAGAAAAGGCTCATCTTTGTATCTTCCTCAAACTACTTGTCTTAGTCCCCCAAAATAGGATCCTAAACTTGTGCTTTTCCATGTCCTCACCTTGCTACTGTATCACCCTCAGCCTACCCTCCTAACTGCAAGCCCTCTCCCAGTTCCTCGGCTTCATGTTTTGTATCTCCAGCCGTACTGGTGTTGTTGTTTAAGCCCAGCTGGCAACTAAGCACCACGCGGCCGCTCGCTTGCTCTTCCCCCCCTGGTGGAATGGGGAGGAGAATCGGAAGAAAAAGGTAAAACCTCATGGGTTGAGATAAGGACAGTTTAATAGTACAACACAAGGAGATAAGAAGTAATACTAATACTAATAAAAGAATGTATAAAGCCAGTGATGCACAATGCAATTGCTCACCACCTGGAACCCGATGCTCAGCCGGTTCCCAAGCTGCAATCCCTCCTCCCCACCGCCAGCTCCCTCATTTATATATGGAGCATGACGTCATATGGTATCGAATATCCCCTTGGCTAGTTCAGGTCAGCTGTCCCAGCTGTGCCCCCCGCCAGCTTCTTGTGAAAATTAACTCTATCCCAGCCAAACCCAGGACAACTGGTTTTGATGGGATGCATGGGCAGGGTAGGGAATAGAGAATTCAATTCCCCACACTTCAGAGAACTTCCTCAAGAAGTGAGACATCCATTTTCTTTCCTTGTTCAAGATCATGCTTCGCTTCTTACCAAATGCCAAAAAAACTTTGGCTACAGATTAACCTGGTGGAATGCAGAGAGGCACGTGTTCCCTGTCAATCTGATCCCATAACATTGTGCTGAAAATAATTCAAGATTTACTGAGAAAGAAATGACAGAAAAGAGTGTGATTTCTTAGTCTAGCACTGAAGGCACTCAGCCGTCAGGGGGCAATTGTAACTACAGTTGCTCACAGGGTTGCATTTTACTCAGAGACTGAATAATTTAAATATAGATAGAGCTTTAGAAACAAGGACCAGAACTTCCTTCTCACAGAGAAGGCAGTGAAAAAGTCACACTTTACCTCTGTCTCTGTATACTCTGTAATATCAGATTTGTCCTTGCACGGCAGCATAGCTTGGAGAACTTCAGTACAGTCTATATATTGATGATAGGGTGCTTTTGAGAGATACGTGGGCTGGATCCCTGTTAGGTTTTTGATTGAACTGAACTCCTACTCCTAGACAAATTGTCTAAGGTATTACATAAAAGATAGACGGTGGCACTATGACAACCTTTTAGAAAAAATTAGCAACCACAGCTGCATTTTATAGGAGGCCTGAATGTATTCGACAGTCTCACAGCTCACCAGGCTGGGCTTCTCAAGGCGCTTCAGCAGAAGAATGTCAAATCTTCAAACTCACGCCAGGCCTATATAGGAAATATAGATTGACTTTTTCAGTACTTATGCACAGGCACAGAGGCAGAACCCAAGAAGTTAAGAGAAATTTAAAGTTTCATCTTACATACTTTGGAATGGGGTCTACTAAATTGCATTTAATTCCTGGTTTACATGAATAAAAAAAAGATGTGCAAAAGTATTTAGGAGTCTAATATGTCTCTGGGAGTCTGATTTCCCTTTGATTTCAATTGGAATTGTGGTATATATAAATAAGGATAGGGCACTCAAAAGTCTTTGTGGATTTGTTCCTTTCATCCTTTGCAGCATAATTTTTAAAGTGTAAGTAACAGTGTTTCTTTGTAATAAACTACTGAACTTTGAAAAGTTTCAAGTTTAAATTCCCTCACTGATACAGGATCCAGTGTTTTCAGATTACAGTGGAAAGGATGTTTTAATAGCTGCCAGCTTTGTTTATTCAGTCCTAGCTCTCAGAAGCAGCTGAATCTTTCTGCATGTTACTAGGAAGTTCAGCATTTGAAGACCTCACACCAAAGCCCAACTGCATTAACAAAAGAAAGCTTGGAGAGGAACATATTTTACCTATCCCAAAAGACAGAACACTATTGAAGCTGGTGGATCTTGTCTCCCAAATGACTTTCTGTAGTGTAACTCACTCGCTCTCTGGGCATACCTCTGTCTTTTTTTTGTAATAACCAGCTACTTCAAATGGCTATCAGTGTTTTGCCACTGCCTGCAATCCTGTGGAGGTATGTGGTCTTGAAAGCAACCGAATGCTTTCTCCCTTCAGCGCCTTGATTGTGCAGCTCAGACAAGACTGAAACTGCTATTTAGCAATGAATTAGTGATATGATTCAGAACAAAATGAGAAGCAGATGAGTAAGTGTATGCCAATTTTTCATAGCCCCTTTTCCGAGAACCACACTTTCGAGTGTCAAGTGGGTGAAATCACATAAAAGTGTTTTGCTTTTTACTCAAAGGGTCAAGTATTTTAATATGGGCTTGTCTTTGGAATTAATTAGTGTAACACGTGCTCTTTTTCCCTCCCCTTTTTCCAGCACTCCAGTTCCTGAAATATATATGATGATGCATGCAGCACAAATAAGCAGTTACCATAGGAACAACTGTAATAGTGATCCCAAAGCAGGTTTGGGTTTTTTTTCTTTTTTTTTTTTTTTTTTTAATACCATACTTCGCACTTACATAAAGCCTCTAGCCTTCTTTTGTTTGCAAATCATTCTGGAAAAATGCTCTTATTTAACATAATTTGACTATAAATCTATCAAAATTTTCAGTGTGTTTCCAGTAGCCTTCTGGCCTTGTGCGATTTTTACTACTAGAAAGATGAACACTAAAAAAAATTTCAGGAAAGGAATTTGGTATCCATGACATTGTAAATGAAAGTCTTATGAATGATAAGCATTACTGCTTTACACATTGCCATGATGGTATTACTGACCTAAGCAAAGTGCTTATTATATTTTTCTCTTCTTTTTCCCCATCATAATTTGTCCTCTTACCACATCCTGGCATGCAAGTATAAGAAAACACAAATACATGTAAGTATGAATAAAACAAAATGGCAGGTAAATTTTGATTGTTCTAAATGTAAATGTTATTATCTAGGTCTGCATACGTCTTTTTCATCAGAGCCACAAACTGGTTTCAGACATGCACTAACGTATTGCCACAATCCTATGCACAGGTTTATAGGGAAGTAATCAAGGATAAGTCTGCATTGGAGATGCTCCTCCCCTCAGTGTTCCCAGGGAATTGGAGGGAGCCCTGTTTTCCAACAACATTCAAATTGCTTGAGTATTGGTGAGGGCATTGTAAGAATGAGCTACTCCACCTGGCAAATGGAAAGAAACTTGACGAAAGCCTGTTCTGAAGTGCATGGTCATCTCTGGGCTGTTCATAGCTCCAAGTCATTTCACATTTTAGACAATAAAGCTACAATCTACATTGGTGTGGCTATCACAAAAGTTCTATGTCAAATTTACTTAAAGGCTTGTGTCTTTAATCTGTCATTAACTTAACCTCCATTTTGGGTAGCACAAATGAGTAGGAGAAACAGGGTAAAGCTGCATAGGGCTTCCTTGGAGAGCAAGAATTTCAGTCAAAAACAAATAAGAGCTTCTTTCTTTTGGTCATGCATATTACAGTGTGCAGCTTAAAAAAATTAAAAAGGAATTAGAAGAATCTGTAAAGTAGCCGTTGATAGAGAATGTGAACTAGATGTGATTGGAGATATCTAGCTGCATTGCTGTATTTGAATAGTCAGTTCTACATATGTCCCATGTCTTGCATGAGTGCTGGGATGTTAGGGTATGTCCACGCTGCAGCCACAGGAGGTTATACTGAGTTTTAAGTTGTTATGAGGCTGCTGTTAGCAGTAGATCTGGCTAGCTTAACATGAGCTGTACACTACACTGCAGTCACCAAAATACCTGAAGCACCGACCTACAAGTTTTGACAAGTTGTAATTTTCTGACCAAAACCACATTTTAGGGAAAAATCCTACATCAAATCTATTCCAAAACTCTCTTCTCCTGCCTACAAAAGATTAGAGATATTATTCAGTCTACGCAGTTTAAGCAAATAGTTGCTGTTACAACTTCCACCTTGCAGAACTGAAGGTTTTTCAGAGCCAGTAGGGCTGTATCACTTTATATCAGCTGAGAAAATAAATCATAATAAAGAGGGTCTTTGTTCCATAGCTTGGCCTTTCTGAAGTGATACCTCATGTAACTGTAATTGTGATGTTTACTGAGGCTTTCCCATCCACTGAAAGAGCTATGGTAAGTTTCTAGTTACAGCAGGCTCTTAGTGTTTTTTTCCATGCAAACTATTTAATTTAGTTGCAAAGCAGATTCACATCATCATTTTTTTTCCATTTGACATATAGAATTTAATTATAGTAAACATTTGACACTAATTAGATGGTAGCTTTAGAAGACCTGATGTAATTTATTAGATTTGGACATTTAACTGCAGTGCAGTTAGTGAGTAACCATATTTAGGCATATAAATTCTATAAAACAGTAATTAATTTACATATACTTGCTGCTTCATTAATCTATGTATTTGGATACCTAAACATGTAAGGTGTGGTACGTATTTTATTAGGCAATGAAGAGGAACAAAGTTTTTTCATGTAAGAGAGAACAGAGCTTTTGCCAAGCATTCAAAACACTATGACCTTCCAAAGACAAAAAAACCCAGATGGTCTTTCCATTCTTCCTTTAGGACTTAATGCACTCTCTCATTCCTTAGTGGATGTGTCTCATGCCACAAAGGTAGCATGTAAAGTACTATTTTAGTGTTTAGGTGGTGGTGGTTGAAGGTTATGAGTTTACTGCCATTGCCTCAAGTCATCAAATCTTTGTTTCTACCTCCATCAGCATATCTGCGCATGTGGTTCTCCTAACCTAGTCTGTCAAAATGATGCAGGCAAGGAAAGCATTTAAGCTACCATTTCAGAAACAACTTAGGGACAGTTGTGCCTGAGTAGCAACCTTCAGCAGCAGCAGGAGGGGAAATGACAAACAGTGAGGTTGTGCAGAGCTGAAGCCCTGTGTGCAGAGTGGTAAGATGATGGAGAACTGCAGGATGTCATCAGCATCTGAACTAGCACCCTGGTTAACCCTGCTCAAAAATTATCTCAGTGCAACAAATTCAGAATATTAAATATGTTACCTTCTGTTTACTGTAGCAGCACTGTTTCTGCTGTCCCCTCGTAAAACTGAATCACTTAGGTGAATAATAGGAAAAACGTAAATAGGACATTCTAGAATACTCAGAGCCCTTTTCCATGAGTTATGTTGCAAAAGATGTGCTAATTTTTGGAGCTAAGCAGAAATTTTCCACAAAATACTCCTTTTGTTGGAAAATGAAAATTACTGCTGCTGAAACATTTTTCAAGAAAAAAACTACTTTTTTAATTTGTGAAGTAAAATACTTAATAAAGAAAAAAATGTTTCCACTGTGACAAAATAAATATGTAATTGTGGAAATTTGAAAATATTTTTCATTTCAAAATGAAATTACCATAGTAAAATGCAAACCTCATAAAGTTCAACAAGGCCAAGTGCAAGGTCCTGCACCTGGGTCAGGGCAATCCCAAACACAGATTGCCATGCTAGGCAACGCGTGGATTGAGAGCAGCTCAGTGGAGAAGAACTTGGAGGTATTGGTGGATGACAAACTGAGTATGAGCCAGCAATGTGCGCTTGCAGTCCAGAAAGCCAATTGCATCCTGGGCTGCATCAAAAGGAGTGTGGCCAGCAGGTTGAGGGAGGTGATTCTGCCCCTCTACTCCACTCTCGTGAGACCCCACCTGGAGTACTGTGTTCAGCTCTGGGGCTCCCAGCGTAAGAAAGGCATGGGCCTACTCGAGCGGTTCCAGAGGAGGGCCATGAAGGTGATCACGGGGCTGGAGCACCTCCCCTATGAAGACAGGCTGAGAGGGCCGGGGCTGTTTAGCCTAGAGGAGAGAAGGCTCCGGGGAGACCTTATAGCAGCCTTCGAGTACTTAAAGAGGAAAAGGCGGGGAGGGACTCTCTATCAAGGAGTGTAGTGATAGAATGAGGGGTAACGGTTTTAAACAGAAAGAGGGTAGATTTAGATTAGATATTAGGAAGAAATTCTTTACTGTGAGGGTGGTGAGACACTGGAACAGGTTGCCCAGAGAAGTTGTGGATGCCCCCTCCCTGGAAGTGTTCAAGGCCAGGTTGGATGAGGCTTTGAGCAACCTGATCTAGTGGAAGGTATCCCTGCCCATGGCAGGGGAGTTGGAACTAGATAATCTTTAAGGTCCCTTCCAACCCAAACCATTCTATGTTTCTATGATTCTAAGAAAATGTTTGTAATGCATATTTTTTTCAGAATTAAATTATTTTTATTTGGGAGAAAGTAAGAAAGAGAATTTTGAACTGTGAATGTATGTGTGTTAGTTTGTCCACATAATACTTTCAATTCATGGGGCACTGGAAAGTTTATATAAATATTTAACTTTTTCACATTTTTCCTCATAAAATAGTATTTCCTGACATCTGCTAATGTTTTTGCTCTTTTTATGGAATAGTCAAACTAAGCACCCAAATTTAAATTATTTATGACCAAGAACCTCTCTGAAATGCACTTTTTTTGACTGATCCTGCGTAAAACATCGAAAGGAAAACATCTCTTACAACATCACCAGTACTGGTTATCTTCATCAATGACATCATAGACAGTGGGATTGAGTGCACCCTCAGCAAGTTTGCAGATGACACCAAGCTGAGTGGTGCGGTTGATCCGCCTGAGGGACGGGATGCCATCCAGAGAGACCTGGACAAGCTTGAGAAGTGGGCCCATGTGAACTTCATGAGGTCCAACAAGGCCAAGTGCACGGTCCTGCACCTGGGTTGGGGCAACCCCCTGGTATCACTACAGGCTGGGGGATGAAGGGATTGAGAGCGGCCCTGCAGAGAAGGACTTGGGGGTACTGGTGGATGAAAAGCTGGACGTGAGCTGGCAATGTGCGCTCGCAGCCCAGAAAGCCAACCGTATCCTGGGCTGCATCAAAAAAATCGTGGCCAGCGGGTCAAGGGAGGTGATTCTGCCCGTCTACTCTGCATTGGTGAGATCCCACCTGGAGTACTGCGTCCAACTCTGGAGTCCTCAGCACAGGAAAGATATGGACCTGTTGGAGCAGGCCACAAAAATGATCACAGGGATGGAACACCTCTCTGATGAAGACAGGCTGAGAGAGTTGGGGTTGTTCAACTTGGAGAAGGCTCCGGGGAGACCTTATTGCAGCCTTTCAGTACTTGAAGGGGGCTTATAAGAAAGATAGAGACAAACCTTTTAGTAGGGCCTGTTGTGATAGGACAAGGGGTAATGGTTTTAAACTAAAAGAGAGTAGATTTAGACTAGATATAAGGAAGAAATTTTTTACAATGAGGGTCATGAAACACTGGGACAGGTTGCCCAGGGAGGTCGTAGATGTCCCATCCGTGGAAACATGCAAGGTCAGGTTGGATGGGGCTCTGAGCAACTTGATCTAGTTGAAGATGTCCCTGCTCATTGCAGGGAGGTTGGACTAGATGACCTTTAAAGGTCCCTTTCAACCCAAACCATTCTAAACAAACAAACAAACAAAAAAAACCCCCAAAGCCCCCTGAAATACCCACATTGTTAGGGACTGCTTATCTTTAAACTGGTCTCTGGATTCTTATTAAATACCAAATATTTTTTTCTGAAACTTCCATTTTGCTATGTGCAAGTCAATCAGCACAAAGAAGCAGAGAAAAGTAGAAGTGTACAGAATTCACATAGCAACAGAGATGGATTTTAATAGACACGATTATGAAGAAGATGGGGGGTGTGTGTATGTTGGGGGAGAACTGCAATTATTTTTAATTCGGAATGAAAAGCCAAGAATTTTCAAAAAGAGGAAAAAATAGACAAGCAAGATATAAAAAGAACTGAAAATGAGAGTAGTAGATAAAATAAAACTCATTTGTCCCTTCTGTCCTATGCATACAGTTAACACAGATTTCTTCTGTCCTGTAGATTTAATGAAGTGCTAATGGTTTCAGTATCTTCTTAGATAGTCATACCTTTCATGTTGCAGATTCATAAAGAGGCTGTAAGTTTTAGTAAGCACCTAAAGAATGAAAAGGCTTGTTTGGGGATCTATCTATCTGTGCTTAAAAACAAACTGTTGAACACAGTTATTGAGAAGTGCAGTCACTGGGAGTGGGAAATAACATAACTTCAATATACCTTTGAATATTATGTTTAAAGATGCCAGTGCACAGATCGAGCCTGTGGTCTGAACCCTCTGCACCTTCAACAAGAATGGGAAACACAAGCTCTATTGTCTTAAGAACACACATGATGCTGATTAGCATTTGATTTATGTATCTTCCGTGTTTGTTTGTTTATAAAAATGCCCTGCCTCTTCACAGTAATCCAAATCCTATGTTGTAGCAGTTTCCATGGCAACTATGCATTTTTTATTGAATAAAGAAAGAATTATGTACACGAAAACCATACATAAATTATCAATGCATAAATTGCTGCTATCCTGGTTTCTCAGTCCACTTCTCTATAGTTTGTATATCAGCAAGTAAGCAAGATAATAAATCAACATTTCTTTACCCAGGCATACTACAACAATACAAGAAAATGAAAAGTAGGTTTCACTCAACCTTTTATTCAATAACATCATTGAGCCAACTATCTGTCTAGAAAATCTGATAATATCTGACTCAAAGCGTTCAGAAATCATGAGTCATTCCCTTAACCTCATGAGTCTGTTTTTAAAAATTTTGAGATTTAAAAAACCCACCAAAATCAAACCCCCCCCCCCCATTTTTCATTTGTTTTGTACTATGGAAGTATGTTATCAATTTTGAAGGGTTTTTTTGTAGCCTAGTTGAGCTACAAAGAATATATTTTAAGGATGGAAAATTAGATTATGAATTAATTTTTTATTCCAATAATGTGTCCTACCTGCTGATATGCAACAGTTCCAATCTCGGTCCTATTAAAAACTGAAAGGTGTACTCAAACATGCAGACCTATACATCTTTAATTAGCTCTCTCAGCTAACTTCCGTTATTTGACTCTATCAGTGTAAAACAACACCCAAAATTTCATTTGCAGCTAGATGTAGTTGAAATTAAGGAACTCTAGCTAAGATTTCAGCCTTTGATTTCTAGATGCCAGCTGAAGAGTCAAAATCTTGGAATCTTTCATGACATTCAAAAAAAAAAAAAAGAAAGAAAAATTCCTCCAATTCCTACTGCAATATTTCAATTTTGAGACTGAAAATGTTGAAATAAAACATTTTGACATTTGCTGGAATTTAATGTTTTGGGATTTCCACTTGAAAATATTTGAAATGTTGCTCCTGTGAATCAGAAGAAAATTATTCTGTTAAGGAAATTTTTGGCCAAAATTGCAAATCCATTCATAACAGCTGCCAGACTTTCTGAGGCAGACAGCAAGATCTGAGCTCAGGAATTCTCATACATGTAGCTATGCTGAGCATAACTTGTCACCAAAAACCACAACTTACTGCTCATCATTCCTGACTTCCCACATTCTTGCCTATGTAATCACTGGTTTTGTCTGCATGGCCTCAATCAAGAGTAGATCTTTCCAAATGGGTAACAACTTACTAAATGTGCATAAAATCTGCACTGCTATTTTTAATATGAAGCCAAAAGAATGTACATTGGACAACAAGGTTGTCCCTGTGAGAAGTGCAGTGCATGTTCATTATCTACATGTGTAATTTTTCTTCATAAAGTCATACAATTACCTTCACTTATGAAAGCAATGTGGTATGCAAGACAACACAACATATATTTATAAATGTTACCATTCAAGTCTTTAACTAAGAAACAGAAGTTTCTATTTACCACCATGATTAATCTCATTATCTCAGTGGGGTATTTAGTATGTATGTTTTAAAGTACTCTTGAAGCTTTCCAAAGACAGAAGGCTGAACAAAAATCCAGACGTATGCCATATTTAAAGTACAAGATGCAATTAGAAATTGTGTGGAGGAAAGACTGTATGACAATCTACTTCATGATTTGTTTTGTCTATCCAGTGATATATTTTATCTATTCAAGAAGTTGATGCAAAAAGAAAATATTCACTCCAACTCCAAATCTTCTTGGACTTTTTGAAGGTTTAAATTAATCTTCAGTGTATTATACATTTATATATTTTTTAAATTTAATATGCAAATATTATGCAAGTACATACCTCTTTTGGATGACTTTGCAAGTCTTTCCAAGTGGAGGTATTAGTAAAGTCTGAAGGAGAATTCCAAACATTTTATTCATATTATATTGTTAGAAAATAAGAAATGCAATCAGTGCTTCCAACAGATAAATAACTTTCATTCTACTCCCCTCCCCACAAGCATTCTGAAAATACTTTGTGTGCCAAACACTAGGAAAAGAAGCACTATTCTGTGTAGCTCAGTAAATATGCTGGTTTGGAAGTCCAAATGAAAAGTGGTACCTCATAAAGTATCCCTTTCTTTTTAATTCTTAAGATATCATGAGTTAACTATAAGAAATGTTCTAACTCTCTACAAAGGCAAAAGATGTATTTAAGGAAAATGTGAGAAATTGTCTATTCTTAGGTTTTGACTCAAGAAGTATTATGACATATCGTAGAATTTTTGTACAGGAAGAAGTCTTTGGCACCTATTGTGGACTCTGCTAAAAATACATACCTTACTCTGCTGAAAATACATAAAATAATTATCTTTAATTTACCATTTTTTATAATGTCATTCATTTCCTCTTTATAGAACACCATATCCCTATGGACTACACAGACTGATTCAATACAATGCTATCCCTCAAATTTAGAGTATTTCCCTTCTATTTGTAAACTCAAAAAGCAGAATGGTAGTTGTGTAATAGACAAAATAATTCCTTATCCCTTGTTCCTCATTAAAGAGAAACATAAAGGCCTTACATTTTGCTTCTAAATTTCTCTTCTTTTTCTTTAATTGGTTAATGCTGAATGCCCTAATTTTCTGTGCAGTACTAATAATTTATTAATCCAAAAAGTAAGATGAATAAGAGGTATATAGTCAGCTAGGCACTTGACAGAGCATTTGGCCAATCAGAAGGTCAAAGCGGAGGTGAAAATACAACAATGTATCTCTCAGCTAACAGCTTACCAAAACCATGGTCTATCCAATGTCTTTGAATAGGTGTGATTCCAGCAGAAGGATAAAAGATGGTTTCCTTGCTTTTTTCTTCCAAACAGGTTCTGGTCAGAGGGACAGAAATGCAGTCTGTGACTACTGAACATCAAGAATAACATTCCACTGGCTCACCCTTTGGATTCATGCATGCCACCTGTAGATGCAAAATGGATCTTCAGGTCACATGCCTTCTCTGACTTACTGTCAGCAGCGGAAGCTGACAGCATGGCCATGTAGCCAACTCAAAACGGAGACAGCTTCAGAACCTAACCAAATTCACTATAACCCCTCTTTTCTCCCTCCAGTATTTCCTCTTCCACTAAATCAGGGATGTGCTACAGATGACATACTACTAAAAACAAATAGAAGTTGTTCTTACATAAGTGCAAAGAACTTAGACTATACTGAAGATGGGAAGGAGGACAGATAAGGAAATCCACATAAAAGAGAATCATAGAAACATAGAACGGTTTGGGTTGGAAGGGACCTTAAAGATTATCTAGTTCCAACTCCCCTGCCATGGGCAGGGATACCTTCCACTAGATCAGGTTGCTCAAAGCCTCATCCAACCTGGCCTTGAACACTTCCAGGGAGGGGGCATCCACAACTTCTCTGGGCAACCTGTTCCAGTGTCTCACCACCCTCACAGTAAAGAATTTCTTCCTAATATCTAATCTAAATCTACCCTCTTTCTGTTTAAAACCGTTACCCCTCATTCTATCACTACACTCCTTGATAGAGAGTCCCTCCCCGCCTTTTCCTCTTTAAGTACTCGAAGGCTGCTATAAGGTCTCCCCGGAGCCTTCTCTCCTCTAGGCTAAACAGCCCCGGCCCTCTCAGCCTGTCTTCATAGGGGAGGTGCTCCAGCCCCGTGATCACCTTCATGGCCCTCCTCTGGAACCGCTCGAGTAGGCCCATGCCTTTCTTACGCTGGGAGCCCCAGAGCTGAACACAGTACTCCAGGTGGGGTCTCACGAGAGTGGAGTAGAGGGGCAGAATCACCTCCCTCAACCTGCTGGCCACACTCCTTTTGATGCAGCCCAGGATGCAATTGGCTTTCTGGACTGCAAGCGCACATTGCTGGCTCATACTCAGTTTGTCATCCACCAATACCTCCAAGTTCTTCTCCACTGAGCTGCTCTCAATCCACGCGTTGCCTAGCATGGCAATCTGTGTTTGGGATTGCCCTGACCCAGGTGCAGGACCTTGCACTTGGCCTTGTTGAACTTCATGAGGTTCACATGGGCCCACCTTTATAGCCTGTCAAGATCCCTCTGGATGGCATCCCATCCCTCAGGCATGTCAACCACACCACTCAGCTTGATGTCATCTGCAAACTTGCTGAGGGTGCACTCAATCCCACTGTCCATGTCCCAACAAAAATGTTGAATAATACTGGTCCCAATATGGACCCCTGAGTGACACCACTCGTCACTGGTCTCTGCTTGGACATTGAGCCATTGACCACAACTCTTTGAGTGCGAGCATCCAGCCAATTCCTTATCCACCAAGTGGTCCACCTATCAAATCCATGTCTCTCCAATTGAGAGACAAGAATGTTGTGCAGGACAGTATCAAATGCTTTGCACAAGTCCAAGTAGATGACATCCGTCACTCTTCTCTTATCCATCAATGCTGTAACCCCATCATAGAAGGCCACCAAATTTGTGAGGCATGATTTGCCCTTGGTGAAGCCATGTTAGCTGCCAGCAATCACTTCACTGTTTCCCATGTGCCTTAGCATAGTTTCCAGGAGGATCTGCTCCATGATCTTGCTGGGCACAGAGGAGAGACTGACCGGCCTGTAGTTCCCCAGGTCTTTCTTTTTTCCCTTTTTAAAAATGGAGGTTATGTTTCCCCTTTTCCAGTCACTGGGAACTTCACCAGTCTGCCTTGACTTTTCAAATATGATGGATAGTGGCTTAGTAACTTCAGCTACCAGTTCCCTCAGGACCCTTGGATGCATCTCATCCGGTCCCATGGACTTGTGTACGTTCTTGTTCCTTAGATGGTCTTGAACCTGATCTTCTCCTACACTGGGAGATACTTCATTCTCCCAGTCCCCGCCTTTGGATTCTGTGAATTGGGTGGTGTGGCTAGAGCACTTGCCGGTGAAGACTGAGGCAAAAAAGTTGAGTACCTCAACCTTCTCCATGTCAGTTGTAGCCAGGTCTCCCGTTTTGCTCATCGGGGGGTATAGTTTCTTTCATCTTCCTTTGTTGTCCTATGTACCTGAAGAAACCCTTGTTATTTTTTACATCCTTAGCCAAGTTCAGCTTCAGCTGTGCCTTGGCTTTCTTGATCCCCTCCCTGCACTCCCAGGCCATATCCCTGTAATCTCCCCAGGATATGTATCCCTGCCTCCACTGCGTATGCATTTTGGTTTTGTGTTTTAATTTGGCTAAGAAGGGTTGCAATTTATACTTCATCATGGTCATGCCATGCAGAGCAGTGAACCTGCAGAATTTCTGCAAAAATTATTGTCTAAAAGGACCCATTGCATAGTGTTAACCAGAGCATACACATAGTGACATCCTGAAATTGCTCATCTTTTTCCTTTCCCTAAGAATTGTAAAAGTTCACACATGTTCCCTAGTAGATGCATTTCTTCGGCAATCTGCTCTGAATGCTCCACATGTTTGACAGAGCAGTGAGGCTGAGGCAGATGTTGCAGCCTGTCTGCTCAGGCTTTATGCAAGGAAATGCTGAGGATGAGAGGTCTTGAGGACACAGCATGAGAGAGTGGCACATGTGAGGCCTTTAGAGGGGAGGCGTGACATCTTTGCAGAATGGTGAGACTGAGTTGTGACGTGGCTACCTGTAAAATAGGAGTCAAGTGCACATCAGACTTACTACAGCTGATGGATCTTATAAAATTAGTGAGTGCCTGCAAGTCATGTGATTGTAATATTACCAAGAGGCTATCTTTCCCCATGACTACTCAATTTCACAATTTCTAGGATTTTTCTGGTGTTTGAACTTACCTTAATATTCTTGAAAAGTGTAATACTACTGTAGGGATAACAGTTTTCTCCCAAAATAGATATGATAGTGTGTGCAGAGAAGGAAGACACTAATAGCACAAACATAACAAAGTTACGGCAGTTTCTCTGATCTGACTATGGGATCTTTAAACATACTTCTAATGCATCAGACTTCTGGTATCCAATCAGGCAAAACTCTCGTAATCACTCTTGCCTCTCCTCTCCTCTCCTCTCCTCTCCTCTCCTCTCCTCTCCTCTCCTCTCCTCTCCTGTCCTTTCTGCCCTGCCCTGCCCTGCCCTGCCTTGCCCTGCACTTTTCTTCAGCAGAAAATAAATTTAGATTCAGCACAGACTTTTGTTTTATATTAATTACTGAGCATGCACATGCAGTAAAACTATTCTTTGTTTGGGACCAATTCAAACATCTGAACTAGAAGTAAACTGCCTTTGAGTCACCAAAGCCATTAAGTTCCAAGTTTCCTCATGTATAAGCTAATGAACATTTCTTAGGAAACATTTTCCTATTTACTTTCAATACTGTTGAAACTGCAACATCACTGGCTCGATTTACTCTCTCTGATAAACTAGGGAAAACAGCCTAGTTTTCCTGAAAAAAGAGGAGATTTCTTGTGATTACAGAATGACTTTTACTGAGAGGAAGTGTTCATGGTTTGAAGAGATTATATTTAAGGTATTCAACATGGTCTCAATAAGAGCAAACAACTGATTTTTTTCTGCGTTTACTTTTGTTCTTCACCTTGGAAGGAACGGAGAACCTGAATATGTGAATACCATCTGGGAGTAAATCATTCAAATAACTCAGCATTAGGAAACAGTTTGTATTTTTTCCATGTGTTCACTGATTAAATTAAAGTCAATCTTTCTATTATATGAATGGTTCCCTAGATGACAGTACTGTAAGTTTCAATTTTATTAACAATGTCTGTTTATCTTGATAACAACTCCATAGCTCAAACCTGGGGGATTAATAATAACAGGCATTTCAAGTACTGACTACTCTTATCAGCATTTGTAGTATCAACTTCTATTTTTCTTCTTTCTTTTTAAGCTGTAACTAGCCTTAAAGCTGTTTGTGCAAACTCCGATCCAGCAACCGTTTCCCTAATATGACTGAATAGATTGAGGTGTGCAGAAGCTGAGAATGACCTTTATGTACAGTTTTATGAATATTTTCAGAATGCTTCAAAACAGTCTTAGAGTTGATATGCATTGGCAACCCTTCAGCTCTGTTTTAATTTTCCTTTTGTGAAAAGCAGATAGAAAGAAATGAAAGTACAGTAAAATTTAAATGAAATAGCATATTCCTATGTTACCATATTTTAAAAAACAGCAACAAAATAATCAGAACTTAACCTTCCATATTTTAATAGTGGGTCCTTACCTCAGGGAAGCCACAGAGAAAACCTTTTCTACTTTAAACTAGAAACTTGTTTTTTAGGCTGAACAATGATGAGAAATTTGCATCCATTTAGAATTGTCTTACAGACTGCTTAATGTCTCACTGAGCACATCCAGCTTTTTTCTTTGGTTCTCAAAAACAGAATGCACTTTGGGTGTACTCTCTAGACAGGTTGCATACTATGTAGATCATTGTTACTTCAAACTGAATCTCTTGCTCTGCTCATATGAGATACCAGTTACCCTCTTTCATGACACAGATACAGTAAGGGCTTGATTTTCTACTGATGCAACCAATGGGACTTCTATTAATGATTTTAGAGTGAGTAGAATCAAGACCATTGGCTGAACATTTAAAAGTGCCAGCCAAGGAAAGCCTTCTAAAGGTATTTATACCATTTATCTTATGAAAATTGAAGTTAGGCACCTAAGCGCTCTTGCTAACCCCAGCAGGTCTTTTTCTCCTTGTTTAGGAGTCCAAATACCTTTGCAAACCTGAAACACTGGTGGCTTCAGGTATGTTAATGCTTGAAATGATTGTTTGATTTATTCTCATATACTGGTGGCAACAGGTTACTCAACTGTGAGATGTCCCTAGCTCCACTTTCCAAAAGAATACATAAACTTGTGGCGGAAAGTAGTCAAATGCTGTGCATCATGCACTGTGAATACCAGAAATAGATCTGTGTTTGAAGAGTATGGATATTTTGGACAGCAACCAAGAATTTGAGTTCAAGGATGACCTTACAGGACCCTGAAGTCATGGAGTTGACTGGAATTTTTCTGAGTCCCCAATAAGACCTCAGGGAAATCTCTGAGCCTTTGTGTGCTAGATATAAATTGACTTTTCTTCTCGTATTCTTTATGTGCTTTGTCATGGCAAGGGCTGTATCTTATGCAGTAGTACAGTGGTTCCAGTTAGGCCTTTAAGCAGTGCTGTAATATAAAATATGATGAATATTCATAACAAAATAAATACTCATATTGAAAATATGCTTAAATGTCTGAAGTATAAAAAAGACTTTGCTGCAGGTCATACTTTTATTTTTAGCTAAATACATTATTTTATTTTAAAAAGAAAAAGTATACAAGGAACATTTGTAAGTGTTCTGTCAGGTCAGATTGAAATATATGACTGGTTTGATTTGCCTTTCAAGATTTCATCCTAACTATTATGGTAAGAAGTACAAATCACAAAGCATTTAATTGTATCTGTTTTATTTGCATATAGAGTCTGGACCTTAAGCATGCTACTTTAACATATTCCTTTGAGGCACATTAATCAATGCAAAATTAAAGTTAATTATGGTAATTAAATCTTCTCAAAGTAAAAGGTGACTGTAGTAGTACTTAGCTCTAGCACGAGCCAAAAAATAAAAAGGGAACTTACTAACATCTTCATTAGTTTGGTATTAATACAATGCCTTCCTAATGCCTCTGCTGAAATCTGAATTTTAAATGAAAGGCAGAATTTGCCTTTCATTGCTTGGTGTGTGACCTTAGAGCTAAATGAAAGACATGGTTGTATCTGCACTGTCACTGTTGGTCTCTTTTACATGGCTCTTATTCAATTTATGCAACTTTCACTCCATAAAACATTAAACAGCTACATTGTGAAGCTTCATGTGTGGTGTCCTTCGGTTTAATCTTCAAGTAGTTTCAGCAGAATCGGGCATTAAGGAGATGGTCTAGTATCGATGATGTTGTGCTCTGATCTTGTTATTGCAGTGACCAGGCTCTCAGCAGTCCTCACTGCAGCCCCTCCTGGATGTCAGTTCTGTGTCATAAATTTGTAGTTACAAAAACCCCTCCATTTAACTTTTCTCTGAGCAGATCTGGCTCTGCTGCTCTCTTCTGCTCCAATACTGAGAGAAACACTAATAAATCTGCACTTCAGCACTCACTAAAACAGAGATCACTTTGGTAAGCACCAACATGGAAACAAACAGGCCCTTTATAGCTATTAATAAAGGACGGTAATTGCTGGCATTAGTCACAGCATTTAATTTCACCAAAGTATTAGTTGGATAGTTGCTTTCCTCAAGGTGAGGATTTTCTGTAAGGCATTTTCAAGCACCATGGCTCATGTTTTATAAATAGGCAAACCTTGCTTTCAAATGATAAATAAATAAATAAATACACTCCTCCCCTCCAAAATCCCCCTCTCCTTCCCCAACAACATATTGAAAACGCTTCTGGTTTACAACAACTGTATACATATAAATAGAAGATTGGAAGATAACAATGTCTAACAATTTGGAAGATGCACCACAATACTAGTCTATGACTCTGAATAAATGTGCTTTTCTTCCTCTGAGAAGCATATGGGTTTTTGTTTTTTTTTTCTTCAAAAAATAGTTTGTTACTCTTCTCAGAACATAGTGATAATGGCAGGAGAGCATAAAAATGAAAGCATGAGAATCTGACGAGATAAATGAAAAACAGCTTGATGAGTCAGTAGCCCATATTGTATGTCAGGAAGACAGATAGACATTTACCTTTATTCTCACTTAAGTTCAGTGCTGTCATTGCAAAGCTAACTGCTCCAGGCACTGCTCCATTTCCTTACCAAAGACATAATCCTTGTTTCCAATGACTGCAACACAAGGGAAGACCTGCTTTCTATACTGTCAAACTATATTATGTCCAACTGATCATGTGGAGTTAGGAAGCTACAGGTATGACCAATACATAACGGGAGACCATCAAGGAATTTTTGGGTACTATACACACATACCAAGGAATCATAGCCAAATGGCAGATACCATACCACCAAAATAGGAAGAATTGATATGTTTTGGCCTTTTTTGCTGCTGAGACTGAGTTGGTGGATTGGAGTGGGGGAAAAAAAAAAGGGCTTACACTTAAAGGGGAATGAGGAGATTAAAAATACCACAACTTCTTCATGTATGAAAATTTTTAAGAAACAGTGGAAGCATCTAACTTGGTGTTTCAGAGTGCCAGAGTTTGTATATATATTCCAGCCATGGCCTAGGTCCAGATCCTCGCTCTCCTCCCTACTCCATAGCCTGGCTTTGTAAGAGTCCCAATATCCTCTCATCCTATCTTTGGCTTGGAATGATACGGTTTATCTCTTTCTTTTTTTTCAAAATTCTTCTGTATCAAGCACCCCCCCGACAAAGAAATGAGTACTTCCATTATCTCTTAATCTTCCAAATCACAGATTCAAAGATATTGAAAATAAATGTATCATGTGCTTCGTTTATCTGGAAGAATTGCACAGCAGTATCAGATCAGGTATATCAGAAGGTTATAGCAGCATCTAGGCCAAGGTCTCAAAGGATCACCAAGAGAAAGGTACCAGTCACAAACAATGATATTCTATTCTTATAGCCTCTGACTTAAATTGTCTTCAATCTATCCTGTAAAGGAAACATATATATTGAGTTTCAGGTTTTCCTACCACTATGCTTATCAAAGGAACCTTAATTACCATTTAATATTAGCTTTTGTTTTCCCAAAGATATGGTTCTGTGTGGGCCTCATTCAAGTCTGGTCAGAATTAAGCAGTGTTTGCCTTTGTTTTCAAGACTTCTAGGGAAATGAAGGACAACAAGGTCAAATATGACTTCAATTCAATGCTGATTCAGACTATTCAGCTTACACAGACGCCTTTGTCAATTCAGGAGATATTGGCAGCTCAGAGCATTAAAGAAAAGTTTGGACATTGCAGATTTTTCTCTTGGCAAGAAAATCTATGGTACTACTAGCAAAATGACCATGTGTTTGAATTAATTAAAAAGGCCATCACTTAAACAGAAATCTGAAAGAGTATAAATCTGAACTACTTTGGTTTCTTGGACCTTTGAATCCAGTCCTAAAGGTTTGATTTAGTATATATAAAAGATACAAGGAGTTTTACTGATTTTAACAATGCAATGATGTTTGTGGATAATGTTATTAAAGCAGAAATCCAGACTACTTTGTGTGAAAATAACCCTGCTCCCCAACAATAAAATATAAAACTTAATTGCACTTTTTATAAATTTGTGGGTTTGTCAGAATTCTTTATCTAAACCATCAGAGAAGTTGGGAGGTAATACAATGTATTTACATTAAAAATTCCCATGCTTTGTCAATTTTATATAGAAGAAGCTCCCTTTATATCAGAAAGCACATGGTACTCTGTTTATGAATAAAACATTTCAATTACAGGAAAAAATGAGTCATAAGTCTTCACTATTTGTTTAACTTGAATAATATATTATTCAAGATGACTTGTAAAATCACAAGTACTTTGTGGAAAACCTATTCCATTTATTTATTGGTTAAAAATAAATTTATTGGTCTGAATAGTACCCATAGGAGCTCATTCAAATTTTATATCTATGGCCAGTTTTTGATAGTCACATAATAGACGTTTACCTTATTATAGTAATTGGAAAGATTTCATGTGATGAGAAAACCATTATCATCACTTCTGTACTTTTAAGCAGCATATATATATAAGACAGTGCTGGAGTCATAGTTTGTCATGATTTGGTTGGCATACACTCACCTAATAGGAGTCAAATAGATAAAGCTTTATACGTCTTTCTTCTACCTGAATACTAGGAATTATCACAAGGAGTATTGCACTGTTCCAAATGTATTAATAAAGGGTGTACACTGTTTCAAATGTATTAATGACATTGTTGTTGAATTACTCTGTAAGATCCCTACAGAAAAGTAAGCAGGGTTTATTTTTGTTCTATCACTTGTTTTTAGCTCTGATAGAGTGAACAGATCTTCCACAACCCTCTAGGACGATGTAACATCCCTGTAAGAGCTCTAGCAATGCATTCCATAGAAAAAAGGTGCTAATGGTGGATTTTAACTCAAATCCTTGTTCAGGGTGTTTGGGGCAGTAGATCCTACCTAGGAAATAAGCAAGTCCAGCTGCTGACTTGGCTTAGCTTGCAAAACAGTCTAGGCTCTACTTGGTGGAGGAAAGTGGCTATGCTGCTGTAGGGCTAAATTAAAGGTTGCTGAGTGATGTGGAAATTAGGAGTTTAGTAAAAAGGAAACATGGTAGGCATTGTTTGAGGATTTTTTTACTTTACCAGTAAGAGCACTATCTGTATCAACAGCTTTATATCTTCTACAGAAATTGTAATATAAAAAGGATCTTAAATAGTCCCAGACCAGAGACACTGGTCTGTCTCAAGCTCTTTTCAGCCAGGTGCAATGCCTTAAATCTAAGACAATAATTAGAAAACTGAACCATTACTGAGCAACAAAGAAAGTTCACATTAGATAAGGTTAAGCTAATACCAGATGTTTCTAGTGAAGCTGTTGTTTCATGTTGAAATGTAGCTTTTCCCCACCTGGCTAGCTTTTGGTGTTTGGAGCATGACTTTGGGTCTTCTAACACAGTGAATGGCTGGGTGCCATTATACATAGACGTTTGCTGCACTGCAGTCCTCCTCCTTTGCTTCTTATTAGTACTTTGAAGTACATTGGAAATACTGCAAAGCGTATAACAGCAGCAAGATGAAAGTTCTGAATTCTTGTTCAAGAAGTGATAAAGACTGTCTGTTGCAAAGGGCGAGCATGTATGGATCTACCCTTTCTGTTAGGGAAGGTTATAGCTATTGAATTGCTCACTGCTTTCTATTAGTGAATCCAGTAAAGACACTGTTTGCCAACTTCTCCCATGAGGGTCTCTGTATATTTTTAGGTCTCTTCTTTGTGCATCAAATTCATGTCTTACTGTGGACAGCCCATTATCCTCCCTCTCCCTCACTTAAATACACAAACCTCACTTTTTATCTGGTATTCATTGCAGCTGGGTTGATATATTGAATACCTTATATTTATTTGTTTATTTTAATATCTGTTACATGAAAAAGATCATCCACCATGACAAATGCCTGGAAGAGATTTAAATAATATAAACCTACAGTCAGATGTCCCCTTTTGCTCTCAGACATACAGTGTTTCTTTTCCCTGTATTTTGTATTTGTACAAAGGTACCTCCCCTGTAACAAATCAGAACAATGCCAGAGCACCCACAGACCCAGGATCTCAGAAGTACTTGTGATTCATAGTCTGGTCATGGCCACTACTGTCACAAGATCTGAGCATTGCTCCTGCACAGCCTTGCAGCCAGGAGAGCACCAGTGCTTCCTCTGGCCTCCTGCTGCTGCCCTCTTCAAGGGAGTCCCATCCTGTGGACATAGGACGGGGACACAGCCCAAGGCTCTAGGGGACAGCTGGCTGTGTCCTTTGTCTCTGAAATGTCTATCACAAGTTTGGGAATAGCTGTATGCAAGTTTGGGAAAAGCTGTATCCTAATAGGAAGTATAACCAACAGTTGTGTCAGAGATCATGTATTTCTGATGATATTCTGGGATGCATATGGAGTCAGACATAAAACATTAAGTATACTTCTTATACTTCAAAGATAACATAATACCTACACTTGTCAAGAAAGGTGCAGTCATAATTCAAGCTACAATAACTAACATTCACTCTTACTAACATAAATGCACAGAAAATAAAAACTTATTTCAGATAAATCTGCATGTTTACATTTTTTGAAACTTCACTAATAAAGTAGGAAATGCCAATGTATAATGACTTCAATGTATAATAACTTCATCCAAAACACAACTGAATGTTCGCTGTCTTGGATATTTTCACCACATTCCTCTTATCTAACAGATAAACAATTAATATCCTCAGTCAACATAGATGGCTGTTTATAGCTTTCATGTAAATGATGAATTCCAATACTGAGTTATAAGCTACAGAGGGAGAAATTTGATTGTTGTAACTAGGCAAAGTTATTTAACTTGATCTGCAGGTGGAGAAACAGTTGAATGTATTGAGACAAATTAGAAAAAGTCTGTTCTGAAATCTGCTATAAACCATTCACAGCTATTTTTCAAGCAAGAGGACTGAAAGAAAAAATCAAGTAGATTTAAAAGAAATGTTTTAATGTAGTATTAATAATTTAAACAAAGGGAAATAGTTTGAAGGAAACCGTAAATGGCAGAAGTAAGTAAAACATTTAGCACATCTCTTTCAATAGACATGGGCATGAAATTAAGATATTTCGATATTTGTTTTTTTCCTTATTTACTGTTTATAGCTGATTACCACATCTGACTTCTTATGATGCATCAGCACTGGATGTAACCAGAAATATTTTAATGGTAGAAAACCATCCTTCAGTAGTGCCTCCTTTTGGCTTATTATTGTTTCTGTTTTCTACTTAAATTTTCAATACATACAGATTAACCCCCCAAAATATTCAGTATTTTAGCACTTCAAAGGTACCTAAATTAAAGACTTCTATGATTTAACCAATTGTTTGGCATAATCTTAGAATTTCAGATAGTAGTTCATCATGGAAGAAACTGTCCCTTTTAATACTCTTATATAATAAACTACTTGTGTTGGAACTAAAACATGTCCTTTAGAAAAAATATCTGTTTATGATTTCAATACTTTAAATTATGATGAACTTTCACAGCATTTGATTGTTATTTTTACAATTAACCAACATTGTTCAAATCAAATATTGAGCTGTCTTCCAACTTTTTTTCTTAGTTGAAGTTTCATCAATCAAAAGTTAGTTATTCCTTTGCTTGATTAAAGTCTTGCCTATTGATAGATGTCCTGTCCTTCTATAGATGCCTAAAATTCTAATCAAATCCCCTTTTAACCTTCTATTAAAATTATATCATTCTAATCTTGAATCATTATTGTAGCTCTTCTCTGAACCCTCCACTGCATTTGAGCATCCTTTAGAAGGGTATAAATGAAATTATATTTCAGTAGGCTTGTCACTGGAATTATTTCTATATTCACATTCATTATTGCAATCTGCAAAATGCAGTATGAGTGGGACCCCATACTTAGTTGCATACAGAAATTTTTAACCACCTTTCATTATTTTTATTTTCCAAACTAATAAAAATTATGGATATGTTCTACATTCCCTGTCTGTATCTGTAAGGCCCTGTATTTGGGTGAATTAAAGCTTAGCCTTCAGTCAGTCAAAAATTAGCAAGTCAGGACAGAGCTGTATCCCTGGTCTGTTCTTCATCACTGTTGCTTTTATGTCTTGAAGATTCTGGGTGAAAGCAACACATATTCAAGTAAAACTAGCATTTCTACAGGAAGAATCAAGACCTCAGGTAAATAAGAATGCGGTTATCTTATCAAATTGACTTATAACTTCTAGATGAAATGTAAAAAAGTGTTTCTTTGTAATCTCAACATAGTTGAGATGGGAAAACATTTCTTATTTCTGAATAAAGCAAAATCTATGTTTTCATTTGACTTCTGTATCACACCTGTGAAATCAGAGTATTTCTTGGTAACCTTAAACTTCTACAGATGTTATATTAGCGTACTCAAATAGTAACATGTCTGTATAGTTTTAAGCAAACACTACTAGAAATACTCATGCGTCATGTTTCTAGGCATAGTCAATCTCAGATACCTTTGAAATCTCCCAACATTAATTTCAAAAGCTGTCTCATATATGATTGGGAAACAATAGAAGTCATTCTGTGTTTGTATCATCACATACATTTCAGAGACTCTAGTATTGCTTTATACTTTGAAAGAGTAAGTCTATTTTTCACTCATTCCCAATTATAATCTTTATTTAAATGCCATTCTTAAAACATCATTTGAAAGAGGAAAAAAAAAAAAAGATCAGAGAGTAACTGAAGGCTGGTTTGATTATTAGTCTGTGTAAGCAGAAAAGAGGTCTTTAATAGTGCTGACATGAATCTATTGGCTCCATTTGTCTTGTCATAAATAAGAGCACAGGAAAGAACAGAGGTATCCAAAAAAGCTTAAAGAGGCTAATCTACTTTACAGAAGAGGAGGAAAGTTAGGTTCCTCTAGAAGACAATTCACAGCAGCTGAGTCATATACTTGGTCTGAATAGTCATCTAGTGGAGCCTCTCTTTCTCTCTGTTGATAATAAAGAATACGTAGGTCTAGCTTGCATAGGTATATACATAGGTATAACCTTTGTGAATGCTACTTATTTTTCACCATAAGTCTATAATTTTCCTTTCACAATGTGAAATTTTAAGTGTCATCCAATTCAATAGCACTCAAGGAATCAAAATCTTCCTCAATGAGTTTCATAGCTCTGCTGTATCCTTAGCTGTTCCTATCATAGCACATAGGAATTTATTCCTATCCTGTTTTCTTAAAAAATATTAATTTTTTAAAAATATTTTTAACATCTGCATCTAATTAACAGAGAAGTATATTGTTGCTACTGTTTTATAATTATGTAATTTTCTTAAAAATATCTGTAAAAAGCATATAATTCTCTCTTAAAATTTATAAGCTCTTTTGGAAAACTCATGTTGATCTCAAACTAATTAAGGGGTATGTTAAGATACATCAGTGTTTAAATGATTATAATTAAGTGAAAGGATGAACAACAGAGGAAAAGAAAGTATTAAGACTGATGATAACTGGAGTCAGGCAAGGGATACTTATTAAAAGAACAACATGAATTTAAATCTGGCTAATTTAAATCTCTAAATGAAGTATCTTATTGGTAGTAACCCATCCTTGGGGGTTTGGAAGTGTATAGTATATACAAGTATGCACCCCTGTCATTCAGTAGAGGTTATTATTATATGTAGTACAGGTAAAGTACAAAAAACAAAAGGAAAAACTGAGTTCACTGATTTAGGCATTTCCATACTTAAGTGGATTCTAGACACATGGTGGTTTAGGTGCTGTTCTTCAGCCTATATTGGATGCCTGTCTCTTCTAATCAGGTTATAAAAATGATAGTAATTATAGCCTAGGATCTGGTCTATTTTACCCTCTTCTAAGGATGATATAATAGCTACCTACCTGTGTCCAGAACAGTGACCCAGAAAGTGGGTACCTTGTGCTCCAGGGACCTCTCAAACTGACATGGACTGATTTGTTATACCCAGGAGCTAACTACCAAGTTATGAGCAGTCTTGAGTTTGCACCCTATTAGCACTTATCTTGCAGCTGGACTATTGGCCAGATGAGCAAGCAGGAATCATGGGTTCAGGCAGAGTTCAGCTCTAGCCTAGTCGATAAGGCTCAAAGTATGCAGAAATGAGATTTCTGGCTAGCTTCCTAGGAGATGTATATATTTTGCACATATATGTTCCATTATATTTTAGAAAAGGAGGTCTGGGTTGAACAACCTGTATGCTTAGACTTCTCTGCTTCCTACCTAATGTTGTTACACCAGGCTTGTTTGTACAATGGCTTAGCTTCAGAGACATGGTGTGTGTTTTTATTATAAATAGGTGATAGATCAATAGATAGATAGATAAAGCTGATGGGAACCTCTGAGATATAGGTCAGATTGAAAGGAACCCAGGAGCATACCATGCTTTAGCCACAAGACAAAAATGGGACCTACGCTGACATATGATACTGAATTAATCAGAATACTGACCACATTTAATATGGCAAGAATGATCAACTGAAATCTAATATGTGACCACCTAAACCTGGGTTACAAAAAGCCAGGAGAAGTCACCTAGCAAGAGCAGGCTGAGCATGTATGAGACCAAACTAAATGCACAAAATGCTTTCAGGCTAACTGTTGAAGCAGCTAATAATATGTATGTTTGCAAAGTTATGCAGTCTGCGAATAGCTTATTCTTTGCATACAAAAGAGCAGTTGCAGTTCTTCTATTTACCTTTCAGTATGTTGTTCAGTATAGTGACACATGAAATTGGAGCTGTCATTGTTTAATAAAAGTACTAGAAAATTGTGAGAAACTGGGTAAAAAGCTTATAGCTTAGAAAAGGAAAGCACTAAGTTTAAGGAAAGTTACTTGCAAATTTTCTTAAAAGTCGATTTCAGAGGTGATTTTGTCCAAAGTTCCTATTTTGGCAAAAAAATTCTGAGTGTGCTAAAATGAAAAGGTTTGGGAACTGATATTGAAAGGGACTAATCATGCTTCTTCATTATATCCTTATAGTTAGAAAAGGTAAATTCAAATCGCATATACATTCAGAGAAGGGCCACTGTAGTCATGAGAAGAAAGAAGAAACTACATAAACTTTGCTCTTGGAATCCAACAAAGTGAAAACTTAGATGTGCTGCTGTCTGAGATGTAGCACATCTGAAGTGTATGACACATAAATAACAACAAGGGAGCATTATTTAAAATAAAGAAAAGTTGGCCAAAGAACAAAGCATTATAAACTGGTCATGGATAAACTTGCATGGAGTTAGAAGACGGTTCCTAATTATTACTAATGGGAAGTTGAAGAATCAATCAAAGAGGTGAGGAAAAGTCCTAACTAGTTTGAAGTAAGATCTGGATGCATTAACGGAGAAAATTACTTTAGTGCTGCTTATGAGAGTAGCATGCTGATTTAATGATTCAGATGGATCCTTCAAGTTCTCTTGAAAGTGGATGCTATTCTCTTTCAGAGATAAGCAAACTTTTTCCTATGGGTGTCCCAGTTCAGCTATAGAGAACAGCTCAAAAGAGACTGAATTTGCCAAAAATGCAAGAAAAGAGTCCTTATTGTTCTGAAGACTTGAGCACAGAGTTTTAGGTCTGTTAGAAGATTCAAAAAACGTTGGATCCATCTTTAAAATAAAAGGTTCCTCCTGTTAGTCTGTCATTACATCATGTAGAGTAAGTTTAATGCACTATATTTGGTTTTAGAGGTTAAATGTGCTTCATCAATGTTTATTTAAAACACAGTTTTCCTAAATCTGCCACATCGGTTCACCAGGACTGAGCCTCAGTTAATTTGAACAAAATCCAGAGTGTGATTGATTGATCCTGCTTTTATTGAAATTCAAGTCCACTTCGCATAGATAGTCAGAATCATTCATGATATTTAGAGGAAGCCTAATGGAAAAGATTTTCAAATATGATTAACACACCTCTGCTTTTAAATGCATAAAGTCTGCTATACAGCTGTGGGTCTCATGATGTCAGTTGATGGTGATATTCCTGCCAGATGAACATGCACCCTACCACTTTTGGTACACTGACCCTTTTGGTACAGAGTTAATTTGTAAAAATGATTTCTTGTAAATGTTACCACAGAAAGTACAAACTTTTTAAAAATCTGTTTAACTGGACTACACAATGAAGAAAAATAACAGGTAATTTAAAAATCTGTTGATTTAACCAAACGAGGCCTCCTTGCCATACATTTAATTGAAGAAGTGAAAGACCTCAAGGTTTTCTTTCTGCTTCATTTCCTTCTCATTTTTTCTGCATAGGGAAAAAAAAAATAAAAAGAGAACATGCTTCATAGATCCCAGTGTAGATATTATAGAGTACATAAAAGAGACACTCAAGGGCAGGTTGCTTGCCAAACAGCACCCTTTGCAAAAGCAACAGTATTTTATCTTTTCTGAACTTACAATGCTAGTTTGACCCCATACTTCCCTCTCAAACTCTTTCAAACAGAATTTTGTAACCACAAAAGATAGCAAGAAGAGTCACAGGGCTTTTAGTGCTGTGACAGAAAATGTAGCTAGGTAATGAGAAATGCAAATGAATTAATTTTAAGAGTGGGACAATTAATATTCACAGTAGAAAGAACTCTTCCATTTTTCTGAGGCAAAGACAATTAAAGTCCCTGGCATTTATCTCTTCATTTGAATTTAATGACAATGCAGTTGTTTTAAACCTTTCTGGAGGACATATGTTAGGTGTAAATGGTATCCTGAGTCCTGGAATTTAAATTCAGTTCACCACACAATGTTTGAGAAAACTTCATTTTGCTGATGGGAGTCCTGTAAGACAGTAGCCAGAATATTTGAGTGTGGCTGAACACAAAGGAGCAAATTTCCTGCAAGTAAAAAATAACCTTGAGAATACATGGAGTACAACTAGTAAACTATCAGAATACAGTGCATTTCTCTGTGTGTTGTAGAATAAGCCCAACCATAAACACATTCTTTTGAAACGCAAAGTCTTAAAATGAAGTAGGTTGTCCAAAATACTGATTTAGTATAAAAGGCTTCCTTTTGACATTTGGGCAAGTCTGGTCTCATCCATTCTACACTGGTGTTGTCTTTACCAAATCTAGACTATTAATAAAAATATTCAGAGCATAACAAACAGTAAAAACCTTTGAATGGGTCACAAATGATGCAAACATTCAAAAGGAAGTATTAACTTTATTAGAATAATCTGCTAAGGGTTTGGGGGCTGGTTTGTTTGTTTGCTTAAATAAATAGCAAATTATGGTCATCCTTTTTAAATAATCCTTCTAGTAGAGCCCTTCCAACTCCACCCACACAGCTAAACATTTATTCCCTGTTTTTGATAACATATTGCTACAAGATGAATCCTCATATACTACCGGATGTAATATCAGGAGGAATTACAAACTATAAGATAATTCTTTCTTTACTCATTTTCTAAATAAAGGATATCTAGTGAGTGCTTTATTAGATTAAAATAATAATAATAAAAATATGTTTCCTTTGCAGAGAAGTATTAATCATGGGTGTAATCCAATGTCAATGAGAAGACTCTCATCATCGATAGATCAGGTTTTAGGAGAATTCATTGCATTTAATTAGTATAAATTTACACTAACCATCACGTAAACAGTGAGAAGTACATATATATGCAACCTTCAGAACACCGAAAACAATTTTAAAAGTTATATACAGTATGTGACTTGCACAGAGTGGAAATTAAGTTAACTAGCAATTTCATAAATGCTGGAAAATAAGCCTGTGGAATTGCAAGGAAGACAAAGGAGGTGCTGTACTCCTTGAGACTGCAGTGCCTGTAGATCTAGTAATGAAAGATATATCTTTGATTATTTTCATGAGTTTTAAAACTTTCTACTTCCAAATTTTCCTGGGAAAAAAATAATTAATAGATTACATGAAGTATTGATGAATAATTTTGATTCTACAAAACATTCTTTTTTTCCTTGTTAAGAATAAACCTCATATTAGGCGTCTGAAATTTTCCTGTCATATATAATATGGTGAGAAAAACTCAAAGGTAGCTTAGATACACCACCATGATCAAGAATTTGATAATCTTAACTAGTATAAATCAACATAGCTCTTATGGAGGGAGGAACATTGCAAGGTCTGATTCGTGCTGAAGATCAATCCACACAGTTTTATCCTGTTTCTAGAGAAATTGCTTGCTTTACTGAAGTTATTTCCTTCTCTACTTTATGTAATGAGTTACAGTAGAGCACAGAATAGATCTAAAAGTGGAGTGACATTTCTAAAATTTGAGCTAATGTTTTTTAACATTTTCTCACTATATTTTGATTCTATGTTTGTAAACTGATTGGACACTCTTCCTACTAGCACTAATTGCTCAAACAATGATTGCCTCCTTCCCACTTTTCCTTACTTAAGAAATGTTGCAATTAGTTCTGAGGTGTTGTGGTTTAACCCTGGTGGGCAGCTCAGACCTACACAGCCGCTTGCTCACTCCCCTGCAGTGAGCTGGAGAGAGAACTAGAACAGTAAAGGTAAGAAAACTTGTGGGTTGAGATAAAGACAGTTTAACAGGTAAAGCAAAAGTTGCACGTGCAAGCAAAGCAAAACAAGGAATTCATTCACTGCTTCCCATTGGCAAGCGGGTGTTCAGCCATCTCCAGGAAATCAAGGCTTCATCACGCGTAATGGTGACTCGGGAAGACAAATGCCATCACTCCAAACATCCCCCCTTCCTCCTTCTTCCCCCAGCTTTATATGCTGAGCATGACGTTATATGGTATGGAATGTCCCTTTGGTCAGTTGGGGTCAGCTGTCCCAGCTGTGTCCCCTCCCAACTTCTTGTGCACCCCCAGCCTACTCGCTGGTGGGGTGGGGTGAGAAACAGAAAATGCCTTGACTCTGTGTAAGCACTGCTCAGCAATAGCTAAAACATCCCTGTGTTATCAACACTGTTTTGGTCACAAATCCAAAACTTAGCACCATACGGACTAATATAAAGAAAATTAAATCTATCTTCCCAGCCGAAACCAGTGCATAAGGAAACATAACACTTTCTGCATGGGATAGCAAGCACTGGAATAGGTGCACTTCCAATGGAATTGATTAAGCTACAGTTGTGTACAGGGACTAAAAAGTTTAACAGTTTAGTGAGAGATTGTGAAGTGATAGATATAGTCTTTTAATTAGCAATTTTGCCAGCATGGAAGAGTCTTAGCAAATGCAAAATGAAAGAAAGACCTGTTCTTGTGTGAGAGTTTAAAAATATAAATCTCCAGTAATATTTTTTTTCTCTAATAATGAATTATTTATAATTCTATAACAGGACATAATTTTCTAGGAAGTATACTGGATATTTTCAGAAACTACAGGAAGTTAGTTTTCCATTTCTAGTATATTTGTTAGTATAAATATCTGACAACTAGCTGCCATTTCAGGGTTAATAAATCTGAGAGTATGTTTGTAAGTATATTTTCATTAAATATTTAATATACTTGCTTGTAACAAATTTATAGAGTAAGTTACTTACATTTCCATCTATTTAATGAGGAAATATATCTCCATATTTCAACAGGTAAGGGTATTTTTAAAGACGCAATACTCATTTCCAACTGAAGTTAAGTGGGAATTATATGAGAATTGATGTCCTTGTCACTTAGAACCAGTGTCACCATTAGAACATTATAGTGTCTCTAATAAAACACCTAAATTTAAACTGAGGAGACAAAGAATGGATAATTTAATAGGAAAATAAAAGATAGAAAGAAAATGAGGGTAAACCGCTTTGTAAATACATAATGAAAAATACACATTTTGAAGCTATGAAGTGGTGGAGCTTCCACCCTATTTTTCACTATTAGGTAGTGTAGTTTTGATTATTTACTGTTGAAGTTTTCACTTCAGAATTCAGTCAGAATATCCATTTCTTGGTTTCATTCATTATTTCTAGTAATGTGTCTGTAAGATGAGCAATTAAAATAGCTAAACACTTCACCAGCTGCTCATGCAAAAGTAATATTTTTTGAGATATGGCCATTGTTTTATGTTAGTGAGCAAGATATATTAAAAAGCAAATGACCAGTCTCGTCCCAGAATTTCTATAAATCAAAATCTAACTAAATCACCATATTGCAGTCCTAATTACAGAAAATACTTAACTGTGTACATATTTTTATTCAGTATAGCACGTAAACACACGGTTAAAATTATATTCATTCTTAAGTTCAACTGGTTTCAGTAGGGCAAAGCAGATGTTTAAAGTTAGTCATGCAGTAGAAATTTTATTTAGAACAGGTTTTCTAAGTTGATTCCTTCTACTCTTTCCAGTGTTAGTGCGATTTCTATTACAATTTCACTCTGTAAAATCTTCATTAAATTAAGCTATATTTAGAAAATTATTGTTATCAATATTATTATTAATATTATCATTAATATTAATGGTATTGTTATTACTAAAATAATAATACCTCCATCTGATGGTATTCATATGTTTTTTGAGAGCCATTCATTTTTTCAGTCTTAAACTGGTTCCAAAATCTAAAAGGACTGCTGCAGTCAGATTCACATATAGAAAAAGATTATTACACCCACTACTGTTACAGATTTTTCTTGCATACCCGGAAATATGACAGATGATAACTTTAATATGATATGAAGAGCTACAACATTCCTTCTTTAGTAATTCATTGCACTGATCTGTGAGAGATGCAACAAGCTTTGCCAAAGCGTGTTTCCATTTGCATTGTAATGAACAATTCTCTTCTAAGAGGGAGCAGAAGCAAAGATGTTAATGAGCTTTTTGCTTGTGTTTTTTTAGATAAAATGAATTGGCAGAAATTAGCAGCTTATTTTCTTAAATACAAAGGTAAAGCATGCATTTTATTTTGAGCTTAAGATTATGCCATATATCAGGAGAAAAATTAAGACTATAACACTTCCGTGAGTAGAAGAGCAGGTGATTCACTATCTAATATTCTGCTTTGGAATAAGACTTCTTCTTAAAGGAATGAAGAGTTTCAAATGATTTTTCAGTTCAGGTTTCTTACAGTGTGCACTGCACATACATGCACACATACACACATACTTATAGTGTGTGTCTGAAATATAAAACATATATAATATATAAAAATAAAGTATTTTATATTAATATAGAGGTATTATATAATATGCATTGCATATGTAGGAATTATATATAATAATATACATATGCAATTGTCAAAATTATTAGCCAGTGTAAAGTGACAGAAAATTTAAGTGACTGACCTAAATAAGTTGGCTCCTGGCACTAAATATTATCTAGAGATGGTAAAGCCAACAAGAGAGTTACAAATAATATAGATTTTATTTTAATCAAAATAAGTCTTTAATTAGTACATGAAAGATGAAAAATCTGTATTTGCCAATAGGAGAAACCCCAATTACCCACATACTCTATTAGCACTTCTAGAAGGGTTCATAGACTAGAATTGTTGATTATTATTATTTTTTATTATCTTTTGTATCTTGAATGTTGTTGAAAACCCACACTGGGTGCAGAATCACACAGAAAGGAAGTCATCCTGACCTTGTATCAGTAGGAATTTGAACATACTTGTACCAAATTTTCCAGAGGGTAACTAGAAAGTGACTGCTCTGAGTCAGTTACTGTCTTTGATTTATCTCACTGAAGCAACGTTGGTATAGACAACACCTGCTCGATTGTAATGCTGTAACTACATGGAAGTGTCAGCCCGTCTTGTCCTAAACTTATTCTGAAATATTTCCGTTGATCAACTCCTAATAATACAGAAAGACCTCATCATCTACTTTAGATAGTCATGGTTACTCTTACATAGTCATTCACTGCATCATAAAAAATAAACCAAACCAATTGCTTGTGTTTAATTTCAGCCTTAATTAATCATTTAACCGTGAGGACTTAACCTTACCAAGCATTCAAAATTATTCACTCTTCTTAATTCATCAACTCTTGATTGACTAGCCTTTCATTCATATGGGACCCTGATATACACTAAAGCATAAACAAAAATATCATTTTGGATAGAAAATACACTGGTAACGTTGTCACAATGGTGATTAAACTATCACAGGAAAGAAACCATGCCTCAGAGACATGCAGATGAGTCAATTAAAGGAATTTATATATCAATCAATCTAATGGATATTCAATAAATAAATACTTTTTCTTTTTGATGAATTGCAAATACCTCAGCCTTAAGGAATACTAATTATTTAAGGACAGTGTAGTTGCACAAAATATTGACTAAAAAGCATCATAGACTTAAATTTATTAACAGTTATGTTTCTGTGAAAAAATTGTACACAAAATGGAAATACTGGTGAGATTTTCTCACAAAAGACTCTGTAAAAAAGCCAGATCTTTCAGCATTTTCATTAATTTTTGCTTGATGTTAATATCCAAAATGGAGTTCAGGGAGGAGCTACAGAGCTGAAATTAGCTTACTACACCCATTGGGCCCAGTATGCTTTCACCAAATGCAATTATTCTTCAGTGTTCATTTACCTAAGTGGCTGAACTTGCCTGCAGCAAGGAAGGAAGGAATACAAGGCTAGACCTCAAGCGATCATACAAACTGATTTTAAAATTAGTAGTCAAAAGTAGTGTTCTTCAGTGGGTAGAAAAGCTAAGACTCTCAGTGAAAACTTATAAAGAAAGGTATAAAAAGTTTCATCAAACTGCACTGAAAATCCCTCATTCCTAAACGTCTAAGCCCATTTTTGACAGTGAATCCACAGGTGTTTTGGACAAATCATTTTAGTTAATTAAACCCTTTGGAAAAGAAAAGATAATATTTTTTTCTATTCTCTGAAAGTGTTGTGACTGAGCTATTTAAGTTACTGCTGATAAAGTGCATTGAAACTCAAATGACTATAACTATAATTAAATAATAATAATAAAGAAATCCATAAATATACTTTCTGCTAGTACAGAAATATTAACTCCCTATCTTTCAAATTTTACACACAGAAAATTTTAACTTACACATTTTTTAATCTATTTGTTTTTCCCTATACAGCATCACTCTTTTTCTCACTAGCACTGATACTTTGTCTTCCAAAAGAGTGTTTGCACATTTTATGTGCAAAATTCATGCCCCTGCTCATGTTAAGACATGATGACTGACTTGGGCTTTATGAAACTATTTACCTCTAATAGGAAGGCTTCTTGGGTGGAGGTCTGAAAAATGTTTGAATTTAGTTTGTCTAAAAGCATGCAAGACACTTCTTACTTTGTATCTGGCACTTTCCTACTCTAATATGCATTATTCTTAGCCCTACCCACCTACTCTGAAGTTCCACAAACACCTTAAAAATTTTCAGAATAAAACATAAAGTTTGAGGTGTTGGATTATTATTTTTTTTCCTAGAATAAATCTTTTCATTTCAAAATGTATTTTTGTTCCAGTTTGGATCAAAAGTCAGAACATCACCATTTCTCACAAAGCCAAACTCTTCTATAAAAGCTACTAGAAATTATCTAAATGTTGTCTGTTGATATTGAATAATTTCAATTTCATATTCAAATATAAGCTTGAAAACCAAGATAAATATAAGTGTAACTGAAACAAATTGTTAGAGCATTTTCCCACGGAAAATTTAACTGAACTCAAAACTTTCCAATTAAAAGTTTAGATCTGAGAAAAATGATTTTTTTCTAAGGTAAATATATTTCATCGACCATTCTTTGATAAATTCTGCTTGCAATAAACTCACTTTTAGGCAATTTAACATTCAGCTTGTGTACTGTAGATGGTTTGAGTTGCCTTTTCAGATGGTTCTTTAATAACGATGGGCAAACTGCCTTTCTAGTATTCTGCCTCTTTCCCCCGCCCCCCCACCTAAGATTAGGTATCTGTGGCTAGGAATGGGCTAATAGAAATTAGGGAAATCAACATTTGTCCCTAAATTCTCTCTCTTGCCCTTTCCCCCACATTATTATTACCTTTATTATACAATAATTATTGTTATTATTGTCACACTTTGCATTCACTATTTTTTATTTTCTGTTCTTTTATCTTTCCCCAATTTTATATGTTTCCTACCTTCTTTATCACTGCTTTTTTTAAGCAATATTGGAAAACTCATACCTATCTTCTTGAGTTGTTCATTACATCATTTTGCAAGTTAAACAAAGTATTTCTGAGCAAAGAAAGCAAAGGTGAAGAGAGGGGTTCTTTGCCACATTTCATTTCTTGCTGTTATCTTGTTTGCTTTTGTGCTCTAGCGAAAGTGTTTGAATGAAGTGCTGCAATACTGGGGTAAAGCCTTCTCGTAAGACAGCCTAGTTTGTGAATACCAGTTTCCTCTGCCATCCTTGGGCTTTCCTGTTTTATGCATAATGTGCAGGTTTTCTGCTCATTCAGTGTAACCTCAAGCATACTCTGAAAAGGAGCTTCCAGCAGAAGCTGTGCTGCTTAGTCAAATTTAAGAAGCCTCAAACTGTAAATATTTTGGCCCTCTGTTGTCTGCCATAATTTGCATCCTCAAATCCCCTCCTCAGCTAACAATTTTCCTGAGTAATACGCATTCATACAGCAGTTATTTTTCTCCTCTTTTCTGTAGCAGAATAAAGATGCCTTTGTTTGCACGCACAGAAGCAACACTCTCTCCTCTGCCTGAGCATTTAACAAATGACCATTCTGTCATCTGCTCTGCTCAGCTTCTAATTATTGATATACAAATCATAACACATCCATTTTGCAGCTTTCCACCTGAGCTTTCCACATTTCCTTTTCCCTCGTTTCTCTTGGAATGAAACCACTGAACTGGGAGGATCCCATGTGTATGAAAACAAAAGTGTGAGGACTTGTCCATTCTTTCTTTCTTTGTTTTGATGAGGCATGCAGAAAACAGATTTGAGAGCACTTGTCTAGAAAAGAGGAACACTAATTTTAAGTCTTTGGTCACCCTCATTCAAAGTGATAGATAGACTTTGGATGAAAACACTTGTAATGATACAAACATGCACCCTAAACTAGTTCACTCCCCTGCTCACCCCCGTTTTCTTCCAAAGGAAAAAAGATGTCTCAACACACTATCATGACTGTCAAAAACACCCTAGTCATGAAATTATGAAGAGTGTTTAGCTGTCCCTCAGCTACAAAAGAAGAACAGCAGAGTTTTAGGCCCTCAGGACCCCAGCTGGGCTGGTCCCAGACCAGGTCCCCCATGGGGTTTCCCCTGGGGCTCCCCCCACCCAGCCCACAGCCCAGGACCTCATGTCAGGCCCCTAGGGCCATCAGCCCCCACCTCAGCTATGCTGCAGCAGGGACAGTCTCCAGCCTTGTCCCTGAAATGCTGCTTGGATCCTCTGGACTGATCATGAACTCAGTTGCTGCCTGATGCTCACAGATGGCCCCCTGGGTGCAGGTGCTGCCCTGCCGACACTGGAGCCACCCGCGACTCCTGCTCCCTGGCCCTCAGGGACCAGCCCCTGCAGTTCTTGCCACTCCCCGACAATTAGTTTGCTGTGACTTCACTTCCCTCCCTTTCCTTTTTTTTTTTTCCCCACGAAGAAAACTTCATGAAGATTTCTTTAGTCAAACAATTGATGTCGTATGTAATCAAAGGTTCAAAACAGCTGTATTTACAACAATAATACTTTAATTTTTTCAATTTGCCTCAATATGAAATTTACAGAAGGGGATTCAAATACTTTTTAGCACCACTGATGAGTACAACAGAGGCTTTCCAACAGCTGTAAAATATGTGGCACAGGTAAACAAAATAAATATTCATTTGGACCCTGTCTCATGTATGACGAGAGACTGAAATCAGACAGCTGAAGCAAGCTTCTGCCTTGAGCCATACACCCTGTTCCTCCAGTGGAAGCTGATGCCCTTGAGATAGAAAGGATTGAATAGTCATGAAATAATTCCTGAATCACTGTAATATTCAGTTCAGCACATGAAAGCAAAACAAGCCTGATTTTCACCTTAGTTTAATACAGCAGGTGAAAAACTGATGGTTAGGATCTTCTGCAAGTACTCTTTAGGGATGTCACCCTGTGAAAAGCAGCAGCTGTCAGTGGAGCAGCGTGCACGGGTAAAAGCAAAAACATCTTCAGCCATTAGATTTTAGTTCACAACTCTAGGTGAATCAGAGCCCTGGAAGAGAATTATACTGAGCCAATATATTTAGGATGAATAATTCTAATATTTGTCTTAGAACTGTTTGCATAGTTAAAGGTGAAGTGCATGCATCACCTAATATTTTTGTCATACTTGTATTACTATAATGCTCTTAAACTGTCCATGGAAAATCGAGCACATGTTTTCTTTAGAAATAACCTGCCCAGCCTTTTAGGAGTTTTATAGAATGTGACTTCTCTTTTTACCCTCTTGGACAATGACTGAAATGCCTTCCAATGGAAGGAGAACTCCTATATCTTTAATTCTTCTCCACAATACTGTGTGTGTGTTATGTGTGCATCTATGCATAAAGGAAAATTTATGCATAAATTTATGTGTGTGAGAAAGACTTCTAGCTTGTGTAATTGTGAATAAATCCACAGGGCTCAAACCCGGGGAAAAAAAGAAAAACAGAAGAATAAAAGGAAAGGGGGCATAGGGAGTCCTTAATTTTGCCACAGTTCAAAACTGGCATAGGAGTTCCTGAGCTGGAGTTTGAATTTCTATCAGATCATTTCTATTACAAGCATTGGATTTTTTGTTAAGTGTAAAGACATTTTGAAGGAGAGGAGAGATTAACAGCTCGCATGACAAGAATGAACAACAGAGGATGGGCAAAGGGGAAAAAAATCCTAAAAATCAAAGGTAAAAATTATAGTTCAGACAGCAATGGAACCATAAATACATTATTTGACTGACTGCATTAATTGCTTCATATTAATTACTACAGAATTACTGCTTAATGCAATGCCTATTTCTCAAATGTCTACAGGCATAAAGCCTCTTTAAACATGTAACTCCAGGTTTTACATACAACAATGGTTAAACTAGAGTTGTCCAAACAAAGAACAGGATTATCCACAGTCTTAAAAATTGCTGCTCGGACTTGGACAATGAGGACACTGGAACTTTTGCCTACTTTGGAGTTCACCATAATGGGATTCCTGGTCCATGGCTGTTTTATTTATGCTACAAAACTAAACGTGCCCAGGGCTGTTCCCTGGCATTGTTGTTAAGTGTCAAGAAATGTCTCATGTTTATATTATACAGTTCCTTCTTCTCCAAAACAGGGTGTGGACATTCAAACTGCCCACTGGGAATCAGTCCTGGACTATGCTGCTGCCAACATCATGCCCTGGAATTGTTTGGGGGAGTGATAGTCGTCTCTGCAGTAAATTCTTTCAGGGATCATTCTTAAAATTTTCAGAATTAATAGGCTATTAAGAAGTTCTAGTTCCTGCAAACGTACCCTGATGCTCATTAATTTACTAGTATAGAAATACCTCTGATACTTCCTGTTCACAAGAACTATTGTATCTCTGTGGAGGACGTTTTATCTTCTTTTTAAATGGAACCTTTACACAATGTTTCACTTCTTGTAGCATGTAATATCAATTTCAGTTTAGACTAAAACACATTATTGTTTGTCAAATAATAGACCATATAGGAGAGGGGAAAACAAATTGTACATCCGGTGTATGAAAGAAAGTACCCTGAGATTGAATAATGTACAGCCAGATTCTGAAACCTTTGCACATAATGAATAAGACCTAATTCTTTTACTCACCAAGTAATGTAACTAAATTAATAGAGCTGTTGTAATACATGATACTACTCAAAGTGAATGCAAGATGAAGATTTGCATGATAAATAATAAAAAACATAGGTTTAGCAGCTTCTACCTTTAAAATTTCATGAATAAATTTCAGGCAACTAACATTTAGAGAAAAATAAAATTTCAAAGGCAGTAGAAGTATGTATGACTTCGCAATTATATTGATAAATTTTCAATCAAACTCTTTTGTACTTATATATTGGATAGAGTGTACCCTCAGCAAGTTAGCAGATGATATAAAGTTAGGATTAGTTGATGCACCGGATGGTTGCCATTCAGAAGAACCTTGACAGGCTGGAAAAATGGGCCAGCAGGAACCTCATGAAGTTCAACAAAGGCAAATACCAAGTCTTGCACCTGGGAAGGAATAAACACAGGCACCACTACATGCTGGCTGAAGAGCAGCTTTGCGGAGAAGGACCTGGGGGGCTGTTGTGGTTTAACCCCAGCCAGCAACTAAGCACCACGCAGCTGCTTCTCTCCTAGTGGGGTGGGGAGGAGGAGGGAAAAAAAGAAGTAAAACTCATGGGTTGAGATGAGAACAGTTTAATAACTAAAGTAAAATAAAATACACTACTTACTACTACTACTACTACTAATACTATAATAATAATTGTAATGAAAAGGAATATAACAAAAAAAAAGGAAATAACACCCAAGAAAAGACAGGTGATGCACAATGCAATTGCTCACCACCCGCTGACTGATGCCCGAGCCGCGATCCATACACAGTGGAGCAAGTCCAGCAAATGGCCGTGAAGATGATTGTAACAAGATACATATTACCTTTCTGATTACACTTCCCTTCTCTTCCATTTAGTTAAAGATATAATTTGCTATTCAAAATAAGGTTTTTTAAATTTTTTGCAGGCTAACATAATTCATTATAAACAATGTATGCATTTTTGTACATACATACGTGTGTGTGTGTGTGTGTGTGTATAAATTTATATCATGCTCTGGAACATATAAAATACGTTCAGCACAATGTTTTTGATACAGAATGCCTTTTAATATGATAATTATCATGAAGATACTTATGAAGGATCATAGTAATTTCCTTCTAACACTGAACAAGGAACTTTGGAGGCAAATAGAATTATTCTTAAATCTATGCCTTACCACATGTCTCCTTACACATACTTGGGAATAGTTCATTTCTTTAACCAACATTGTTCAGTAATAAGCTTTATGTATATTACCAATGAGAGAGCTACATTTCCTGTTCGGAAGTGATTTATGTGAAAACTGAGTCCAGTTATACTGCTCTTGTTCCATCTAGAAAGCACCTAAGTAGCTGTGTTATGTAAGGTTAAAAGTACACGCTGATTATGCTGTATCTTTCAGACCTTTTCTGATAATAGAGAGAATGTGTATAGCCTGAACAGTATGTATAAAGGTAAAGAGCTACTTTCATAGCTACACATTCATGGTTGTATAACAAACTCTGCACAGTACTTGGATGCAAGACTGGTCAATCACATTGTCCCCTTACTGTGATGCACCCAAGTGTTATTTTAAGAAGAAAAATGAGAAATTTCCGTAAGAAAAATACATACAGGTTACCTTCTGTCCTCTGCAATTCTCTGAGGAATTTTAAAAAATGCAAATAAGTGCTAGTTCTCCAGCTCCATCAATAGACTTCTAAAGTCACATGAAAGTCTGTCCTCACCTCCTACAAGGTACTACTGGGCAATGAATACATCTGTTTCATTTTGCTGAAGTCCTGTAACCCAATTTCTTCAACGCATCTCTCCAAAGAAATTTGGTAGTCACATTTTTTTCCACAGCAAAAATAAGATTCGACAGTAAATTTCTCAGGCTTGCATCAGCCCATTAAGTAGTTGCACTTACAAATTTCACAAGCCATCCATAACTACTAAAACTCCCTTCACTGTTCCACTGTAAACCTAATAATAAGAGAATCAGAGGTTTAGTATCCTTCTGTACGCTTACACGAGAGTGGAAAGAACATCCATTATCCAGGAGGACAGTGCAACATAATATACTCCTGAATGCAGCAAGCAGAACAATCGTTTCATTGATTATTGTAAATGACGTCTTAAAAACATGTGTTCAGTTTTGCTGGTAACGTATTATCTGACTTCCTCAGATCTCTAGGTGAAGGGTGTATTGAACATTTCTGGTCAGAGAGATTCAGCCTGTAGTGACAAAACTCTACGGCAGCAATTGAATACAGATAGTAACTTCAAGGCCTATGCAAACAGGTGAAATTTATTGAACTTCACATATTTAATAACAGGAACCCTTGACTGTGTTTGTTGGCCTTACCATTATTGAAATCCTTAACAAAATAAGCTGTCCATTGGCTGTTCTTATTTTATCTCTGTAGTTTTAAATGCAAATTGTTGAAACAGGGAAAACCGGAAAGGAGTCTTATTAAAGAGGCTAAATGAATCAAGTCAAGAGAGCATGGGGAAAAATTAATGTCATCTGCATTAGGGTTTGTCTACAAGATACTTTAAGAGCACAAGAAGGATATTAACTTACAATGCACAAAGTGCTTTGTACACCCTCTGCATGTATACACTTGTGGTGCACACTAAGTCAGAGAAAGCTTCCTAAAAAAAAAGCAGGTGTCTAAAGATCTGTCTGTTCTTTCTAACTTTGTAATTTATTCTCTATTCAAATACAGTGTGTTTTATATCTTTCTAGTCATCTTCCCAGCACCAGCACCTTTGAACACAGGACTTAAAAAGCCCAAACCTGTGGAGATCAGGAGGTGCTCCAGAACTTGTCTTCACACACTCCCATTCTGTTGACTGGCTTTTCTCCCTGTGATAGCAGCCCTCATATGAATCATTTAATCCATCGATCTCCCCAAATTCGTAATGAGTATGTGACTCTCTTCAAACCCTACTGTTGCAAACATTGACCCAGACTTAGATTTATCCATTTCTTCTCTTCAGCCGCTTTGACTAAAATCTGTAAGACAGGATTTTCAGGTGTTACCCATACCGTACCTCTTGCTTTAGTCTTTTCTTCAACATGATTCAATTCTACTACATACAAAAATATGAATATGTTGTATCTATGTTAATATTTGTCGTTATTTTTCTCTTATGAGTAAGTGCACGAGTGGATTCCAGATCAGGCCCTTCTCTTGCCAGCTGTGGTCCACCAGATTTTCCTATGATGCTTCATTTGTATCAGGATAACAAGGAAAAAAAGATCTAGCAACTATGTTTCCTTCTCTGCGGTCCAAGTTTGGTTTTGTTCTCTTTTGCTTTGTTTCGTTTTTCTGTGGTATTAGGCAACCCTCTGCACACTTAGAAGAGCTTTGGAGTTTAAAACAACAGTTATAACTTTGCAGCTATTAGAAAAAGAGAGAAGGGATGGCAACCACAATGATTTCTTCCTTTCCAGGGACTTCGACACAGTCAGTGGCATTACCATAGTACTCCACTGCTGACCTCCAGCTTTGAGACAACACAAAATAATTTAAATTAAAATCTCAACAAAATATCTTTGTGTCTATCACCTCAGTGAAGACATAATTGCAAATGATCATCATGCCTGGTGGGCAGGGGTTAATGAAAAAATTCAGAATATATACTGGGTGAATTAAATCTTTTCAAGTCAATGTAGCAATCACAACTTCTCTTCTGGGAAGCCAGAAGGGAATCCTCTGGAAGGACATTGGCAAGAAAAAATAAATTAAATTAAATTATGCTACTAAAATGTTTAATAAGACATACTCATGATTCATGAAATGTTGAATGTTTATGCAGCCATATCTACGGTTAAACCCAGGAAATTATTTCTAGAATTATGTTCATCTTGCAATGGGAAGAAGGAAAAAATGATCTTATTATATCATATGAAAAAACCAAAACCAGATTTTTTTTTTTTTAAGCAGAGAATTGTACGTAGTTCATCAAAGGTCATAGTGATGTTGCTAGAAGCAACGTGATTTTGTTAGCATTTTGTTTTAAGAAGTGCTTTCTCCATTTGATATGGTGTGTATCTCACTGATGGCAAAAGGAGTCAGACTAACACTGAGTTCTTTGGAACTTCCACCCCATGGGACTACCAATGTGTTAAACACAGGTGGAAGTGATTCAGCACACGATATATTATATTCTAGGTGCAGTGGTAAGGATTAAGTTTCACAATAAAACTACTGCCGTACCAGGAGCTTGCAGACAGAGTTTATACTTGTATTTCTTGAGAACAACAAATAATAATACATTGGGTGAAGTATTGAACAGAGCCTGGAAAAATGAAGCTGATCATATCTAGAAATACCTGCTTCCTGGCTTAAGGAGTATTTTAGTCTGATGTGGCAATTTCTTTTTTTCATTTCTTGTCTAACAATAATGAATTAATTAGTCTTTCTTGCATATTTTCTTTGATCTTTTTTAATACTGTATGCCTTCCCACCATTTTATTCCTTCAGCATCTTGTTTTTCTTATGACAACAAAGCAAGTTGCAATGATTTCATCATTACTGCAATCAGTTGAGAATTAGTTGGTTCTTCATTACAAGGTTGCAGGACATTTCTTTGTGTCCAATGCCTAGGATGTTGTTCCTTCATGGGATACTGTAATAATCCCAGTAATAAACCTATTATTACTATAGCCACACACACAAAAACACACACACACAAAATTTAATTAAAACAGAAAGAAGGCTGTTTCATATGTTAATAATTGAAAATAGACTATGATTCTCCATATTATCTCTTCCTAAATGCACTTTCCAAAGAACATATCCTACTTCATGAGATTATGTTATAGGATGGAGTGGTGGTTTAACCCGAGCCGGCAACCAAGTCCCACACAGCCGCTCACTCACTCCCCCACCCCGGTGGGATAGGGGAGAGAATTGGAAGAGTAAAAGAGAAAACTCGTGGGTTGAGATAAGGACAGTTTAATAGGTAAAGCAAAAGCCGTGTGCGCAAGCAAAGCAAAATAAGGAATTCATTCACCACTTCCCATCGGCAGGCAGGTGTTCAGCCATCTCCAGGAAAGCAGGGCTCCATCATGCATAACGGGTACTTGGGAAAAGAAAATGCCATCACTCCGAACGTCCTCCCCTTCCTTCTTCTTCCCCCAGCTTTATATGCTGAGCATGACATCATATGGTATGGAATGTCCCTTTGGTCAGTTAGGGTCAGCTGTCCCAGCTGTGTCCCCTCCCAGCTTCTTGTGCACCCCCAGCCTACTTGCTGGTGGGGTGGTGAGAGAAGCAGAAAAGGCCTTGACTCTGTGTAAGCACTGCTCAGCAGTAACTAAAACATCCCTGTGTTATCAACACTGTTCTCAGCACAAATCCAAAACAGCCCCATACTAGGTACTGTGAAGAAAATTAACTCTATCCCAGCCAAAACCAGCACAGATGGTTTATTAGTAGCTTTCAAAACCATCAAAATGGTGGTAGCATTTCTTTTAGTGAAGCTGATACAGAAGAACAGAACAGTAATTCAGTCTATCACATGCACATTATCATTCTGAAAGCAGCTGCTATGCTGATGACATCTCTATAATTCTCCAGAAGAGAGCTAATGAAAACATACACTTCAAAGGCTCTCTTATAAAAATGTTTTTTCATCTGTGTGATACATTCACTGAGATAGATAAGCTATGAAAACATTGTGGGTTTGTTTGAATTTTTAATTATTTTTTTTAAACCATTATCATAAAATGGATCTTGGCAACCTATGTTTATTTTTAGTGTGGTGGGATTTGTTTGTTTGTTTCTAAGAAAGATCTTCAGGACAAAATCTTTTAAGTTATTCTGAAGTGAAAATGGTATAACAAAGGCTTAAAAAGAATCATAGCCTTCTTTCAGAGGTACAGGTGATATGTATGCTTGGGTTTTGGGGTGGGTTATACTGCATTTTAAAATTACCCTAAATAAATCAATATTTTGTAACTATGACTTCAGTAAATTGTCCAATACTATAGATAATTAGTGTATTCCTCATTTTTGCCTTTTAAATCTCCCATTCTTAGCTATACTTGTCATCTCAGGTATTCAAAACAGTGGACAGATGAAGTACACAGATTGAGTCTTCCATCTCTTTATCTTGAACATGTACAAAAATCTGTCATATTTCCGAATTCTAGTCCTCATGAATTTCATGACTGAGATGAATTTGAACCTGATACCACTCTAATTCCTTGTTTCAAATTACTTTTCCATTATACATGCTCATTTTACAGATATGTCTGCTGGAAAGGAATCTACAGGAATTTTGGGGAAGAGTTCAGGCTAATTCTATTATCTTCTTTCCTCCTTATTGTTTTTTTCTCTCAGTATTTATCTATAATTTATCTTCAGTCACAGTCTTAGGGTCCTTACACATGCCACAATTGTTTCTAGAATTACCTAAAGTAATGCACAATTTCCAGAACCTCTGATTTTTCTGTGTATAAATATTCCTCATACCACATTTTGCTAATATAAGTATTCTAGCAGAGTTGATTTGAACTTTGATTTGTGACAGAAAGTTTATTTAAATTTTTTCTATTTATATTTTACACTCTCCTGTTTTGTCTTCCAGTAAGATTCTATCTCATTGCAGCCTACACGATCTGGTTGATTACCCTGAGCGATCCATGTTTAGAATTTGACAAACACTGTTACCATAGTGTCTCATATATCAGTACTGGTCTGCCTACTTTAAATTTGGAAACTCTTGGTTTATAAAAAATGGGCTATAAAAAACTGTTGCAAAATTTCCTAGTATGTAGAAGATTCATCACATCTTGTTATATGTGACAAAAATATTATAGTTATCATATATATAACCATTAAATTAATCATATATATTATATATATTAAATAATCACCTGCTTATAGTAATAAAGTTTGGTATTCAAGAAGATGGGGAAGGGGAAGAAGAGGAGGAAGAGAGGAAGGGAAAAATAAACAGAAAAATAAAAAAGAAAAAAGAAAATTAGATTTTAAAGATGACGAAAAAGAAAAAGAACTAGAAAAAGAGAAAGAAATAGAAAAAGAAAAAGATTAAGATGAAAAAGAGAAAAAGAAAGATGAAGAAAAAGATGAAAAATATGAAGACAAAAAAGACAACAGAAAAAGAAAAGGAAAAAAGGAAAAGGAAAATGAAGAAGAAAAAGAACAGGAAAAGGAAAAGGAAGAAAAGAAAAAAGAAAAAGAAAAAAGAAAAAAGGAAAAGAAAAAGAAAAAAGGAAAATAATAAGAGGAAAAGGAAAAAGAAAAGAAGGAAAAGAAGAAAAAGAAAAAGAAGAAGAAAAAGAAAAAGAAAAAGACAAAGAAAAAGAAAAAGGAAAAAATAAGAGGAAAAGGAAAAGAAAAGGAAAAAGAATAACAGGAAAAGGAAAAGAAAATATGAAGGAAAAGGGAAAAGGAGAAAAGAGAAAAACAAAAGGAATTGATATGGAATGCAAAATGGACTTAGCTTTCTACTTACTATTAATATCTTTAGAAAAGGTACAGCTCCATATTATCCTTTACTTTGGCTTTTCTTTACTGATATTTCCCAGACCATGTTCTGCTACCTTGTCAGACCACTAGAATCCTTCACAATTTGTCAGCATATAGCTCAGAAACTGTTCTTTCCATCTGTGTCTGCATCCTGATGTGCCTTGTCTGAATAAAAAGAGATCATCTGAACATGCCAGCAGACAACATGAGAGAAGATCTGGCAGAAATAAATATTTTAAAGGCAATAATTTGAAAAATTGTTAGTAGAGCTGTATTGGGGAGTATCTTGACAATTAGAAACTTCAGAAAGTTATCGCTTACAGCAATACAGTTGTCATTTATGAACAGTTCTGTTTAATGTTTCAGCAGTTCAGATTTTCACTAAATTATCACAAAAATGGAATGAGTCCTTTGAGAATAGTTGGCCTGTTCAGCATCAAGCATAACTGTTTTCTTTGTCCTTCATAAACTCAAACAGTGGCAGCCTTGAAGCACCAGGTCTATCAATCAAACCCAGCTGACCTGCAGGATTAGGTAAGTAAAAATATAAAGAGAAAATGAGACAGTGAAAGTTCACTTAGAAAGCAGCAAGTAGAACTGCAAAACACTGATTTACAGATTAAAGATGCATCACATAGTTTTACTGACTTTGATGAAAATCAAAATTCCTGAACTTCACCATTTTTACCTATCCATTTTTCATGTTTTAACACTCAGCTGTCCAAATTGATCATTGTAACTAAATTATCCCAATATTAAAATATTCTAACTCCCCAAACAAATTGTTTACAAATGCAACTTGATTTAAGCAAAATTATTCATTACTTTCTATTCCTTCAAAGTTTGTGGATTTTTTTAAATGTAAAAAAAATTTAAAGTATGGGCTATTTTTTATTAATTCTCCTCTATTGTACCGATGGTATTCCTTAGTACTTGCAATATCTGATTGGCCAGATATAACAATTGGTCTTAGTCCAACTTTGTTTTTTACTGAGAGAATAATAATGTGGAAGGAACAACTTAAGCACACCTGTGAATTATGAGAAGGATTGCCTTTGTGACTATTCTGTTTCATAAATATTTTCACAGACAAACAAACCATCATCTAAAATCTGAATAAAGTTATTGTACTTCTCTGAGGGTTTATAACCTAGAACAGTCTTGGTATTTTTTTTTAACATATAATACTTTTAATGCCTTTATTTAAAATGTAAGTTTTCATCTTCTTTTATCTAGTCTTTGTGAGTAAACAGTAGACTGATGTAAGCACTTCAGTGAATATTTAATATTGTGTCGTGGTTTAACCCCAGCCAGCAACTAAGCACCATGCAGCCGCTTCCCCCTTCCCCCTCCCAGTGGGGTGAGGAGGAGGAAAGAGGGGAAAAAAAAGTAAAACTCGTGGGTTGAGATAAGAACAGTTTAATAACTAAAGTAAAATATAATACTAACAATAGTAATAATGAAATATAATAATAATAATAGTAATGAAAAGGAATATAACAAAAAAGGAGGGGGAGGAAGGGAAAAAAAACAACTAAACAAAAAAAACCCACCAGTGATGCACAATGCAATTGCTCACCACCTGTTGACCAATACCCAGTTAGTTCCCGAGCCACGGTCCGCCCCTCCCGGCCAACTCCCCCCTGGTTATATACTGGGCATGACGTTCCATGGAATGGAATATCCCTTTGGCTAGTTCGGGTCAGCTGCCCTGGCTGTGCTCCCTCCCAGCTTCTTGCACACCTGCTTGCTGGCAGAGCATGGGAAATTGAAAAGTCCTTGGCTTAAGATAAGCACTACTTAGCAACAACTAAACCATCAGAGTGTTATCAACATCATTCTCACACTAAATCCAAAACACAGCACTGCACCAGCTACTAAAAAGAAAGTTAACTCTGTCCCAGCCGAAACCAGGACATATTGTAATACCAACTTGTAGATATTTTTCCATCTAACAAATTCCCAAATCACAATTTTAGTCATCAAAGCAAGCTATGCAATGCATGAATGAGCAGAAGTTATATCCTGGATTCTCCCAAAGATATACTGTGCTGCTAAAATAGCCTAGACAGCATGAAGAGACCGGTAGAAGGCTGCTTTTTTCTTTCTAGAATTTAGGAGTGTTATTCTGGTCAATGAGGATTTTTTGCCATTTAGACATCTACCTTAAACAACATTCACTGTAATGCCTGAGTTTACTATGATACGTTTCATTATTGAAATACTGAGTTCCCCCAAAAGACTATTGTTTACCTCATTTAGATTCCTTGCATTGAAACCGTCTTTGAACAGTATTTTGCAAACTTTTTGACTCCTTCCAATCTACAAGGCCTTTCTTTCTTGAGAATTAAATAGTGCTATTCTGGCCTATTTAGGAGCGCTATTAAGACCTATTAATCATTTTATGCTTCCTCCTATACCAAAGTACTTCCATCAGCATTTTTCATCAATTAAACCAGAAATGGATGAAATCTAATCATTTTTATGTGGGACTTCTTCCGTCTCTGCCAAACAATGTTCATTTTGTTATGTAAAATGGGACAACTACAGTGGGAAAAACTGAGTCCCATCGCAGAAGATATAATGCAGAGCACTTGCCTATTAGGCAATAAGAGTTCAAATTCCCTCCATCACAGGAAAGAAAGTAACCTTATCTCCCACATCCCAGTTGGGCCACTAAAATCCTTACTAAGAATAGCTGCTGCTTTATCTGACAGTGTGGTTGTGGGGTTTGGTTTTTCCTTGGTTTTTTTTTTTTTTCCTTCTTTTTTTAGCTCCCAACCTAGTTTTGTGATTCATATGGTAAAAAATGCCTGTCACGCTGGGATCGGAGGTGATCTGGGAGATGCCTAACTTGTGGAACTTAAGGAAATCATGTGCTAAATGTTCAGCCCATAGGCGGCTGTAATCATGCCAAAGTACAAAACTTCAGGTGCCTAGGAAACCTTTATGAATGAAAAGTCAATTGCCTACATACTGTAGTTTCCTGAAACACCAGATGGCACTTGACTGTGCTTTTGGTCATCTAAATATTGGGGAAGCTAAGCAAAATGAGGGGGCATAAATCCTCTTATGGATTTAGCAGTGGTCTTCTTTCATAGAATGTGCACATTTGGATTCTGATATTGCGTTTGACCAAAACAAAACAAAGAAGAAAAGAAAACATAGAAGTGTTTCTATTCCTGTTAGATTTTCAGCCTGAAATTCAGATCAAAGAATGTTAGCCTGGAGTAGCTATACTCTTGTACCTGCAAGTTGTCTAAAGGAAAAAAAAAATCAGCTCCCCAAACCTATTCAGTGTTAGCCTTTGATATCTTGGAGCCTGTTTTCTTTCATAGGATCTGAGAACAGAAGATATTTTTAAGAGCTGCTGTAGAGAAAGAAAATAGCTTAGAATGACAATAGAGATTGAAACACAGTTTAAAATATGCATGACTGCCATTCATGTAGATGCATATTCTTTTTCACAAATGCCAGCCTATATAAATGGTGTTGCATTATATCAGTTTTTATAGCTGAATGTTTTCGGTACAAGTTTTGGTAACTGCCTGTTGTGGTTTAACCCCAGCCAGCAACTAAGCACCATGCAGCTGCTCGCTCACTCCCCCCACCCAGTGGGATGGGGGAGAGAATCAAAAAAACCCCTTGTGGGTTGAGATAAAGACAGTTTAATAGGACAGAAAAGGAGAATAATAATAATAATAATAATAAAATGACAATAATACTACTAAAAGAATTAGAATATACAAAACAAGTGATGCACAATGCAATTGGTCACCACTCGCTGACCGATGCCCAGTTAGTTCCCGAGCAGTGATCAGCCCCTCCCAGACAACTCCCCCCTGTTTATGTACTGGGCATGACATCATATGGTGTGGCATGTTCCTTTGGCCAGTTTGGGTCAGCTGTCCTGGCTGTGTCCCCTCCCAGCTTCTTGTGCCCCTCCAGCCTTCTTGCTGGCTGGGCACGAAAGGCTGAAAAATCCTTGACTTAGTAGAAACACTACTTAGGAACAACTAAAAACATCAGTGTGTCATTAACATTATTCTCATACTAAATTCAAAACACAGCACTGTACCAGCTACTAGGAAGAAAAATAACTCTATCCCAGCCAAAACCATGGGACTCTGCCATATTTGAGATGTGGACCCTTCCAAAGTAGCACAATTCCTTCAGTTAAACACATGCATCTGTACTCAAATGTTCTCCATCCACTCTGAATACCTACATAAGCCATTCATTGCAGCAAAGGCATGTGTTATATGATATGTATAACTTGCTTTACAATGTTTTCTTACTTGCCAGTGCACAGCAGTGGATAGCAAAAGCAAGGCCTCTGAAGAATATTCAGGCCTATAAAGATAATAATCAATACCTTTAACAAGGTATACATACCATGGTATATATAACTTTTGTCTATTTATAACTATCAATCACAATGGAATAATAATTTAAACCTTCTAAAATTAGCATCTAAGCTATGATAGTGCCAGGGTGAATATTTTCTAACAAAATCATGTTTAGCAAGAATGGAGTGTCACAACTTAGAGAACTAGTGAGGTAACTGAAAGTCAAATCTGCTGTTCCTCTGACTTACTGCAAGTGTATTTTAGTGCTTATAAAATTTTAATTGCATGTCAACTGTGTTTGAATTCTCCTTTCCAATGAAGAGTATTTGCTTTGATGGTAGGCAGCACATTATATCTTTTATTCCAGAAAACCTGATCTCTTAAACAAATGTCATTGTTTGATTCTTATCTAACATTCCTTACTTACGTCTCACTCGTATAAAGTTAATTTTGCACACTGAATGAAGCAAGTGTCATATTTCATTTTTATTTATATTGCACACAGTTTTCACTTATAAAAGAGAAAATAATCCACACACAGAAAAGGAACTTTAATTTCATCAAATTCTGGTTGAAACAGAGAGCTACTCCTTGACAGAGACCTCGATCTAAGGATAACGCTTGGTCTGTTCCAATGTTGAAATATGCAAGTCATTTCCACTGACAAATTTCAAATTTGCTAAAGTGCAGTGTTGATTCAGAACCATTATATTTAAGACCATAATCCTTTAAGGCACGATGAGCATCCAATGTTACCTGCACATATGGGTGGGGAGTAAATATAAATTAGCTCGCCAACATAAAGCTGGAATTTTATTATACTTGTCCTTTTAGTATAGTAGACATATAATTCATAAGCAAGCAAATTAAGTAGGACAACATCACCACCCTCTTGGACAGGGTGATTTTAAGTATCCTTTAGTGACTCATTCTATCCTATTTTATAATAAACTTCTTTTATGTAATCCTTTCCTTGAATGTGCCATTAAAGGAGGATGACAGAAGGTAGGAGGTGAGAAAGACTAGATGAGTATTCAGCATCGGATTGGTATTCCATTAATATGAACTACCATTTCCCTATCATCAAAGGCAGACATTTGCTTGGATATCCATAACCATAAAGTTTTATTTTTACTAGAGTCTCACATTAAAATAACTGTACATCCTAGTATTTTATTTCTTTAAACCGATAAATTATTTATTTATTTAGTGTTGGCAGAGATTCAAGCAGAAACATTATGTTTTCTCACCAGAGGTGCTGTAAAAAGTATATTCCTGTGTCCTGCAGAGGACACAGAGTATCCTGTACCCTGCCTTCTCTTTGCTCCAAACACCCAACCAGGAAAAAAAAACCCCACCAAACCCAGTCTTGTATTAGTTACATTCAATTTTATTACATAAGTGAAAGTGATGTTTGTAGTTACAACTACACAGTCAGAAAAGACCAGCCAGAATTGCCAGTAATTATAAATCCATAATTAAAATATGCTGCTAGTGTTTTGCTCCCTCTAGTCTGTTTCTCTAAAAACAAATGATCTTTTATCTGGCCATGAATCACACTAAAATCTTAAAATAGTGTTTTTCCATACAAACTTAGTGAGTATACTAGCTATAGTGAGAATAGGATTTCACACAGAGGGTTTTTTTTTTCCAGATTAAATTACATAGATTGAAGTAACACGGTTTCCTCTTTTTAAAACCTTGCCTGGTGAGGTTTGAATGCATTTTCCACGAAAATTTGTAGAATTACGTATAGATCAAACCAAGAATATTGCTAGGTTGTAACTGATTTACCATTATTTTGTTCCAGACAGATAAGATGTTCTTACATTTTGGTTTTAATATTTAAAGGATAATTTTAGATTAATTAACTGATTAATTAGTTGCACCAGCCACTGCTACCTGCGAGGTAGACACCAATATCCAACATTTCAATATTCTGAGATTCATGTCTATACCATAACAACCTTTCTATTGCTGTCCTTTATCCTCTCCACTGTCCCCTACTTTCCTAATCCTCTGAAGAGAGTAGGTGGGTAACTTTCATTCTGGTTCTGCATATTTATTTAGTATGCTTTCAGCACATTTTATGTGTGGTGCACTTAGACTGCAATCCAATTGCTATCTCCAAGGCAACTGGTCAGTAGCTTGGTTATATTTACATTCCTGGAATGGAGAACAAAGGAATACAGAAGAATGTTTTATGGTATTTCTCCTGGTTTGTATGGCACAGGTGTATGGAGAGAGGGAGAGGGAGAGAGGAAGGGAAGAGAGGAAGGAAAGTGAGGGAGAGAGGGAGGGAGGGAAGGAGGAAAGGAGAGTGGCAAGGAGGGAAAGAAGGAAGGAAGGAGGGAAGGGAGGGAGAGAGAGAAACAAGGTGTTTTTCTGTGATAACCTGAAAAACAGCATGGATATTGCTCAAGAAAAAATAATTTTGGATTTGGATAGATTTAAGAATTGAAATATCTTTGAAAACCTTGTTGTTCAAAAAATAAGCTTCCACTGAGTTATGCCATTCCAACTAATACTTTTATTAATACCACTAATGTAAATTGTGACAGATGAATGTAGAAAAATAACCTTACAAATGCTTAACTATTATTCAGGAGAAGCAGCTGGGCAGTGCTGCTTCTGTTTCTTCAAGAATTAAATTGGCCAGCAGAATCTGGAATCTGTTTGTAGCAGCAGAGGCTCAGCTCTTACTCTTATTGTGCAAGCAACATTGCAACCAAATAGGAGTTTAGATTCTCCTTTGGGATATTCTGAATTATGCCAGTTCCAGGGGTAAAGGGCTCAATTTCTGCATGGCTATCTCCTCCTCACATGAAAGTGGTCTGCTGGATGAAGCTCTTGTGCGATTGCTGGCATTTTCAAACCTGTCACCATGTGGTCACGATCCTACACATCTACGTCCAGACTAAGTTGTTGATCAGTCAGCAAGTATGTACTTCACAGTGAGTCATCCTGCATACTACGGTAAGAAGTTCCTTATATACTGGTTCTTCAAATTCAACCTATTACAGCAAGAAGGATAGAAGGAAAAGATCTGATGTATATCAGAGAGGAGAAAAAACAGACAGACCTGAGATATTCTCAGGGAGAAGATATGTCCTGTTGTGAACAGACTTAAATGTTTAAAACATCAAACTTCACACCATGGGATAGGACGACGTTTTAGCAAGGCAGAATTCATAGAGGATCCATTACTTGTTTCTTTAAATAGAAAAACCCTATTTCCTATTTATAGTTGGTCATTGTCAACTATCAAATTAAAAAGAATGGAAATATAAATCGTGCTTTCCCCATTTTCTTTCTCAGTTCTTGTGTACTCTATACTTTAATAGTGGGACTCTCTAAAAAGAAAAACAATGTTCTGTTCTTTTCATTTACCTCTTTGTTTTTCAGCTTTTACGTGTCTTACCCTCAAGTCTACTCTAAATATAAAGGCCAAAACTTGAGGGACTTTAATTATTTGTTTCAGTTTTAAGGTAAACAGAGACAATTATGATAGCAGTAGCTAAGGCTTTAGGAAACTGAAATATCCCAAGACTCAGTAAAAATCAGAGGAAAGTTTAAAATGAAAGCATTCACTTTGCTTTCAGTGGATTCACTTGCTCAGCCTTCTTCTGTACTAATGGTAGCAACAGTGACATGGAAATTAAAGTGACATCAAGTTTTGTTTGCTTGCCTAATTTATAGAAGGTTCACCAGTTGTGAGTACAGATCAGATATTTACAATGAAACTAGGCAAAACCCCACCTCATCGAGGCTTTAACTTAGTACAAAAATGAGTCTCATATTCCCTTTATTAACATTCTGTGCACAGCTTTTTGTGACAGGTGGAACTCAGGTCAAATGCAAGGTCTCATTACCAAGGAGATAACAGCTTTGGTTTTATGCTATCCTTTATTCCGTGTTTGATGTAAACTTGCTGAGCACATAACGGTTCCAAATTGTCTAGGCTTATCTGCATTCCTTCTTTTTTTTTTTTATTTTGATGGTGACATTAAACTTCAAGAAGCTATCACCTGAAAGCTGACAGTTGCATTTACAAAGAAGTGTATCAAGCATCAAAGAGCTGATGCAGCATCTTTCACTGTAAGCTTTGCAACTCAGATTATGAAATAATTTGAAAAGTAAACTTTCATTAAAGTATAATGTGCTAGTATAAAAACAAAATTACTGTATAGATATTTGGGAATGTGCACACGTAGAAAATGGCATTTGCAATGGGTTTCATAGCAATTTTGGAAGTGCAGGAGGGGCACAGAAGATCTAGAAGCAATGCTTTGACAAGATTTCCATCTGAAGTCAATGAAAATTTGCCTATTTACACCAGTTATTTTTTTCTATAGTATATATTTCATGTAACTTTAATACAGTTATTTTATTTTAAAAAGGGAAGTCAAATTCCAGATTTGTCATCAATCTCACACTGACACCTACCTTATGATCTGAGAAGAGAAAATTATTTTGGTTTTAAATTCCTTGTTTACAACAAAATAACTATTTTATTTTTCAAGTAAATTAGAAAAAAAATTGTGTAATGCTTTCTTTTAGAAATCTGATTTGAAGTACATGGTGTTCACAGCATTTCCAAATGCTTATTGATTAAGACAATTCACTGAATATTACTTCATCAGTAGATTAATCATTATGATAATCTCATTTAATATATACTTAATTTCCTCAGTGTAATCAACAAGAGAAAGACAAGATTTTCCCACACATTTTAAAATTAAATGATTTAGTGCAAAGAAAGAATGATTTATTTATCCATAAATCATTATAATAGCCAGAGTTCAGTACCAGGGAATTTGCCTAACAGTGCTATTATAGGTCTTTGTCATACATCTTTATGACTAGTGGCACAGGGTTGCACAAGGAATCTCAGTTCTTCTATTTTGTCCTACTTTGAATGAAGGATTTAACATAAATATAACATTTTAACGTACTTGAATGTATGTTCTTATTGGTGAAATTCTGACCGATTGAAATCAGTAGCAAAATATGCATTGATTTAAATGAAGCTAGTATTTCAGGCTTTTAAAATTAAAAAAAAAAATGTGGATTTCTTCAGATTAGTTGCATAGACAGAATAGAAAGTGGTGCAGGTGGAGCTGCCATTCTGTCAACTTCCTTTCATGTACCACAGATACGTACAGTACAGCTGTGTAGCTAGGGGTACACCGATATAGTGCTGAAAGAAAAAAGTACTTAATATCAGTAACTACTGTGTATTTCATGAAACCATAAGGTATTGCCAATTTCTGAAGTTATTGAAATTATTCTGAAGTGTGTGCAAGCCTTTATTGCTTTATTAATTTGTTTTTTAAATAAGTCTGATGCTCAACTTACTTAAGTTAATGTTGACCCTTTGAAATCATATGAAATCAGGTAAATATCCAAATTTATAATAAAACTCACAGTTTACATGCTTGTAAGGGATGGTATATGGAAAGAAGAAGTGCAGAGAGGAGATACTAATGTTTTGGGTATCCATTTTCTCATCCATTCTTTGGATTAGGGCACTCCAGTAAAACATTCAGGTTTTTTGCTGTATATGCTCAAATTATCTTACACGTCTTGGACTCAGATGTACTACATGGGTTGACTTAAAGATCATTTGTTTCTTAAATTCATATGTGTTGTGTTTTAACCCCAGTCAGCAACTAAGCACCATGCAGCCGCTTCCCCCTCCCCCCTCCCAGTGGGTTGAGGAGGAGGAAAGGGAAAAAAAGTAAAACTCATGGGTTGAGATAAGAACAGTTTAATAACTAAAGTAAAATATAATACTAACAATAGTAATAATAAAATATAATAATAATAGTAACAAGAAGGAATATAACAAAAAAGAGGAAGGGGGGGGCGGGAAGGAAAAAAACCAGTGATGCACAATGCAATTGCTCACCACTTGCTGACCAATGCCAGAGCCGCGATCCATGCCTCCCGGCCAACTCCCCCCTGTTTATATACTGGAAATTTGGGGATCGAACCCACGACCTTTTTGCATTATTAGCACCACACTCTAACCAACTGAGCTAACCACTGGGCATGACATTCCATGGTATGGAATATCCCTTTGGCTAGTTCGGGTCAGCTGCCCCGGCTACGCTCCCTCCCAGCTTCTTGCACACCTGCTTGCTGGCAGAGCATGGGAAATTGAAAAGTCCTTGGCTTAAGATAAGCGCTACTTAGCAACAACTAAAACATCAGCATGTTATCAACATCATTCTCACACTAAATCCAAAACACAGCACTGCACCAGCTACTAAGAAGAGAGTTAATTCTGTCCCAGCCAAAACCAGGACAATATGATACGTGAATTTTAAAATTTAACTGTTGTTGCTGATCAATGCAGAATTTATTACTAGACTGTTTTAATTTACTTTAGTTTTATAAAACCACTCTGTTTATCCCTGTGATCGGGTGACTAAACTAGGCTACCTTAGAAAATTGGCATGTAGCCTATAAGATTTCCTTCACCTATGATGACTTAAAAAGGTGATTTCTGTGTTTCAGATTCCCCTTTCTATCCTTGTTCCTGAAAGATGTCACTGAGGCAGACCTATTTTTTTGCCTTGGAGTGGGATCCCCATCCTCTAATGTATTTTTTATTCTGTTGAAGGTAAAATGAATGAAAGCAAGGCTGAAATCTGATCAGATTGATAATAAATAAATGTTGCTGTTTTTAACCACAACTTAGTCTTATCCAGAAGCTCACTTAGCACCTTGTTCATCTTTACCAACTTTTCTTATTCCATCAAGCTGTGGTGAGCTCTGTTACTTTCAGCAAGTATCATGCTTTGTTATTCACTTCAAGTTTCTACAAAAAAGGAAGATACTGAATTATTCTGAGCAAGTAAATCTATTCTATGGAGTGACTTGTGACGAGCTGTGGAGCATTGATGGCAGTACTGAAGCTTAACGTCTAGGATCTTAAACAGTTATCTTGAAAACAGGGTTGAGTGGCAGGGAAGCAACATGAAGGGAGATAATTTAGACAGACTGTGACAAACTAACTAAAAGATCCCCTTGTACTTAATCTAAAGTGCTCACTCTTGATTTACTCTATAGCCCTTGTGACCTGATTTGTAGGTCAGGCTCGGACTGCTCAGTTCTGGCAGCAAGTAGAGGAACAAACAGAGAGACAGATAGAAACACAAAAGATGAAACTCTGTTATAATTACTTTGTACAACATAAATACCAAGGATACAATTTAAAAATAATTCTCTCATACAACAGTATTAGAGATCCATGTCTTCCATCTCTTTTCACTGTGAAATATGAAGTTAGATTATGTTTTGAATTTTGTTACTAATAAACTGTTGTACAAATGTATACACAGTTAAGTTGCATTAATATGTATAAAACTAATTTATATAGATTATATGAGTCAAGCAAATACAGAAAACTATTGCCTATCATTTTTGCAGGGCTTCTGAAAAAACACATACAGGATAGGTCATAAACTGTCTTCTGTAAAGCATGAGTATGAACATTAGATTTGCAGCTAAAAATAATCAGATTACATACAATGTAAGGGATAAGACACACTGAAGGTGTCTTAGTGTATTTTTCTGCAAAATATTCCCAGGATTTAAATGTTTTTAAATGAGTCACCCCTCAGTAATACACCATAATTTATTTCAGACTTGCATAGTTATTTGAATCATTGAGGGAAAATACTGGAAACTAGAAGTCCCATTCATCTGAAAGTTTATTGTTCTGTTTTTGACCATGGACATTCTGCAAACTTTCATTTTTAGATACATGAATAAATTCTGATCCAGACTCAGGACACAAAAATCCCTGAAAGGAATATCTTTCTTTCTGCTCTCAACCTTTCAGTGTCCTTGATGCCTTTATACACTGCAGTATATGAAAAGGTGTTCTGGAAATATGTCATCTAACCAGTAATCTAGATTTTCACCAGAAATTTACCGGCATAATTCAATGAAACTCAGAATTGAATGATCAGAACCTGATTAATAATAGACCTGCTGGCTGGATTACTTAAAGACCTGTGGTACTGCTAATCAGTACTACCAATCAGTGTGCTATGACAGCTCACTTATATTTTCAGTCAGTTGAGTAAGATGCTTCTGAACAAGAATTACCATTGATTTTGATACAAATGAGAATTATTTTTAATGTCGCTTATCTTACATGTAGTCAGACATTTGGAGTATAGATAATCACTGCCATTATAAGCCAATAGATGTTGTTGCTTACTGTTTAAAGCCCATCCTTTGTCATGGAAACTTCCTCTGCCTTTCACGTTAGAGTTCTCTGCCCTAATTACATATCACATATCTGTTAAAGGTCTGAGGATGTTTCATTTCACACTTCTGATTCATTCACACAGTAGGTCTCTACTGAAATTTGTGTTTCTGTGCTTGGTACTACTCAAACCTTTTTTATTATTACAGGCAAGAAAGCTTCCAGCGAACTTTTTTTAGATCTTAATGGTGACTGCTTTTGCAGGAGTGACTCAGAGACTCTCAAATGTTTATTCCCACATTAAATGAAGTGCACTAGTCATCATAACCCTTCACATGCTAAGCTGGAGTGCAGTAACACAGTTAGTAGAAGCAAATCTAAGACCTGCCTGTGACTGAAAGGGGCACTTCCATCCTTTCATCCCTGCCATGTGTTTTTAGTCTCTGAGTGTTCTCCAAAGCAGGATTCAAGATGTAGGATCAGCCCCATGAAATTGCTGGAGGGGGGAAAAAAAAGAAAAAAAGATTTGTTTTCAAATTTGCAGTCCATCAGATTAATGGACTCATTTGATCGCTGGCAGAGTACTCATATTGGTGCTGCAGAGTCACTGGCTAAAGGAGGAAGGTCCACTGCTTTTGGTCAGGGTTTGAAGCAAATTCAAGAGCAATGTAAGCCAGAGAAAACTATACTCACACCATCCCAAAAAGATAAGTTTCCCGCTCAGTCCAGAAACCATTGCATCTACACAGCAAGTGGGTGATGCAGGGCACTGTGAGGTGAGGAGTCTGTGCTCAGGGTGGGGGACTTCCTAAACCAAGTGTGTCATGGAGGAAGGGTACATGGCATAACCTCTTACCTCTGCCACTTCCCATATACCCTGGGAAGACATCCTACTGCAGTCACAGTCCTGCAGCAGAGACATATCCCCCCCCCCCATCTGCAGCATGGGGGCTGAAGGGTTGCTGTCTGGCACCTCCTAGGTCTGGCACCCTTCTCTGGGGCCAGTGCCCTTTCTGCACTTCCTACCCTGCCTCAGCCCGGATGAGGGTGCTTAAAGAAGATCTACTATTAGAAGCATTCAAACACCCGCCAGCTAATTTTGGTGGAAATGGAAAAGGGACTGTTCACAGGAACAGCTCATCTGGCAGATGGGAAGGGAAGGGGTGGTTACTTCCACCAGGGAGGTGGGAAAGATCAGCTGGGAGAGAGGTGGCATTGCTCCTCTCCGCTTCAGTCAGCACAGCTGCAGGCAGAAGAGGATGTCTTTCTCCACCCATTGTACTTCAAATCAGAGGTAGACTAATTTCAAATCTAATAAGTAGCTTCAGTAGTCTCACAGGATGAATTTGGGGCTTGATGAAGCATGAGTCATATCCCATGAAGGAGGTCAGAAATACTGCTAATGATGCTTACTTCATGGAAATTATATGGGAGAGAAAAGTTCAGGAGCCTTGGTTAAAAAGCTTTTGCATCTCAGTATTTTTCTTGTTGCATACCTCGGTTGAGTGAAGAAGGAGAGTCCATTGCTTTGTGTGGACTTCTGCAGTGCCAAAAATAATGAATAATTTCTGATAGGAAATAAAAATTGTACAGCGTGCTCTCTTACTTCTTTTATCCTCTATTATTGACAAATGGTTTTGTACAAGGATAGAGGAAATATATACAGAAGACTCTGAATATAACTCATATTCTCTATGTCCTTCTTATTTTCTCCTCAATACAGGAAGGTTAGGATTTGAAATTAGCTCTACTTTAGCTTTAAGCATCAACTACTTGAATTTAAAATGGAATAATTTCATATTCCATTTAGTGTTAAGTTAAAGAGAGTAATTACAGTTAAGATTCCAAATAAATCTAAGAAAACATTTTTAATGATTTTTTCTAACACAGTGTGCAGTTTTAAATAAATGTTTCTGGATTATATTTGACTCCATTAACCACTAGCAAAATACAATTTATTTTCCTTTTTGCTCTTACTCATTCCTTTTCCTGTCATCATTAAATGCTGTGTTGCTCTTCTTAATGCTGGCATAAGGAAGGCATAAGATTGGAAGGAGCAACACTTAATCCAGATCAGGTACAGGCAGCATAATACCTCTGACTGTGCCTTTAGCATCTGTGGTATTCAGTATTCTCAGCTGGTCAGCCATCTAAGTATTTACAAAATGTTAGCTTTCACCATCAGACAAGAGTGGGTATAGTCTGTCTGGCACAGCCTTAGGCAAAAGTCTAGCTATCAGCGAGAGAGGGTGGGAATCATGTCTCTCCTCTTTATATTGATCACAAATATTTTGAAATATTTTTTGAAGGGCTTAGTAATGCCGTGTTAAGTTTGGTGTTGAATTTTACTCAGATACTGGTTGTTCTTTCTCTTTCACGAGGTAAATCCACATGCATCATCCTCTAACAGGAAAAGAAGAACAAAAAGAAAGCAAGGGAAACTAATCTGTGATAGTATATTTCATACTGTGATAGCACAAAGACTTGAGTTACAAGAAATCTATCTTGCCTTAAATGTATTAGCCATAAATCACTATCAGGCTTTCAGAAAACCTGATATACTACAAAAAGATTAAAAAAACTTAACTCTTCTTCAGTCCTCCTGCTTTTTATTATGCCATTTTTCCCTAATTACATCAATATACAGAAACAAGGAGTTAACAAGGTATTTTGATACAATTTTATACTACAAGTTGTAAATGCAGTTCATATTAGACTGATCATTAGGTAAATATAACAAAGGAGAAGAAAAAAATCTTTAAAAAGAATAAAACATTCCATATGTTGGTCTAGCAAAAAATTCAGATACCCCCAGGTACAGATGTATAACACAACTCTTCTGATGACTCTTTCTTCAGGTTTGGCATCATTTTTCACCTGGAGCTGTGCAGCAAAGGATCCAGAGGCAGCGACACTCACATCGTGTGGCCTAGTGTGGTCAGCTGAAATCTGTTTTCTTGGGAATGGCACATCATCCAAGTGTTTAAATAACCAATATTGGACATGTATGGGTTGAGACCATTTCATCCCTCCCATAAAATATTCTTTGGAGACTGGCTTTCCAAAGGAGTTTTAGAGGGAGTAATACTTTCAAATAAGTCAAGTCTTAATCTTTCTGGACTCTACTGCCTAGGATTTTTCTTAACTCCTCCTGGCCCTTTATACAAATGCCAGGTAATTTGAAAGTCCTATTAAAAGTTTGCCATTGGCATCTGCCCATTTTGCACAAGCCCATATGGAGATGATTCATGTGGGATACATCTCCTTTTTCAGACTGTGGCTTGGCATTTACAAGTGAAGACAGTACTACATATCTACACTGATCAGTGTACCAGTCCCTGTGCACTGAGTATGACAATACTGCATTTAGACAAAGTTCACTGTTACCTGACTGCTTGTTAAACATGAAAAAAATTTCTCCCGTGGTTTCTCAGCTTTCCTTTATGAACTTGGTCAAACCTAAATAGCCCATCAAACTAAGGATTTATCCTGCTTTTATAGATGACACCACTGAAAAATAAGTTAGTCTTTTTTTAAATACACATGATCTAAGCCCAACCAAATCATAAGCTTTTCCTTTATCTTGACAGAACCAAAATTATAATATACATGATCTCAACAATGTTATTCCCTTAGCTATTGGGAGTCAGCACATCTTTTAACAAACATGATAATTTGTACTTTCAGAAAATAATTTCAGTAAAGAGCTTTTCAGCTAAAGATATGATTTTCAGTTCTTTGTAATTGCTCATTATTCCTTTTAATCACTGAAATATTATTCATTATGCACTGAAAAAGTAAGTTAGTCTAGAATAACAACAATAATAGATATTTTAAATACAGTTTGAACTAGGAATATTTTTTTCTTCTATTGACATGAAAATGCTCAGAAAGTTGTTCTAAGAAGAAAGAAAAAAAAGAAACCAGCCTGTTTCTGAGATCTATTCTTGTCCTCCAATCTGCTCCCAAATAAAAAAGAATTGCTGATGTCAGGTGGGTCAAGTCTCCTGTGAATTAATTGGATTTTCTGCTAAGGGATTCATCTCACAAGAGATTTCTGGCCATCATTATGTAAAAATCTTATGCTACCTTACTTATGTGAACCTTTCAAGAGGGAGGGGAGAGGAAAGGGAAAAGCAGTATGGAAAAGGAGTAGACAACTCACTGCCCTTTGGAGATTATTGTAGGACAGGAGTGTGATGATGCAAACCCAGGGTGTACTTTGGTGTTCACAAGAAGTGAAATCTCCCTTGGTCCACAGTCCTGGATGTACAAGGCTTTGTCTTCTCTTCTTCCTGCATTTCAGCTCAGTTATGTTTCTAAAACAGACATGTGGAGTGGAACAACAAATATTTTAAACTGAATTCCTTTGATTTGCTTCACATGAATTGTGGCAGAAATAGTTTTGGTACACTGTGTAGCAATTAGGCTGCATATGTTGGGGTTTTTTTTACCACCTCAAGATGCACAGCATAATTCAGCTTATGAAACAATCAGAAATATTCTTAATTTTAACTATTTCAAACTTTGTTTTGTGCACACAGTTTTATTCTACATTGCAGGGTTTGTTTGTTTTTTTTTTTTTTTTAAAAAGGAACTGCAAATGAAACTCTTAATAATTATAATGACGGTAACAGCAGCTAGTCTTATATTGCTTCCCACCAGGCTCATGAGGTACATTAACAGCAGCTGTACCAAAAAAATACTTATGATCCACAAATGTGAGAGGATCACACTGCTACCACATTCATTAAACATAATTTTGTTCTCAAACAGCAAATGCAGAAACACAGCAACAGAAGGAAAAAGTGCTGAGGATATTGTGGGCATCAGCTGAGAAAGCAACCTGACTGGGGAATAGTCCTGAAAAATAAATTGCTGTGGTGTTGGCAAAGGCAACCCATCTTTAAGCACACAGTTATATCTCTGCTGCAAGTACAGACAGGCAATGACATTGTTACTGGATGTGAAATGGCTCTTGAACCTACGGGCCCTGGCTTATGAGTGCAGAGAATGGGTGAAAGTGACTGGGCAGGTTGCCTCTTCTTTCAGTCCACCTTCATATATGCATGCTATGCTACAGCAATGCTTTGAACCAAGTTAAAAAAAGGGGGAAAAATACCCAGTAGTTGCAGGGAGAAGAGAAACAATAGGTGATTATTAGAGCTGCCATTTATCATAAGAGGCAGTTTAGAGCCAAAGCTTCATCCTGATTGATTGCTCTAGTTTCCTCAATTTACACTTAAGTGAGTGATATGTGGATCTTTACTGTGAAAAGATGTCTTCATTAGAAAGAGATTGTAATTCACTATCATTTTACTAATTACCTCACTTGTGGCTTTCAGTGCTCTTCAAGTCCCGATTTTAATCTTCTTACTAATTGTTAGCTGCAAACGGAATAAAGTTATACAGCTTGTATAAGGATTCCCAGAGAGCATAAAGTTTGCCTTGTGCCATAGATCCAAACTGGAATTACCTGTTTTCCTGTAGCATTATTTGTCTTAAAGAAGAAGAAAGAATGGAATGGAATATCTGAATGTAACTATGATGTGAGGAAAGAACTATTTTTACTATCTATGTAATAAATAGTTATATTTTCACTTACCTGGTATTTTCTGTGAAAATATCTTCAAATGCTTAAGATTTTTAATTTTTTTTTTAATATTACGGTAAAATTATCTTGTTAGAGACAGTTACTTGCAACTTAATTCCATTCAAATTCTGGTTTTCTGTATTAGAAACATCTTTATTTTTTGATATTGCAAATTTAATTTTTTTAAGTATCTGCCACTGGAAACAGCTGCATTGGAGAATTCTTCCCGTATTTGAAACAGCACTTGTTTTCTTGATAATGCCTGGAAAACATAACATGGTTGCAAGTGTTATTTGTTCAGCATTATGTGTACGCACAGTTGGAGAGCCCTGGATAGAGCTCCTTAATACAACCTCACTACACTGCTGTATATAGGTTTCCCCATATCCATGTCTCTGAAAGCTTTTCTAGGACTGAATAAAGCCACAGTATTTTCTCATTTTTGGTCTGTCATTTTTTCCTGGGCATATCATCACTACTTGTAATCTCATCATGGAAATGGGCTTTATTGCCCTGTCTTAAAGCTGCATAACTAGCACAGGTCACGCATACAGACAGGCACACAGACACACACACACAGTGAACATTAGTGAAACTTTTCATAGCACCTTCCTAATAACAAATCTGAATTTACAGTTTGTCTTTTCAGGATATATGGCAGTTAAAACAAATGGATATATTTACTTCACAAAGATGCTAACTTGAGTGGTTCTGAAGATGACAAAAGAAATATAACAGAATAAAACAAGTATTTTCATTTTTTCCCCTGTCCCGGTTTATCTCCCTCTTTTGAGTGATATTTGAGTCAAGAGATGCCTACCATGTCACAAGGGCTCTCTCCTCTTTCTAATTTGTTTCTATCTATCTTCTGTGGTTCACCGGACTCCTAATACGACAATGAAAGCATGAACCACTATTTTTCTTCCCTCCTCAGCTGTCTCCAACTTTCCTTTCTCCTCAAAGTCTCAAAGTTCTGTCTTTTTTGAAAAATATAGACTTACTCTGCTTGTTCATATTGTGGAAAATTCCAACTCTTTCTTAGTCAACACACTTACCTGGACAGAGTCTTTAAAGATTCAACAACATCATGATCTAGAGCTCTTCTTCTTTCTAAAGATGTAGGTCCTGCACACCTCAGACACTGCATGTGGGTGAAGGCTTATTATTCTGTAAAGAATAGGGTTTACAGTGGTTTCAAACTAAAAAAAAAAAACCAAAACAAAATCGTTCATTTATGTGTTCTGCAAAGTATCTTAAAATCCTTTAAGACACTTGTGAAGAAATAGTCTTTCCCTTCACAATCTCAAAGCACAAAACAAAGAAATGGTAGGAACAGACTAAAAATAAAATATGTTTTTTTTTCTTTTTTTTTTCCTCATGGCGTACTTCCATTCCCCTTTACAAACCTGATACACATTCTGATGACAGAGCATTGTGTTCATCACTTATAAATGTAAGATTTTCTCCAAGATTCTTTTTCTGAGCTGCCTTTCTTTATAATCTTTCAACTAACATAGTTCCTCTGAAAGAGAGAACAGATGGATTAAATAAGCAAACTGATTGAAAGAAATGGATTAGATAATAAAGTATAAATGAATATTGGACTTTAATGAGAATACTTTGCTTTCAAATTGCAGTGCTTTTTTCATCAAAGGCAAAATAAAGTCTTTAACATTTCATTTCTGAATATCATACATGAAAAAATGTACAACTGTTCTCTGCAGGACATCAGATCAAAACAATACAAATTAACCATGAAGTTAATTTTCAGTTAACAGCTAAAACTGTGGAGTTATAGATTATTTAAACAAATGCATATTCTAATATACACAATAGATACTTTAAAATTGTAGAGCACAGCTTGTGTACTGTTTGCCTCATTATAAAATAATTACCAAAATATAAAGTAGTACTGAATCTTTTAAAAATAGTTTATTAAAATTCAATTTTATTAAACATTGTTGGTTTGATGAGCTTGTCAAAGTGTTACTGAAGTATGAAGGGGATGGAATCTGTTAGGGTTATGGCATGATTAAGGAATAGTGATCCCTTGAGTCCATTTGCTGATCTACAAGCTTTATTAGGAGGCAATTTAGTAGATTAAGACTATTCAACTCAGAAATACAGAATGAAAAAGCATCAGCAAAACCCCCATTGCAATCGATGAGTATCTATTTGTTTGGTGTTCCCGATTAGTAGAACCCCTTTGTGTGTAAGGTTATAATCAAGTGTTCACTGTCACAGGTCAGTGGCACTCATCTGAAATGCAATGCCCTGCTTTCACTTTTCCATAACATTGGAGCTATTGCAGCAGATTACCCTTGGGGTGATACTTCTGTTCCTTACTCTTTTCCCAGACCAAACTTAACAAATGTGTGTGTGTAAAAGTCAGCTATTGAAGTATAAGCCTTTAAAATTGTTTCAAAGCTGGAATAACTTCATAAAAGGGTGCAAAAAACTCTCAAAGAAGATTAAAATGATAAAGAAAAATCCTCTCAAACAGGATTCAGTGAGCTTCAGGAACAAAGTCCAAAACTTTCATGCTTACTAGTTCTCTATATTTGGAAACAAAATAAGGTGTCATCTTTTGTTACCTGAAGGTTTCCTAGACGTCTAACTCTCTGCCTGTTATTGTCTGAGCTAACTCCTGCCTAGACCACATTTGGTTCCAGCAAGTGGGTGCTCTGACAAGTCATAAAGGTGAATATCCCTGACCGTTCTCTTTCTGACAGAGAACTCTTCTGTATGAGAGGGTTCCTCCTCGCCCCTGATGAATCTTCTCAAGATGACTGCTGAACTCCGGATCTGGAGCAAAGGATGGAAAGTGCCATCTGGGCACCTACCAGGTGTGCAGAGAGAAGCTCAGATACAGCTGCTTTTCGTTTAGGTACGTGGTTGTAGCTCTTCACTCAGCATGTTAGCTTTTGGATATATCTTCTTGAGGCAGAAGAGGTGCATCTGGGGGTTCTGTGGAGAAGTCAAGCATCTAAAGAAAGCATTGCAATACTTCATTTATAAAAGCCTAAGGGCTTTATTGAATCTGATACATTTGTCTTACTGTGCCAAACTGGTGATGAAACTAAAAGAGCAGTATTGGCCACTGGGTTGGTAAGGGAAGGGAGGGAAGTAGGTGTTAAAGAGGACAGAAAACCGAGGAGGCTCAAGTAGCTCCATTGCTTAGCTGTCTTTGCCATGTTGTCCTATCCCAATTGTCCTACCTCAACTTGTCCTACCCCAACTTGTCCTACCCCACTCATATCCACCTTCACTATTTCACATGATTAACTTACTCCCTTTTCTCACTCACCCATTCACAAACTCACCACCATTCCCAGCCCTCTCCTCAGTGCCCTGCTCCTACTGCTCCCTATTACAGAGTTTTGTTAACCAGGACTGTCCAAACTCCGTTTTTAAAAACCAAAGAAAATACATAAGGACAATGCACTTCAAGAATTAATTTGTTCCATGGTGTCCAGTGCTCCTTGTGGGTAAAAAATGAAGACCTGAACCACTGAAAATACAAACAGTAATGAAAAGAAAGCAGCTGACAATGTTAAGATTAATTTGACACTGTGGTTCTTTTTCCAGGCTGTAGATTAACTAAAATAAATATCACTTTTATTACCTTCTTCATGAACATGTACAACTCCCTATTGGCAAAGAGTTTTTAGTTTAGCCTTCATATAATTTGCAAACTTAGAAAAGCACTTAATTTTGAAATATCACATAGTTTAGATTGTGGTCTCTTATTAGCTATTATTATCAGATGTAACCATTTTGCAAATATAGATTGATTAGCTTCTGACTTCAATAGGTTGAACTAGTTTAATAAAAATGGCTACTCTCCATAAACTACTATATTTTTTTTCTAGAAATTTCTCAATTAAAGAAAATTATATATTATTCCAGGCTCACAGGGACTTGAATGATGTTTTCATGGCAGGGCAAGACAGATACGGGTAGCCTTAGAACTTTGGGATTGCTTTATGAAGCTATAATCTTACGCTTTTCTTCCCCCCCCCCCCCCCCCCCCCGCATTACCCTCACATATCTGTGTATCAGCAATTTATTGCTACTTCACTAATGCTGAAATTTGCTCTGGTGTAGAGGTGCATCACTAAAAGTATGGATAATTTAATTTGTGTTTCCACTCCATTTAGAAGCTCTAGTACTGACATTAGATTAATACAGAAGTATTATTAGAAAACCAGGAAAAAACCTGTTTCATAAGGTATTTTGCCTATGAAATCAGTCATAAAGAAAAAAACGCATATTCAGAAGTGTTGATCTGTAAAAAAAGAATACATCTTAAGATAAATCACTACTAAATTATAAGAAAAGTCCAGTCTTTTCTGATAAATCCTTTCTCCTCCCATCAAGTTATAGTGCACTATCTACTACAGAAAGACAAACAAAAAACCAAACACTTGCCTCTTCTATTACGCATTTAGGAGGAAAAACATACTTCCATGTACTCCTACTTTCATACACTGTTATACCACTAGACTTCATTGAGATCAGAATTTTAAGCAGAATGTTGTGTAGTCCTCAGTGCTGCTGTTTGTGTTTTACATCTTTATGTTTCACGTTGCCTCCAAAGTCTCAACTTTGTCTTATACATGTAAAAAATACTGCTGGATATTGTGCCTGGGAATTTTTTTTTATGATCTTACAAACAGTAATATTATGCTACTTTATAATATTTAATTTTTTTTTTCTTTTCCTAGAGACAGCTCAGAACATTTGGCTAGAAATTAGAGATCACTAAACTTCAGTGACAAACTACTGGTCACATTTTATCATTTCTAAGAAATGTGCTGAACTTAATGTGAAATATTTAGTGATATCACCAGTTTGGACATAAATCAGTTACATGATTGAAGTAAGCTAATTTCTTTAGAGATATCAATGTAGTATTCATCTCAAAACATTTTAAATTTTTAATTTATATGCACCTTCTCCAAATGTTTTTGAGACAGCCATTAATACCTTTGGAAAAACATTATTCTGAAAAGATTTTTTCAAGAAATTGCTTAAATATTAGGCATTATTTTGCCTGAAATTACCGTTTAATATATGCTGAACTATCCTAACATCTCAGTCGCATTAGGAGTGGGATGGTGAAGTGGTAAATATTTTAAGTAGGTTTTAATATTATTTTCAAACCAATTTTCATTTTCCTGTTATTGACAGATATTTATTCTGATATCTTGCTATACATTCTGTATAATGTACTGCAGAAATGGTGTGTTTATGTTGCAGAAGGAAAGCATGTAGATAGAAAGAGGTGTGTAGGAAGTAATTTTTTATTTCACTTTATGATACGCTTATATATTATTGACATTACTATGTTTGTTCAGCCCTGGTATTGACTTTACCCTTACATGACTGCACAAAGACTTCTTTCTTTTCCTCTGAAAATATTGGTGATTACTTATTTTACTTTTAAATAATAACACAATTTATAAAGACTAGAACAGTTCTTTTGTCGGTTGGATTCAGGTGATAGTAGAGACAAAATCAGAGAAGCTTGTTCTCTACATGCTGTCCTTAAATACAATAAGTAAATGCAAGTTTTTCACTGAGATGAATCAGAAATGTGACAGAAGTCTTTATTGTCTATGTAGGTCCACAATACTACTGAGAGTACCATGAAAATTATCTCACTGGCATTGGTCAAGTCTTCTGAGAAGACAACAAATTTTTTAAAGAAGTAACAGCAACTACAGTTATATGTCCCAGACAATATTTCTAGCCATCAAGCCTTAGCAAAAACTCAAAAACATCTACCTAAAACATTTAAAAGAAACTGTCAAATTATACAAATCCAATCTATGGATTCATATTTTTTTACTTCGTAATTCTCAAGCCATATTCAGGGGTGTATAGTTGCTTCTGAGATGCAGTCTACCTCAATAGCTTTCCCTTCAAAGCAAAAACCTATTTAAATGTATTCTTTTCAATATGTCAGGATATACTCTTCCACTGAATCATTTTTGCAATATTCATTTAAATCAGTGGAGTCTCAATGTCAAACAACTTAATTTAGTGAGTCCTGGTGACCTGACTGAGGTCTGTATCCACTCTGTTCACAAAAATCTTGCAAGGCAGAGACAAACATCAAACCGCAAGTCTATCATTTGCACAGTATTAGAACGTAGAAACCTCAGCTACAGCAGTGGCCTCATGTCTGGTTACTGACTAAACTCACAATAAATGACAATCCTCATCTAAGAGAACAGCAAACATCAGCCCTGTGCAACACATGGGATAAATGGTTTCCTGATGTTTTTCTAACAGATGACCAGATGTTTCACTGATCATCAGCGTCATTTGATTTTCTAATCATCAGTAGGAGTCCATAGGTGTTGCACTCTGTAGTGATCCTGACCAGAAAAGCGTTGTGCACTGAGTCAGTGATTCACCTAACAGTTAACCCAAGTACGTTCAGGCCTGGGCTGGGCTGGGCTGGGCCGCACTGCGCTGTGCGTACAGCTTGGTTTTCAGGCTGTGTTGTGCTGCACAAATTCCTCAGCTGCGGGACAAACTCAGCCAACTCATTGTAACGGAGTAGCCTACAGGCAGCTCCCACTTGATACCAGTGATTACACCTCCTGCATGGCCTTACCTGTATCTAAAAGTGTGGGGAAAAGTTCTCATATAAGCATCTTTTCTGTTTGACAGTACAAGTGTTAAATAGAGGTGTTTCCTTGTGAGAAAACCCTATAATAGCTGGAATGACCCAAATGGGTTAACCTCTTCTACAGATGGGGTCTGCAGAGCGTGCTGTGCATGGATTGGAGGGACATTCAGTGCAGCACCATTCAGGGTTCCCTGGGATGGGAGATTATCGATACTATTTTCCCTTTCTTTATAGTGTTAGCTCTAATAAATAGCACTCTAAATGATACATTACCAAGTCTGAGTGCCTTTCTTACTGGCATCATCATAGACCAGAACTTCCTGGTACAAAACACATGCCTGGACTGAAAGGAGGAGAAACTTATCACTCCTATAATTAAATAAAACAAGCTGAACATTTCTTTGCTACTTTTATGTTGGTGTAACTACTTCATGACGATTAACGGTATTCTTCTGGATTTACACCAAGGTATTTGAGAACCAAGGATCCTGGTGGCAGAGCAATTAAGGTATTGGGCTGTATAAGCAGAAGCATGAATGCAAATCTCTTTCCAGTCTTGTGCTGAAAGCCGCCCTATGCATGGATCTGCAGGGAGGAGGGTGAAGGAGAAGGGGAAATTTAACCATTCCTGTTGGCCTCTTGCTCTAGTGTGGATATGATTTCCATTCCCAGTGCAGCACTGCAGCTGCTCTGTAATAGGAAAAATTTGCTACCAGGGCAGTAACAGGGGAAAACAGACAAATGATAATAATAGCAGTAAGGTTTCCTCCCAGGTCTGTAGAAGAGAGGAGAAGAAGGCATAACCCTTTCTGTTTGAGGCAGTTCATTCAGGCAGCTTTTACTGCGTGCAGACATTTTGAAAGCAGGAGACACCCAGCTTCAAAGTATGAAGTAATGGTTTATTGGCTGATACATGTGATAGATGTTAAGGAAGAATAAGCTACTAGGCTAAACACTGACACGGCTCCCCAAACCCACTATAGCATACAAAGCGTATTTGCTCTCCAGGCAGCTGTCACTCAGGTAGGGATGGGTCAGCATCAACACATCCTCAGTGTTGCTGAGTTGCAGCCTTCTAGATCTCTGTTTTATTTTTTTAGTACTACAAATTTTTTCCTGTTAGTATTTTTCCTTTTGAATTCTTGGCCTGAGAACTGCCCCTTTTTCAATAGTCTGACCTCTGTCTGCCACTCTCACTGTCTTTTCTTGACCTTTTCTTGCTCCACTCTGCAGACTTTCTTGCAGCTCTTTTTCAAAACTTATCAGCTTTCTCAGAAGCTTAAGCTCTGGCTGCACAGATGTGCTGCATGGAAACCAGGCCTTGGGCTCAGAGAGCCAGATCCCTGGGATGAGGGGAACAGGGAAAGGGACGTGGCAGCTTGTGGCTGGGGAGCATCTCTATAGTCAGGACAGTGCCACGTCCCTGGGGAACGTCTCTCACAGGGCTTGCAGCCTGCAAGAGCCTTTCCCCTCCTCCTTTTCTCCCAGCAGTCAGCAAGATTGTAAACCAGTACTTTGTCAGCCAGATTGGATAACAAAAAGTGTCTGACAGAAAGTTTTCTTGGACAAAGAAAGTGACAGAATTAATCACAGATACATTATGGGACTGCAGGGTGAGGCAAATCTTGGGTGGGCCTTTTTCAAAATGAAACCAGGAACTCCTAATTGTTTTTTTGGTTTTTGTTTCTTTTTCTTTTCCAAGTGGAATGTCATAAAATATGCAAGTGCAACAAATTACATTTTTCTCAAATTTTCTTTAAGCAGTGTTCTCCACACATTGAGTGGAGACAGGCAGGAGCATTGTCAGCAGCCAATCCCCAGCACCAGAGAAAAAGGACACTGTTCTTTTAACTTCTCCTTTTAGACTGATGATTTTCCTCTTCCTCTGTTTGTTCTGCCAAACCCTGTAGTCTTTTACCTGAATTTTCAAAAAAATATGCATGCAGCAAAGCTTTTATCAAAAAATCAAAAATACTAATTTTAAAGCCAGGCATTGTGGCAACCAGATTTGCAACTAGGGAAGAATTAGCTGTTTCATCAGATCTTATACAAGTGAAGGGACGTTAGTTCTAATCAAATGCTCAGAGGGCTTAGAGGCTATTCAGTAAAATCAAAATAACATAAACAGAACTGAAGTTTCTGATGCTCCTGTTGTGAAGTCTGATTTATTTCAGCCCTCAATAATGTAAGTTCCTGAATAATAACCTTGTGAGTTTATTGCTATTTTCTGCTTGTTTCTGAATAGGTTGATCTGCAAGCTTAACTGTTTAGGAGTTTCCATGTTACTCAGTCAAATTGTTCCTGAAAATAGCTTTTCAGGAATTATGTTTGACCACGGTTTATAAGCAAGAAAAGATTTGTAGGAAGAAATAATAATTTTTATGAGACCATCTGAAGTGATTGGAGAAAAGAGCAGCCACACAAGTTCTCTTCTGTGCTAAAAAGATTGCTTGTTGTTTATCTCTCCAGCAAGATCAATTTGTCATAGGAAAGATATTACCTTCAACTACAAACCTTGTTTTGTTTGTATCCTTTAACCTATCATTGCCACATCAAAACTATTCCTGCTAAACAGAGTGTAGAAATGGTTTACGATCTTTAATTCTGTCTTATTCTGGCTGGCTGCATACTAACTCTTTAGCAGAGATCTGGTATATGATACTATTGATGAATATATATAGACCATACTTTTAAAATTATCCTTGGAAGGATGACATCTTTGAAGCAATATTATTCCATGATATGGAGTTATTTCCTCATATTCATAAGGACTCATAGTTTTGTTCTCATATCAACCTTCTACAAAAGCAAAAAAAAATTTGTCTTCAAGTCTATTAATCTTCCTAAGAAGCTAAGTACTTCTGAGACATAGATGTGGACAGAAGCACTATGAATAGATAGAAACAATGCATCATGAGAGAGCTGGATCCTTAAACTATATAGAAACAACTTTTTCCTTTTTTCTGAGAGTATCTTCCACCACTTTATATTACATTATGTCTCACATCTTTATGAGATAGGAAAATATAGCATCCTCATTTAATAGCTCAGGCAGCTAAATGAAGAAGCAGCTAAATAACTTTACCAAGATCACAGAGGAGACCTCTGGCAAAGTGAATATTTATTATCAGTAGTTCATTCCCATCTTTAAAGCACAAAATGATCCTTCCTTTCTGATGCAAACAGTCTCAAAGAGAAGAAGTCATTTTGGAGAAAAGTTTGGGTTGGGTTTTTTTTTTTTGAGGGTTTTTTTTGTTCATTACATTTTCTTTTCAGTTTTTGATTTTCTGTCTTGTTCTTACTTGTAAAACAATTAGATGCCTTTCCCCTTTTCTACTATTCTAATAAAACGTACTCTTCCCTTTTGATCAATATGCCCAGTCTTTTTCCTTTAACATTAATTTTTTAAGATATTATGGTGACATAATGACTACTCTTAACATAGTAATTGCTCTATTTGCTTTGAAGTATAAAGGTTTTCTTCTGTATCTACCTTTTTTATTTTATAATACAATCCATTTAATAAATTTCTTCTCTGTATTCAAATTGGAATAGGAGTATATCTTTTAAAAATATTGCCATTCTTAATGTATTATATATCGGTTTCTTCCTACACTCATTATTTTCTAGAAGGACTCTGTCAAGAAATATATATATCTTTTATAATCTTAAAAATAATAGTAGTTTAAAAAATAGAGAAAGTCTATGAAGTGATCTTGTTCATGCCCAGTAAATTCAGGAGAGTTTCACTGAAAAAGACTTCTGAATATTCTGCTTAACATTAAATAATTCAGGCACAATAGACTTTTCATTGCTTCTCTTTTGCAAGCTTGTCTAACATCACTGCTAAAAAATTTTTTGTCTGTGTACTCTAAGCACTATTTCTTTGATCACTGATATTTCATCATGCCAGCTTCCTCTTTCAGGTTCACTATTCATCTCAGTCTGTTTTTGGTGCACCCGTTTTCCAACACATGGGCAAGTGTAGTCTCTGTGACTGCTGGTATAAGGAGGCTGTGTTGTCCAGCTTGTCCAGCAGGTATCCTTGCTCAGGAGGATCTTTCTCAGCTCCGCCACTGCCCTGCTCCAAGACTTCGAGCAAGTCACTTTATCTCTGTTTCCCAGTCCCACTTTGCTCCGACTTCTCAGCTATATTTGCTCTGCAAAATGTATTTGTCTCTTATAGTCTGTGATGTAGAGATACCAATTGCAAGTGAATTGTCTGATGCTGTAATTCCAGTATCAAAAAAACCCCAACAACATTATTCAGAATGAAATACCATAGTATCCCATTCTTTTAGCGAGAGAGTCTCTGGGTGCTTATCACATTGCTTTGTGCTCGTGAAGCCAGGAAGAGATTTGCCATTGACTTCAGTGAGAGCAGTATCAGGGTTTAAATGAGTACCAATCCCTGTTAATGACAGTTCAAAAGCAAAAGTACAATATTAAGAAGGAAAATTTTACCTTAAGTTTGCTTTTTTAATATGCATATTTTCCTGTGACCTGTTTTGTTGGGTTTTTTTTTCATTTATATGTTAACTAGGTTTAGTCCCATGAAGTTGTTGTTTCATAATTAAAAGGGAAACAAATCTATACAGGTTGAAAAATCAAATCTTTTACTGTAAGAAACTTGTTCATAAAGCAAAATGTGCTATGGTATATCAAAGGTTGAATATTGGAGGGGTTTCGCCAAATTCTCTGACTCCCTGTAAAATAAAATTTTCAATGTTTTTTCTCCTTAGCTCAAAAATTTTTTCCCTCCCCTCCCTACCTCATCTTTTGATTGTTGTGTTTGAACGATCTAAGTCTGCTGGGAGAGTATTCCTCAGTAGCATTTTGAAACTTTCCTGTAGGTTTAACAGAGCACCATTATTTTGATGTTTCACACTGAATTTATGTCTTTAAAGAAAGGTGACCTGGTATAGGTTTGTAAGTCTGCTCCTTTTGTTTTATTTATTTCTTTTACCTCTGTGGACTTTAACCCTCTGCTAAAGCTTCAAAAATTTCTCTTTAAGGAGGGAGCTAGTAGTTACTGCAACATATTTCATATGATTGAAAATACGTTGAAGGAAGCTTTAAGGGTACCTAGCGACAATGGCCAATTGACAGCTGACAAACTACTTTGGAGTCTCTTGTGCCAAGCTGTATTTGGTTACACTTACTAGTAAATTTCAAGTTTCAGCATACAATGAAAAGGAAACACTTTTTAAACAGCTCCACTATCAATTATTTCTTTATGAGAAGAAGTCAAAGGGTTTTTTTTTTTGCTTTTCAGTACACAGGTTAGCTGTTAGTTCTTAAAAGCTACTGCTGTTATCAGGACCATAGTTCAAGTTATTTAATTTTCAGTATGCATGTAAAATTAAGTACCTGTGTACTTGCAAAGTGAGGTCATAAGTCAAGGAGCTAAGCCCCTAGGAGTGATCTAAGTAATGCTGTTTCAAAATCCTGATTAACTAAGGAGAAAGCACTGCATTTCTTTTTACAGGTTCATTGGGAGAGTGATGGATTTTGTTAGCTCTAATAACTCATGGGGCAATTTCTAATCAGACTCCTGTGGTGTCTTTATCCAGTGCAAGGTAACTTAGTAACACAGGATGTTGAACTGGAGTGTATGGTACAAACCATTCCTAGTAAAGAAATATGTGGAGGAATACAAGGCCTCTAAGATTTTAAATAATTATCAGAACTCCTCCAATGGTGATCTCTCATACACAAAAACCACAGCCATTTATGGTTGGTTGCCCAATAGAACAGAGATTCAAATTAAAATAGATTTCAAAATGGGAATACAGTACATCACCGGTATAAATTTCTTATTTTCTCTTTCTTTTTCTCTTCCCTTTACTTGTGAGTCAACAGATGTGTGTCTGAAGGGAAATAAGAGTATGACTACTTAATAACTGTTCTGAAACACAGATGGGACCTGAAGGTTTTTATTTTTACTAAGTCAAAGAAAGAAAATATATCAGGTATATTGCATGTGCAATCTCCACTGAAATGAACCCATAATGGATCCTAACTATAAACTCTTAATATGCCTAATGGAGGCAATAGTTTGAATCTTAAATAATAAAACAGGAGTTCTTCACTTCTTTTTAATCCCCTCTGGGAAGCCCAGTTAATTAAAGCTGTTTATTACAACTTGATCAAAAAGCCTAAATTCTATGTGTCCTACATCTAGCTACTACAATATTCTCTGTCATTGAACCCTCATGAGGCCCTGAAGACTTTGACTTGGTAATGCAGCCATCAAAGAGATAGACTAACTCACTCTTTAGTCAAAGCTGTTTGTTACAAGGTGCAGTGCAAAACATGCTCTAGGCTTTCCAAGGCTGCAATCTATTTTCTCCTTAACTTTAATCCAAAAACCTCCTTGCCATACTTAATTTAACATTTGAATCAAATTAATTATTTTGTAAGAATACTGGTGTGGAGGATGTAAATTTCTTATTTAGCATGGAACATTAATTGATGCAGTGGAATGCTCTCTTTGAGCAGCTGCTGTTATCATTTATATGTTCCAAATAGGTAAATATATGTAGTTCACACAGCCACACACATGTGCACACACACACTTATGAAACATAAAGAAGAAGCTGTTAATTAAGGCGGAGAATTCACAAGTCAAATAGAAAAGGAAAAATGAGTATTTACAGCTGCATTTCTGTATTATGAGGAGAAAAAAATTGCACTAAGACAGCTTTACTATCTCTACCTTATTCAAAGAGAAGTGTGATTGCTGATGGAAATTTTCTTACCTGTACTTTTTAAGTATTAACCAAAACCATGATCATTATGAGCTTGAGCTTAACCTTAAAAAAAAAAAAAAAAAAAAATCTCATTTGCCTAGATGTTCTTTGGCTCAACTGGCAGCTCACACTAGAAACAGTACTGATTCAAATCTAAGGATATAAAAGAAAATAAAATCATCAATCTGTGAGCAATTTAGAAAATTCTTGCTACAAGGTCTCTACACTGTGAGAAAATCCTGTATTGAATAATAAACTGGGACAGAGAGCACCCAGAAATTATAATCTAGAGAGGGAGAATTAATCTTACCCTGTGTTCAACTCCCTTTTATCTCACAAAACACAATCAAAAAATATAAAATACCTAACCCCTGAGCAACTCCTCTCTTGAAATTCAAGGCAAGAGAATGCGTGCATTTCTTATACCAGACGCTTTTTAGTTTTGGACAGCTGAAAGAAATAAGTTTTCATTCAATGTAAGATTCTTGTGGCTTCTGCCTGTATCATTCAGGGTATTGTACCAGACAGTTTTAAATGTCAATTGCTGCCATTTTACATTAAAGATAAAGCTTGCAAATGAAGTCTTAATGCCTTTGCTGTTGACAGCCACTGAAAAAGCCAGATGATTTAAGCCACCTTAAATATCTCCCATAGTAGCTTCCCTTTGCAAAAAGTAAGTGGATTTAATTTCCCCATTTTCACAAAAGCCTAAACTGCCCTTGTGACACAGCAAGTCCTGTACACATGTTGAAGGCTCTGTTACTTTTTTTTTAAACTGAAATTCCTCCAAAATACAAACAAGTAACTGCTCCTGGAAATATGGTATAACTGCATTGAAGCACATGCAAACATCCTGACATTAAAAATAAAAACAACCACTGAATTCAAGAAGGACAGACACTGGAATAGTTGTTTCATGCTCTTAAATAAGAGGTCTGTTTTCTCCCTAACGACAGCATGACCCGATACCTCCACAAAACAGCTTATTGTACTGTAGGTGTGCAGTAAAAGCCATCAGCCCTGATTCACACCTTACTGTAAGCTTTCTGCCACCTGGCCAGAAGTGGGTCAACACCAGGGATAAAGTCCTGCTTGTCCTCATTGTCTCGCTGTACTGTTTTGAAACTTCCACTCTACAATCAGACAAGCAATGCATATCCATTCACATTTGTCACTCAGAGAACCCCATGCAAAGGGCTCAATAATATGCCAGGACTTCCCAAGAGAATCCCCTACCCTTCTGCTTCACTGGAATTAATGTTACCCCTCTGAGGCTTTTTATATAATCCTGGCCATGTCCTCGCTTTGCCCACTTCACCTAAGAACACCTGAGGCTCTCTCCGTGCAGCTGTTGTGCTTCCTTTGGAAATAAGGTAGTGTTCAATTTTCTCCACAGTTTGATTATTATCACTCTAACTGCTAGTGGCAGGCTGAGGAGGAGAAGAGTCGTTCACTTCCTCACTGGAGCTCAGCCTTGTGTTTCAACAGACAGGAAAACTGGTGTTCGTGGACCACAACCAACAGATCAGCATCTTAGGATGAGCAGATAGAAAGGGTGGGTTTATATTCTCTCTTTTTTAATCTCACTTTTCAAGTGTGTTTTTCACATTAGCAACAGATTTTTCTTGGCATGTATTTGTAATATGATCTGTTAAGGCAAATCTCATAACATTGCTACGGTTGCAGTGAGTTTTTCTGTGTTTAAAGTTGGGTTTTTGTCCCCTCATTTTAGCCATATTTAAATACATAACAGTAGACTATTTAGTGAATTCATATAATCCCTAGGAGAGAATAAAAGTCTTGTTCTGTCCCTGAAGGACATCCAATAGATACACTGATTTACTAATATGTCCCCTGACAAAAGGGCATTTTAGTTTCAGAGCTGTCTTTCTAACTGAATACTTCTTTCTCAATTTAATTCCCTTGACTTTGCTTACATGCCACAGTTAAACAACAAAGCTTTAATCTATATCAAAATCCTTCATCACAGGAAAAAAACCATGAGCACCAGAGAATCTACACATTAAATTACAGGGAACGCAACGAAGAATGTTACAATATATGATTCTCCCTTTGTTCAAATACACTTCGGGCTAAGTCAATCAAAAAATGTTTTCAGAATTGCCATCCTGACACACAACATTCATGCTGGAATGATGGAAGATGGATAAGAAAGTGAGGATCATCCCCAAAGCCGTGAAAGAAAGAAATCCTTTTCAGTAGCTATCATTGGAAAGCCTGATGTTGGGTGATCTATGAATCCATATTCTGACTGACCTAGAAAAAAGCATTGTAATTTGTGCTGCGTTCAGAGGGTAGAAATTTGTATTTTTAATTCAAGACAATGAGTTATTAATTCTCAATGAAGATTGTTATTTTGTTTTTGTTAAGAGTTGGAGAAGCAGGACATAAACTGAAAAAAATTTGATGTTTGCTAGAATGAAACTGAACTTCAGGAAAACAAATACTCAGGATGGCACTTCTGGTTTTCTGCTTTTGAGTTCAAATATGCCTTCTCAGAATTAATGCTGTAATCAAAGGTAAAGGGGTTAAATGCCATCTGCATTTGTCAATGACCGGAACACTTCAGAAAAAACTTGTCAAAATAGATTGTCTCTGATCCTCTCTCTCCTTTTCTCTCCTCACTCTTCCTTTTTCCTGTTACCCATCTACGTCTTTATTTTACTTTTCTCCATCTTCTGTTGTTTGTAGATAGGAGCTTATGATAAATGTGGCTCATTCTTTTCTGCTCTATGACAGTGTAAGAAAAGAACACACTCTAATCTCTTCTAAAACAAAGCCACAATGTAGTAATCTGTTCTGAAAATTATTTGTCTCCAGTTCTGTAAAGCTTTACCATAGACCCTAATAGTGTCATTAATAGTCATAGCAATAGTACTGTTATTTATTATTTATCCTACAAAAATGTTGACTGTATAAGACATAGTGCAGATATTTGCCAAAACCTCAGGAGTGGAAGGGATAACTTACAATTCCAGTATGAAGGGAAAGGCAACAATTGGCTATAGTAAACAAATAAAATGATGACAAAGTATAGTAAATTAAATTGTCAGAGAAGGGTCTTATCATATACTCTGTCCATGATTGTAAGCATTGAACAGTCTATGTAGATACCATAACAAGAGAGAGAATTGAGAGACAATATAAGAGAAATCAGTGAAGTGGTTCTCTGAGTATTTAAAAGGAAAACCTCACTTGTAGGGAGACACAGAGAAGACACTAATATACTTGTTTGAACATCTGAAAGGCAAGAAACAAAGGCTAGTCATTGATTGACTGGCTGGTAATTGTTCTATTTTTCTAGATACAATTAAATTTTTTCAGGCCACAGCAGAGAGAATAGAAATTGAAGTGTGAGATAATAAAGCCCTGAAAAGGCAAGAGACATGGCAATGAAAAGACACATTTTATTGATGATATACAGAAAAATAGCAGTCTCCAAAGATTGAAGAAATCATGCGTAACCTCTAAGCAGTAGGCTTGGATTGACAAGATGTTGGTGGTGTTCACAGTATCTGTGAAATGAGGAAGAAGAGTCTTAGAATAAAGTTTAGGAATTTTGACTTGACCCTGCACAGAAATTTTAGCTCAGACACAGGGAGTCAGACCTAGAGAAGGAGAAGAACTGGATGAATTTATACAAGTGAAAATGAAAATAGAAAGGAATCCAGGATTCCAGAAAAGACTCTTGGTGATCTACTGCAGAAATTTTTGGGATATCTTGAGTAAAATTAGAAGAGGCACTTGAAATAGTAGCAGAATTAGGATAGGACAGAAACATGGAAGCTAAGAGAAAGAAAAAATTAACAATAAAATGTTAGCTTGTGGGCTCAAGGTCATCTAAGAAAAGCATGGGTAGAATATTGATTTTGAACTTTGCCCAAGAGAAAGTTACGAAAGACACTGAAGACAGAAAAAGGTTTTGTAATAGGATAGGTTAGGCTATGAGATCTTTTTTCTGACATGAGAGAAAAAAAATCAGAGCTTAAGAGTTTTCAAATTTACCCACAGGCAGCCAGAAAGTATGATTTAAGTCAAAGAAAGAAGGAAACATAATGAGAAAAAAATAATACCATTATATGTAATTTAATTCCACTGGAATAAAATTTCTACCCATTGTCCCTGCTGTTCCTAACCTTATCTTGCTATAAATCCCATTCCACAGCACACTCTATGCTCTATCATTTGCTGAAGATTCTCATGTCTTCTGCAGGAGATTCTTTTTATAAAGCAACTAGATCAGTTTATAAATTCTGAATCTCAAAAATGTTATACTTTGGAGTAAAAGACATTTTATTTCAATGAGTCTGAAGTCTAACACTAAGATTGTGTGTCCAAAAATATTCTTGAAAGCTGAACTTTTATTCAACTTCAAAGAGGAAGCTGTGAGCTTTTGTTTGTAAAACAAGGTGGTATATCTGGATGACTTCATCTTCCAGGTTTTTTATTATCTTAACATCTGGGTGGCAGGAAATAGCTTTATTAGTGCTTCTGAATGATTTGCTTGCCAAGCTCCTACCATGACTATGACTGCTGAATACCTGGTCATGTAATATTTCTGGTCTCGAGCAAAATGTCTCTATTCCCTGACTATTTTTGTTTAGTTATCAAGGTGTGAATGACCTGCAAGTGCTCCTATCCCGTCAACCTTTGTGGTCTCCACAGAACTCACTCTGGTTTATCACTGTCTTTCTTGTACTGGGGGACCTAAAACCAGTTGCAGTACCCAGATGTGGTCTCAGGAGTGCTGAGTAGTGGGGTACAATCACTTCATTTGATCTGCTGGTTGTGCTGCTGTTATTGCTGTTGGTCATCTTAGCTTCCAGGGCCCTGCTGGTCCAAGGACTTTTCTACAGATCGGCTTTCCAGCCCCTCAGTGCCCAACCTGCAGCACTGTCAGGCAGTCTCTGCATTTATCCTTGAATTGCATAAGGTTCCTTTTGGCCCATTCCCATGGCCTGTCTAGGTGTCCCTTAATGGCAGCCCTACCTTCCAAGTATATCAATTGGTCCTTCCAATTTGGTGTTGTCTGCAAAATTGATGAACAAGGACTCATTGCCTCCATGTCCCTGTTAAAAATGTTTGAAACAGGACAGGCCCCAGGATAGAGCACAGTAGTACTCCACTTGCTACTCACCTCCAGACAGAGTGTGGCCCATTAAACTCTACCCTCTAAGTCTGATTATTCAAAGTTTCCTCCATTGAGGAGCATTTATGCCTTTTTTTCTGATTTAAATACAATGGTTTGAGAGCATTACACCTGTTGGCACTTCTTTTGTCCTGGCCTGTGTTTTGCTCCAGTTCCCTTTCCTTAGAGATGCACCAATGAACACAACTATTTTATTTTCTTTGCAATCTTTTGTCTTCCCTTCTATTTCCATAGCATGCCTTTTTCACTCTTGGAAGACTACTTGTTTCTGTGTCCCTTAAACAACTTCCTAAACATGCAGTGCCAGTAACAAGCTTTCAAATATCTGTGGCTGAAAAAATAACTGGGTCTTACAGGAGCATGGCTACTTCACGCTTTCCCTATTCTTGAACCATATTTCATGCAAGGACTTTTCTGTTTCAGTTCTAGCCAAACTCTATGAATGTCTTTAAGCTTGAGGAAGTTCCCAGAAAATTTTTATTCAACAGGGAGAATTCACAGTGATGTGAAAGTAACTCTCTACACAGTTTCCACACCTAGTACAAAATGGCCTTAAGCAATGCTTGAACACTGCTCCCCTGTCTGCTCTGCTCCAGCACAGTCCTAACAGCGCTGACATTTGACTCTTGTCTGGCTACAGCTCCCAGCTCAAGTGACACCTTCCAGCCGTTTACTGGGCCTGCTGGGACCAGTCTGGTCTGGATTCCAGACCAGACCTTAGACACGGGTCTGGTACCTGATCTTCTTTGAAGTACATCACTGATACACTGACATTTCCCTAAAGCTATCAGCCTTCCTTCTTTGATGTCCAGATCCAGTATTTCCTTACACAGCAATTCTAATTCTGTATTGTAAGCAGGGAGTATTAAAAATGCTCTCATGCTCCATGCCATTGAGTTAAAAAGGCAGTCCTTTATCAACCTGATTATTATTTACCTCCCTGTACTCTGGAGTATAATACAAGCAATGAAAGGTGGTAGGGAGAAGGAGAAAGAGAGAGAAGGGAGGGGGGGAGAGGGAAGGAGAGAACGAACTTTATGGTTTTACAGCATGCTATGAAAATACACCCTGGCAATTTTAACAAAATGAAAATCAGACACACCAAGCCCCACTTTGGTTGAGGGTTGCATCTTCACAGTGCTGCAAACTGAGTCTATTCCAGCTAAAAAATTGTTCTTCTGTAAATCCCACTACTTGCAAAATTTTAAGCATTTCATATTCAGAGACACATATTCTGTAAAGGGAAACCAATGTATTTTTAAGGAACTGTACTTTGAAGACTGAGAGTGTTTTGCAGGGCATTTGAGGAAGAGAAATTACAGCACTAGCAGCAGCTCATGAGAATCACAACAGGCAGTAATGCTAGAATGGTTAGAGCTCTGTCTTGTTGCTAGGTAAAGACTGACCATCTTTGTGAAATTATAAGGAACACTGCTTTTAGTTTGTATTATTCTGGACTGCATTTTCCTTCAGGCAGTTATATTTTAATAGGAGAAAATGTCTTAAAAGTAGTCGGCTACAAAATTGCTACAGTAAATCATTTACATAACATTCAATGTTATATCCAACAGGGAAAGGATGGTAAACATAAAAAACACTGATATATCAACTACTCCAAATATTTAGTTAGACATTCATTTAAAGTGTGCATGGCACACAGGATATACGTGTTTGTAGCTTAAAAAATATTATTTCTATCAACCTTATATACAGGGTAAATGAGGACTGGAAAGCTAACCAATTTTAAGACAGGAACATGAAAGACTTAAAACATTATTCATTGCATAGAAAAAATGTACAACCAGTGTGTAGCATATTTCACTTTTTTTCTTTCAGATCTTTGTGATTGAAAAGGTAATCAAACCAATCAATGCATTTTCCTTTATAAACTATTGAGAGCTCTGTATGATTTGAGCAGTGCTATGTTTGCATGGAAAAGAGGGAAAATGCATAGGAGAAGACACTGCATGTTTAGATTGGATTGCTTTTTGTGTAATTATTTTTACTTAAGGAAATAACTTTTCTGACAGAAATGCATATATGTGGCTGTAGGTGGCATAGCAGTATAATTCACTGCATTACCTCATGTTACATACTTTGACATATATTGTCTTTTATTAAGAGACAATGGGTGCAACATTTAAAAATGTAAGAGAAATAAGTTTCCTGAGTTACTTCCCATAAGCCCTGCCACAGCTAGCAGAGAACTGGGGGGTTTGTATCTAACTAGGGCCGTAGAGGTAGCACATTATATAGCGTGATCATTCACTCATTACATATGGTCAATTTCTACATATTTACTTGCAAAAATTAAACTCAATGAAAGGAGCAACAATTTAATAAACTGCCTGGAAGGAACAATTTATATAGATACAATTTATATAGAGATATATAACTACATATAAAGCAATATCTTATATATATAATTAACTAATATTTCCATGAAATGTTAAAGTTATTATAGAAAGTAATAATATTAATGAATTCTATATTACTAAAAATAAATCTAATTCATCTAGAACTTTTACTAATTAGCTAAACAAAGGCAGAACTAATATTGATGAGGTATTTATCCAGGAGGATGTTCACAAATACTTCTATAGTCACACAATTACATTTGAGACATACTGTTCGGCTGTTGCCTTTAATACTGTCAGATTTCGAAGGTTTTCAGAAGTAGGTTATGAATATCTGATTTAAACAGTTCTATAAGGGATCTGTTTTTCAAAGCTGTATGTATATTCCACCACTTCAACTAGAACTGAACCTACAGTATCACCAACCGTGCTGCTTTTTGTGAGGGCATTTGAATTAAAAAACCTGGATTCTCCACTCAGAGAGGAAAAAAGTTACATGATAATTTCCATTGAAGAACAAACAGAATTATTAGAAAAATGATATTGATATGCAGATAAAAGTCAATGGTAGCAAGACCACTGTGCCTGTCCTCTTCTTCATCGTGTGAGCATAGGGGGAAAAAAGGGGTTTGGAGGGTGTATTGGCTGCAGGTGTCAAGGTGTTGGTGACAGGTGTCTGCAGGGGTGGACTTTGTGAGAAGAGGCCATGGGCTGCCCTTCACTGGACACAGATGGTTCCAGCTGGCTTCAAAATGGACCCACCACAGGACACAGCTGAGTCCATCAGCCAAGCTGGTGTCACCTCTGTGAAAACATATTTAAAGGCAGAAAGTACCACAGGGAGAGAAGGGAACAAAAAGGAGTGAAAAACAGCAGGGGGAACACAAAGGTCAGAGGAGGAGGAGGAGGAGGTGCTCCATGGTGGAGCAGGTATTCCCTGCAGCCTGTGGAGGACTTGCACCAGAGCAGATGGATATTCCTGAAGGAACTGCCACCCATGGAAAGCCCTTGCCAGAGCAGAGGAAGAGTGTAAGGACTGCGAGAGAGAAACCGCTATGTACTAACCATAACGCCCTCCTGTCCTGTAGTGTTCATTACCTCGCTGCCATGATAACAAGAGGAAAGGAGAAGTCTGGACTGAAAGAGTGAAGCTGAGCCTGGGAAAGGGGGAGGAAAGGTGTTTTCCCTATGTTTTAATGTTTTTATCTTTTTTCCCAAAAACCAAATATGTAATTAAATATATCTATTAATTATCAATAAATTTGATTAATTTCCAAAAAACAGGTAATTGATCTCCTATTTTTTATCTTGATCCCTGAGCTTTCTTGCTCCTGCTCTTTCTATTTTCTCCCCCAAATCTTCCGAGGGCAGCCAGTGAGCGAGTGGCTGGGTGGGAGTTTGGCTGCCAGCTGGGGGACAACCCACCACAGAGGAAAAGGCAGGCTGGTGCAAATCCTGAGCTATGGCAACTCCAGAGACATCAACAAGTGCATGGGAAAACGACAGCTTCCTGTAGTTCTTGATAAGGGATTTCATAGCTGTGATAATTTTTGGCATGTTGCACTGTGTCAGTGATGGTAAGCTTTCATTATAGACATCCTTTTTCCTTAAAAAGGATATAGCCCTGAGCACTTAGGTCTCTTCTGTAATTAACCATTGATGACCTAGCAGCCTATTTTGGCTTAAATAACTTTGTTTCCAGTTGTCAGTTTTAGCTCAGCCTTTTAGGTACACTTCAGACTCCCAAACTGTGATTTTCAGCACTTGGACAGAGGCATATCAAAAATCACACTTCGGAAGTATAAATTTTTGTAGCAGTAAGTATGAAACTGAATAAAATACATATAGAGACCTTTCCAATGGTGATTTGTTGTATCAGGTGGCCCTGATATTCTGCGTGCATGCACTATTAATAGTAGGATCTGACTAACAACACTACTAGTAGTGGGAACTAACAACTGTGTCAGATACATGGAGGGAAACACTTCCTTTATGTATTAGTGGAATTCATTGTCAGTTGTCTATCAAAATTATTTTGATCCAGTAGAAGAGAGATATACACATTTTAAGATGGATATTTAAAACTAGAAGTAATTTTCATTTATATTTATTTTCAAATAATTTTCTAAACTACGGGTATACACACACAGGAAAAATAAACCCAAACCAAAATACAAAACCAAAAAAACCCTGCCCACCTACAAGCAAATAGAAGCCAAATTATATTAGTGACAAGACTTGTTAATTCAAGAAGAAATTTAGAGGAAATGAAAAATGTTACTAGAAAAACAACTGAGAGCAACCAGCATGAAAACTCTTGCAGAAAACAGTCATATAGTCATAGGTAAGGGAGGGAATGGAAACCAGCTGTCTGATGTGGTTATTCTAGAACATCTACAGAAAACCCCTTATTTGAACATGTTATAGCAAAATACATAGAGCAAGATCTGAAAATGTGTTCTTCAAATGATATAAACTCTCAGCAACCCATAACCATTTGTATCTGTCATAACAGCTGAAAGCAGAATCAGCCAGAAAGGCAACGCAAGACCCAGATGCCACTGCTAGAAAAAAAATCAAAGCATATCATCTGTGTCTTGTGCCTGCCAAACTCAACTCTTTAGCGGTGACCAGCTCAGTCTTGGAATAGAAGGAGGACTATAGAGATTAGCGATCCTTATAATGTTCTTTCTTGTAGATAGCTACATAAAGAGATGGCCCAAAGCATTTAATACTGTTTGCTGATATTGAAAAGGGACAGTGTGTCTAGAAAATTCCCTCCTTTTTGCTTTTACACACACTGTGCGTGTACATGCCAGGTAGGATTCAGGTACAGATTTGGAGTTTCACATGTTACATATGATCATGCTCACTGGAAAATGTTCAGTGCTGTTACTTTCTCTACCCCAAGAACTTTTCTTTGTTGAAAATATGAACAAAACTAAAGAGAAATGCAGATGTATATTTTGCAACGTGTTTTCATTGATAAGGAGCAAGTTAATTTTTTTTTCTCTGATTCATCAATTCCATGTGATTTCCTATGCAGGATCAGCAGCAACATCTGTAGTTAAGGTTGCATACATGTTCTCATTCCAATAATCACTTTTCAGTGGCTTCTAATCTTATGCAACTTTTACCTTTTCTTTTAAAATACACCAAGTTTCTGCTCTGTTTGAAAGGAAATTTCTTCACAAGTGTTGGAGAAGAAGTAGTTCAGCCATTTTTGAGAATGAAGAATCATTTTCTCATATGTTAAAATAAAAGTTTTTAAAAATATTTTCAGCAGATATATGAGTTTTGAAAAAAATGTTTACATTTAGTAATATACCTCCGTAAGTTCACATTATGTTGAAGAATATAGTGAAAAAAATGAAAGTTCATTGACTGAATTTTTATGAGACTATGAAAATAGCATGATTGATGAAAAATGAATTGTAATAAACAAAGTTCATAAGTTCTGTTATTGTGTCTATCATCTCAGCTGTATTGTGGAAAATATAATGAAGTTATTGATGGGTGGAGGTAAAAGTCATATTTTTAAACCTGTGCATTTTTCAGCTTTCAGTAAATTCATCAAGCTCTCAAAAGATGTTGTAATTTACTCATATTCCACCCCAGCTATCATCAATATAAGGGATTCTGAAGCTAGGAAGGCATAAATAGTATTCCTTAGTTTCTGCAACAACAGAGATAACCACATCCACTAAAAAATCTAGGCTGAGCAAGACAGAAATAGCTGTCAGGCAAAAAAAAAAAACAAAACCAAAAACGAAAAACCACCAAACCCAAAGCAGTACACTGTAATTATCTCACAAATTACGTGTTAACCCAAGATTATCAGAGTGTTATTCTGCCATGTGATTTCATTTAAGATTATATGCCAAAATTTCTTGGAATATTACTTTAACTGTGATATTTGATGAATCCTGAATAATCAGGACAGTCTCTTGATCCATTTCTTTACAAGATTTTCTAGGTTTTCAAAATCTCCAAACCTTTCAAAGGGACTTGGAAACCTTATTTAAGTGTGACATTACCTTTGCTAGAAAGACATCCATTTGACAGTGATAGTAGTGTTTGCCACTTGGCCAGTGTGAGAAAGGAGACAATATTCAGAAGACCACTTAAGAAGATAAATGCCAGTTACAGACAACTTTGCTCTTTAATTACCATTTTTATCCACACATGGTGCAGGAGCTGTCTACTTCATATAAAAATGCACATTTAGAGATTTCAGTTCAGCAAAGTCAACCGCAGTAAATCAAAGTACAGGAATGCATTTGTCCAACCCAAAGTCAACTAAAAATACTTGGACAGAAAAAGGAAAGGTGGAGCCCCTGAGGATGGGGCTCACCTCCTCTGAGGTGGAGGCATGGTTCCAGGTGTGACGGGAATGTGCCTGCCAGATCATAGGGCCCCTTTGTGCCTGGCAGGTAAGCAGTCACTCTTCCACTGGCTACTAAAATCAGACACCTTTTTTTCTTGTCAGTTCAAGAATTGTGGTCAAATGCTCCTGATAGAAAAAATAAACACACCACACCATCCCCCTACCCCCTCCAAACCAAACAACCTCTCTTGGCTTTTTCAGGAACAATTTTTTTCTAGATTTTGGGCAGCTTACCTATCAAAAAGTGTAAATATGAAGAAGGTTTTCATATGCGTAGAACCAGAAGTCTGAGAAACAGATTATTGATAATGAAGACCATAGTATTCAGAGCATTTTGCAAACACCATTTGATTATATTAGCTTCATTTAAATTAATGTTCAGGTTCTTTAAATAAAACTTGAGTCCTTGCTAGAAATAGATCTCTATCATATTCATTTCCTAAACCACTTTGCTATATGCCTGTACATTCTTAAAAGAGGATTTTCTCCCAGAAATTTAATATTGAAACCATTATTTAGTTAATCCTATCATAGATTGCTATATATGGAATATAGTTGTCAGAAGAGAAATAGAGCCAAAGTACTTCAGTAACTTGTCCAAGGCCTCAGAAAGATTATGCCTGCCATGATGACAGAAACATCATCTTTGCTTTTTATCTAGACTGTGCATAAACAAGTTGTATGCGAAGAAAATAAACTCCAGGACCCACCAATATTTTAGAAGATGCATATATACTTCTTCCAACAATTGGGGGGTTGGGATGGGGCTTTTTTTTAACTGCTCAATAGCCACAGCTCTGCTTGTTTGTTGCTGTAAAATATGTTTTTAGTGAAGCAGAGCTCAGGAAAGACAAAGAATAGCCAGCAGCATATCCATTTTTATGCCATGTATTCAGAACAGTACTCCACAGACACTTCAAAGACTTCTTCTCCTGGTGGTCCGTTTGTCATTGGACACCAGAAGTGCAATTTGCAGGACTCTTTAATGTCTTGAGAGATTCTCAAACTCCGTAATGGTTACGTTGCATACATTTTGCAAGATAAACAAATCAACAGCATACATGAAATTTACTACCATTTTTCACAGTCATTTTGGACTCTAATTCTTCACTTTGTTCTTGGATTGTAAAAAATCAAGTTCAGCATTCAAATTCTTGTGGTGGTGTAATCAAATTATTAATTTTAAAATGGTGTCTTTTAGATTATTTCAGTGGAAAATCAAGAACGCAGACAGTGCAATAGCTCATGTGTTATTTATTTAGCAATAAAGTTTAACTTCTTTTTCACTGCTCACATATTTTCAACTCTTACAACAGAATGTTTTCACAGTGGAAGTTGATCTGATTTTTTCCAGTGAATAGTATAACCATTAAAAAAATAGTCTCATCACAAAAATATTGTGAATTTGAAACACTAATGTATGAAAGGCTGTGGTGTTTTATTTGTAGCCTTTCTCAGCAGATGCAGCCCTGGTCTGGAGGTTACATACAAAGTTCACTGTCTCTCTTTGCCCTGAGGGACTTGCATAAGAGCTGGTGTTATAGCACAAGAGTGTTTTTGGAGCAAGGTGTTTGCATTTGGCCTGTGCACTCCAGACCATGCAGGATGATTCAGAGGACCTTGAGATGTTGCTTACTCATGGCTGATCTGTAATCAGAAGCAATATAACCATGTCAGCTGTGCCAGATTTTTTAAAATGTTTCAGAAAATACTGTAAGTGTTCATTTCATTTCCTTTCACAGAACACCTTAATAACAGTGTCCTTCTAAATTCGAATTGCAAAGTAGGTGTACAGCTGTCTGGAAAAACAAATAACAGTAAGAATAAATGCATACAGAATAGGAATCAGAAAAAATTGCTCATTATTTGCAGCAAAAGTGTTGCATGCCTGTTTTGTGGAACATGCTGTATATTCACCACCTGAACATCAGGCATCTTGCAACCTGAGTCACTTGTTACTTCTAAAAACCCTAGCCTGTATTCCTGTGTTGTTATGACGAGATTGGGTTTTTGTTTTTTTTGTTGGTTTTTTTCCCAGATGGAAATGTATCTTTAACAATGTAAATTGTTATTTGCTGAGTATGGCTAGACTGGACTAATATTAATAAAGCCAACAGAGGTGTAAGCTTCCAGCATTCATCTTAGTGGCCTGGTAAGTTTGCAGTTTAAGAACCATGACCTTCTGTTTCCTCACAAACGCAATGTATGGCCCAGTAGTACTCCAATGTTTTTCTGAAATGATGTCTGAATTCACATTAAGCCCTGCAGGAACTAAAATAAAAATAAGTTAATAATAAAAAATCCCAGAGTTCTTGATGTTTCTTTATTGATTTGTCTCTCCATTGTTCACATTCTCTGTTCCCAGTGCTTATGTATCCTGACCCCATTTATTTAATAAATATGCCTGATGATTGTCATGACTGAAATAATATCTGCCTGAATTTACCCATCTCTCTCTGAAGTACTGACATTCATGCTCTACTTCCCCTATATGAGTTCCTTAAATGGGAGATAAAGATTCCATTTTAAGTATCAGTATCTATTACTGTTCTGCCCTTTACATTGTACGTCACTAAGTCTTACTTAAATTTTGTGAAAAGTTATATGAATTTCTGCACACAGTGCTTCTGTGTATATAAAACTGCATTGTAGGTGAATGGGCAACCTAGCTTTCACTGAATTAGCCCAGTTAATATCTCCTAAACCCCTAACCAAGGGAGGTCTATCCAGTGACTTGGCTTCAAACAAGGACTTGATATCAATTTTTCTCCAATGAGAAGGGGAGCCAAGTAACAGTGGTGACATGGTTGAACCTGGAGTCTCAGGGGATAGCAGCTCGTAGAGCAAAAAGAAAGGATATAACTTCACCCTTTCAGTATGCCCAGTTGCCTAGCATTAATGTCAAATAAACCATTCGGACAAGTATGATGACAGAAATAGCTCAGTTTCTCATTAGTTTTCTTGGCCTCTTTGATTTCCTGTCTCACTTCATGTTTACCATTCACAGTCTTAATGTATTTTTAAGATAGCTTTTAGGTAATATTGAAGAAGTGGCTAATTTGTCCATCTTTAATTTTGTTGACTTTTACAATAATTTTTATGTAGATGATTGTGAAGGACTTTGAAAATCTTTGCAAAGCTTTTTGAGAGCTGAACATAACAGCCTTTTGCCTTTTCACACAGAGAAATGGGACAACTATGCCTTTCACTTTGCCTTCTAACTACAGCACTAACTTTTTGAAGGTTCATGGATCTCCTATCAGCTTTAGAGACAGGATTTTAACTCAGTTTTCTACCTTTAGTAACCTGCTCCCAGTGGGTTGTAAAGTTTGCTTCATGGTTTTCTCAGACCCTCCAGTGGGAGCTCTTTAATTTAGATGTGTAACATCCAGTAAGACAGAGGAAGGAAAAGAAAGGGTGTGTTTGAGGGGGGAAAGGAATTCTACTCTCTGGTGTTTAGGGCATTTACTTGTAATAGAGTAGAGAGAGTTTCCAGTGCTTACCATGACAATATGTGATTACTTTGTGCTAGGGTTCAGAGCTTCCCCTTTCAGTACAGAAAAGAAAGACAATTTTCTGTAGGATGGCATGGAAAAACCCTACCTTAAAAACAAAGTGCAAGATAGTTTTAATATCAATACTTTACTTTAATACTTAAATATCAATATTACCAATTGGGGGCAGGGATTAAAGTTATGTATGAAATATATTCTTTCTAGTGAAGTTCATAGGACTACTGGTTGTAACTACACCAGAAGGTTAAAAACTAAAATAACATTTCAAAGAACCTGTAATGGCAGAGAAATTAAATGGTTCAGCTGGTTCAGACCATTCAAACAAAATTGTAATCACACAATAAACATTACACTTGTTGAAAACAAAGATAATACATTTATAAATAATTCTATATATAGTAACCTGCTTTGTTTGTCTCCCAAACAAACTAACATCCTTATTATTCAAGTCATTAAAACTATTTTACAGGGAATGCATAGAAAAAAAATATTCTCCAGCAGAGAAAAGAACAAAACTTTACAGTATACAAATTTTCTTATTTACCTGAGTTGTCTAAATAAGGTGACGTAGGAAGGCATGCATAGATTTTCTCATCTCCTAGTCATTAAGGGAGTAATCACAAAAAATATTGAAGCTAGGTCTGAAGCAGTGAAAAAGACAGCTGGGACTGATCATCAGATAAGTTCCATGTCTAATATTTAGGTGTAGGTCTAGGATCTAGGTTTAGTACAAAGAGTTGTTAAGATACAGCATGTTCTTGTCGTATGCTGATGTAATCCTCCTGCAATTGCTGCAGCACTTCCTCATCTGCGTAGAGATGTCTGAAAGTAACAGTATGTTAGTCCTAGATCCTTTTTGTGCAGCACTGATAAATCAGAGTTGCTGGGATAGTAAAGCCCTAGAACAACAAGCCTCAGGGAGATGTTCATTACCTGTGATTGGAAGACACTCCAATATAATGGTGAAGAGGATGACCCTTCAAGGACTTGTGCAATTGAAATAATTGAGTAAGCTGTGATAGTATCATACTTTTCACAATTCTACATGTTTCACACTGATGTTGCACAGACATTCACAAATAGCAGTTGTTAAAACAAACAAACAGAAAAATTCTTAAGATCTTGACATCGGTTAATGGTCTTGTGTGAAATCAATTTTCTTGAACAGGATGGTTCATTAGTGTCCAAATCATGATAGCAGTCTACATCACAAGGATTCTTGCAGTGGCATCTTCACCTGGTTTGGATGAAACTCCCCAAGCTGCTCTTCTGCTCAGTTCTTATAATCCAGCTGGCCCATGGTCCTTCATGACTCCTCCAGCACGTGCATGATTCATTGCTATTGATTGTCCGAACCAAATACAAAACACCTCTTAAATACCCCCTAACTATCTAGAAAAGATGTGACCTTTACTGCATCTGCAGGAAGAGTTTTGTATTGGGTTTGGGTGGCAAGGTTTTAGTAGCGGGGGGTGCTACAGGGGTGGATTCTGTGAGAAGCTGCTGAAAGCTTCCCCTATGTCCGATAGAGCCAATGCCAGCCGGCTCCAAGACGGACCCGCCGCTGGCCAAGGCTGAGCCAGTCAGCAACAGTGGTAGCACCTCTGGGATAACATATTTAAGAAGAGGAAAAAGTTACTGTGGAGCAGCAATGGCAGCGGGAGAGAGGAGTGAGAAGATGTGAGAGGAACAACTCTGCAGACACCAAGGTCAGTGAAGAAGGAGGGGGAGGAGGTGATCCAGGAACCGGAGCAGAGATTCCCCTGCAATCCATGGTGAAGACAGGCAGGGTGTCCCCCTGCAGCCCATGGAGGTTAACAGTAGAGCAGATATCCACCTGCAGCCTGTGGAGGACCCCACACCAGAGCAGGTGGATGCCCGAAGGAGGCTATGACCCCATGGGAAGTCCGCATTGGAGCAGGCTCCTGGCAGGACCTGTGGCCCCGTGGAGAGAGGAGCCCACGCTGAAGCAGGTTTGCTGGCAGGGCTTGTGACCCTGCGGGGGACCCACGCTGGAGCAGTCTGTTCCTGAAGGACTGCACCCTGTGGAAGGGACCCATGCTGGAGCAGTTCGTGAAGAACTGTAGCCCATGGGAAGGACTCACATTGGAGAAGTTCGTGGAGGACTGTCTCCTGTGGGAGGGCCCCCATGCTGGAGCAGGGGAAGAGTGTGAGGAGTCCTCTCCCTGAGGAGGAAGGAGCGACAGAAACAGCATGTGATGAACTGACCACAACCCCCATTCCCTGTCCCCTTGTGATGCTGGGGGGGAGGAGGTAGAGAAAATCAGGAGTAAAGTCAAGCTCAAGAAGAAGGGAGGGGTGGGGGGAAGGTGTTTTTTAAGATTTGGTTTTATTTCTCATTATCCTACTCTGATTTGATTGGCAATAAATGAAATTAATTTTTCCCCAGGTCTAGTCTGTTTTGCCCATGACAGTAATTGGTGAATGATCGCTCCCTGTCCTTATCTCGACCCACGAGCCTTTTGTTATATTTTCTCTCCCCTGTCCAGCTGAGGAAAGGAGTGATAGAGCGGCTTTGGTGGGCACCTGGCATCCAGCCAGGGTCAACCCACCACAAGTTTTTATTGGCTAATTACATGGGTCTTATTTAGATACAATTTATCAATTTTACAGGAGGAAATAACTAGGAGAGTATCCAGAAGAAATGGCCAGATTCTCCAGCCAGGGTGCTAATCAGTGCATTGAAGCATACAAACTGGCCCATGAACAGCAGGAAGCTCTCTTGGGAGATTCTCTAGAGCTCTTCAAAATTCCCAGTTGGAGGGCTTCTTGAAACAATCAGTCAAATACTTCACTTTGTATGTGGCTTGGAGTTCAGTCAATCACCTGGTTTCAGATCTGTCTGCTATTTCAAACCAGTCCATTGTCACATCTGTGCACAGACTCATTGGGACATTCCAGGACCACCTAGCCATCAATTAATGACTTGATGCACTGGGTGTGCATACTGAGCTACGCTACAATTCTAACTATAGAACAAACTTGACTTTCATACTTAAATCTCTCTTATAACATAAATCCCATAGCTTTTGCTACACTAAACTTGCTGGCTTTGGAAATAGAGCAATGACCCTCTGTCATGGAGTTGATTTAAGGCAAAAATGCAGCCAGTTACATTCCCAAACATAATATTTCATCACTTGTCCTTCAAAACATCTCTCAGAGGCATTTGACTGTGTATTGCTTATAAATACAATCAGCACTAGCTGTGATTTTAGTTACCTTTTAAACTGGTTACTGAAAATGTCACCGATGCTTTTTTATATCCTTGGCAGGACTCAATGACATCCTTTTTATAGTAGTTCTGTCAACAAATAGTTTCCTTTTTATCACCATGATGTGTTCTTTTAGGTGTTACTCACTGATAGTTCTGCACTCATCTGCTTGGACACTTTTGAATGGAATAATCACGTGCACCTTTTTCTCAGTAATGTGTACATCTTTGGAGATGCAGTTTATTTCCTTTCACAGTTCTTTGCTCTGCCAAGGATGATAGGACCTCAAAAATGATGCCTGTCTTTGTTTCTCTTGTTCTTGTTTTGTTCTTGTTCAGTGACGTGAACAAATAATACTATGATTGCCCTAAGGGATTGACACTATGCAGTATTCAAACTGCAGGGTGAAATCAGTTCAAGAACAGCACAATTCAATTAATAATGCTGCTGAAATAGAGTTACATGCTGTATCTAAAGAATTCAGTAGATAATATTTAAAAGTCTTAATCGCTTCCAATGCGTACATCCACCAATAGTTTGTGTAGCTGGCTTCCTTTGTAAGGCAGTCTGAATACTGCTTCTGAATTCTGAATTGAGTAACCCTCAATAAGTGAAACCTGTACTTCTCTTTTCTTACATATTGGAATGTATCATACCCACCCCTCCCCCCTCCCCCCCAAAAACCCCAGACAGAAGACTTTGATTTCTGATTAGTTAATAGCTTTGTTAACAGACTTTGGTTTTGCTATACCACTCACTCTACAGATTTTCTTCTTATGTACGAGACAAAAATTTACTCTTGTTTTGATCTTCTTGTCTTTCTTCTTCCTTCCTTTATCTGATTTCTCTTTGCTTTTTATTATTTATTCTGGTCTTCTTTGTATATCTTTCTCCTTTTAGTACCACCTTGCCAATCCCCCTCCACTTTTCCTTCCTATGTTCTGGTTTCTCATATCTGCAGCTATTTCATTTAAACTACCACAGCCATTTATTCAACAATGTTAATGCTATTTGACTGTAGAAGCCTGACCTATATCTAGGCGATGATGGAAACTTAAAAAAAAATAAAATTGTATGGTTCAATACTGTCATTATTGCTTTTCTAATCTGTTTACTGCAAGAACTTTAGTAACTCTGTCCTCCAAATGTGTATTTAACAGTGTAAGAAAACTCAACTGAAAGACACCTCTTAGAATCCAAAGCCTCTTAGCACAGATAACCAGGCAGCCATGTCATGTAATTCTTGCCATAAGTTTATGTTCTGTCTTTCTCATATAGCCATTTTCAGTTTGTTGATATTCATTTTCATTGGTTGTCTCTTCATTACCTCCTGTTAGGAAAAGAAAAAGAGACAACCCACAGGTAGTATCTGTTCTTTATTTTTATTAAGTTTCTTCATACCACAAAAAGTCCCAAAGCCTTTGGGATTTTAGGATGTATTTCTTGGCTATAAAAAAACCCACAGAAAAACATCACTTGCTTTTGAGTATGTTTTCACTTTTCAACATTTTTGTTTGCCTGTTTAATAGATATATCCAGCAGAAATTTTCATTCCTACAAGATGCCACATCTATTAGATTTTGCCTAATGCTACTTTTATGAGTGTATTATAGTCCACTTATTCTTGTTGACTTTCACTGTACAAACACTGATTTTAATTCTGTTTTATTTTCTTTTCCTTCCCATCTTAATTTCATTCTGTTGGTCCCTATTAACACAGCAATTTCCACTGATAGGGCTTTCACCAATATATACTACAGAAGTGTGTAAAACATGAAATTATTTCAGTTATCGAGTTGTTTGTCATATCAGACATCAATATTTCAATAAAAATCACTTCATTAACTCAATTACTTTTTTGAACCCATTCTTACTTTTCTTAAAGTTTGTATTAGTGATTGTTTTATCATAGTATTTTCCTGTGCTTGTTGCTTATATATTTTACTTTAAAACATCCTTAAGTAAGTCTCTTCATTTCACTCTTTAGTTAGTGGAATGATATATAACAGTTTATCACTAAAAATAGTTTCATTTGCAACACACTCAAAGGTTTTTTTTCTTTCCAAAGCCTAAGGGGATATCCTTTTAAACATTTGGCTCAAAATGTTTCCTAGGCCATAGAAATTTAATAACTAGTTCATTATGAAAAAGATATATCCATCTCCTATCTCTCTGAGTCATGCCTCTTTTTGCAGACTGAGAGTTAAAACCAAGTAGACTGGTGGAGTTAGAGAACCAGATTTCTTGGAGGCGATACAAATGAACAGTTGGACTGCAGACTTGTATTTTCAAATACATAATTCACTTAACTAAGATGAAAGGGCATTTTGGCATTTAAGAATTGAAATTACAAGGAGTTCTGTTACTTATTGAGAGACAGCAGTCAATTTTTAGTAATGTGTTTGAAAATATGGTAAAATATTCACACTACATTAAATAATGCATACTGGAAAATGTACTACTGTAAAAGATAGACAAGAAAATATGTTTCATGAATATGTTGTTTACAAGTTGTTTTATGGGCTCATTTAGGGAGTAACTTGGAAACTTATCTGAGATTTAAGAAATAATGTGAAAAGTTCTTCATCTCTAAATCTGTCTAGTTGCTTCCCTTAGTTCAAGGTTACAAAGCTTCAAAATCACATTATTCAAAGAGCCTTTTTTGTCTTTTATACTTCGCTGCTGTAGCAGTTAAAAAACCTGAGTTCCCTATTTAGTTACAACATAAAGTTACATAATGTTTTGGAGGTTATAGTAAATTGTTGTTTTTGAAACTCCATTTTTCATTGCTATTCTTAAGAAGAGGTGTGCTTTCTTCAAGAAAGAAGAGAAACAGAGGGTAAAATCAGAACCTGAGAATGAGGTGGAAACTTAGTTAACTTCCCCTATAAACCCATTATTTAAATGACTTAAGGAAGCCAGGCTGAAAGCTGTAAGAGACAGAGAAATGGTATAAGCAGGAGTATCCTGCAGAACAGGAGCCTAGAGGACTATAAAAAGTAGAAATAGGGAAGGTGCTGGAAAAGCAAATAAGACTGTCAGATCAAGTTTGTATTATTCTTCCTAAAGTGCAGTTATATGATGTGAAGTAAATTAATGACAGTTTAACTCTGCAGCATGAAATACATATTTCTGAAGGCAGTGAAGCAAACTGAGTGCAATGCTATTATTTCTTGAGTTACCACACAGAAATGTGAGACACTGCAAGACAGATTTAAAACTTCAGAGACTAATTAGATCTTCAGCAGAACATCTGATGTTGTGCTTATTTTTACAGTATCAGTGTTTTACATCTAAGGAATAAAGCAATATCTTTTTTTGTTTGAGCTAGGTATACCAATAGCTTTAAACCATATGGGAAGCAGAAGCACTTGCAGCTAAGGTTTAATTGATTCTATGTTTAACCCATCTTAACTGTCTTCTAATTTTACTACAAGTAAGAACATTAAGATTGCAAAGTCAAGCACTCAAATTTAGGAAATGGCAGAATTAAGACTGCCCATGCCAACTTTATTTGCTAACCCTTGTGAGCATACATTATGATACAATCTTTAATTTTTATGATACTATCTTTAGTTTTTCCACAGGACACCTGCCTCACTCAGGGCACGTTAAGTGAATGCTTATATCTTAGACAATTTTTCAATATTTGTCTTTTCTCTCATCTTTCAATATGTGGCCCTAGAATTTATTTACCACAAGTATCTGAACTCTGCACTGAAAATGTTATTATTGACATCTTTCTTGATTTTTTATGGGTTTCCTTACCGGAATAGCTGGTACTTATCAAACATTAATCAATTTGTCTTCACAACAGTCTTTTTATAGACTTTCCAGGGTGCATCCACCTCATTTTGTCCCTTACCCTCTTGTCCTCCCCAATCATCTCTGCCCTGCCGTTTCTCTTTTCCCAGCCTTTTTGCTCTGATTCTCCCCCATGCTTACTCCCTTCTGCTCTGGCTTTCTCCTCTCCCTCCTCACCCATGGGACACTCTCTTGCTACCTCTCCTCCAGTCCTTACTCCCTGAGTGACGAGCTGTTTTCTTCTTCCTTTCCAGGTTGCATAGCTCTCCTTTGTTTACCGCTCTCTTCTTCCCCGTTCCACAGACACACTGATCAATGACAGCACAGTAGCTCTCCTGGTTGCCTTTACAAATGTTATCTTCTATCATGGCATCTGAAAGCCAGATTCATATTTGGAAGCAAAGTCCTTGGCCAAATTCTGCAATGTAAAGTAGACACCATTTTCAGAGAATTTCACTGGCAAACTTTAACAGACCTCTACAGTTTTTTGAAACATGCATAAAGCAATTTTAGGAAGTGAGAAAATCAGGAAAAATTGAGGACAGCAAAAGTCATAATCTGCTGGATGATGGCAGGTGTTCCCAAATTAGCATTAGTACAACACATACTCTGCATAGTCCCATGTCTCAAGACGGAGTTGTAGCTAGGCGCCTTACACAGCCCTACTCCTTTCAGGCTCGGACTGCTTCCAGACATGTCTCCAGTCTCTGCCAAATTTAAAGCCATTGCCACAAAGCAGGAAAACTAGAATTTGTCAGCTAAGTAGCAATACTTTGTAAACAATGTATCAATCCTTCAATCTCTTTCTTAGAAAAAATGCACAGGTTTTGAAGTATGCATTTCAAATAACTAAATATAGAACATTTCAGACAATGCAGTTAAATTTTGGTGAGTTTATGGCAAACATAAAATAAAGTTTAATACTGAAAGTGTTATGGAACTTTAAACATAGATGTTATTTCCAAGTCTGCATCTCATGCAAGTTAGAATATGATTTCATGTGTAGAATTATATTAGTTATATAAGCCCTTTATAATACATTCCTGTCAACCATGAATTCTAAGCATTTTATGCAGTGGTTTTCTATAGTAAGAACTGTGACAGAAACTGAATATAATTGCGACCAGGATTAGAGAGAAAGTAGGGGAGAAAAAAGAGGAAGAGAGAAAGGAAAATAAGTATTTAGAAATACAACTGAAATGTACTGGTTTGTTAGAATATCTGTTCTTCCTCTGTTCTTACGCTGTTCCCTGAGCATCTATGTTCGACCACTGACAGGGACAGAGTACATATCAAGATCAACCTTGAGTCTGACCCAGTCTCAGATCTTTTGGTCTTATGCAGAAAGGGGAACAGCAAATCATTATTCAGATTCACCAGGGCATGTTTTCTTGAATAAAAGTCTGGAAGCAAAATTAAGCTTTGCAAACAACCCGGAATGAATTAAATAGCCTTTGCACTGCAACACCAGACATTGCATGTGCAGTTTTTGAGTGATATTCTCACAAACCAGTGCATTTCAGTTGTATGCCACTGGAAAGTAGCGGAAAAAAGGTGAAAGGGAGGGGACCATATACTGCTTCCAGTAGTGTAGTTTTCTCCCAGTTCTAATTATTGGAGATTTAAGAGCTTTCATCTTACTTAAAGCTTGGAAAAAGAGCAAGAACTCATTACTGGATGATAGATTAACTTATGGAGTTTAGAAATTGTGAACTGTAGACTTGATCCTTTTCATCCTGTTTTGTCTTCTGGATGATATTTTCATCTTTTCCCTGTCCTTCTCTTTTTATCACAATGATTTCAAAATATATTTCTTAGATTATCAATATTTATACTGAGTAGGTTACCTAGGAATCCAATAGAACAAAATTATAGGATGCACAATTATAGGACTGTATAAAACAGCCTGTCATGGTTTAACCCCAGTCAGCAGCCAAGCACCACACAGCCGCTCCCTCATGCCCTGCCCCACTCCCTGTGTCCGAAACCAGGACACAGCCTTACTGTAATAGAAAGATGATCATAGAACAAGAACACAAAAGAGAAGAAGGGAAGCAGAAGGTCAGTGTTAGCCACAATATTCAACCTGGAAAATTAGTCATCTTGGAAGTTTCAGTCCTTCTTTGCAATTCCTAGAGCAATACAAGAAGGCTCAATAGAAGTTTTAAATCTGATAGGTATCTTATGAATATAGAAATAGCCAAAGATTCATAAGTAATGTGTTTAAACAAACAGAATGAAACCTTTAGAAGTGCTTTACTGTCTGATAAAAGAATCAAATGCAACCACTATAAATGCCTATTTAGCTTTATGGGACAGGACATTGGCTGAAAGGGCTCACTCAGAAAATAAGTCTCAGAATAGTAATGCTCTACCTAGGACAATCTCCTGCACCAGGAAAGCTTTTCTTTTATGTGTTTTTGACCAGCGTGAACAGAAGAAACCTTCCACAAACAATTGCCTGAAACTGCCTCTGCAGAAAGTTTCTGTTTTGATCAATCATCATTTCAGAACTACTTCTATAATCAGTCAGTGCTAGTCATAAATTGCTAGTCAAGGAGACTAACTCCTTGACACACACACAAAAAACCCCCATCATCCAGTCACAGGATCCAATTTCCTTTTCATTAGGATTTTTGTTCTATTCTTTAGAATCATAAAATTCTGGAATTGTGTATGTGTATGTTACATATTTTTCTAGATTTTATTTTCTCTTAAACAAAAGTGTCATAACTTTGCCCCTGCTCCTGGTAATATTATATTTTACAGACTAATTGCCTGGCAATCATATATAAGCAGAACTTTTCTCTTTGGTCAGAATCCTCCTCCTTAGCCCTTTCCAGTCTTAAATACAGTTGGACAAAGGTTTTCGACAAGAGTAAGCTATTTCCTGGCTCAATTTGCTTATATGGAACCAGATTGCCACCTGATACCTTGCAATGGCAATATCAAAGCTTTAGACTGCTGTTCAATCCACATACTGACTGATGAAGATCTAAGAGATGTTGGAGAGACAGCACTCAGAACTGAAGTGTACGGCCAACTCCTTTTAAAAGCTTGGGTCCCTAATGCAGGGCTCACATTTTCTCACTTACCATTCCCACAGTTTCCACTTCAATCTTCTTTTCAGTGCAAAAGCAGCCACAAAGTCACATACTTTGTTATTAATATTCCTGTAAGTCCTCTTAAGTCAACAGAATTTACAAAGAAAATAGGGCTCTAAATGGGCAAGACCTACTTTAAATAATACAATTAAATGGATCTGTTCTCTTTCAATTGAATGTATAGAGTTAATCAATGCTCCACTTAATTAAGCCCTTAATTTGAAAACCTGACAGAGAAGTAGTTCTACAATACGCTAGGGATGTTCGATTTAAGGAGTGTCTACTGTGTTTGCCAGCCCTTCAGGATAATTATAATGCCCTTTATGTCAACAGGGTTTGAATAGAGAATTTGGCCCCAAATGTCGAACAGCAATAAATCAGTACTGTGTTTTAGATTGTCAGATGCTTTCTAGTGTCTTTTAAGGCTAGGAACTGAGGAGGTAGATGACAGTAAAAATTTCAGAAAGTGGTAGAGAATAAGAAGCTGGGTTTTCTTCTCTTTTAACAAGACTTTGTGAAGCACACTTTTCTGCAATAAAAATGCTAACTCCTGTATCCATGCTTATAATGTTTAAATAGTAACAAAAGAAAAGTTTCTGAAATTTTGAATTTAAATGAAAGATTCTCATATTTGAATTTTGTAACTTTACTACACAATATATTAAGGATTGAGAGTCTTAATTTATTACAAATTTATTACAAAACCACTTCAGATCACCTTTAAATAATACACTGAAACAAATCTTCTCTTTACCAGTTGAACATATAGTTAATCAATGTTCTACTTAATGAAACCTTTTAATTTGAAAACCTGATGGAGAAATAGATTTACTGTACACTAATACTGTGCAATTTAAGACGTCTCCACTGTATTTGCTAACCCTTTAGCATAATTCTAATAAAAAACTTCCAGGCATTACCCTGTTCCAATCTTTTGCTAATTAACTCTGAACAGAGCAACTGACACAGAGATCAGAAGAGAATATTAAATTACAAAGTAAGCAACTCTTATAACTTTGTAATGCCTTATGGAGCATGAACACCATTTCAACCAAGGCAGATCTATCAAAGTCACCTTGCATAGGCTGAGCAGCAGGAATAAAATATGAACTTCCAACCTTTAAAATACAAAGTATTATTGTAAAATAACACCCCCCAAGTAAGTTTTAATATTCATATACTTTCTGATACAGGTGGAATGATGCTGTTTTAAGGCAGCCTTTAAAATTACAGAGGGTGTGCTTAAATACTTCTCAAAGTCTTTAAACTTCCCTGCCTTTGCCAATTGCTTCTTCATAAAATCAGACTTAGATTCCTCCCACAGTCTTATGCTAGAAGGAAGTCACGTTAGTCAAGGGCAATACCTTCTCAAAATTTTTGTTGGCCCAAAGTTAGACTGACCCAGAAAGCTTTTAAATCCTAAATCCACAAGGTTGGGGAAATTAATTTTTATTTTCTGTAGTAAATCTCAACAGCCAGCTTAACTATGTGACGTTTCTAGAAATATTGGCATTGTTCTCTTCTTATTTGTTATGAAGTTTACTGTGGTGTTCATTAAGTTGGACTAGCAAAATAAAACCAGATGGCAATGTAATAAGTAACACTTCTTTATTGCAAAATGGGCATTAAACATTTCTCTACTTCACTCCTGTGATTTAGATATTTGTTATCTTGGTGCCCTTTCTCATGACAGCTATAAGACTTGTTGTCAAGAATGTTTCAGTAATTCCCAATGAGTGATTCTTTTTCTTTTCCCTCTTTCTTTTGAATGCTTGGACTGCTACAACATTCTCATAGAAGAGAGTATAAAAAGAGCAACTTCTTCACCATCAGAGCTAATCATAATAAATAAGCTCAGTTTATGAACATAAAATGCAGATTTTCTTTTTTCATTTGTTTTTTTATTTTTCCCCTATTATCAGTCTTATAAACTCTAGAGTCAAATAGATTATTTCCTTTCCTCCAGTCCTTCATTCTCTGTTTTTATCACTATTAAGAAAGAGTTTCTGCAAGCTAAATTAGACCCTAAATTACACATCTATTTTGGAAGACAGCCACAAGTGGATATTGCTTTCAATAAGAAATAATGTTTGCTTTATTTCAGTTTCAGGATATAAACAAATAGGATATAAATTCCCATTTTTAAAGTAGAGTGCATTTGAGGATTTTAGGATTAGATTTAAATGCATTGTATTACACTAAAATCATTTGGCCAGCCTTGCAAGTTGTTAGATAAACTTATTGCACGAACCCAATAAACTCTCCTCTCAGTAATTTGCTGATCAAGAATTATCAATTTTAGCAGAAAGTTTGAAAGCATCTATATAAACATCTAACTCCAATTCTGTGCTGCTTTAACTTCTGCTCATTTTAGAACTAGTATTAAAATTTCAATTGGTTTGCAATTAATATTCTAATCTCACAGTATACAGTGTTTAAACTCTAAAGTGCTTTCATTCCTATTAGTTTCTTTTTATTCCTGAAGAAGTTCTTTTCAGTTGCTTCAAAACTGAAAAATATTTCTTTCTCCTGGATTGTTCACACTTCCAGTTATCACAGTTCCAGGAGACTTAGAAGTATCACCCCCCCTGAATCACTGACAGCTATCACCACTATACAAAACTGAGTATAATGGAAATATGAGAAACCAAAATTTTACTGTAAAATATGTAAAACAATACTTTATCGTTTTACCTCCTACATGCCATATATCCAAACAAAAAGCTGTGAAAGACTGTTCATTAAGTCTGTGTGGTGGGTTGACCCTGGCTGGATGCCAGGTGCCCACCAAAGCCACTCTATCACTCCCCCTGCTTAACTGGACAGGGGAGAGAAAATAAAATGAAAGGCTCGTGGGTCGAGGTAAGGACAGAGAGATCACTCAGCAATCACCATCACAGGCAAAACAGACTCGACTTGGGGAAAAATTAATTTTTAATTTATTACTAGTCAAATCAGAGCAGGATAATGAGAAATAAAACCAAATCTTAAAACACCTTCCCCCCACCCCTCCCTTCTTCCCGGGCTTAACTTTACTCCCCATTTTCTCTACCTCCTCCCCCTCTGAGCGGCGCACGGGGATGGGCAGGGGTGTTTTGGGTCAGTTGGTCACACGTTGTTTCTGCCGCTCCTTCCTCCTCAGGGAGAGGACTCCTCACACTCTTCCCCTGCTCCAGCATGGGGGCCCTCCCACAGGAGACAGTCCTCCACGAACTTCTCCAATGTGAGTCCTTCCCATGGGCTACAGTTCTTCATGAACTGCTCCAGCATGGGTCCCATCCACAGGGTGCAGTCCTTCAGGAACAGACTGCTCCAGCGTGGGTCCCCCGCAGGGTCACAAGCCCTGCCAGCAAACCTGCTCCAGCGTGGGCTCCTCTCTCCACGGGGCCACAGGTCCTGCCAGGAGCCTGCTCCAATGCGGACTTCCCATGGGGTCATAGCCTCCTTCGGGCATCCACCTGCTCTGGTGTGGGGTCCTCCACAGGCTGCAGGTGGATATCTGCTCTACTGTTAACCTCCATGGGCTGCAGGGGGACACCCTGCCTGTCTTCACCATGGATTGCAGGGGAATCTCTGCTCCGGTTCCTGGATCACCTCCTCCCCCTCCTTCTTCACTGACCTTGGTGTCTGCAGAGTTGTTCCTCTCACATCTTCTCACTCCTCTCTCCCGCTGCCATTGCTGCTCCACAGTAACTTTTTCCTCTTCTTAAATATGTTATCCCAGAGGTGCTACCACTGTTGCTGACTGGCTCAGCCTTGGCCAGTGGCGGGTCCGTCTTGGAGCCGGCTGGCATTAACTTTATTGGACATAGCGGAAGCTTCTAGCAGCTTCTCACAGAATCCACTCCTGTAGCCCCCCCGCTACCAAAACCTTGCCACGCAAACCCAATACAGTCTATTGTATCATTATGGTACAGAACAGGTGTGTGTGTGAAACAGTCCAGGGTAGAGATATCCCATCTTTGGACAACCAGAAGAGAGGTTGGCCATGAAACCTACATTGAAAACATGATATATGAAAGGTGTTTTACCAGTGCAGCATGTCTCTATTCAACATAAGAACCTTGCCTTGTATTTTCTTTTCTTTAATGTATCAGTATCAATATAATATATCTGAAGAACAAGCATAATTGTTTTTTCCCTATTATGATCATAATGGTAGGACCTGCTAGCTGCTGTTGACATAAACAGTGTGTCAAGCACAATACAAGCACAGAAAGAAAAGGCACTTCTTTCCACAAGTTTACACTCACAGTATAAAACAGGAGATAACCTGTAGAATACTGCTACAAAATACTTTATCTAGAATTGCAAAATACTTTTTTCTCTCACACTAAATAGTGAAATAAAAGGCTAATAATTGAGCCTCTGTTATTATTATTATTGTTGTTGTTGTTGTTGTTGTTGTTGTTGTTATTGTCAATATCATTATCTTTATCATTATCATTACTACTACTACTACTACTACTACCACCACTACTACTATTTAAGCCTATAGCAGCTCACTAAAATATTGAAATTTACAGGCAAGCAGGCAAACCAATGTTGCACATTCATAGTAACACATTAGCAATAGCTTGTGTCCACCTGACCTACAGAAGGAAATTGATTTCTTATCTTTGGTATGTCTATTCTGCTGTTGGTAGGAGAAGCCAGGAGTCTGGGTTCTTCAGAAGTAGCAGTATGTCATGTACTGATCAGTATGTCATGTATTGATCAAGGTTTAAATGTTTTGAAGACTTAAGTTCATGCTCATGCTTCTAGTAGGACAGTTTTAGTAGGCTTATCAAGGTGGTTGCATATTTGTATTTATAACAGGTACATTGGCATTTATGGAGGTATCTCAAACTAAAGCTGCAACATACAGTTGCATACACATTGCAATAATTTCTGTGGCCAGTTACATTTTAATTGTACTCTACTCCCTCTGGGTCAGGCAGATAGTTTAATTATTCAGCTGTTAACTTTTCTAACAGATACAAACAGACTTAGAAGTACATTGTTAGTCAATCTAATGGTGTCTGTCCAGATACACGATGACAATTTGTTCTCTTTTCTTGCTCTGTTCTTCCAGACTTAGGGTCATGAACTGAGCCTCACCGAAATGATTCCCAGAAGCAGAAAGACTTGTCCTTATGCCATTATCTAACAAAAGCATTAATTTAACCTACACACTATTCCTGCTTTCAACTAGTTTAAATTAGCATGATTACGTGACTGCATTATATGATTTGTTCATTCTTTTTGTCTGATCTTCACTACAGTAAGTTACAGGGAACATTAATTCCTGCTTAAACAAAAAACAGCTTTTGCTTTCACCCTTCTTTCAAACTTGGCATCTTCTTGAAGCTACAGGGAGTTCATGCAGCTCTGTCTATTGAATTCAACTGTTGATGACAGAAGCAGAGTTATTCCTCAATTTGTTGTAAAAATCACCTAAATGCCTATGTACCTACTGAGGGAAACCTAAGGACCACTGTTTAAAGAAATAAATAGCGAACTTGGTGCTGCCACCGTTATTTCTGGACTGATCCTTTGCAAGCTTCCCACCTCCTGAAGGAATAGGTTGGAGAAAGAGAATAGGATCTCAAAGGCGAGACCGTTGCAGTCAGAGGAAAGATTATGGACTAATTTCTTCTCTTACAGAAAAACTATTAAACTTCTCCCAGAGATGTTTTAAAGGACAAACAGGAGCATAGGGAGCAGTAAAGTTTAAAACAGTAAATTTGAAAATGGTGGAGAAAGTACTTTAAGCTTCTTCCAGATCACACCAAAGGGCAAAAAGTGAAATAGAAGCAGATCTTTCAAGAGCTGCATCTGGCACAACTGGGGCAGCCTCCCCATCAGGAACAGGGAATGATTAAAAGGTAGGCAAACCCACAGGATCTTATCAGATCCTAAGTTGGAGTACATACGTTGCTCTTCAGTCTCCCAGGATCAAGACTGAAAGCTCATGGCAGACAGGCAGGAAGGAACTAGGAGGGCAGGAGGTGTAGGTGTGATTTCAGGGCAGGCAACCGTTCAATGACTTCACAGGTTTGGGCATGACGTGCTGAGACAGAAACAGGAGGTGGTTCCCAGTGGTGGGACAGTCTTTGAGAAAGAAATGTTGTGGGGTGAAATATAAAAGGACAAGTGTGTATGATAGATAAAAGCCTGAGTGAACATACTAATTTCTGCACAAGAGATGTTGATTTGAATGATAAGGACAGTTGCCAGCTTTGTGACCATCTGAACAGTACTTTCAGAAATTAATTCCTGTGTTAGACATAAAAATGACAGCTTGTATTAGGGAGGGCAGTATTAACATGAGAAACGAAATACTTGATTTAGGACTGTAAGTGTTTGGAGGGAAAAAACCAGCAACTGAAAACAAAGAGGACAAAAATGTCTGAAAACAATCTGAAACAGAAAAAGTATTAGGACTTCTAACAGCTATATGCAAATAACCAAAAGGTTGATTTACCTTATTCATAAATCTTGGAAGATGATGAACTTGTTTAGGATGTCTCAGCAATTAATATGGGACCAGTTCTGACTTCTTTATTTGAAGTGAACAATGCTCTTGTTACTCTTTGAAGAGTCCTGGTAAGGCCAGGTCCTTCACAGTTCTCTTTTAACATAATTTTATTTTATTCCAGCTGAAGTAATGTGTCTGTACTTCAGAAATTTTTCATACAATATTCCTTAGAACATGAGTTTAAAATTAATTGAGATTCACATACACACAAGTAGCCTTGCATTGCTAGAAAAGTGAAGGAAAGCCTACTATTAAATAATAAAAAGAAAAAAATATTAAGACAACATAGCTACATGGCACGAAATACAAGGGACAAGGATTGATCACATCCTTTATTAATGATTTGTAAGATGATATTCAGTAACATCAGCTACCCTCTGAAGTCTCCAGCAATATAACTAGCATTGAGAAGAAACTGCAATCTGAAGAGAAACAATTGTTTGTTTCTACTCCTATTGAGCACCAGTGTTAAGTCATAGCATGAAGAATAAAAACCCTCCAAGAAACCAGGAATGGCAGGAACCTTAGAATAAATTAGAATCCTAAAATAACTTAAATCAACTGAAGTAATTCATACTTGTAGGCTAAATAAAGCACGCTGGAACATAAGGTGTATAATAGAAAACCACAACCTTACTTCCTTAAAATGCAAAGGTTTGGCTAGCAGTGCTGCTGTGATAAGTACCTCTTCTCTGCTGACTCTGGAGCTGGTTTTCTGTGGAGTCTGGGGCACAAATGGGGCAGGGAGGTAGGGGGGAGCAATCAGGCCATGAATGAAGGCTGCAGAGTTTGAGCCTTTTCTTCTTCACTGTCAAGACATCTATTTTTATTTCTCATTTACTTGTCTAGACCCTCAAAGAAAGCGCAGACAGCCTGTTTAGTATATCAAAGCACGATCTGTCTGTGTTTTAATAATTACACTGTCTCTTGTAAAATAACTTTACAGACGATTCTCTGACACAACTGGTACCAAACTCTGCCTTCAGACATGCCTGCTACAACTTTGCTGAGCTCTTCCACACAGAGCCTGCACAGATAGGTGTGAATGACTCCATACTGCAGCGATACCCCTCGGTTACTGCAACAGGGAATGTTAATAACTTCAGAGGTCAAACCTGTAATACTTTCTCAGTCTGCATTAAAAGTGAAATCCCAAATAAGTCATTGATCCTGACTTCAAAGAGGGTTTTGCAGACTGAAGGATGAATCTCATCTACTCTTCTGGAAGTACCATGTTCTCTGACAATGGCAGAGCTCGCAAGACATGATGTACGGTGACTGGGGGCAAGGGATCTTTGCAGTCAAACATAAAGGGCTGATGCTCCTATGTGCTGGCACAGTGTCTTTTTAGGAACAAACTCCACAGATCTGAACTTACAGTGAGAATTTGATTGTCATTAGGATGTTGTTTCGTTGCTGTGTATGTGTAAGTGTGTCTACACTATCTTTTTGCTACCCAGGTAAGGAAAATCAAGGAATTTAGTCACTGAATTATGTCAGCAAAGATCGGCTCTCAGAGCACTACTCTATAAATGCTGAATAAATTCAGTCTGCAATAAAAGAAAAAAAAATCTTTTGTTTGAAAGTATTATCTTTAATGTTGCAGTATTTCAGGAATGTAGTTACAGGGAAGGATTTTCTTATTGCCTTTTTTGTCAGTTTTTTGTCAATTTGCAATCTAAGTATTTAGGGAAAAGCGAGATTTATGCATCATGTTCTTGTAAATGTGAAAATCCTAATGCATTTACATTCTTCAAATTAAAAAAAAAATTGTAGGCAACATTTCTGCAGGGCTAGATCATTTCATTGACATATGCAATGCAAGAAGCAGTTTACATTACTCACAGAACTGAACAGCACTGCAAGGACTGTATAGATTCAAGCAACATCAGAAACATCAATCAGTATCATTTGTTTTAAATCTGTTCATAAGAAAAAAAGAACTAAAATATGTTGCTTTAGCATTAACAGCAGATGTTATAAGGCACATTAAAAAAACTTCAAGAAAAAAAGAAAGCAGACCAAAGAAGAAAAACCTAACCAAACCCACAAAACAGTTATCTGCTTAAGTATTTCTCCACCTGTCACAGAATGAAAAGATATTTTTACAAGTAAAACATGGAAAGATGAGAACATTATCCTTATATACTTAATCAGGATAAAATTTGGGCTTCTTAGGAGCATATGAAACCATTTTCTTCTTTCTTGTATATTTTTGATTGGGACAATATCAATTATATTATTACAATCAGAAAGAAGGTGGCTGCATGTGGAACTACCATTAAGTGTATAGCATGTTACATTTTCCCACTCGAAATACTCCACTGTCACTTTTACCTCCTAGAGGAATGATGCTTTTCCTTGTCTTCTCCTCCTTAGTGTCACCATAAAATGGTGACAGAGTAGTAATAATAACTAATAGTAGTCTTTTGAACTGACAACTGTCACACTTGCTGCATAGCTGTTCCTTTGAGTTCTCTGTAAGGACTGGATTTGACCAACTTCCTTAAGTTTTTTATTTTCCTTAAAATATTCTTAAGATTACTTTGCTTCCTGTATTTGAATTTATATCTTATATATGCAGGGAAAGTGTACATATAGATACTAAATGAGAAAACAGATTGATTTGGATAGGGACAGTGGGGATAATGTTACTAAGAACACAGATTCTCAAAAATATCTGTTCTGTTAACAAGATGACAGCACAGGAGTCTTGCTGTTCATTGGGTATTTATAGCATATTATTCACAAAGTATCTTACCAGGACCCCTTAGCTTGTGTTTCTCAGACCCCAGCCACCCAGCCACTTTCCTGGCAAGCACTAGACAGGCCCGTGAGTGTTTAGTTTCCAAACTATATAACAGCTAGTGCACATACCCAGCATGGTTTTAGGCAACTGTACATAATACTGGCAAATATATCTAAAGGTATGATTTCTGTACCAAGGAAAGAGACTAGTTCTTGAACTGATCATGTAATATTTTGTTGTCTCTTTAAATTTAATTGTCTTACCTTTAATTTTGGTGGGAGGGGAGGGGGTGAAGAGGTCTACTCTGGACAAAATTGCTGCTAACTTACACAGACAAGTTCCTGGTATAAGAACTTCATTTTTTCTATTTGAGAAAAATCAGCAGAAAAGTGGTTGTCAGTCAGCTGCTTGCTTTCTCTGTTTTCAGCTTTTCTTCTGTTACAGCTTAGTTAATTTGTCAGACAAAGCAAATTTCTTTCAATTTTAAAAATTGGATTATAATTTTAATTAATTTCAGTAAAAGTAATTATATATACATTTTTCCTTATGTCAAAAAAGACCATTAAAATTTTTGTGCATGCGAAAAATTTAGAAAAGCCAAAACAACAGTAAAAGGGAGCAAAATCCAGCCTTTACATTAGGCATGCAGAGAAACTGTTGTGAGTGTTCCATCCCAGAGAAAAGTAGAAGCACGTAAAAAATAAGATAAAAACATGTCCATTTTCCCTAATAATGCTGCAGGCTTACAGCTTGCCTTAAACAAGACTTAAGCAGATTTCATTTGTCTAAATCTGACATTGTTGTTCAAAAACAATGCTAAATACAAATGACATCTAAATTCTTCCAGCACGGTCCAGAAAACATTGGGCTACAGATTGTGTTCTGCACCCCTAATTCTAGTTCCCTTGACCAAAGCATCTAAATTAAGAGGCTAGTAGCTCTAGGCTCCATTACAGTCTAGAGAGACAGGGATAGACTTTTCTGGGACAAATTACACCATAGGCAGATGATAGTTTTCTATAGTAGACTGTCTATATCAATCCATTTTAGACTTTCAGATTTACCACCTGTTAGGTCTTATTAGGCAGATGGATGTGGATGCCACTGTTGCTTGCTGCTTCTTATTCTGGTCTCCAACACAACTGCTTAGCAATGCTATTGTGGGGGTCTGCCCTACAGAGGAGGTAGGAACTTGCATAAATATAGGCTTAAGTGCTAAGGGCTTCCTACTGGCTAGCTCCAGTGATTTTTTTTCTTTCACCTTTCTGAGGCAACTAATACTTCCCACAATCTGGAGAGTTCATGACCTTGTCTTTAATGTCCCCTGGAGGCCAGGCCCTGGGAGTGGGATACTGCAGCACCTCATTTCTTGGTGTCCTTGTTTGCGATTAACATCAGTACTTGTATGTCAGGATGCATGGTAACAAAAGTCTAACCACCAGAATGATTTTTCTTTATTTCTGATGAGATTAACATATTTTAGTGAGGGAATAGAAAACAAGTGTGATTATTTATGGGAATAATTTGGTATTCAGTATGGTAGCATACCAGTCAGTCAGTCTTCTATTGCTGGAAGTGAACGTCCTTGGAGGTTTTTGGTTTGGGTTGTTTGTTTTGGTTTTGTTTTTTCTTTAATATAATTTTACATAAATGTTTTTAGCATTTCACATGAACAGGCATTTCACCAGTAATAATACATTTTTGTTAGACATACTGTTTCCTGAGGAGAGGAGAAGAGAGAGATAAAGCAAAGTAAGGGCCTTCTATTTCAGTGTTTGAGCTATATGACTACTCCTCATGTTATGTTACATGTCTCTATAGAGAAAGCTGCGTAGAAAATGAGCTTCTTTAAAAAATGATATCACGGTATTCCTCTCTAAGCATTATAACCCCAATCCCAGAAATTAAGTATCAGTACTTATATACTCAACTCTGATAACTTCGAAGTGTTTTGTGTGTTGGATACAATTTGCTTGCAGAAGAAACATCCATCACATAAATGTAACAGACAGCTAGGGTTACTGGTTTGCCAGGTAAAAAGTTCCCTTCTGAAGGATCTGCTCACAACGAAAAGAAATGCAAATATGAGTAGAAATTTACAAAAAGTCATAGGTATACTGGATCGTTAGACCTGATTATGTATGGTTAGTTGTTGTAGGGTTTTTTTAAATGAATTATTGTATTTAATGCTAATTAAGAATCCTTCACATACCTAGAAATTCTGATTTCCTCCTGGTGAAGTACTCCAGAGAACCTGAAATGACATTACTTCTAGTGCATCTAAACTAATGGGTATCAAGATATTTTCTGATTCATCTGTATTCAGGGGGATGCAATAATCTCCTCAGTCTGTCTTCCGTTTATAACCGCTATTATTAACTCCTCCACTTTTTTCCTTTTCCCAAAAGTTATAAAAGAAAAAGGGTAGAGGAGGTTTAGTTGTGTGTTTGTTTGTTTGTTTCCTCTCTCTCTCTCCCCCCCCCCCTCTTTCTCTCCTTCCTTCCTTCCTTCCTTCCCTCCCTCCCTCCCTCCTTCCTTTATCAATGAATTAACTGGTCTCTTCTTGGAGGTTCTGATGCAGCCAGGTAGATTTCTCATATGAAAATACAACCTTGTCTCAAAGTCTTGACACACAGCTGCAGCAGTTTGCAAAACCCTGTGTGAGGAGAGCTGGCCTCATTACTCAGAATGTAAACAGCTTAAAAGAAAGTCATACAGGTTTCAAACCCCAGGTGATAGCATAATGCTGAATGTGAGCAAATCTTCAGGCATTATCCTGGTGTACAATCCCAGGCCAGCAGCTCAGCACGAACACTGACTAAACAGCTGCACATGTTGCTCCTCTACAGCCAGCTGAGGAAGGTGGATATTACTTCTGTCTTAGGCACCCATAGTGAACAGGGAAATTTAATTTTCTCCCAGACCATTTTAATATTAAAGCTTTGCTACAGTCACACAAACCACACTTGTGGCTCACTATTTCAAGCTGTTTCCTGTCTTGTTCCATCCCTGATTCAAGTTCTAGAGCCCAGGACCGCTCCTGGCCACAGCTAGAAAGACCAGAATTGTCATGTCCTCATGAATAGCTAGAAGTCACAGCCAGGTGAGAGCAATAACCAGGGAGACTATGATACTTCACCCTTAGCTAAGCACCTGTGGAAGACACATAACAAAACCTCACCTGAGAATAGAGACAAATAAGGTCAGGAAGCTGTTTCAAATACCAAAAATCGAAGCTGCAAGCAGGATCCTTGAAGACAGGAAAGAGAGGTAGAGGAAAAAGAAAAGCAGTGTCCCTGTTTTGTTCTTTAGGCAACACTCCATAACCAGTCCATTGTAAATCACTCCTGCTTCAGTGAATGAGTGGCTGTTGTCCCTTGCTTGCACACCTTAGCTCTCAACTGATATTACTTCCCAGTGATACTGCAAAGGGTGGCTTTTTTGTATAGTCCTTATGCCAAGTAGCCAACAAAAACCAAGAAGCCTCTCACAAACCAAAAACATCGCCCTTCAAACATTGATAACTGGTTGCTATTTAATTAATTTTAGAAGTAAAGGCAATATTTATTTGCTTATTTGCAAATAAGCAAAGGTTTTTATTTATTTGCTGACATTTTTTTCAAGGAAACTTTGCTTAACAATTTTTATGTTAGAACTAGAGCAGATAATCATGTAAGTTAACATTGTTTTCACTCACTGAACACATTGTAGAGATTTTTGTAGAAATTTGCCTTTTCTTCTGCAAATAAACAGACATTAGGCCATCGTTAGGATAACTGATACTGATGAGTCAGATTTCTGTCAAACAAGATGGTATACTTCATGTCCTGCTGGCTTGCAGCTATCAGGGTTTTTGACACAGTTTGAGAAGTAAATTAAAATTGTTACCTTAAACCAATAAATCTCAAAGAAAGATATAATATGTCAGAATTATTAGGTATCAAATTTCAACAGTCTTGACTATGTTATAAATGATTTATTAATTATTATAACTATATCATTAGTTATAATTACCTGACCCTGCCATTGATATTTGAAAGTCTAGAACCTTCCTGTCAATGATTATTTATTTATCATCAGTTTTTCCCTTCCTAATAAATATTGTTTATGAATCAACAATACAACCTACAATATTACTCTGAAAACCTCTCATTTTTTAAGTTATACAATTCCTCTTTGGTAAACATTAAAGGACAATAATATTGCTTATATTAAAAGAAAAGAAAAAGAAAAAGAAATTGATCCTGGGTCAGATACTGTAATTCTCACCTGATTTTGGTGGGTTTATTTGAATGCATAAATAAAATTGAATTTGCTGCATATTGTTTATAAAAATGTATTCGTGTTTTATTCAGAAGGAAAGAAATGATTAGAAAAAAGAGGGAGAAAATAGCAACTTATCAAATACTTCACTGAATAGATGGTCCTTTAATATGTTGCCTAATAATAAGTTGAGAAACAAAATAGTATGACATACTAACCTGTAAATCAATCTGTGTTATTGGTGGTAAAAATTAACAAGAAGTATTGTTTTTAGAAACCTGATGGAAATCAACCTTTTGGTGTGTTGTGAGAAGAATTATTAAACCACTTTTTTTCTTCCATAATGGAATTCATCTATATGCAAGTTATCAGGAACTGATTGGCTTCAATTATTGTTTTGAACGTCTAAGAAAGACAAACCATAGACATAAAAAGCTCCTGATATTTTGCATATTCATAATACCTCAGTGAATCACCACGAATGGCAATACTGCTCTCTGAATGCTAATGTAGAGCAAACAGACAATTTGAAGGGCAAAGCAACATAGAAATAAGCCAGATTTTCCCACTTGAATTCACCACTTAATTGTGAACACTTTCTGTATTTTTCTTTTTCCACTTTTTCCACTTCCTCTCTCATCCTGTTTCATGTGAAAAAAAGAATTTCTAATGGCTTAATTTACAACAGACATATACAATAACATATACCTAATTTTATAGGTTTTTTAACATCAACATTGGTCAGTACAATAGATGTGATTTTTTAAGAGAAAACCAAAGATATTCGATGAGTAGAGGCTGATGTTTATGTCTTAAGGGTTAGTAGATATGCAGAATAACATAATGCAACATCCATTTTCACTCAGTCAAGCAAAGAATGCATGCTCACACCATGAAATCTTAATCATCACTTATCAGAGTAGCAGGTATCTCTCTTTCCAAAATGTTACCTTTGAAGGACATATATCTAAAACACTTCTCAGAATCAATTTCTACTCTCCCATAAAATTAATTGGCCTTTTAGTTTTGCTGAATATATCTCATCATTTAATATGATTAAGAAGAAAAATGTACTTAGAGCTGATATAGATCAACATTTTTACACACAGATGAAAAAAAACCCCAAGAAACAACTCTTTAAAAAGTTTGACATTCACTTTTTTTTCTGTCTGACTGCAGCTGTCATTTCAGTGATGTTAGTGAGAGATGCACATGTAAATTCAGAGTCATACTGTTTGAGATTCATTCCCTCAGATAACTTTGCTAATTACTGAGGCATATTTGGAAGATTTCTCTGGTAAGGTACTGAGTATCTCAGAAGAATACATGTGATGAGTGATGTCGATGTTATGCTGGGCACTAATTGTTCCATTACAACACCGAATGTAGCTGTCTCAGTCCCTATGTAAACATGAGGATCCCAGCCAGCACCTGTCTGAAACAGAAAACACATTTAATACATAACTCAGGCTAGAAAGCTGTTAATTGAAAAAGGTTGTGTTGATGAGTAGCCACCAAGAGCTGTGTAGTTTGATGGAGAAGAGCTTCAATGCGGGTGTAAGGTCTCATTTGCCAGCTGTGGAGCACAAGCCTCTTCAAAACACACCAAGAAGTCCCATGGGCTTGATGGCCAAGCCTTTGCAAGTCCAGATCCTCACAACCTCCTTTCCTCAGTGGCATTATAAAAATTAATAACCAGCACTCGAATCACATGCAATTGTGGAATGCTTTACCCAGGCTGGTTACTAAAGTGATTAACATGATTCTTTGAGGTGCTGAGAGTCTCCCTGGAAATTTTATCGGCACTGTTGTCAGGCAGAACTAAATTAATTTGTTCCAGTGTTTTGTGTCCTGAGATTCAGTCATCTCAAGTTCCTCCTGCTGCCCATCTTAGAACTACTCAGAAATGGACTGGTCTGTACCTTGAATTATGCTTCTTTCTGGGACTTAGAGGAAATTTTGTTCATCCTTTCTAAGTATCTGCCCACCAGGAGTGAAATGATCAGAGCAGTTTGTATGAGTAAAGATTTATGTCTGTAAGAAGATAAGAAGTGCCTCACCAGGCTGGACCATCGGGCCATTGAGCCCTGGATTCTCAAATCTTCTGGCAATAGCAGAAGGAGAAGATGTGCAGGAAGAACATGTGTTCCTGGCTGTGTCTGCAGTCCATTTCTCATTGCGTTCCCCAGCATCTAGAGTAGTTTTAGGGTTTTTAGAGGGCAGATCCTTGCCTAGTCCCTTTAGCATCTGTTTCTTGCCCTGTCTTCCAATCAATTTATGTAATCCCTTTTGCAACTGGTGATAATGTTTGCCTTTGCAGCAGCCTACAGCACCAAATAACAGAGCTTCACTACATACTGTGAAAAGAAGTGCTTTCTTTTACATGTCCAAACCTGAATTTCTACCAGTTTCAGTGAGTGCCTTCAGTCCAAGTATTGTGAGGTTTGATGAACGAATAGTCCAGCATGAGCTTGTAAATCTCCATTACATTGCTTCTCAGTTTTTCCTGTACAAGCTGAACACTCCCATCCCTTACTGGCTCACTTTGTAAGGCAGCAGCTCCATTCATGTGGCATTTTATTTACCATTTTCTGTACTTTATTTAGTTTAGATTTAGTTGCTACTTCACCGCAAGCAGTAGTGTTATCACAGTATCATTTTTGGGAAACTAAGACGCTTCTTGGGAATCCCCAATTATACTTTGAGTTTCGTTTAGCTTTATGTATTTGCAAATTCCAAAGTAGATTTACTGTTTCTGCTACTCAAAGAATTCTTGTTTCAGCTTCCTGTTGGACAAAATTTTAGCTCGGGACAAATCAAACTTTGTCTGTCACTCTTTGCATTACAACTGTGCCAGCTATGAAAGTGAACTCACTCCCCATCCTTTTTCGTACTCCGGGAAGGTACAAGCCATTCTGTGTGGGATTCACTGCAGCTAACTTTAGACATCTATAGTTTAGTCGTCTAGATCGGAATTAGTCACTTTGGATTCCCTTTATAGTCACCAGAGAGAAAAGGCCCTTTTAGAGCATGATTCATCTGACCTATTTAGATATCTACTTAAGAATAAGATGAATCATGTCCTATAACTTTTTTCCTCTCCCTTGACTACCAAGGGAACTGAAGTGTTGACTTCTGCAAGTAGACTTCATTGCACAGATTCCTCTCTCTGCTATTTTGACACTATTTTCCAGCAAAAAGTTAGACTGGGTATCACGGGATGACTCACTTGTAATAGCAAACTTTTCAACTGAATTCCCGTTAAACTGTAAGCCACTGCTAAAGTTGCTGTGGCAGGAATGGTATGCCTAGTGAAAATAGACCTGATTGATAGGCATCACTAACGGTGTAGCTGTTCGTAGTCAAAGTCCAACTAGAATATATTTTTCCAATTGGTGTTACTAACTACCTTTTGCTCCAGAAGAAGCCAAATTTTTTATGTTGTCAGTGAGAGTTCTGTCACAATTGCTCATCTCCACAGTCACTGGCCTCAGCAGCTTTGACAGAGAAGCTGATCTTCAGAAGTACATATAAGATATCGCTTGTCTTTGCCTTAGATTTTTCACTCCCTCATGGGAGGTCATGGCATATCTTTGAAAACAATACTAGCAAAACTCTCATTATTCTTCCAAGTTTTTAACTTACCTATTTAGTTCACATAGGTGCTTAGTGAAGGTAATTCACTACAGTAAACTTATGGTTATATGCATATAGTGTTTCCTAATTCTCCTTTAAGCATGAGTATCTTTCTCTCTAGCATTACATTGATCTGTATATCTTGTCCAACTTAAAACTAAGTTCTAACTTGTGTGGACAACACAGCAGGACATAAACAATCCAGGAGGTTCCTGCATTACATTGATGACAACTTCTTCCTCCGAGTGATAGAGAAGCTGATGAGGACGTGTGCTCTGCTGGTCCTCATACTCACCAAGAATAAGGGGTTCATTGGGAATGTGAAGATCAAAGGCAGCTTTGGCTGCAGTGACCATGAGATGGTGGAGTTCAGGATCTTGAGGGCAGGGAGGAGGGGAAAAAGCAAGATCACCACCCTGAACTTCAGGAGAGCAAACTTTAGCCTCTTCAAAGATCTGCTCAGAAGAGTCCTGTGGGATAAGGCCCTAGAGGGAAGAGAGTCCCAAGAAAGCTGGTAAATATTCAAGGATCACCTCCTCCAAATTCAAACACGAAAATAAAGCATAGAGAGGGCGGAAGCAAGGACAGGTAACCTGCAAGGAATACAGAGACATTGTTCAAGCATCCAGGATGACGTTAGGGAAGCTAAAACCCAAATGGAATTAAATCTGGCCAGGGATGTCAAAGACAAGAAGGGCTTCTATGAGTACATAGGCAACAAAAGGAAGATTAGGGAAAATGTGGGTTCATTGCTCAACAAGATTGGTTACACAGAACATGGCTGTGGTACTGAATTACTTCTTCACCGCAGTCTTCAGAATAGAATAGAACAGAACAGAACAGAATAGCATAGAATAGTTGAGTTGGAAGGGACCTACAACGATCATGTAGTCCAACTGCCTGACCACTTCAAGCATTGGTCCATTCCAATTGCCTCTTAAACACTGACAGGCATGGGACACTGACCACCTCTCTAGGAAGCCTGTTCCAGGGTTTGACCACCCTCTCAGTAAAGAAATGTTTCCTAATGTCCAGGCTAAACCTACCCTGGTGTAACTTTGAACTGTTCCCCCATGTCCTGTCACTGGATCCCAGGGAGAAGAGATCAACACCTCCCTCTCCACTTCCCCTCCTCAGGAAGCTGTGGAGAGCAAGGAGGTCATCCCTCAGCCTCCTTTTCTCCAAACTAGACAAACCCAGAGACCTCAGCTGCTCCTCATAAAACACACCTTCCAGCCCCTTCACCAGCTTTGTTGTGCTCTGGACAAATTCAAGGACCTTCACATCCTTCTTAAATTGTGGGGCCCAGAACTGCACACAGTACTCAAGGTGAGGCTGCACCAATGCTAAATACAGCAAGATAATCATCTCTTCTTACCGGCTGGTTATGCTGTGTTTGATGTACCCCAGGATGCGGTTTGCCCTCTTGGCTGCCAGGGCACACTGCTGACTCATATTGAGCCTGCTGTCGACCAGCACCCCCAGATCCCTTTTTGCAGTGCCAGAAACTCCTCTCCCAACTTATACTTGTGTCCAGTAGTAAGACCAGCCCTCAGGAATCCCAGACCCCAGAGACCAGGGTGAAAGGGTGGAGCAAGCAGGATTTACTTCAGGATCAGGTTAGAGAATACTTAAGCAAACTGGATATACATAAGTCCATGCCTTGATGGAATCCACTGACAAAAGCTGAGGGAGCTGGCAGATGTCATTGTAAGGCCACTCTCAATTATCTTTGATTGATCATGGCAACTGGGAGAAGTGCCTGAAGACTGGAGGAAAGCAAATGTCACTCCTGTCTTCAAGGAGGGCAAGAGGAGGACCAAGGGAACTGCAGGCCAGTCAGCTTCACCTTGATCCCTGGGAAGGTGATGGAGTAGCTAATACTGGGAACCATTTCTAGGCACATTAAGTACAAGAAAATCATCAGGAGTAGTCAGCATGGATTCACAAAGGGGAAGTCATGCTTGACCAACTTGATAAACTTCTACAGTGAAGTGACTGGCCTGGTAGATGAGAGGAGAGCAGTGGATATTGTCCATATAGACTTCAGTAAGGCTTTTGATACTGTCTCTCATAAGATCCTCATAGACAAACTGTTGATGTATGGGCTGGATGAGGAGACAGTGAGGTGAATTGGAAACTGACTAAATGGTCATGCTCAGAGGGTGAGTGGCACGAAGTCTAGTTGGAGGCCAATAACTACCAGTGTAGCCCAGAGAGCAGTACTGAGTCCAACACTGTTCAACATCTGCCTTAGCGATCTTGATGACAGGTCAGAGTGTACCTTCAGCAGGTTTGCTGCTGACGCTAAACTGGGAGGAATGGCTGATATGTCAAAGGGTTGTGCTGCCATCCAGAGGGACCTCGACAGGCTGGAGAAATGGACCTCATGAAGGAACCTCATGAATTTCAACAAGGGGAAATGCAAAGTCCTGCACCTGGAGAAGAACAACCCCAGGCACCAGTATACGCTGGGAGCTACCCAGCTGGAAAGTAGTTTGGCAGAAAAGGACCTGGTGGACACATGAACATGAGCCAGAAATGTGCCCTTGAGGCAAAGAAGGCTAACGGTACCCTGGGTTGCATTAGACAAAGGATTATTAGCATGTTCAGGAAGGTGATCCTTCCCTTCAACTCAGCACTGATGAGACCACACCTGGAGTACTGTGTCCAGTTTTGGGCTCCTCAGAACAAGAGGGACATGGACATACTGGAGACAGTGCAATGAATGGCCACAATGATGATGAAGGGACTGGAGCACCTCTCCTAGGAGGAAAGTCTGAGAGAGCTGGAACTGTTCAACATGGAGAAGAGAAGACTCAGTGGGGGATCTCATCAATGTTTACAAATACCTGAAGGGAGGGTGCAAAAAGGATGGAGCCAGGCTCTTTTCAGTGGTGCCCAATGACAGGAGAAGAGGTGATGGGCACAAAATGAAACACAGGAGGTTCCTTCTGAACATCAGGGAACATTTTTTGACTGTGAGGGTGACTGAGCACTGGAACAGGTTGCCCAGGGAGGTTATGGAGTCTCCATCATTGGAGATATTCAAAAGCCATTTGGACATCGTCCTGAACAACTGTCTCTAGGTGGCCCTGCTTGAGCAGGGAGGGTTAGATCAGATGACCTCCAGAGGTCCCTTCCAGCCTCAACTGTTCTGTAATTCTGTGACTCTGTGAGGTAGAAACAGAAATAAAAAGGTTTTCTTTCCTTCACACAGAGAATCAGTTAATATTCAAGTGTGATGAGTTTCAATGAGTTTTACAAAGAATCTTCAGAGATAGTGGTGATATTGCAATCTGGTACTACTGGTGTCTACAAAATGATGCAGTGCAGTATAATTCTTGCATCTTTTTTCCAAACACCAGATTTTCTCTTCACTCTTGTTATTTGGTGTTAACATGTGCAGTATATTGTGTTGTTTTTGCATACCCCAGGACAGGTCCTGACATACCTTTCTATTCAAGGCATCTTCTTTTAATATATTTTAGACTCTTCACTCTGGCAAGACAATCTAAGCACTGCCCATCCTTAGCATGCTCCAATATGCAGTGCCTTTGCTTGTCAAATTCTATTGTTTGTTAAATGTTAAGTCTCAATTTCTTGATAATTTGCAGGATTTATTTCAATCATTATCTCACTCACAATAAATCTCTGACATCCAAACCTTGAAGGGCTTAGATCAATCATAAGCCTTTCTGTTTCTTTTGTTTTCTATATTATGTATTCTTTAAACATATTCTTCATATTTTTACATTGGGTGCTGCACTTCACATTTCTGTAAAGGGAGTTTCATGGTTAGCCTCCTCTGCCTGAGTTAACTGAAAGCTGTTTAAAAAACATCAAGGGCTTCAGAGTCAGCTATTGTCAGGGTTAAAGCTTACTTCTGACTACCTTCTCCTTTACTTTCACGCATTACTTGCAGTTACTGGATGAAGAACTGTTTAAATCTTCTGTACTTGTCTTCACATTTCCAGAATTATAGAGCTGGTGAGACTTCCATTCTTTTTTTCAGAATATCTTAGCAGTTTGCTTTATTCCTGGTTATTATTGTTAAGAAATTCAGTCGTACTCAGAATTGTCATTCCCGTAATTTCTACCCAAAGGCTCCCACCCTTAGGATAACCTTTGGTTCTGCACTGTGACCCACAGACTCCCTGGTAGCCTATTGTCCCTTTATCTTTGTGTTACCTTTAACAATCAGTTATATCCTCTCTTCTTTCTCTGCTAGTTCATGCCTTTTCTTTTTCTTTTTTCTTCAGGAACAAAGGCTGCAGAATCTGGCCTTAAATCTCTACTGAGGATTCCTTTTCCTTTCTCTCTCATTAAAACCAGTAACCTGAACAGAGTCTCTATTTATTAAGTAGTCTCATAATATACTTTTCCCCTTGTTCTCTCTTGTTTAAGCTTTTCTCCTTTCATTCCTTCCTATTATATCTGTAAATGTTGATTTTGTATTACTTTAAGGCTTAATTTCTTCTTATTTTGTAATGAAATAAAAGACCTTCCACTATTCTTTCAGCTTTCCCATAAAAAGGGACATATTTTAAATCGCTGTGTAGCACCTAACACAATGATTTCCTGCTCCATGTCAAAATTTCTTAAATGCAAAAGACATAACAATCTAACAATTTTTTTATATTTTAAAACAATTAACATTACATATTTCCGTATTACCTTAGTATTGCATTATCAGTAATTAACAGCAATAATAATGTATTTTTACAGCTGTTACAGTCTTTTCTGTAGTATATTGTTCCTTAACAACTATTTTGTTAATCAGCTTGGAAATTAGTATGAAAGACTAGCTACTAATGTACAGCCAGATTTATGGCCTATGGAACTAAACAGATTTTTTTCCCTACCTTCATGGGAGCTGGGTCAGTTATTAAGTAGAATTAATGAATACTAATTCATTCACATCCCCTATGGAATCACTGTAGAAATTAAGTGTAAACAAAGATACAAACTGCCCCTCATCAAAGATATTAACTGTATCTAATATGTTAGCATACCCATATACAATAATATGAGAGTTCTAAATTGTGAAATATTGTTCCTTAATAAGTGATATTGTATTTCACTGAACTGTCATTATCAGGCATATTCAAATCACTGCTAACATTTCTCCTTCATCTTTTATCATGATTCAATGAAATATGACACTCATCTCTCTGTGCTTTCTTCAGAAATGTTTGCAGATTTACTCTCTAGCCAATATTTTGACTTTCACATTCTAGCATGGATGAATTTGAGGTAATGCAATGAAACACAGTGGGGTCAGGCAGAAATTATAGTTTCACTGAAGTATTTCTTAATGCATAATAAGATTTAACTTGGATTAAACTGAAGTGTCATCTCTTACAGCCAAAAGTGGCCTCCTTCAATTCTTTCACCAGGTTTTGAAGGACTAAACACTGTTTTACTCAGCTTCCCCATCTTTGCCAATCAGCCAGGGCACTTGGTTATAAATAAATAGAATGAATTTTGGTGGAGAACACCTGTCCCCAGCAATTGGAAGATATCAGAAAGTATCAGCTGAATAGCAGCTCTGCTCACTTCACCAGGTTGTCTAGCATTTCAGCAGCTTTCGAAGTTTGAAATCTGCTAACAGTCAGGGGAATCTCAGCAAAGACACCAGATCTAGCAACAGTCATGCAATCTGTGCTACTTTCTTCCTGTAATCTTAATGGAAACCTGTCTTACTAAAACTAGATACAGTTGGGCTGTTTTTACTTGTAGAAAGACCACTTCACTCATAACCTCACTTAAAAAGACAGCATTATAATATGCTAGGAATTTGGCTAGGAGTTTGGTTACCTATGCAGGCTTCTTGGTTTGATGAATGTTCCTTCTTCTACAGGGTTGTGACTATAACACTTCTCATTAATTAGTTTTACAATGAAGAATTCCTCTGAAACACAGTACAGTATTAGCTTATATTTGGGTAAAACCCACTTTGGTGGTAGTCCCAGAAAAGTCAGAATATTTTAACAACCTTTGTCTAACAGTCACAAAAATATTCCCACATATATGCAGTCAAAATAGTTGAGAAAAGCACTATGAGGAGATGTTTGGATTCTTGCACCTCTGTTTCAAGGATGCAACCTGTGGACAACGCTGTCTGTGTTTTCTCAGCCATCTGAAAAAGAATTCCAATAAGAGATTTTCCTTGCCTTGATCCCAGTAATTAGCATTAGCTTACGTAACTTTGTCAATCAAAAAGCATTGCCAATTTTTAGTGGAAATTAACTTATTCACTTATTCCTTTATCAGGTGGGTGGGGTTCTACTCTCAGAGGAGACATAAAACATCCTGTGAGATCCTCCCCATGTGTCAATGAGATCTGTGAAAGTTTGATGGGCTACTTTAATGTCTCATCATTCTACCAGTTCCAAATGTCCTTACGATATTACTACCAAGAAATGTAATTTAATAACAGTATCTGTTTAATCCTATGTGTCACTCCTGTGTGCCGATGGTGCTTTCTGATGTTCATGCTGACAAGATTTTCAGGTTTGGTGGAATGTCTAGCTCAAAAGCTTTTTGGTTTCCAGTCATTAACAGTGTGAAAGTACTATCATGATTCCCTTAAAAAATAGCTGATGTTCTGGGGCTTTATCTTCAGAATGGATTTTTTTTTTTTTTTCCACTGTAACCATGATAAAACACTTAATCTCAGAAAAAGAAAGCATGGGCTATAGGGCAAGAACAACAGCTACCACCAAGAAAACTTGAGTTGCCACCAGCTTGCATAAACTTGCTGAACTCTAGCGCAGGTGCTGGATGTGGGCATTTTCTCTGATTCTGAGCTTCTGGGAACATATTAAGGAAGCAAAGCTTTTCACTAGAAGCCTTAGATAGGACCCCCAATCCCATATCCTAGTCCTGAAATGAATGTCTATTTTTCCAAGCATTTTCTAATTTCTTTTTCATACTCCCATGTTGAAACCGTGGACTCTTCCTTTTCCTTCATCTTTCCTTCCCTCTTGTTTTCTCATAACAGTGGAGCTAAAAGAGTCACAGATGACTTTCAAGACCATCACTCTATTAACAGGATGAAAACAAAGTTTATCAGTATGTCCCTGGGGATAAAAACCTCTCAGGATTTTATCAGGCTTTTCAGAGCTCTTCTGATTTTTCTGCAGCCATACAGGTAGTGCCATGTGCACTTTCCTATATTAATTCCATATGAGAGAGGGTTTACTTTGCAAATTTCTGCTTCTTAAAGTTCTGTCTACCAACCCACTTTCAGGTGAATTTCCATACTGACTTCAGGCCCCTTAAGAAGTCCCACTGCTTAGATATAAGTTCATCTGGGAGAAAGGTCTGTTGGGATTTTTACCTTCTAGCTCATTGTGACAGGATACTTCTGTTTGAATTAGACATCCTCCGGGCTAATAAATTTTGATTGCTCTGCATTGTTAGCCGTCTGCTCCCATCCCCTGGGATCCCAGTCCAAGATGTAGGTTAAAAGGCAACAAACCAAAACCCCCAACAGATATAGTGCAATATAGTTTGTACTCAAAATAGTAAGCAGAGAAGCAGCTGGTGCATAGTATTTGATTAAGACATACATGGACATGCACTGGCTTTTCACAGGGTCTGCTGACATATTATGAGTGACATGGTAGCAATAATTAAAGTTTTATAGCACTTCTCATTATAATACACTGTTTTCAGTTGCTTATGCATTTACTAATGTTTAACGACTGGAAAAAAGGCAAGGAATGGACCTTAAAAATCAGAAGAAAAGACATAGGGTAACCTGAACCATAAAAGCAAAAGTCTTTAGGACTCTCATATATATGGCCGGCAATCTTGAAGATCTGTATTCTACTGCTGTCAGCAAATAAATTGGTCTGAGGGGCAAAATAAGTACATTTCTCTCTAAAACTTAGTTAGAATCATCCACAAGTATTGCTGCTAGTCAGTCTTTTAATTGAAATAATAAAGACTGCCGTGTGATGAAGTTACCAATCTAAACTTTATTAATTACTTATGTAGGTAACATATCATTAGTTGGTGTATTTTTTTTTCCTTGATAAAGTCACACATTCAAAATTTTCTGAGCAGTCAGCATAAGACATGCTGGATGAGATTTGTACAGTTTACTGTTACAGTGGAAGTCAGGTAGAACTCTGTTTTCGGCATGACATAGTGCTGAAAAGAGGTAAAAGAGGAGATTAATATATATTTTTTAAACTCAGCATATGTTTTAAATGGTGGGTGGTAAATAGGACCTTAGGCTATTACACTGATGAAAGCAAATAATTAAAAACTGTTTATTTGCCAAATGAGATACAGCTCTTTGGAGAACATAGGATGTTTCATGGTGTACACAGAAAAGAATGTATTAAATCTACAGAGGCAGCCAAGAACTTGGCCTTCCTTAGATTCTGGGTAATTGATTTCGTAACCTCAACGCTCACATGATACAGAATTGTGGATGTAATGTACTACAAGCTTGCCATAAACATCTGTTTTAATATGATAGTTTGGTAACATAATTTTGTAGTGCTATTTTCAAGATAAAACAATTTATTTCTTTTATATCATCTGGTAAGAAGCTATATGCTCTTATAGGAGCTCTGTCTTGCTTGAATTAGAGGGAGATTCAGCCTTAGAGTTGGCTGAACTTGCTCCTTATAGGTTGAATTCTTCACCTCCATGTAACGCCTGAAGGAACACACATGTTGTGTGCCTTCTTGATGTTCCTAGTTTGATGGTTATCCATAAAATGAATGCCTCTGACATTTAGGTAGGAAAACCCTTAGTAAATTATTCCAGTCTCTCATATGGAACGTGAGTCACTCAGTTCTACACAGAGCAGCTTTTTTTTAAGCAAAGAGCTTTTTTTCTTTTTTTCGGAAGATGTTCCCTATCAAGTCTATATTCTTGAATTTGCTTTCCTTTCCAATGACCTTTCATTATGGATATTTGTTTATGTTCATCAATCAGACCAGGAATTAATTTGTCTTACCTGTTATATATTTGCTTATAAATGAGATAATTGTATGAAATTTGGAAGAATTTTTCTATGACCACCAAAGAATCCCCAGAAGACACCATCTTTTATGAAGAGTACATTTATTACAGTTTTAGCATACTCTCTTATTTAAAGGAAGAAAAATATATTTCAAAGACATTAAAAGATAATTATATGGGTTTTATTGTTTAATTATCTAATGTATGCTTTAACTATTTTTTCTCTGATTGTCCTGGATAAAAAGAAAAAGATCGAATAAGGGAAGGGCCATGTTTTCATTTGAAACAACACTTTTTTTTTACGTGTGTGTGTGTGTAACAGCAGATTACATGGGTCTGATACCAGATAATACACTGCTAGCTAAACAAACACAAAAAATAAAAGCAGCAATGGTCTATCATCTTTTTATCATCTTCACGTTCAAGAACATACAGTCTCTGAAAAGGTGTTTCACTGGTGCTTGTTCTGCCATCATCAAGAAAACCTATGCCATATAGCGGTGTAGTAGGAGTCAGTATTTAAGGAATATCTGGAATTTGGGAAGACTGCCTTTATGATACTTATTTGATGGTCAAGGACTAGTATATATGGAATAAGTAAAAAAAAAAAAAATCCTTAATAAAAGAGACAGATTTTGTTTCACTGGTTTCACATCACTAGAAAAATCAGTATTTAAAACCTGCTTTCTTTCTTGGAGGCAACAGTAGCATTTTTAAGAGGAATTTAGATATGAGTTTTAACAAGCAAAGAATTGTAGCCAAGGACTGAATAACAGTTATTTTGATGAACTGATCAAATAGAAAGAGACAATTTACTTCACAATCAGATCAAAATCTGTATTTGGACAATTTGCTAGGCTATCACATGTGACAGCAGTGTGCAAGGAGAGAGAGAGAGCTCACAAATGCTACTTTTCCCCCACATTGTGTTTTCCCCCCAAAAAACCAAACACAAAACAACAAAGAGTATTGTGTAATATTTTTTCATATGGTATGGAAGAGTTGAGGAAGTTTATAATTATTCCTGTATGCTTTTCCTCAGGAGAAAACCATTCCTTTACCCAAAAGGTCAACTTGATGAGGATCACCCACTATACAGAGCGAAGAGGTGACAAAATGCCAGCATTAATGTGTGGTTGACCATACTTTCTGAGACTTCCTACATGTTTGTACCTCAAAATCTCTGATATCTGACGTCAAGCTTTTCGAATATGAACAAGTGAAAAGTAAAATCTTCAGAGGAGGGACTAAAAATTTTCAAATTCACGTGTAGGAAGTTCCAAACTTGTATTGTCTTACAGTGACAAACAGATTCTTTGCTTCTCTTTGTGCTTTTAATCACTTCTACCGCAAGACTGAAAAGAAAAAAAAGCAAGAAAATAGAAAGTGAGTGAAAGGCTAATTAAATAGTTGCTAGAGATACTATTTGGCTGCTCTACATTTGATTTACACTGGTGAAGTGAGCTAATCCAAAATGTAGGTAAAGTAATATCCCTGTCTAAAACGATATAGATTTAATTACATTACATCACAGCAGATTTTACTCAGCTTCTGTGTTGTATATTCAAAGAATGGGAAAGGAGATGATCTTTCCCTAGGATTCACATTGAACTTTGATCTATCACCCTAATTGAAAGTGATAATTCACACTCCTGAAATGGTTTTTATTTGCCTCAAACATCCAGAAGACCTCTAGCACACCTTAAGTGTGGCAAGATAGATAAAAGCAACGACATTTCTCCTGTGGTCAAAATTTGGTACGGCCATGAGACAAAGCAGTGTCAAAAAATGGTAAGTATTAAAAAAGAAAGAAAACAGAAGAAGAGGAAACTCTGAACTTGTTGCCCACTCTGTAAATGTAGAATTTTATGTCCCATCCAACCATTCATCTCAAATAATTAAAAAAAATTAAAAATTTAAAGCCATTTAAGAAATTTGAATATCCTTATAGAGGCTCCTTAGCACATTGGGCATTACAGTAGGCTCCTATCCCAGCCACACAGTGATTTTGAATAAAATGTTATGCTGCAGACATAAATATGCAAACACACTATGAAAAGTTAATGTGATTTTTTGTACATCTGCAGGCATATCATCCCACAGAGGCTGAAAAAGGGTGTGTTAGAAAGCTTCAGGTGTAGGAGTGAGACTGAACTACACTTCAAACTCTGGACTTCAGCTGAATTAAAAAACAAAGACTAAATTTCACTCAAAACAGCAAAAACATATGTGGGCATGGGTGGTCCAAAGATACGTCAACCTTCTTTATATTCTACTGCTGAAGAGGATGATCTGGTCCCAGAACAGATGGTTACACTGACCACATCCTGTGAAGAGATCAGCACCGTCAAGTCCGTTTAAAAAGCAGTTTAGGCAATCAGACCTCTGCTGGAGTCAGATGCCTGGGTTACAAATGACTGTTTCCACTCAGTGTTTCAGATAAAATAATGAGATGGGGTCATGAGCATATTCCCTTCTTGCACTGACCTGTGGAACTGAGATAGCAGTTGATGGACTTTTAGAAAGAAGAAATTGCATTCTCTTTTTTTCTCCCTCTTCTCAGGAAGTACCATGAAAAGAAACAGACCCAGACACTTCATAAAGTCTCCAAAGAAAATTTGTTGTTGCCATTTACTTTTTCATGAAAATCTTCACATATAATGGTTCTACATGAAAAGCTCAGGACAGAATGACTGACAGATAGATGCTCTAAAACCTCTGAGTGAGTCAGCAAGAATACTTCACTGACACTTGGACATGTGGAATTTTTCCACATGACATTTTTGTGGATGCTATCCAAAAAATAATCTCATTTTAAAGAATTTGGGAATCTCTCATTATGTATTTTACCTCTGTTATTCAAGAGACAACAGAGATACTGGCTGCACTGAAAGTAAAAGAACATAGTATTTTTGATATGGTGTTTTTCTAACACTATTTTTATCACATATATTATTGACTCTATATATTTCTAAAATGGCTCGTTAGTTTGAGAAACATGTTATGCTTACATTTACTATTCATCTCCTGTGTCACTTTACATGATTTTCTGTTTATTCTGCTTTGATAACATATGTACTGTCAAACATAGTTAGACTGCTCTTTGCTCCCCTGATGTCTGGGTAGCCTATATTATAATACATGTAAGATCTATGCCATTTGCATTTTAATTTGATATTGTATGTGAGCTGAGCAGATATTCACTTTTACTGAACTGAATGTTCTATTAATGTTTAAAGTTTCAAAGAATTAGACAACTGAAATGGTTCCATAATGTCCACAGATCTATCTTAAAACTTTGCAGTGAAGAGCTCTGCCATCTTTTTATATTACCTGTCCATATTCAGAAACGTAGTGTCAAAGTGAGATCTATTGATATAAGTCAACCTACTCAGACATGATGCTCTTGAATAACAGTAAATGCAAGTTCAGGAGTTGTTTGTATATTGGCCGAATGATTCATATAGGACAAGTAAATTGAGTAATATCTGTATAATTACGACAGATATCTTTCAAAATCAAGAGTCCAAGTAATGCAAAATGGCAGTCAAAATATCCAGGTTTAAAGGAACACAATTTGCCAAAGAAGTTGTGAGAATGCTCGTAGGAGCATGCTGAGCAGCCACTAGCTGGTGGTAAATGTTTGAGTCCTATCACACCTTGTCCAAAATCAGCAAACGCAAATCCAGATAGAGAATTTGAAAAGCTTGGAAAAAAGTCTTGAAAAGCATGATGTCATAGAAACATAGAATCATAGATAGGTTTGGGTTGGAAGGGACCTTTAAAGGTCATCTAGTCCAACCTCTTTGCCATGGGAAGGAACACCTTTCACTAGATCAGGTTGCTCAAAGCCTCAACCAACCTGGCCTTGAACACTTCCAGGGATGGGGCATCTACCACCTCTCTGGGACACCTGTTCCAGTGTCTCACCACCCTCATCGTAAACAGTTTCTTCCTTATATCCAATCTAAGTCTACCCTCTTTTAGATTAAAATCATTGCCCCTTGTCCTTGGTAAAAACTCTCTTTGTCTTTCTTATAAGCCTCCTTTATATTCTGAAAGGCCGCAATAAGGTCTCTCCGGAACCTTCTCTTCTCCAGGCTGAGCAACCCCAACTCCCTCAACCTCTCTTCATAGGAGAGGTGTTCCAGCCCTCTGATCATTTTTGTGGACCTCCTCTGGACCCACTCTAACAGGAGCACGTCTTTCTTCTACTGAGGACTCCAGGGCTGGATGCAGTACTCCAGGTGGGGTTTCACTAGAGCAGAGTAGAGGGGCAGAATCACCTCCCTCAACCTGCTGGCCATGCTTCTTTTGATGCAGCCCAGGATGTGGCTGGCTTTCTGGGCTACGATCGCACACTGCCGGCTCATGTCCCATTTTTCATCCACCAGTATCGCCAAGTCCTTCTCTGCAGAGCTGCTCTCAATTCATGCCCCAGTCTGTATTGATATTGGGGATTGCCCTGACCCAGGTGCAGGATCTTGCACTCGGCTTTGTTGGTATGATATAGTGCATCTGCACACATTAGAAACTGTTTTTCAGGTTAGTGCCTCTTTAACATGATCATACTGACTTCTGTCCATGCTGAAAAAAGTAAAAGTGTGTGTACAACAAAGATATTTCACACCTGGAACTAAACATGGGTGGAGTTGAGTCATTTTTTACTAGAACTTCAGTTATGTTACCTACATTAATAGCCTTTTGGAAGGCCACCACCTTTTGGGTCAGGAAAAAGTATTTCACATATTCCAACAAAATAAGTAAAGTATACTGAGTATTGCCACATCATTTAAATATAGTGTCTTTCATATTTTTCAAATCACATTCACAGACCTCCGATGATAGGCTCAGAGGTCTAAACAAATATGTTTTTCTGGAGTTAGTGTTTAGTGACAATGAGCTCAGCTTCTATATTTCTTGCCTACAGTTCTTTCTCAGTTATAAAAGAAGAAATCCTGCAATTACATGTTGTTGGATTTTGCTTTCTTTCTATTTAGGTTTTTAAATAGTTCTAGTGCCAAAACAATTAGAAAGTTGAAGTTTGACCTTCATTAAGAAGTACCTTTGCTCCTGTGGAAATTGATTTTGCTTTGACAGAGTTACGAGATTCTGCAAATTGCACATCTGAACAGTGAACAGTTCTTTGTGTACAACTTCAATACTTTTTGTCTGACATCTGTTATTAAAGAAATTCATGACAATTATGACACGGGGCTATCCAAGCTAAAACAGTGAATGCATTTTCTTGTAGCCTTCTCTTTTTCAACCCGTGATGTCATTGACAGTTTTCTTCTTATGATTCTACTATCCGATGGTCATTTCCGGTCCTTTATAGCAGCAATATAAAATGAGGATAGCAGTTCCTCTCACCTTTGATGTACAGATTTCTAGTCATGCAAGAAAGGTAGAATTTTAGATCTGAGATCCACCACACAAAGTTTCAGAGAGGTTTTGAGTTTCAGAGAGGTTTTGAATTTCAAAGAGATTTTCAAAGAGGTGCAGAGCTATTCATATATAACTATCACTTACACAGGAGTTCAGTGGTATTTTGTACAAATGTACAAAATAAAAATATTTTACTTAAATTATGTAACTAAAAAAAAAATCATTGTATCTTCTAACCAATTTAACTCCTTATTTGTCCCATGTGTAACAACAGAGATACCTCTGTGAATAAGGGAAAAAAGCTTTCTGGCCTTCTTTTCTTTCATATGTGCACAATTCTTATAATAACTAGTATGTTAAAAAATGCAAAAGAGAGTATAGCCCTCTCTGGGTCTAAAGTGATATTTGTATTTTCATTGGTACATTTAATATTGAACATTGATCTAGAGAATGTGTTTATAGGAAACAAATGCTATATTTTAATGAGGAAAAGTACAGCATGGACAGCAATAATACAAAATTCTACACTTTGTCCTCCCACCCTGACCATCACTAGGAGATGGGAACTGGAATATTGAAACAGGCTGAGTATTAGAAAGACTAACATGCCTTTTATGTTACTTAAAGAAGTAAAAAAAGAAAAAGAGACAAATAGCTGAACAGTATATTTCAATGAGCTTCACTAAGTAAGTTTAATAAGCCCAGACTTCACCTTTTTGTTGAGGGTCTCCTTATTCAAAGATCAGTTTTGATTTTGTGAATAACTATTTCAATTTGCTAGAAGCAAGTCAGCTCAAGATCCTAATCACTAAGCATGGTGAGTTTTGAACAGCAGTGATTTGAACTAGATTTAAACAGATAATCTAGAAGTGGAAGTAGTATTACTGCCATTCAGCTGTCTCATCCACATCATTCAAGATGAACATAGAGAAAAAGCTTGCTAATTCCAGTATGTGTAAGCTATACTTATTGGCGTGATTTAACCCCAGTCAGCAGCCAAGCACCACACAGCCGCTCCCTCACTCCCTGCCCCGCTCCCAGTGGGATGGGGAGGAGAATCGGGAAAGAAGGTAGAACTCGAGGGTTGAGATAAGAACAGTTTAATAACTAAAGTAAAATATAATACTAACAATAATAATAATGAAACATAATAATAATAATAGTAACGAAAAGGAATATAACAAAAAAAGAAGAGGGAAAAAAAAAGGGAAAAACCCAGTGATGCACAATGCAATTGCTCACCACCTGCTGACTGATCCGTGCCTCCTGGCCAACTCCCCCCTGTTTATATACTGGGCATGACATTCCATGGTATGGAATATCCCTGTGGCTAGTTCGGGTCAGCTGCCCCGGCTGTGCTCCCTCCCAGCTTCTTGCACACCTGCTTGCTGGCAGAGCATGGGAAACTGAAAAGTCCTTGACTTAGGATAAGTGCTACTTAGCAACAACTAAACCATCAGAGTGTTGTCAACATCATTCTCACACTAAATCCAAAACACAGCACTGTACCAGCTACTAAGAAAAGAGTTAACCCTGTCCCAGCCGAAACCAGGACACTTATACTTCTGGTTTCCATATTTTTATCTTTTGGTGTTCTTAGATAATCTGCATGTATTTTCTAAAAGCAATTTCCTGAGAATCTGATTTGAAGGTTTATATAAACAAATGATATTCTATTTTACTCAACACATGAACAGACAAAGCAGTCTCCAAAAGAGGTTGATTCATTTTTAATGAGATATCAAGTAAAAACAAAATCCAGTAATAGTGCTTGCATATGACTAATACTTGTCTAAGAGATATTATTACAGGTTGTTATTCTAAAATACTTTGAATAACACCACTGACACTACTACTCAGCATTGAGAGCTCAATCAACTGATAATGAAATAGTGTAATTCCTTTCATCTGATTAACACTTAGGGATATATCTTCCCACTTATGTTTACAAGTAACTCCCTTCTTTCTCACTGACAGGGAAATAAACCATTAAAAAGGTGCAGCTAGCTGAAGAACATACAGGCAACCAGTGGTGGAAGTGGGAACAGGATCATGAACTAGCTCCACTTTGGATGCTCAGGCCACAGCAATTAATTGTGTCCTATGTGACACTTTTTTTTTTTTTATGAAAAGCCTTGAATGCCTGTGTTCAAATTATGCACAGTTTAATATTACATAAACTTCCCAGAGCCATTTACTGCACCTGTAGAGAAGAATTCTTCATGTTTTACACAGCGAGCCCACTGAGAGAACATAAGAAATGATTAATTGACTTACCATATTAGAAAATAAAGTTTTCAAGCCTTCTTCAAGCCTGATACAAAACAAAACAAGAAAAAAAAAAAGGGAAAAAAAGGAATGTGATTTGCTTTTTATGATAGAATGATTTAACATATTGTGAAATCAAAATGTTCTGGAAAGACCAGTTAAATGAATGTAAAACTTAATCAATTAGATGTCACAGGTACAATGGCATAAATATATAAGTATGTGCTAGCTAACACCATTCCAGGAAAAAAAAAGTATAATTAGAATTTATGGAAATTATTAATTATAAAAGTTTAACAAGTTGAAAAGATAAAAGATGAAGACCGGTGCAACAAAAATGATATAAAATAAATCTGAAACCACTATGGAAGACAGAAATGGTATTTACTTTAGATTAAATTATCACAAAACAACATTATTTTTATCAAAGAAAATACAAGTTATTAGGATTCAAGTTTTATCCAAAAAGCAGTTTGACATCATTGGTAAGAATTGAAAGCTCGGATAACAGAGCACAAACCATAAATTGATAAAACTAATAAATATGAGCTGGGAAAGCCATCTCTATGATTTTAATCACAAAAAGCTAGGTTTTATAAAAGTACTGGATAAGAAATTAACAGATATTCTTAAACTTCTTCCTTATATATAAATTTTAAGAATCCCTTTAAGGTTAGTAATGGAAGACATAATTTCTTAACTAAACCTGGCATAAAACTGGGATTGTTGTCAAGTTTCAGAATCTGTCTTTCCCCTAGATTTTCTGCAAGGTGTGTATGCTTTCTCAATAGAGGACACACAAGTAGCAGGAAATGAGCAATAAGGAGGAAACAATAGCAATTATTTAACATCCATGTTAATTTAGTTGTTCCATTATACCCCCAAAACATGTAATAATCAATCTGGTAGTCCTCAAGGAACAGCTGACATCAAAACACATTTAGATATCCTTGAATCTGACATAGTTTCAATGTTTCAGAAACACATTGACAATAATCCTAAATCACTTTCCAAGTTCCACTGCTAAATAATCATAAAAAGAGAATCTTATTAATAGCAATTTTCAGTAAGTATCACAGAATTTAAAAAAAAAAAAAAAGTTTATAAACTAAGATGCATTTAAGACGAACAGTTCTAAAAAGTAGTGGAGATATTCCCAAAAGCAAAAAAATTCTCCCATATTCAAGACATCATGTCCTGTTATCTTCAAACTTGGAAATAATGTTTCCTGAGGATAGAAACCATGTGCAATCATTAGAAAATAGGAATCAGAATGTAAGTGAAAAAGATAGAATACTATTTGTTTTGTTTCTGCCACAACCTTTGACAGAATTAGGGCTTCAGGGGGTACAAATCTTTATAGCAACTTCTTTTAGACAAGTAAGGCCATTACTGAAAGCTTAAATCAGAAACAAATAAACAAATTCAAAAAAAACCCCAAACAAATACCCCCCCACACCTTCCCCCCCCCCCCCCAAAAAAAAACCCAAACCGACAAAACAGCTGGGTAGTTATTTCATTTTCTGTAAGTTTTACACAGATTTCTTCCCTTGGTGTGTCAAGGCATTTACCTGTCTAAAAATCAGTTTCCAAAACACTAGAACAGCTCCAATGAGATTTTCCTGTGGCTCATCTTTCTGATTTGCTGGAATCCAGCAAGCTTTTAATTGGAAAGCTCCCACTTAGAGGCATCTCCCAGTACAAGCTGCTTGCTCTAGCAAACCTGGGAGATTTCTATTAGAACAATGCAAATTCACTTTGCAAATTAGTTCTTTAGTATGTGTGAAAGGAAAGGACACTGGTAATGCCCTGTGATTTTATTGCAGTCCATTTAGAAGGCTGGACCATATCACACAAGATTTACTTACCTCAAGCAATAACTTCATAGTATCAAGAATACAAAATGCCTTTGGGTAGTGCAGACTTAGTCTACACATAACTCTGTGGAGGGCTGTCACAGCAAATCATTATAAGGCTGGGAGACCTAACTTTTTGTGATTTACAATAAATTACTGCTACTGTGCACTGAACCTTGGACTGCTTGCGTAAAAATGGATTTTCACCATTCCGACATCCAAACTTCACAGTCTAGAAGACTTTCTGAATTATTTTAGAAATGCAGGTGTACCTGAGAACAGATGCACCTTGGGCAGCTGCTTAACAACAGCACAGAGTTTGTGACTGTTTCAGAACTAATTTCAGGAAATCCATATGAATATCCCTGCACTGATAGCTTGTGTCCCATCATTGCTCTTTCACCTTTCTCATTCTTCTTTCAGATCTGTGCATCCCAGTCAAATATATTGGATCCACTCATATGCTGCACTTTCCTTCTTGAGATTTATTTTGGTTTCTATGGGATGGATGACTAAAAAAATATAATCTGTGCTTTTAGTCTCTTATAATGCAATCCTTGTCTATCCTAATATAAATTTCATTGTGATGATTCCATATTTACACCAATGTAATGGAGAGTAGCAGTTTGTCCAAGACACATACTTTTTTTCACAAAATCCTTTTTGGTATTTCTAGTCTTTAAAGCTACGCCAGTGTTTTCTCCCTATTTCTCCCTCCCTCTGCCTCTCTTTTGTTTTATTAAAGCATCCACATTTTTAATGAGCTTTCCGCAGACTTAACTACCTCTCTCCCCAGGGAATAATTCCTGTTCTTATGCCCTAATGATTTATTTTAGTGTTTCCATGGAATAGTCTTGTAGACATTCATTCATGGCCAGTCAAATCAGCAATGTGTTTTTAACTGCTCCATCCACCCCCATATCAGTGCATAATATTATTAACACATGTATTTCTAGTTATGTACATATTTCCTCCACGTCAGTTCTATTGCGTTGCTCCCTGTCGTGGTTTAACCCCAGCTGGCAGCTAAGCACCACGCAGCCGCTCGCTCACTGCCCCCCCACCCCTGGGATGGGGGAGAGAATCAGGAAAGAAAAAAAAAACCTCGTGAGTTGAGATAAAGACAGTTTAATAGGACAGAAAGGAATGAAAAACAATGATAATGATAATAATAATATGACAATAGCAATACTAAAAGAATTAAACTATACAAAGCAAGTGGTGCACAATGCAATTGCTCACCACTCATTGACCGATGCCCAGTTAGTTCCCGAGCCGCGATCCCCCCTCCCAGTTAACTCCCCCCAGTTTATATACTGGGCATGATGTCATATGGTATGGAATAGCTCTTTGGCCAGTTTGGGTCAGCTGTCCTGATGGTGTCCCCTCCCAGCTTCTTGTGCCCCTGCAGCCTTCTTGCTGGCTGGGCACGAGAAGCTGAAAAATCCTTGACTTAGTATAAACACTACTTAGCAACAACTAAAACCATCAGTGTGTTATCAACATTCTTTTCCTACTAAATCCAAAACACAGCACTATACCAGCTACTAGGAAGAAAATTAACTCTGTCCTAGCCAAAACCAGGACACTCCCTTAGGATCGGTCTAATAAAGGTAGTATAGTGTTTACAAATTCTAAGACACTTTTCTCATATGAGTTTCCTAGTGATAAGCTAAATAATAAATGAGCATGACCTTTATGCATTTGAGTTGGCTGCATATCCTGAAGGATTCCTATCCTCCGTATTGTGTTCTGATTCTTCATGTCCCTCCAGTCTGAGCTCCAGCAAACAGAGCAAAGCCATACCAACTACAAGAACAGCACCAGATATTGCCTTTCTTACAAATGCCAGGCCAATGAAGATGACTGAGGTTAGTGCCTTAAACTATGGATTTGAATGAGGCCTTTTACACTAGAGTTTGAAGCTGTGATGAACAGCTTGCTGGAATTATTTCTTTTTTCCCTTGGAAGAAATTTTGAGGAAAATGAGAAGGGACACTTGAAATTTTGTATTGCAATTTGTCACTCTAGAGAATTCATAAAAAATAGACTACAAACCATTGGCTCAGTTCTGTTCTTTGCTACAAGACCAGCTCACAGTCTCTTATTCCCCATGAAATTTCGTACATATGTGGTGAATTAATATATGTAGCCTGACCATGCATATAGTTCTATATCTAGCTTGCTAAAAACTATAAACCATTTTTAACCCACATCTATGTATAAATATGTTTTTTACTTTTATAATTTCTGTCTACCGTATGTTTCATCTTGGCAGTCTTATTATTTAATTTTAGAGCATGTAGTTTCATAGTTACTGACAAGAAATGATGCATATAACTCTATTTGACTATTTGTTTTCCAAACTCGCATATATACAGTAGAAGACCAAAAAATATAATAATTTGCATTACCTATATGTTATTTCTGACAGATAAAACTTTGGGTAACTGTAGTTCAGATATAGTACACATAGTACTATCGCATTAGTAGAAGTCAGCATTTTGTGAGGACTGGTGTACCTCTCAGTGAAGTGACAAACAGATTGCAAGCTGGCTTTTTTATTTGACATGCTACACCTTAGAAGGCACATCTCAGATGAAATAAAATATTGTGCAATGCCTTTAACTTCCATCAGCAATGGGTCACACACCAAAAATGCCTCTGCCCATATATATATTTCACTGAATTCAAAATCCTTTTATCTACAACAGCCTGACACTTAATAAAACCCTACAAAACTAGCTAATAGTCCTTAAAATAAAATATGTTGAAAATAACTTGATGAAGCTAAGAAATAATAGTGATGGTTGAAGAAAGCATGAGAAAAATACAAATGAAATTTTTGTTCAAAGACTTTTTTTCTCTTTTGTATGATTTGATACAGAACTGCAAGGGATTAGCAATAAATGAAAAAATAAATAAATAACAACTTCTCCATGATTTCATCTATTCCTCCATGTTCTCCAGCTAACTCAGTTTTATGCCCTCTTCTCACAAAAAGTAGTTCTTAAACCACCTAATTCTCTAAGTTCAGGAACATTGTCTTTACCATTAAGCTTGACTCAGAAAATAAGGTGCAGATGAGATGTCCATAATCTCTTCAGATTTTCACTGAGTAATATTTTACAGAAAAATAGTTTCCAAAGCCCTTCAGAAGGCAACATTCAGAGAAATGATCTCAACTGATTCTTTCCAGGGAAGTGTTCAAAATTTGACCAATGACTAGACTGAAAAATTTATGATTTTCACTGGAACTTGTTTGTTCTTGGATATACATTATGTTTTGAGGAAAATAAAACATTTTACTAATTTAAAAATTGAATTAATAGAGCTTTACAATTAATTAACTAATTTTAATTCTTAAATGGGTTCTTATTAAAAATAACTGTTTAGTGCAGGCACTTCTGAAATGGGTACAAGGTAGAAATAAAATGCCATCACCAATCAGTGAACGGTTTAAGAGATTTGTAACGGCATAGAGGCCTTTTAGTTTCTTTGAATCAGATCTTTGTCCAGTATAAATCAAGGTAGGTCTACTGAGGGCAGTGAATATATATGGATTTACAGCTCCTGAAAATCCATGCTTTTTGAGATCAGAAAAGGCCATGCATTAAAAAAGATCTTCTGACCAGTACAGGTCATAGAACATCACTAAGTAATCATCATAGTAACCTCAACAATTTACTTGTGGGCCCTCTTTTAAGACATCATCAGATTCTATTCTATTCCTATTCTATTCTATTCTATTCTATTCTATTCTATTCTATTCTATTCTATTCTATTCTATTCTATTCTATTCTATTTTGTTGTTTTAAGACTGCAAATGCTGAAAATACCACATCTCTGAGTAAGGGCTCTTTAACTGGAATGGTTCTGCACTACACTGCTGTTCAGTCGTGACCTGGATCAATACTGTTTTCTGGTGACTACCTATTTGTCAATTTTAACTTCACTGATGAGTTTTCAGTCCCATTCTTGCTGTGGAATCATAGAAGTCATAGAAACTAAAAACGTCTTTGACACTCCAGGAGGCTGTTTCAGTTTAAAGCTAGTACTTTTACTGAAAATCAGATCATGGAAAAAACCAACCAAACATGCTTGCTCATTCATACTGCTATACGGCAAAAGCCTGTTTAATGCAGTTAAACCAGCAAAAGAATGCTTTTGTCAGAGCTTAGCGTCTGTTGCTTAAAACAGTTAATGTAGCTATATCATATTGATTACTTTTATCAACATGCACATCAGAACACATTCTTCTACCCTAGTATGGCAAAAGGTCTCCCTTGTAGTAAGTTTTACAAGCACTTGAATAAAGAAGAAGACTCTTTTCACTCTAATATATGTTGGCAGAGAGGTTATGCTCTGAGAACAATCTAGAATTCATTCCTATGCCAGAAATGTTCAGAAAAAAAATGTGAGATTTAACTACAGAATAATTCTCATGGAAATAAAAACTGGATTCACAGATACATTGTTACTAGAAACCTGATTTTCAAAATGATTATAATGTAAAAATAAAGCTAAAACAATACCAAGCATTTTTGTGCATCATTTCAGCATTCATCAGATATTCAACAGTAAACTATTCACAATTAATACATACAATCAAAGTCCCCATAGAATTTTCTGAAAAATAATAGAAAATTATTCAATAATAGCAAATTATTGAGTATATTAGTGAAAGAGATTGCAGATCACAAGAAAGGTTTTCATATGCATATACAGACATATGAAATAATAGATTTTTTCTTCTATTATGAAAAATTTTATAGGATATTTTTCCATCTAAGAATGAGAAAATATATGCCTTGTGATATGCCATAGGCCAGTCAATTGAAATTACATGCGATCTGATTCTTTAAGAATAAAAGCAGCTGCGGCAGTCTGTTTATATTCATATAAACCACATCCAGTAAACACCAACAAATATTAATTGTGGTTTTGTTTTTCCTTTAATCAATAAATGACTGGACATCTATTTAAAATTCTAGGGCACAGAATAAATATTTTAGGCCTTTAAAGTGCCAGCAATTGTTAACAGAATGACATCTTTTGAAGAAATCTACTATTGAAAATAAAAGCCTGAATAACTGCTAATTTTTGGTGCCTCCATCTTCTTTCTGATTTCTGTTTTTTAAATCCATCTTAAGCCAGCTATAATTAGAATCATGAGTTCCACCATCATGATGTCCCAAGACCTTGCTCCTGCTGTCCTACAGAGAAATCCAGATTAGGTAGGGATCACTAGAATTTCAGCAACACATATGAAAGCTTGGAGTGTTTTCTCAAAAAGAATGTTCACACCTAATGACTACTTTTCCTTCCACCCATCTTACACATTATTTTCAATAACAGCTCTGGAGCAGAGATTGCAACATATGACTGATAAATTAGAAAGGTACTGACCGGCCAGCGGAGGCAGGTAAGTGATGCTTTTTATAAAAGTGATCTGCATACCAGCGCATAATAAAATAACAGAAACATTAGGAAGTGATCTAAAGAAAAGCAAAGATGTTGTTCAGAATGGTGTTTTATCTTTAGGATGCTTCCTTCCATCACAGCTCAGTAGTCTATTGTTATTTACGTTGATGAACGTTGGGCAAATGTCTCCATTGTATTTAACACAATGGTTCCCCAATAAAGCAACCTGAGGTCAGAGGTCTGTTTTCACATCCTACAAATCTGCTCTTGAACTTGTATTTACTTATTATTTTTGTGGCCAAAACCACAGCACAAACAACAGACATGAAATTGAATCAAGTAGATTAAGAAAAACAGCATTATCTCAAAAGTATTTATCCAAACTATTCAGTGAGTGTCTATGAATAATTAACATGTTTTTGAAATCAAGTCTAACTTATGGACAGTCTGGTAACCAACAACAAAACAAAACAGAGCAAACCAGATTACAGTTCAAGAACATTTGGGATGTAATCCTTTGGGGCTCTGATCTGTTCCAGAGTGCTTTAAACTCTGTTACATTCACTCCTTCCTGTCGAAGATCGATCTGATCTCTGACACAAACAGCTGCTCAGAACTTTTTGAGCTCATTATTTACCAGTTTAATCAGTAACAGCAGTGTACCGCTGGACCCTGTGCGGTCCCACATCCCATGATCCTTTCTTTGCCCCACCACAAGCCTCTCTAAATTATGTCTTCATCTGCTTTGCATAATTTTACCACAGGGCTCAACAGGTACAGAAGTCCTCACATTGGCCTCCACACCATAGACGAATGCTATCTCGAGGACTGAAGTATTTTTCATAGCAGACTGTTAAGCATTGTCATTCTTTAACCTTCAGTCTCTTTTCATGCTTACTCTTCAACTTTTTTAGAGCAGTAGGTCATAAAAAAGCTTTAAGCTGAAATACTGCCTTAAGCTGTTTAATTGTGATTTTTAATGGGTCATTGTGTTTTTAAATTTGCCATCTACAAAGACTAAAAAAGAAGAAAGAAAAAAAATCTCTTTAAAAGAAGCTTACTTTTTCAGATGTGGCTACTGTTGAAAGATCTAGCTAGAGAGTGGGGTGAAGGAAGTGGCTGAGAAGTGACGGACAGAAATACTTCAGTTGGCACAAAGGGTGCCTCTACAATAGAGAACACAAGTGGCTTACTCTGGGATCCTTTCCCAGGTGAAGAAGAGAGGTTGCTGTTGTCCTAAGAAAAAGAGGATCTTGATGTAGTCCTATCAAGAAGCCAAGTTGCTTATATTCTGCTAAGTTGCTACTATTCATCTTGAAGCAAAGATTCAAGCTACTATTTCATTATTTCAAGAAAAGAAAGCTACTATTCTCTAAAGCAGAGGAAGGTGTCCCTTGATGTTATTACGTACCTTGAGGGTTTTTTTCCTTCTATTTCAAAGGAAGCCTTGTCAGTCACTTGCATGAAACCATATCTTTCCAGCTTATTAAGGCTTCATATAAAGAAACTTTACTTCAGAACAACTCAAAATCATTATTCCAAGTTGAGTTACAGGATAAAAGATACATTTATTTGCCTTTAAGTAATGAGTTCTTCTTCAAGGCTTTACACATTCATCCTAAGAAACAATATTTTTTTCATTTGCATATTTCTCATAAAAAAAACCCCATTTAACCAAAACATTAAAAATTCTTTTTTCAGCTCTAAATTATTAAATATATTTATTTAAATATATTTCTGTTGATATTCTGCATATCAATTGTTTTAATATCCTCCTCCATTCCCATAGAGGTGCTTGTGTAATAACAGTACAGCAAGGAAACGATAGGAAAAAAAAAGGTTGAGAGGTTTTTTTTCAGATTAATTTATCACCCGCTCCAATGAACAGGTGTTTGGCGTGTTGCCTTGATTTCTGCAGAGCATCACTGATTTACACATTTTTCTGTGCATACAGAAAAATATTTCATTATCCCAAACAGTTAAAAACAATCTTGTTCTCAGAAAGAAGGTTTTCTTTTCAAAACCAAAAAATGTTAACACTTTTAAATCATAATAAGGTGTATGTTTCATATTCTCTATCAGTAACAATTTATTCATATTCATCACCGTTTTTTTCTCTTTCTGTAACAAAATTTGATGTGGATTGCAGCAAAAAAACTTATGTTATACTATGTGGTGGTATTCCAAATTGAGGATGGGTATGGCTCCAAAGGAGCGTCTGCATTATAGTCAGGAATCAAAACTTGCCATTTTGGCATTCACAGCTGGATGGATCTTGAAAAGCTTTACACAGCTGACTGAATTCAAGGGCATCCTAACATATGCACGTACACAAACACATCACTTTTTCAAAAAAGAAGACATTTAGTAACTAATCCTGTAGATTTACCTACAGATGAAAATGTCACACATGGTAAATCTCCCTCTGCTGGACACTCACTATGTGACTCCATTTGGACACTACATAATGACCCTGATGCTCTTTTGCCTTTATTGAATGAAATAAGCTGCAGTTTTCACGAGTAGTCACCTCTCTCTCTCCATCCTCTCTCCCTCTTTGCCTCCCTCCCTTCCTATCTCTCCCTTTTGGTCTCATCCAACCAAGCTTATGACACATATGGGTCCCTCCAAATACTCTCTCTGTTTTGTTGAACTTCTTTTGCTAATATTAAACCCTTTTGTCTTCCTCTGTGGGGATTTCCTAGTCTCCAAATCTCTTCATGCAGTCAAAAGTGGTCAAATTATTTTACAGATACAAATTTTTGCACTGTGCTGTCCAGTTTGCGTACCAAATGTAAAATAGGTATTCCTATTTATTGGGTTTTCCTATTTCGTAGGTTTTCTTCTACGTAAGTTGGTTAAAAAAACTATTGAAAGGTAAACGTCCAATTAAGTCAGATGTTTTCTCCAAAAGAGAGAAATAAGCAAATGTCAGCAATTTCTGTATAACCATTCTTCTAGTCCTAGATTCTACATGTATACTACTCTCCCCAAATTTCATTTGAACAAACACAAAAATGTAAATATAAGCAGCTCTCCATACAAAATAGGACAAGTCTAGGTGCCAGGACAACACAGAACATCTTGACATGCCTTCCTCTTTATATGCCATCTACCCAGGAGAAAGAGGGAAAAAAGTTTCCAATTCTTGTAAAGAGACAGAATTTAGGAAGTAATGGATGGAGATCAGTGGCTAAGGAGCTTAAAAGAACTGGCTTGTATAAAAGTAACTGTGTATAACAGGTTTGCTCGTGAATTTAAATGCTTGAGGACCCACAAGTGTTCCACAAATAAGAAAGAGCAGTAGAAATGTTTCAGGATGTTACCATAACAGCAGTTGCTTCAGTAAGAACTGGTATTTTAATATGCCTAACCTGAAAACAAAGTTAATTATATGATAAACAGTACATTAGGCAGTTACAATACAGAACAAAACATCAAACAGTGAAATCCGTCGGATGGGAATAGAAGTAGCATGGTATTGTTAGATTGTCAGAATGTGTCTTCTAGTGTCTCTTCCACTTGTGTCAGGTTTAATTAAGGATTAATTAAATCTTAATTTTATGACTCTCCTGACCACAACTTTGTTGGGAATCCTTTTATAATGTTTTTTTTTGGTTTGTTGGTTGGGTTTTTTTTGCCATCCTACAAGACTGTTTTTCTCTTGCAGTTTCTTCTTCCAAACTTCCTACTTTCCACAACAAAGTCTCAGACCGTCATTTCTGATCAGGTTTGTTTTCAATACATACAACTCCTCTTGTTCTGCTGCACTCAGGCTTGTCCATCTGAATCTTCACCAGTTTTATTTTGTGTCTTTTTTTTGTCTGATTCTTTGCCTGGCGTGTTCAACTGATTAAAGTGTTACCCTTCGGGTCAATCCAGTTGTTCATTACACGTCAGAGCTAGAAACTGGTGGATGGGAAGTTGTACTGGTGCTTTAATACTAGCAGCCACAAGTCCATTAAGAAGACCTCAACAGTTAATAATTAGGGTAAGCAAGAAAGTACAAGTGTCTGAAGCAGGTATGTTGATTTTAGCAGCAGTTGATTCAGAAAAATAAACAGAACATATGACAGAAATGTTTCCTCCATTTTATCTTAAAAAAAATCATTATCCCTATGTAAAGGGACATCTAGTCTCCAAATAGGAATAATAGTTCATTCATCAATGTTTCTGTGACACCTGCAAGAAATTAGCTGAGTAATAGTGGCTTGGTGCAGAAACTGAAAGAAAATGTCCAATAGCTATATATATAAACAAGCTGTAAAAAGAATATAAATAGCTCATTGATTTTTTCTTCCTTTCTTGAGGCAGTCTGAAAAGAGTTTGGGATTAGGAACTGCATTTTCTGTTGGATGTGGACAAAGCTCCATAACACAGCGGATACAGTGGACACGGCACGAATGCAAGTGTTAATAAACAATGAAAGATTTGAGCCAGAGAAAACTGCAGGGAGTGGGTGCCCGGTAGAAGGAAAGCTGTGATGATAGCAATCACGCCAGCATTTCTGCTTCTCCTCCTGTTCATTAGAGGAACTAAAAAGGACCTCAAGGCAATTTTGGTCAGTCTGGTGTTTCACCAGCCTTGTCTCAGCTGATAATTATCCTAACAATGTTGCTGCTGAACGTTTATACCACTGGAGTTCAGTGGTGTTTACCATGAAACTGAGATAACTTATATCACAAAAAAATACTTGTAGTGCAGGGGTAGTAGTATAAATACTTCATAATATGCTGGCTGTAAAAGGTATGGTACACTGGGTTATATTTTTTTTTGTCAGCAACCCTCTGCTGCACAACTCTTTGCAAAGTTTGTCTCTGGAGATAAAAACTTTATTGTTCATGTAGGCCAAGTAAAGTCAATAAGCATGTAGACCCCATCTCGATGAGGGCAAGCAGCTTGTTATAGCCCTCTGCAGATCCTTTTGATGGGAGAACTTGTATATGAGGTAACGAAGGATACAGGGGAATGGAAGGAAACAAATTTTGCTCTAATGCCCAACTGTTATCTGAAGGTTTACCAGGATGTCATTTCATTTACTGTCAATGAGAATTTGTCTTTGTATGCCTGAGAATACAACTCACTGAGTTGATATACTCAGACTGACAGTTTTTGCCACGATAGTACTTCTGAATTTCTGTCTTTTCAAATAACACTATAAGAAGTTTTGAGATAAGAATAGGGTAATAATGCACAGGAATTTTTTTTTTCATGGTTTTATTGCAGGAATGCAACTTCTTTATTCCTGTATAAACACTACTGTTTTTCTCATTGTCACTACCGTATTCTCTCTTAATAGCAGTAAGATTTCTTGATACTTATTTTCTACACCTCCCCATTATCTTCCTTTGCCGCCATCTGTATGCTTGAAGCTGCCTACCTTAATTACAGGCAAATTATACTTTGTAATCAATACCTGACTGGAGAACTTTACCAAGATATGTATGGATGTGTTAACCTTAAAAAGAAAACGATATAGGGTTGGGGTTTTTTGTTTTGGTTTTTGAGGTTTTTTTGTTTGGGTTTTTTTTTCCCCAGGACCAGACAGGTTTAAAGCAAAAATTCAAGAAAAGCCAAGATCCCATTTGTTTATGATGCAAAACCATACATTAAGAATCCTTTAATCTATCAATAAATAGACACTATTTTTTCTAATTTCCATCTGGAAAAAACAAGCTTTGTATTAAAAGGATTTCGAGCAAAGCCTTTCATTGTGGAATCCATTTTGCAAGAAAAGTTTTAATCCACAATTAAACTGCATATTCATTAAAATTACTTATTACACAGAACATTATTTTGCATAACATGGTAAAATCCTTTAAAATGCTGGAATACTTGAAACGAACTGTGATTGTATAGCTACGCTACAATGACATTTGCATGTCTAGAAAGCACAAGGTACAAATCACATACTCATTTTTAAACAAATCCGAGTCTCCCTGAATTACCTGCCTAACTACTTTGCTGAATCATTGCCAAAATACTACGTGCAACTTCACAATGCTTCAAATTCATCATTTCAGAACATTTATTTCTTAAACTTTTGGAGGAGGTTTTGAAATTTCTTAAGAATCTCCTAATAATTTTTTTTCTTGGCAAAGAGGGGCTTTGAAAAGAATGTCATGTTAGATAGTAGAAATAGCAAGAATCTTAAAAAAAACCAACAAAAGCAAAAACCAAACAAGACTCCCTCCAACTCTTAGGGCTTTCTGTATTAGAGTATTTTCTGTATTAGCATATATTTTGACTAATCAGCTCTTTCAGCAGTGAGATAAGTGCTGTAAGGTCAGAATGATATTTACATAAATCCTAACTCTCTTTTTCCCCTCTAAAACATCTGTGTGTCATGGACAAATTGATCTGCTTAGTTAAAGAAATATTTCACAATTACATCTAAGTTAAATATAATCATGCTTTCTGTCATTAGTGTTTAAGTGAATGGGGATATAGGTAGGAAAAAATAAACCTATTTTTGCATTAATATTTTCCTCACTAGATATGGATTTACAGATATGTAGAATCCAGTTCCAAACTTTCAGTGTATCTGTACTTTAGTAAATTCTATGAAAAATGTTAGCAATTTTTATTGCTTAAATGACAACATTCTGGTAAAAGCCACTGGGAAAATGTCAGTTCATACCCATTCCAAATTGTGATATTGTTTAATTTTCTGCTAGGAAGAACAGAAGAAAAGGCTTGTATTTGCTCCACTAGTAATCACAAAATAAATTCAACGGGGAACTTGTCTATTGATGCTGCAAACATACTACAAACTCCTCATCCAACAGAAAGAAAGGTAATAAAAACGCATTTCACTAGTTCAACACCTTCAGCACAAAACAGGTAAATACATTCAGTTTCTGTCTATCAGAGAACGGTTTCTGATGGATCTTTAAAACACTGGCACATAACATCTTCACATCTTTAAAATTGTTAAACATTTGGCAGCATGTTATTAGACCTGTACATACCAAAAATATGCTTTGTTCTTTCCTTCATGCTTTCATGCTCAGACATTTCAAACAACCAAAGCATATGTAATAATAATGCAGGTAGCAAGAGTTTAACACATGATGTTATTGTTAGCATTCTAGCTTGTGTATATTCCTTTTACCATTTTGCAGCATAAATGCTGCAAGAGATGGGTGTGTATTTTGAAAGAACAATGTAAAAATGATAAAGTTAAAATGAAGTCTTGTTTTGCGTTTCTCTCTGATGACATTTTTCTACATAAGAACCTAAAACTTTGTACTGAAAAAGTGCATGTGCCTTTATTTTTTATTATTTCTCTCTCTGTTTGTTTTCAAAATAGTGTATATTTCCCCAAAACTTGGTAATACAGTTTTTAGTTAAATTTTACTGACTGATCAGTAATGTTGCTTTTCTGTGATTAAGACCATGGGGAGTCACTGCAGTAGACTACCATACAAAAAAGTCATTGAAGTACCTTTATAAGGCAATGGATTATGGGACACCTTAATGATAAGAGGACAGTAGACATGCACAGTGTTTTTATGTATATTCTGAGATCAGCTGTATAAAGGCTCTGTTGAGATAGGAAAATCTTCTGCTAGGCTGTTTATTTTCCCACCTTGCAAGGTATGCTTGAGATGATTGTCTCATGTTTTTCAGACATTGAAGGGAAATGCTCAAGAAACTATTTGAGAATATTTGTTATCCACTGCGTCAATCTGAGATACTGTTTGATTATGCACAAATAATTATTTGGCAAGGTAACAACTACTACATTGGCCTTCTTAGTATGGATATTGGCAGCAAAGCACCACTCCACCCTTTATATTTACTTTTTACTTTTATTTTATTTCTATTGCCTCTAATTATGGCAAACTGGTAACAGAGAGAAAAATTAATAATTAGTTGTAAAATCAATGCTGTAGAAAATGGATTTTAAAGGACAATCTAAATGCAGTGTTAGATGCAGTCAACACTTGAATGCTGAATTTTCATTGCTAAGTGTGAGAAGAGTGTATTAGCTCATACTATCCTCCATATTATTAGACTAGCAGTTTATTGAGAAATTGTACGAACATAGCGCTCTTGAGACTCTCCCATATTTTTTAAGCCATTGCACTTTAAGTGTAATCAGTCACTCGGTAATTCTTTCAGTGCTGAAGAATTTCCTGATAGTTCTGTTATTCTTTTCCATATACCTTTGTCTAAAGGGCTAAGTGTGGCTGTGCTTAGGACAGAGCAGGACATCTTTATTCTTCAATATCTGATAATCCCAGTGGTCAAATTCATTTTGGTGTTGAACTGCTTTGCAGACCTCCTTGTAGTCTCCACAGTCTCCACATGGAGTTGGCTAGTTCCTCACTGCAAGTCATCTGCTGGATATTTCACAAACAAGGTTGCTAAGAAATTGCTGTAGGGAACACAGCCTTTTCAGTTTGCTTTTAGATGTTTTTGCAGCAAAAGTATTGGAAGCACTTGAGGACTGTTGATAAATCATCATTTCATAAATCATCAAGTCTAATATTGACTCACATCTATATCAAGCAAGGAGTCAATATTAGAGGGAATTATCTGTGTGTTTATGTAAGGACCAAGTATTCTAAGATTTTAAGTAATCTATCAAAAAATAGAGTGTTTTTAATAACTGTAAAGCAAGACCAAGTGTACATTAATTCTGAGAAATCACAGACTTCACGTTTAGGAAAAGGACATTCTCAAATAACATTATTACCTCTTGATTTTAGTTTCCCATTGGCTTGCTGAAGCTTGAAATTTTTTTATCCTTAGTCAATGTGGTGACATCTGTCTGGCATCTTAAACAACTTTTGAGATGTGACTAAGAGTGAGTTCGGAATAGGGATGCATGGCAATTGTGGTGGGTTGACCCTGGCTGGATGCCAGGTGCCCACCAAAGCTGCTCTATCACTCCCCCTCCTCAGCTGGACAGGGGAAAGAAAATATAACAAAAGGCTCGTGGGTCGAGATAAGGACAGGGAGACCACTCAGCAATTACTGTCATGGGCAAAACAGACTTGACTTGAGGAAATTATCTTAATTTATTACCAATCAAATCAGAGTAGGATAATGAGAAATAAAAACTAAATCTTAACAGTAACACTGGAATTGGATACATTTTTGTTGATTTTTTTTTTGGTAAGATTACCTATTAACAAAAAAGCAAATTAATCATTTTTAATATCAAACACAAATGTTAATGTTTAGTCTGGGACAGCTTACATAAATACATTAGCAATACAAATACTGAAACTTAGGACATTTTTTCTAAAATGAGATAGATGCCCAAAATAGGAAATGTTAGATACCATATAGGCAGTTTAGATTAACAGGAAGTTATCTAGAGTAGAACCATGATTATACTATGTCAAATTCAGTAATATATCTTCATAAAATAATCTCTTCTTGTGATAAGAAGCATCTTTTAGAATTACATGCTGTATTTTATAAACAGAGGAGGTGAGAAATGATCAAAGAGAGGAAAAGAGTTCGGTGATGTGGTAGGTTAACCTTGGCTGGACACCAGGTGCCCACCAAACCCCTCTTCCACTCCCCTCCTCAACAGGACCGGAGCCGGGGGGGGGGGGGGGGGGGCCGGGCAGAGAAAATAAGATACGAAAAAACTTGTGGGTCAAGATAAAAGCAGTTTAATAAAGCAAAAGCAAAAGCCACATGCAAAAGCAAACAAGAGATTTACTCTCTACTTCCCATCAGCAGGCAATGTCCAGCCACTTCCCAGGAAGCAGGGCTTCAGTACGTGTAGCGGTTGCTCCAGAAGACAAACATCGTAATAATGAATTCCCCTCCCTCCTCCTCCTCCCTTCTCTTAGCTTTTATTGCTGAGCAGACATCATATGGTATGGAATATCCCTTTGGTCAGTTTGGGTCAGCTGTCCTGGCTGTGTCCCCTCCCAAGATCTTGCCCACCCCCAGCCTGCTGGTGAGGGGGGGCAATGTTGGAGAGACAGCCTTGATGCTGTGCGAGCATGGCTCAGCAGGAGCCAAAACACTGGTGTGTTATCAACACCTTTCTAGCTACCAATACAGAGCACAGCACTGTGAGGGCTGTTATAGGCAAAATTAACTCCATCTCAGCCAAACCCAATACAGATGGACAATTTGCTATCTTAATTTTAGCAATTATATATATATATATATACATAATGAGGATATTTTCTGTTAAGAGAATGAAGACTCAAAGAAATGAAGTAAACTTTTGAGGCGTGATCACTGCCCAGTTTACAGCTCTGAAACAATGCCCCATAACAATGTTTTCAGAACAAAGTAGATGATTAATTTTTAGAGAAGTAATTGAGAGAAATTACCTCTGAATGCTTCTTCCTAGGCAGATGTTACTTCTTCACCCTATAGAGACAGAAAGAAAACAAACAAAAATTAAATGAAATCTAAATACGATAATGCTTACTTAGTAGCTGTTGTTTACTCACACTGCAGATGCTTCCATATCCAAAGTCTAAGTTATTCAGACCTCATGAGAGGACAATAATTAACATTGCTACAATAGATTGGAAATTAAATTTAAAAATGGAACAGTACAATGAAAAAAAAAAAGAAAAGCTGAAATGCCAAATGGAAAAAGCAAGCCCGAACACAAGTACAGGAGGACTAAATCCTTTGGAACTGCCCATTACCACTGTCTATTGCTGTTGGAGTAAAGAAACAAAAGAGCATGACTGTTTATTTACTTTCTATTCTAACTGATTCAATGATTTCCCAGATCAAGTGCCTTTTCCTACCACTATTTTATTTTCAAATCGGAGGTCAGAATATGCTTAACCTTCGTGTTGGAAATGCAGTGAAAACACCTGAATAAAGTTTTAGTCTCTGTAACTCAAAAAACTTTCAAAAATACTGATTTTATTTCATCTTTACAAAATAAACTACATATAATAGATGTTTTACTTTTTTTACTATACACAAATGATTCAGAAATTGAGTACAATTTCTTAAGTCTGTTCTTTGTTATTTTTGTTTTTTCTCATTATTATTCCTTTTATAATGCTGAGAATAATTTGTGATTGATGATAAGAGTCTATTGTTTGAGTTGTTTTCCTTTCATCTAAACAATTATGCATTTCTGTTCTATGAGTGGATAATAAGAAATGATGGGCAAAGATTTGCAAAGATGTGCAAATATTTGAAACACTGCACTGTCAGCATGCCTAAATACAAAAGGAAGATTTTCAAAACTTTAACTGAAAATATTCAATTTACAATTTTGTATCTGCATAAAAATTTACACTTTTTCTTAAAAAAAAAATTTCTTAAAAAGAAATGTGAGGGATGAGCACAAAAAATGGTACAGAGAGGATGGACTTAATCCTTTAGGTACTCTGCATACTCAGCTGCTGCTAAAATCAATGTGGATATGAAGGATATTCAGGATTTGAAGGATCAGATGTAAAGTAAGCATGTTTCATTTTGAAGGAAATGTTTATGCTCAGGGTTTTTTTCTACTGTTTACCTTACTCCACTGACATAAACAAGAGTATGTAGATAAAAGTGGCACAAAATTAATTTCATTTAAAGTGCACGGAAAAGAGGATGGTAAAGTGTGACTATTTATCTCTTCATCAAGAGCACTTACTTTTCATCTGTGATAGAAATTATAATAGAAATCTAAAGAATGAAAACAGTGATGGCAACAGATATTTCGCTGACACTTGAATGTAAATGCATAAGGAAAATTACTTTAGTTATGTATTTAAAGGGCATGAAAAATCTCACAAAGTTCTGATTTATTTTCTATAAACATAAATATTAATTCTGGTTTTATGGGAGCAAAATGAATGGTCACTTAGTTCAAAAGAGAACCTGAACTATTTGTTTGGTGAGCCTACAGACACATTTATTCTAGAATAACAATTCAAGTTTAAAATGTTCTGACCCTTATTTTTTCCCATTTGACTGGGAAAAAAATCACCTTTTTTGTAGATTTATAAACTGATATTTCTTATTGGATTTTCAAGCAAACTGAATTTTTAATTTAGTTTATAATAAGGTAATTTATAATTAATTATATTTTTATATATTTATTTTTATAAAAATATTTTATAAAAATATATAATTATATAAATTTATTTAATTTAGTTTATATTACTATAATATAATTGATAATTTATTTATTATATATAATATATAATAATTACAAAATAATGAACTGCATATGCATATTTAGAAATGTTAAGTTTCTATTTATGCAAATATATACTCTGATTACTCAGAGCACCCCATGCAAATATAGGACTTACTTCCAGTGTTTCCATGAGGTACGTTGAATGATCTTCAAATAAGGAACAATTTAAATAAAAATATCATAGTTCTTTTTTTAAGTATCTCACCATTACCGTCCTTGAGATTTTGAGACATTCTTCAGGTTGTAGAATTTGTATGTAATGCTTTGTGGAAAAACACCACACTGATTTTTAAAACAGATGTTGCATCACACAGACACATCTACTGAGATGGGAGATGGAATTAATAATATGTGGCTGTCTACCTATATGGCATTTCCAGTGTGAGAAGTTCATCTGTCTATATCAATATACTGGCTGTATCAGAACATGATGAAACCAACAGCACTGAGATACACTCTCACTGTAAAACTTTACGATTATTTAAGCCAGAGCTTGCCTTGATGATACACCATGAAATTTGTATGTATACCAAATGCATAGCTGACTGAGGCAGAAGGAAAGAGACAAGAACAAATAGATGGGTTAATGGAAGAAAACAGAACAAGCCACAAAGAAAGCAAAAGCTAAGGGTGTTTCCTACAGGTATTAAATTTGTTCCTGTTTTGATATATGACAGGAAGGAAGAAGTTTAGGAAAGCCAGAGAACTTCAGGGTGAAGCAGGCAGAGGTTGGTTGGGGAACAACACCTCTGCAGAGTTTTGAGGGACGATTGGTGTCTGCAGGAGCAACGAGCACCTGACCTTGTCTCACTTTTGTCTCTGAAGACAGATGGGAAAATCAGTGGCGCACCCTTGTGGGGGTTCTTGCCCTCCTCATACTGTGTGACCCGCAAAGGATCTGCACCTCACAGGAGCACAACCTTCTTGTACAGACTCACTCAGGACGCCAGTCTGGCTGCATGTGATCTACTGTACATGAGCTACAGAGGGAGACACAGTGATCATGGACATGACTACCAGTCTTTCTGCTGCTACTATATTAGTACCTATAAGCAGATTCCAAGGCCAAAGCTGCGATATGAAGCTCAGAATAAATTAATCAGTTATGTCTATGCTACATGTGCTTATCTGTAACCTATGAGGATTGTGTAAAATCCACAGAGATAATGGCACCGACATATTTCTCACACGTGCACACTGCCCTTACAGACCTCAAGGAGATCTGTATTAGCGAGTTCAATTTATTTCTCAGAAATCTTCATTTCTTTCTGTTCAGTTTACAATATCCCCTCAGAGGCTGGTCACAGTAAGGTTCATAGTCCTATAATATTCCATGGAGAGAGATTAATTGGAGGAGTCTCATTCCACTATATTCCCCTGGGAAGAAGCAGATGGATATTTTACTGCAATATCAGCACCAGTTCAGGCTACTCTGCATCTTCCAGTATACTACAGGTTGGCTGAGTGTGCTGCTATTTATTGTTATTTACTCCATGCAATTTGTCAGCTAAGCCAGATGGTACTGTTGGTACTTTCCAACTGTAACACCTGAGTTCAACCACAGAAAACTCACTGCTTCTCAGGAAGGAAGTGGCAAAAAAGTCCAGCAGGGTGGACAACCACCTTCAGAAATTCGGGGGAGAACAACAGAAAAGTGTACTGTGAGTACTCATGTAACAAGCTCAGGTTGGAAGTCACCACTGCTCCTTCCTCGAGGAGACATTCAAACTATTGCTAGACAGATCTACTTGATTTTGACTTCACTCAAAAATTTAGGCTAAGTGAAAGAGAGGATCAAGCATTTAGACATATAGAGAGAGGAAGAAGCTAGTGGCACATCAGAGGAAATCAGAGAAAAATTTTATCAGAACATTTGGATCTTGATGCTGCACTAATTAAGGTAAAATTCTTATGCCAAACATGTTAATTTGTTTAAGGAAAAAAGATGACATAACAAGATAATAGTGATAAATGAGTAGGAAAAAAGAAGTTGAGGCAAGTAAAGATTTTAAGTAAGTTAGTGTAATGCTATCTTCAGTTAATCAGTAATAATTCAAATAGGGAACATTTCTTTTTTATGATGCAAAGGGGGAAAGCCGAAGTGAAATTATAATAAATTTGCATATTTTAATTACCTAGTAAATATAGCTTAGACTAAACTATCACAAGAATAACATCAGTACACAAGAATCCCAATCACATGACAATATTTTTCGTTCAAACACTCTACTTATTTCAAGAAACCAAATTCTGCTTTCAGATAGAACACCGTGACTTCAGTAGCTTACCCAAAATAAAAAAAAGATTTTTTTGAAATAAATTTCACTTCTTTATTATTATTCCTTAGATATGGCGTATTAGTCATTGCATGTTGATAATTTATTTTAATTTAGTCAAATAAGCTTTATCAGTATTTTTATGCTTCTTACCTGGGGCTCTGTATGTTCTTCTCAGAGGTTAATCTCTGTTCCTTCATCTTTATTTATATTAAGTATTTGTCTTGAATTTCTCAGGCCATGCAGCCATGGTAGCTAGAATTTAATCAGATTCATTCAGAAAGAAATTACTTAGTCACCATGGTCATGGTATAATGTAGATTACAAATGGTGTATGATTCAATAGTGTTGTGACGCACCAGCATCACAGTTGGCCAGCAGCCAAGCTTCTACACAGCCACTTGCTCACTCCCTCCCCCACAGTGGGCTGGGGGTAGAAAATAGGAAGAACGAAAGTGAGAAAACTCATGGTTTGAGATAAAGACAGATTAATATGTGAAAGAAAGAGGGGGGCGGGAACAAAAATAGAAGTGGAACAAAGGACATCACTCACCACCCTCTACAAGGAGACCAACATCTAGCCAGTCTCCAAGCAATGGCCACCTTGAAAGCCAAAACGACCCACTCTTCTTCTTCCTCTAACTCAGTTTGTGTTGGTGAGTATGACATTATACGGTATGAAATATCCCTTCGGCAAATTTGGGTTAGCTCTCCCAGCTATGTCCCCTCCCAACCTCTTACCCACTCCTAGCTGACTTGATGGGCAGGAGGTAGAGTGGGGAAAAAAAGAGAAATCCTTGACACTGTGTAAGCACTCTTCAGCAAGCACGAAAACCAATACTGTTTTAGCCACAAACCCAAAACACAGCATCATACAGGCTGCTATGAAGAAACTTAACTCCAGCCCAGCCAGACCCAGATCAAGTGTTTCAGATCCAAGAGATTTAATTCAAAGTAAAGAATCTTCTCCATGAATTTATTCAGCTTTAGTGCTCATTTGGGCTTGAGTTTTATATATTGACTCATATCTTTTTATGGATATATCAAGTCTCTTTCTAAATAGGGCCTATGCAAAGTCATCAAAGCATGTGCTCTGAAGACTGCTTTCAAATAAAAGTAGTCCCACACTAAAAAAGATATTATGCAAGATTTTGGTTTTATCACCAGTTCTTAGAAGGTACCAAGTACAATAAATTAATATGGAGCTTGCCTCTCAGTTATCTAATGGCTGTACAAGCAGAGTGTTTAATAGGTACAATGACGCCAAATAATTGCACAAAAATAGCTATGTGGGTTTAGACAAAATGTTATATCAGAAACAATACTGAAAGGAATAGAATGGAAATAGTATTCTATTCTTGTCATACATCCTGCTGTATGAGGGACAAAGAATAGTTATTAAAAGAGTGTGGAAATAATTTTAAGGCATTATTAACTTTTTAGTTATGTGAGCATAATCTTACCAACCTACCCCTCAACCAGCATAAGGCAAAAGACTAATGATGTTTTGTAGATGAATGTGTAGAGTAATCATGGTAATCAACATAAGGTTGTGTTTGCTAGCCACTGCTACTGTCAGGATAGTTCCTACATTTTTCCCTCAGAAAGCAAGCTATTATCATTAATAATTTTCCATTGTAACAGATGCAGTAATATGTAAATCACACACCTGACACAGTATCTACTCTAAGAATCTTTTTAAAAATTAGCTTTTCTGTAATCAAATGCAATATGGTACCTGGGGGATTCTCTTTGCTCATGTATCACATAAATGCAAAACCCACAGAAACATGACTGGATTGCAAACCCTTTTATAGGTTCAGGATAGTGCATGGCTTGATAGGTAATCCTTACCTAAGTAAATTTCATTTTGTCTTATTTACTGGGAAGCACTGCAGGTGTATTGTATACATATAAAGTGGATGTGATTTATAAAGAAACTCCCAACTTTGAAACAAATTGTATTCTGAAAGAAAAAAAAAAGGGGGGGGGGAAGGGAAGGGAAGGGAAGAATAGATAGCTGGAATGCAGCAATTGTAATCACTTTAGTCTAGATTCCACTGTTGAGTAGTACCATACAACTCAATTTTGTTTTAAGCAAGGGAAGAGGAACATGATTCTCTGATTCTTTAGATAGCTATCTGTAGCAGTGTGGATGGCCGCTACCTCAAAAAATGTCAAGGTGGATGAAAAGCCTGTTACTATCTTACTGAGGTACTAGCTTATCTACTCGTCAAAGCTGTAACAAGCTAAATTGTCACCTTCACTGGTGATGTATGCTGATACTTTTGCTTCTAGACACAAGCGTTTCGTTTAATAGGTCCCACACAAAATAGCCTTTCACCTTTTTCCACATTTTCAAAAACAGATTTTTAATTTCCTCTGATTTAGTGTTCAAAGGCAAAAGTATCTTCCACAATCTCTAAACAAACAAACTCTTGTCATACACAAATTGCTCAATTTTTTTTCTAGAGGAGAACATCTGCTCCTAAGATCCTGCAAAAACACTGCAGAGGGTGTTTCCTGTTATTTATAAAACAAATCTCTGTCATTCAGTGAAGAAGGAGGAAGAGACAGTAGTGCTCTTTAGTGCTATTTTAGTAGTATTCTTGGCTTTTTAAATTTGGAAAGCAGCAGGATACTGCAGTGAGTACACTATTAGCAAATGGTGCCTAAAAGTAGACAGGCAAAGATGATTAGGCAATTCAGGGTTGACAACTCTGATTTATATACTACTGTAAAAGCTAGAGGAGGCTGGATATCTCTTTTGAAATCAGAAAAAGGAAATACTAAAAGTAGGTGACATTTCAAGATGTTATCTAAAGAATTAATATCATTTCCTATAGTGATTATCTTTCCAAATCAGATACTGTAGTACAGCCTTCCTCCTATCCCATCCTTAAAGTAGTCAGCATCAGATACTTCAAAAAGATGGTGAACATAAATGTGAAAACTTATTTACAGATGAAGCTTCTCCTTAGCTGGGGAAAATTATTTATTCTCCTGATCATAAGATTTAATGACTCTTGGATATTTTCCACCTAACTAGTTATCAATGTTTTAATCACTCATGTTCATGTCCTGTTTGAACTTCTTGTAAGCTGCTGGCTTCAATACCACAGTGAGTTAAAAATCATGTAAAGTTGTATTTATTTTCATAACTTTTAATTTTCTTTTTCTGTTTCCTTGGATACCTGCTTATTTCAGAACTGCAGAATGAAAAAAAGAGATATTTTATAATCCGTTTTACTAATATATACTTGTATTTTGAATTATGTAAATCAGTTTTAGGGTCCTCTGATACCTCCCATATTTCTGACATTTATCACCGAAATTTTGATCTCATCCCCTGCAATATAAATGGATTCTTATAATTATATTCATCATTAGAATGCTGTGGTTGTTAACTTCATTTTTTCTTACACAGTCTAACACAGATTCTTTCTTAATCACTGATGGTCACTGGTTTACACTGATGACAGGATGGCATCATTGATATTTTCCCCTAGTTGATGCAGCTAATTTAACATGATCGATGTGTACACTTGTTTGACATCGTCTCTCGTAATGTATGCTGCTGTATTTTTGCCTCTAGTGAATTTTGACTACTATCCCACTCATATTTGCTTGCCGTTAAATCCTCCAGAAGTCTTTATAGCTTTCTATGACTAATGCATAATTTTGTGATATGTCATTGTGTCAAGTATTTTTTTCTAGACCATTAATTGCATCTTCAACACCAATCCTAGCAAAATGACTATAGAGAACCCTATATAAGCCTTCTCCTAAGGTAAGCATTACTGTCTGAAGTATGAGACTTACAGAGTGCTCTGCTTAATAAAGCCAGACGAAGTATTCTCACTATTGCTAATTCCAAGTTTCCAGGCTAAGTGCAAACCTCTGGAGGTCCTTCAAAAAACGCTCACGCATTTGCTACTGACCCACAGCTCTATATGAAATATTACATATTCAGATCTGAGACATACTCCTTGGCAGTAGCCCAGTGGCAATATCATTCTTTACCTTTCCATTCACATGACCAGAAGTACTAAGTGTGTCCTTCAGCATATTATATACACACATATAAACAGTGCATGTGGTGCATAAGTGCCTAAATTATAAAACTGGCCATGGCATCTTAGTCACAAGAGCTTAGAAGCCAATTTCGTGGTTTCTCTTGACAAAAACACCAAAAAAGAACTTGTTCTTTTTGGGAAAAAAATAAGCTAGAAAGGGATTTTAATTTTGCCCACACTTTTTTACTCAAAAAATCTATCAGTGTTAGCTGACAGCAATCATAACTATACTTGAAGTCAGAACTGAAATGAAATGTGAGGGGGCAAAGGGTTCCTAAAGTCTGAGTGTGGTTCTTGTGTTTAATTAACAATATTTGAAGAGCTACTGTAAGAACCCCAATCACTAAAAGCAAATTAATGTATTTGAATATACTGTCATTTAAGAGTAGTGTCTTGATTTCAATGTTACGTAAAAGGAATCATGAATATGTTGGTGTGTGCCTGTTCAACACCCTCATCAATGTAAATGTAAATCAAGGAAAACTACTTAATGCTCGTGAAAATCTATTACTTATTTTACACTCTCACAAATCCATATTATTCTCCTATTTCCTTGCAGGTTTCTTGCTTTGATATAATTCACTCATTTCTTGATTATTTGAGTGTCTCTAGACAGTTATTTGTTATGCAGATTCTCCCTCCACTGTTTCAGGTCTCCTTCACTTTTTTTTATTTTACTTTTTTTTCTCTTTTTTTCCCTGCCATCAGTTTATTTTGGGATCTATTGGTTTCATTTAGAAAACATTTCTCCTTATTTAAAAGATATCAGTTTGGATCAAAAAACTCTAGCTATTTTTCCTTCCCCTTGCCTCCTATCTTGTTTTTGTGTAAGGGTATAGAATTCTGTTTCGACTTAATTTTCTCTATACATATCTTTAATTAGCTGGTGCTCTAAGTCCAAGAAGTTAAATTACCTTATGTTTCACTAACAAATTTTAATTTGCATTGTTATTTTCTATTCATTATCTCCTGCTGTTTTAAATTCCCCTTTGGAAGTTTTATCTCACAACGTTAAATTTTGGTGTGCCTTTTCTCCATACAACACTGAACTTAACTGAATGCTCAAAAACAGTCTTTGACTAGATACTCCAAAACCCTACATGACTTTAATTCAAAGACACTCTCTTTTGTTCTCTAAATTATAATAATTCAATAGGCAGCAATATAAGGTCCTGAGAAATTTGGTCTATGAGCCATTTGGTCTATGAGCCCCAGTATTCCGTGTATGCCTAAAAATGCAAAGAATACTTAAGCAAAGTAAATTGATTTTGTGCATAAATTCAGTGATGATGATAAAAATAAAAGTAAATTAGGGAAATTTTGAAAAGGAATATGAACAATCAAAATATGTATCTTCTACCCAATTGAGCAAAAACTTTTCTATCTTCACATCATCCCAATTTTTGTCATTGTTCTGGTATATGAAATGTATCAGTCACAAACCCTTCTAATAAAGTTTGGGTTTTCCTTATTATATTTTTTTATAAAGTGAACATAATTCTTAACCACAAGCAGATACTTTTTTGTTCAAGGTCCAAAGGAAAAGAATATAATTTATACATTTTCATCCTATCATCTACTTTAACATGAAAATATCTCACATTTTTTGTAAACTGTTTGACCTTAATAATACCTTATGATAATAACTAAGTTGATTATGAACTAAGTAAAACTTTCACTTTGTTCAAATAAGGCACCATTTGATTGCATTGAGTTTCTTTTTATAATATTGAATTTCTATTGCTGGACTTCTCTATGCTTTTCCATTTTTAAAAATACTTTCTCTTTACTTACATTTAAGCAAATATATCCAATAAATATTTAGTGCTTACTGTAGCATTAGAGTTCCTGGCACTTATATTAATGTTTGGAAATTGAGATTAAATCTTGTTTTCACAAATAATCACATAGACTTCCATAGTTTTCTGACAGAACCTAATCTGAAATACTTTAAATTGGGGTTGAAAAAGCTCAGTTACACAAATTCAAATTTCCACCATAAAAATCCTGAGGCACTTTAAATATATTAAAATACCCCCTTTGCTTTCCTGTGTTTTAATCTGGACTAAAAGTGACAACCTTCTTCGAAAATTAAGTCATAATGGATAACCACAGAAATATTTCTGCTCATATTGAATGCTTTCTAAAATTCTGTGATCAGTGCTTGTTCACATCAGGTTTTTTGCTTTTGCTTTGGTATATCTTAACTTGAGACAGAAATATGAATACTTTAGGCAACGTTAAATGAAACTTGCCCTAGCTATTAAGACTTCTTTTATGACTGTTATGCATCTATATTTCTCCTTTCAACTCCTGTGCAAAAGTTCCACCTAGATAAAAAAAACCTAAGCAAAAACATTATGAAACAGCTTCTCCATATACTTACTTTCTCAGTTTTGTCTTGGACCTTTTATAAATATCTCAGCATTATGTGAGCAAATGATGCTCTGAATTTTTGTTTGTTTGAAATTTTTGTTTGTTTGTTAAATTTTTTACATTTTTAACAAATCTAAGCAAAAATCTAAAGTAAACAAGGTTACAAATCCTGTTTGTCCTATTCCTCCCCACAAAGGTTATCAATAATAGACACCGTCAGCAGCTAGAACTGAAAGCATTAGCACTGATACAAACTTCTCTCTGTATAATGTCAATATAGCAAACAGAGAATCAAAAGACAATTTTGAATAGGTACTTAAGTGAACTCCCTCTTTAGCAGTAAATTTAAAGCCTAAAGTGTGTTTCAGTGTTTCAGAAGATAAACACCAAAGGACTTCACGTTTCATAAGTAACTTTCCTGTATCCATTGGTATAAATATAAGCAGGGTTGGATTCTTTAAGATAAATATTACATTTTTTCACTGGTTTCATCTACCTTTGCTGGGATATATAGTCTTACATAGTCTTAGCAACATCAGTTAATAAATTGCCTGTGTGAACACCTGTATGCACACCTCTAAAGAATTCTGAATGTTCAAAAGAAATGCTTAAACAGGAAATGATTCAATATTTGATGATAAATGTGAAAGATTTTTCCCCAAAATAAAGAACTGCTATTAAACTGGTAAATTGGTCACTGTTTTTTATTTCAGATCAACTTTATTAGCTGTCAGAACCGAATCAATGACCAGAGAATACCTTTATATGTGTTTTATTGATATTCTAGAATCTAAACAGAAGTTAATGAGTGGACCAGAATATATCCAGCAAAAGAATTTTATTTTATTTTATTTTATGAAGTGATAAAAATATTAACATTTATTATACCTCTTCTAAAATCTTATGCATTTTATTCATTCAAATGGAAAAAAAAATCAATATTGAGACAATATATCACTAATTTATTAATAGATTTATTCATATTTTGTGTAGCATAATGCTGTCCTTGTAGATAGGCCAATATTTCATTGTCAAAATGTATCTAAAATTAAGGAGAGCTAAGCACCACTTAAATCGGTAGATTGCCAAGGGATGCTGTGGAGTCTCCATCACTGAAGGTTTTTAAGAACATCGTCAACAAACCTGTCAGGAATGGTTTAGGTAGAATTTATCTTGCCTTAGGGCAGAAGGTAGGATGAGATGATCCCTTGAGGTTCCTTTCAGTCCTATTTTCGGTGATTCCCAGCACCTTCAGCAATGTTGTTTCTTACAACAGTAAGTATATTCAAGGAAGTGGAATAACCTGTACCAATCATTTCCAAGATCCGTTCCAAAGTCTTTATTAATTACTAAGATTTTATTTTCTTGGAACTCCAGCAAACAAATTTGAAGAATAGATTGTTTATATATGCACACATGCATATGTACTTATCAGCAGTTGTTGGCACTGAATATATTATTCTCTATATATTTAGTCTTCCCTTTGTCTTTCAAGTAGGGGGAGGACTCACTACAAAAGAAAGCCAACTTACTCTGCTGTAGCTTTTCTACTCCATGGTAGCAACGGTGCTTAGACTTACACTGAAGGTAAGGTGTGGTGAGATGGACTCATAAAACACAAAGGGAGGAGGCAAGTGGCACATTGAGCCAATGGCCACCCTCCTTCCCAAGATGTTCTGTGCAGCCTCAGCCATCAGCCTCTCTCCATATCTGTGGCCCTGTCCCCCATGCAGGGCCTCCCATTGCTTGGAGCTCCTGGCATCTTCTGAAGCCGCAGCATCTTCTCCCCAACACCCAAAATGCCGTGTCATCAGCCTTTTTTATGCAGTGGGGAGAAGTGGGGAGGGAAGAAGCAGCTCTAACTCTATTATCTTACTATTCACATAAAAGTCCTAGCACAGTTTGCTCCTCAGTGACAAATTTCTAATCAAACAGACACTTCAACTGCTTCATTTCTTTTCTGTTTTATTCTGCACTACCATGCTCTTCTCTTGATCTGCCTTACAGAAATATTTTAATAATACTTTTTCAGTCCAAACATTTCAGACTCCCAGAAATCTACTTCTTCCAACTGAAATGTAGTCTCCCCTCTATCCGTTTTTAATTCATTCTTCTATCAATTAAATGATATTTTGAAACTCATGAGTGGTACTTAGTCACTCAGCTCCACTGACTTTTAATTAAAGGTGGGTGTCTAATTTCCCAGAGTGCAACTGAAAATTGCCCTGAAGCCTTTGTAATATGTACTCATTCCTTTATCAATCTCAAATGCCTTCTTCTTGTACAGTGAGTTGCCAACATAATTTTCTCTGAAAAATCCTTAATCATTTTCATCAAAACTAAACAAAAGGCAAAAATACAGAGAGGTCAACAAGAACTTCACATCTCTCCAAATTCCTCTGTCAGTTTAGTATGACATTCATAGAGAAGATGTGCTCTGCTTCTGTAGATATCATTGCAAAAATTCATTTAACTTGAATAACATACAGTCAGTCCCATAAAGGGTATAAATCCTCTCAGAAATCACAATAATGACTTCAATAGTTTGTTCCTACTAATTATTGCAGATCTTCCATTAGCCTTATTAGAAGTACTATATTTTTAGTAAAAGGCAACAGTATATTAAAATTCACCATGCACTTCTGAGAAATTATGTCCAGTTCTGCCTTACAGACTGCTTTGGAGATTAGAAGTATTATTAAGAACCTGAATAGACACAAACAAGTTTGGATAAACAGGTAATGGTTTATATTCCTATGTTAGGCACAATCCAGGTTAAATAAATAAGAAGGAACTAAATTTTGGTGCAGAACTTGAAGGGTTCCAGGAGGTCATAGAATCATAGAACTGTTTAGGTTGGAAAAGACCCTTAAGATCATCGAGTCTAACTGTTAACCTAACACTGTTAAGTCCACCACTAAACCATGTCCCTAAGCACCATGTCTACACATCTTTCAAATACCTCCAGAGATGGTGACTCAACCACTTCCCAGGGCAGCCTGTTCCAATGCCTGATAACCCTTTTGGTGAATAATTTTTTCCTAATATACAATCTAAACCTCTCCTGGTGCAACTTGAGGCTGTTTCTTCTCGTCCTATCACTTGTTACCTGGGAAAAGAGACTGATACCCACCTTGCTAAAACCTCCTTTCAGGTAGTTGTAGAGAGCGAAAAGGTCTCCCCTCAGCCTCCTTTTCTCCAGGCTAAACAACCCCAGTTCCCTCAGCCGCTCCTCATAAGACTTGTGCTCTAGACCCTTCACCAGCTTTGTTCTTCTTTGGATGCAATGATAGACCACAGAAGATGAATTTGTTTTATTCACCAGTGATCCACTAACTGATTGGTAAAGATCACTGCCTAGCTTCTGAAGAGATGTCCTCCAGTCTTTGAAGAAACCTGACGTTTGTTAATTGTGGCCAAAATGAAGCTGGATTAAGAATGGGACTCTCAGTGTTCTTTGAGTTCTTTGAGCTACACCACCCATTCTTCTGTCAATTATCAAGCTTTGCTTCATATAACTATAGTGAAGCATAGTTCCTGCAGGAAAGCATTAGGCAATACAATGGCATGAAGTAAAGGAAGGAAGACATACAGAGAAACGTCAGAAAATATTCCATAAGTTCAAGATTCAAAAAGATATCTTGCAAAGAAAGAAACACAACTACTACTACTCAACACATTTATATAAAAAAAAAACAACACAAAAAGGCCAAGAGATAAACCCTGGATACAATGCTAGAATAGTGTTTATTAGGCAATTATTTGTTGCACTAAATAATTGTAAGAAGTTAATAGCACTCTAAGGAGTATTAATATTTATTTAATAGTTCTGGTTATAGAACTTATATTAGCTATCAAATATAGACTCTACCTCTACTGCTTGTTGCTTGTTCAATGAGAACAAAGAGTTTTTTATGAAGTTAAGACAGTGGTGGCCAAAATGAAATATGAAAGAGCAGCAGTATTTTGGAAGGGTAATGATCAAAGCAGCCCAAAATAAATAATGCTTTAATTTTCCTGATTTTAACTTTTCAGTGAAATATTTCACCAACTTCAAATTATCAGGCTTAAAATTGTTAAATTGAAATTGCTCACTCCCCCACATTGAGACTGGGGAGAGAATCAGAAGGGCAAAAGTGAGAAAACTTGTGGGTCGAGATAAGGACCGTTTAATAAGTAAAGCAAAAGCTGCACGTGCAAGCAAAGCAAAATAAGGAATTAATTCACTACTTCCCATCAGCAGACAGGTGTTCAGCCATCTCCAGGAAAGCAGGGCTCCATCATGCATAACAGTTACTGGGGAAGACAAAACACTGTAAGTCCAAACGTCCCCCCTTCCTCCTTCTTTCCCCAGCTTTTATTGCTGAGCACGATGTCATTACGGTATGGGATATCCCTTTGGTCAGTTGGGGTCAGCTGTCCCAGCTGTGTCCCCTCCCAACTTCTTGTGCACCCCCAGCCTACTTGCTGGTGGGGTGGGGTGAGAAGCAGAAAAGGCCTTGACTCTGTGTAAGCACTGCTCAGCAATAATAGAAACATCCCTGTATTATCAACACTGTTTACATCACAAATCCAAAACATAGTCCCATACTAGTTACTATTGAAGAAAACTAACTCCTTCTCAGCCAAAACCTGTACAGTAGCAAATAAAAATAGGATTTTTATCAAATTGGTATCTACTAAGACATCCCCAAATTATTGATTTTAATTTGAAATGAAATTAATTTATTTCCCTATAGTTTTCATCATTTACAAATACTACCATGTGCTTTTCACTATCCAATTTTTAGTATGGTGTTGAGCAACATAAAGTGATCTCCTTCTATTTAGTGTATATAATAAAACCCCAGACTGTTATGCAGGGTGATTATGTGCCATAAACCTTCCTGCTTACCATTATATTGGCTCAAAATGATTTTGTGAGGAGGTGCACATTTTATATTGCTTTGAAATCTGGGTTTGTTGCAACACTCAGTAGATGAATTTCTACTGACATTCATAAGGTATAGAAGATGATGCTGGTATATATTCTGAAGTGTAGAAATCATACCATTTCTTAAAGTTTGCCTTCAGCTTAAATAGCTAACATGTTAAATATAGTTTCAAATTTCTTCTTAGGGCTCCCTTTCCCTTCCCCATCCCTCTGTACTGTCTCTATTTTCTACTGCACATGCTACTCCCTGTTCCTTTTTTTTCAATTGAATGGGAGTAAAAGGCCACTAATCTTCCACTCAAGGTGGAAGGCAGTGGAGCTCTGTCAACTTGCAAAACTTTCTATTCCTGTTTACAACTCACTTGATTAAGAAACGGAGAATCTGTAAAGAAACAGCTATTGCCATTATCATTTATAATGCCTTGCATGGTACATAGTTCAAATGATAGCTATGGATATTCCTGCTTTCCCTCTTAATTAGTGATCTAGATATGACTAAAATGTATCATTTCTCCATTAGTACATTATGCAGTGGTTATTATAAATAAAAATAGTGTTTAACACATTATTTTATATAGTATACATTTTTATTTTTCTTAGGGGTTGCTGGGAGATTTTTTTTATTCCATGCAATTCTAATATGTAGGGTGGGATTAACAAAAATAATCTGACCTAAAATCAGAAAAGATCTGAAAAAATTACAAAAATACTTCTATTGGATTTGATTCTGCTTTCTCTGCTGGATCCCACATCCTAATTCTTCATTACAGAATGTTTTCTTTAAAATAGGACACCAGAACAGAGGAAAAGTATACTATGAGCTGGAGTTTTTAACATGCATACTTTTAAGAAAGCCAAAGTTGCTGCTGACAACTTCATCATGCTTTGTATATTGGTGAAACTTGCTTGTACTAGGAGTGTGAAATTATTTTTCATTTCATACAGCAATGTGCCAAAGCAACACAGATGTTCTGTTCAGGAGACTGTGCTTGAATTTTCTTTTCAAAGTACAGTGTTGTTTTCATCTTATACAATGAGGAAAAAACATCTGTCATATAACACATTTGTTTTAAAGTATATGCTGTATTTTTTGACGTATTCCCTAGACAACTTGAACTCCAAGGTTTAAGAGAATATACACAAAGTTATCAGGTAATAGTAAAAATATTCATTTCTTAAAGATGAATTTATGAATATAACTCCTTCCAAGACTTTAGATTGTGATGGGAAGTACAAATTTCTTCTGTTGTTTTTTAATACATACTTGTGTATTTTATTTTTTTTTGCATATCACTGCTTTAAACATATTGCTACTGTTCTTCTACTGTCATATTTGAAATTTCATCCCGCACCCTCAGTACTAGATGACTGGACTACTAGTTCCTGATCTGATTATTAATCTATTTCTAAATGCTGAATTGCCTGTACCTGTTGCAGGCATTAAAATTACTTATTAGTGCTGTTTTCAAAGGAGACACCTTATTGGTCAATGCTACTCAGATGGCCTATTATCTCTGGGCCCTAATCCCCTCTTTTTGGTAAAGGGCACTGAGTAAGTAATGGGACCATTAATGTAAAGGCACCATCAGGAAGAGGTGCTGCTCATAAAGTGCTGAGGAAGTCTGCTAGTTGGAGACATGCTAGTGCATCTTAGAAAGGAAACAAATAACTTGACCTGAATATTCTGACCAATTTACGGCCTGACAGGCCTGATATCTGAGAGAGGTTTCTATTTCTGAGTAAGACTTCTAACAAAACACTATAAAGACAATGTCTCTGTTGGAATGATTCCAGTCTCCTTGACTTTTGTCTGTCTAGGTTGGCCCAGAAACTCTTCACTGGTTATGATTTTCCTCAAAATAAACATCAAACATAAGTTAGGATGTAATTTGGTCTATCAAGTAACTTTGATGTCAATGACTGTCAGGCACTGTTGATACTCTGAGTGCTCTAGTATGAGTAATAGCTGTTTCATCAAGACTTTGTCTTTTCTTGGTCTCTTGAAGAGGCTCGGAAATAATCAGAATGGATTATCTTCCACAAGGCAGAACAGGTTCTTCAAAGATACCTGTCACCCTTTTTATTCAATGTGTTTAGGTGGAATAGCTAGCAGTAACAGTGTTAAACAAGAGTTTATTCTACAGTGCTACTGTTTTATATATTGGTTTCCTCTGACTTCAAGGTCTTTGGACAACATAACTGTGAAAATATGGCTATGAAAGCAAAGATATTAACAAGCAACCCAATAGAAAGAGTAATAGTGATCCATTCAACTAAATGGCAATCGTCAACCATTCGTTACCTAACTCTGCAGTGAAAGGATAATTTTGACTTCAATTGTATTGAATTACAGGAGTTCAGAATGTTTCTTTTCATGTTTGCAGTTTGTTGTCCTTGATGTTCTTTGCTCTCTATGACTTTATTTCCCCCTAACTAAATCTGAGCTGCCTTTTCACAGGAGTAATGTTAGGGATGGACAGAACAGACCCATTTAATGAGATAGGTGTTACAATACATGACATGGTGAGTATATGAACACCAGCGTGCTCTGAATTGCATTTGTTCTTTCTTGTTTGCCATATGGACATCAGGCTGAGAAACCTTGACCTCTCAACAGATTATATCTTTCCAAGTCTGATATAATTACAGATGCAATTGTTAGAGGTGGAGGGGGAGAGGAAATTATTGTTTTGGTTTCCTGAGCAGTCAGTAGCTTTCCAGGAGAATCATACTCTGAAATTTGCTTTCGTCTTTTTAGTATGATTTTGCTGACACTTGGGTTCCTATCTATTTGGGAAAAGCAGTGGCCAAGTGTAGGCATGTGAATTTTCCTGCACTGGAGTACTTATTGGGCAGCAAATTTAACTCTGTAAAGATTTTGATGCCCCGATGGTGGAGTTATTAGTCTATAGCAAATTATTGTATTTAGTGACTAGACTTGGTTTTTAGACTTTTTCTGCAAAAGGCAATGCAGTGTATTATTTATCTAGACAAATCCATTCTGGCACTAGCATACCATAATTTTGCTTCCTTTATCTGGATTATTACAATTTCAAAAAGCTCACAACGTAACAGTCCACTTTTTAAGGAGTGCTGGTGCTTTTGGTCCCTTGATGTTGCCTGAAATAAATGGAATCTCCTTTCACTGCAATTGACGTATAGACAGGTCCCATCCAGTACTCTGACACCCTTTTTCCTCCAGTTTGTTCCACCTCTTGTGCTAATAAAAGCACATGGAAGTAGACTGGATAATGTGGTTTTGTGGTAAATTAATTTATCAGGAGCACTTTCCACCCCCCCCCATGCTCAAAACAGCCTGTTCTTTGGTAAAAAGTTTTGTTATGTACATATCCGTCTGCAATTCAAAATCTGAGAAACAGCAGAACAACGAACTGAAAAATATAGTTGAACAACTCACAGAAAAAGTGAAAAAAAAAAAGGAAAAATTTCTATCAATGAAACATATTTCAGATAATTTAATTAGTTAATCTGGCACCTTTAATCTTTTACATATTTTCCTATATTTATTATGACTTTTTAAATGCTTATTTTCTGCCAAATGATTCATAATAGGTTTAGAGAACAAGTGCTGTCATTATTTTTTATGTAAACTGTTTGGAGGGAAAGGACTGAAGAAATACTAAGGGAATATAAAAGTATCTGCTTGCTTGGAGATTTATTTTTTGACTAATTAAAGAACCATGTTATAAATTGGCAGGTGAGTGAGGTATAAAAATATTGTGGATCTTCACTGTTCCCAGCAATTTATATTTCCAAGGTGAAACCTTTATATTTGCTTTACTTCCTGCCCTACATTTGGATCCCACACGGCCATATTAATAGTGACCTCAGGAGACTCTATTCATGCTGCAGGCCAGAAGATTCTTACAAATACCACATAATGGTTCGGCACTTTCTGTCAACTCAGCCAAGCAATATCTTCCTCCCAGATGGGCAACCTCTATAAAGGGTGACACCCTTACCTGGTTTACTGAAATCTGGGAGTTCACTTCTAATTAGAGCCGACAAAAGCTTGACACAATCAGCAGCACTGGGAACTGAAATGCAGTTTCTTGAGCATAACAAAGCCTTCAGTTCTTTCCTTTTAACATCATTAAGAGCCCTGAGGATAAAAACAGAATGTGAGGGAAGGATAATATGACCAAAAAGACAGAATTCTCCACTGTCTTTATCTGTGGCATGAACCAGGTTTTAACAAAAGTAAATTTCAGGAGCCGATACAGTAACAGTAAAAATTAGTATACTTTCATAGAACTGAGGAAATACTAGACAGAATGTTGCAAATGCAACCTTTTATTTAAATAAGACTCATTTGCTAAATATTTTAGAAAAATAATGGAAAAGGATCAATACATATCTGTAGTTTGGATGAAGCAAATGTACTGTTTCTTTAGAATTATTTATAAAAATATACAAAGGGGTCTCAGACAGCCATGTATTTATAGTGGGTGGAAATTGTCAGTCACCTTTTCCAAGACCTTGGCTTTTCACTAGATATATGCAAAGTGAAATGGTTTACTCTTCCGTAGTTGTTTAATGAAAACTACTGTGTCAAGACGGTCCTTGTCAGCCAGCTCCAGCTGCCCCTGCTTGAGCAGGAGGTTGGACTAGATGATCTCAAAAGATGCCTTCCAACCTCAACCATTCTGTGAATAAATAAATGAAAGCAGTGAAAGTGGATGGGGGAGTTAATGCACTAATCTTTAAACTCAGGATTATGCCTCTGGATTTGATCTAAAAAGAAGATGCATTTGATGCTCACAGGTTACTTGTACAGTTGCCCAAGAAGTAAAAGTAAAATACTCAGTTGGACGCATGATAAGCATGTTGTATTCTGCCTCTCCTGACAGGAGCAGAGGCTGTTGTCAACAGCTGAAGCTATTTTGGAGAGCTCTATGTGGATCGATATGAAAGCTCAAGGAGAGGTCATGACATGCCATGGACTCAATACTACCAGTATCCAAATGGACAGATTGATTTCTACCAGTGTTTTCGTACAGATGTCCAATGCTTTCAAGATACAAGCAGTTATCTGAAAAACATCAGAGTCAAATTTATTGCCAGTAGGATGATGCAGTAGGGAAGAAATGACTTGAAGAGATTGCCAAGCTAGTGACCTCACAGAAACTTACACCTTGACTGTTATGTTAAGATTCAGGTAACTGAACTCAGCTCTGCTTCTAAATGCATAGATAGAAGCTTGAGATAAACATTTTTGGTAAGTACCATGGGGTCTTCTTGCTGGAATAGAACTTACTAAAATTAATATGCATTGCTTTAGAAAAATAATGCAGTGTAAAAAGGAAATGTAATGAGGAATCTTAAAGATACGTGATTTGCGTTCATATATGGGTGTCATGACCAAATGTCAAATATGAGACACGTGCTTCCAACCACTTCATGTATGTAGTTCAATATAGGATTAGAGCAGCAAACACAGGCCAAAAGAACCCCTTGAATATTAAGGTCAGTTCTCTGTAATCGCAAGCAGCTATAAAATATACATCAAGTTCGGAAAGGTCCATGGTACTTTATTAAATGTGGGGTTTTTTCAACTGTGTCTTAATCTTCTGTATTATTCACAGACCAGAACAATTAGTTTAGTGTTTGGATTGATACAATGAGAAGTAAAGTTTTTGACATTCTCAGTGAAGGACTTTTACCTCTGGAATCCTTTACTGAAGGAAAATAGAAGCTGTTCTCTGAATACAGTTCAAAACATTCTTTTATTCAGCAGGCAAAAATACAACAATTTAACAGATGGATATAGTAACCATAATAGGATTTAATCCATGCAGAAAGCAGAATGTCCTGGTCTGCAAGCCAATTAGTCTATCTCCAATTATCGTGTGTCTCAGAGGAAGACTCTTGATTCAGGAATTCAGTTCCCACTTGAGATTATTTAACTTCAGGCCATTTTCTAAGGTTTGACAATTCCATCAAACTCCTTTAAGACTAACTGATGTTATAGGATTATACACCTTTGTGGGAGATTTACTATTTCTACCTGTGCACAACTGTTTTATTCCAATAGTAAATATGCTTCATGGCAGCAAAAAAACCCAACACATTTTGTAATGCATGGAAAGTGAATATTTTGATTCTCTGACCAGATTAAAGGAAAAAAACCCCTCACATTTTTATGTTTTTGATTCTGTGAAAACAGAGGAAACAGCTTAAGAACCAGGGTGAGAACATGAGGGAGTTTATCATAATAGAATAAAGACACCTCGCAAAAACTCTTTACCCCATGATTGTAGTAGGGTAAATGCATGCCAATATCTATAGATCTGTGTCAGGTGAATCTGAGTCAGTGTCTTTTCCCAGCAGAGTGCAGGAGAGAGAGAATTCAGTCTGAATCAATATTTAGAAGTACAAAATACTGAACTGAAACAAAGCAAGTGCTCATACACACTTAAGAATATACACACACAAGCTGTTAAAAAGTGTTCCTTATTAATTTGCTTGTCTTGATCCCCCCGTTGTGCTTCACTCTCCAACTTGGCAACTGAGCACTGGCTCTTGTCAATCTTCTCTTTTCCGTCTCCATTTTAATCCTTTATCTGGTAGCTCTGGGCTTGCCTAGGATTTAACCTTGTAAATATCTCTGATAAATGCATTTAGGTTTGACAAACCTTTGCAGAACCTCTATATTGAAAACTCTGATTTTCACAGAGGCCCTTTTTTCAGGAGTAAATGCAACATTTTTAATATTTTTTTTTCCCCCTGAAAATAAACATTTAACTTCCAAATATGCAGGCAGAGCTATATATTTGTTAAAAAAAACCCCAAACCCAAACCAGCTCTTCTGTGCTGTCTATTTATATGCCATAAGTGCCTGAGCATGTTGGGAGAGTAATTGGCACAGGAATGTCTAGTACTACCACTCCTGTGGATGTGATGGAGAGCCAGGGAAGTGAACAAAGCATTGAGTCCACCCCTTAATACATCATATATGTGTATAAAAGTGTCAAACTCTGCTACTACAGAAGGAGAGCTGGAGAAGGGCTCTTCATCCCCAAAACAGAGGAAACATGTAGGATTTTGATTGAATTACAGGCTGACTTCCTGCATTTTTAGTGAGAATTTTTTTATTGCTCTCATGGTGAAAGTTTCAGCTAATTATTAAGCACTGGGATTATCTAAAACAACAACAAATAAAACTACTTGGTACCTCTAAGGGTAGTCTTTTCTTTACTATGAAATTGCATGATGCTACTCAAATGCATAATATTTTAAAAATATCCTTTAATTAGGGAATGTTTGAGACTTTTTCAGTACATCAAATATTTTATTATTCCACAAAATTGAATTCTTCATCAGAATAAGTTATTAATTTGTTTCCAACATACAAGCTGCTATGAAATGTAGGCATTTAGAGGATAAAAGGAGAGATTAACTATTAATGCAATGTGTTGTCAATATTTGACACCCTACTTAGCATGACCATTATCTACTACAATGTACAAAATTTATTCTTCATGCTCCCACTGTATTGCTAGAGTGCCATATGGCCGTGCTTGTTTTTCTTCAAATAATTTTTACATAAACAGCTGGTGAGCTGTTTTCATTGTAACATGGCACATATTTTCCAAGACAGTTAGGAAAGATTGATGTAACACTAGTATCTGCAATGCTTTTCATGTCAGGGTTGTAAGGATACTCATATGTATTATTCAAAAACTCCAAGCTCATTCTTTGTTTTGGTTGCTTTGGGGGGAACCCTTTTTTTTAATTGACTACTGAGCAAAAAGATTACATTTTCCCACTTTCTATTGATATAATCTTTGAAATAAGACTTGGTGTAGAGGAATGCTTAATCACACAAAAGACAGTCAAATTATAAAGTCTTGTGGAAGCTCTTTAATATTCATTTGATTAAAAGTTGGAGTTCAGCTAGTCTAGACTTTGACCCCTGTCACCTTACATAAAGGTAAATCTGAGATGATTGGCAGCAAGGGGATTATTTCACTTACATGGTAACCACTTTATTTAATTTACTGTTTTATCCTATGCAATTCTGAGGGAACAGTACAGTATAAACAGTAACAAAAGCTGAGTTAAAGTTGGATTTAAAATCTTTTCCTTAGCTATCAAAGATGATTTTTCAAGGCCATGCACCAAAGCCTGTTTCAGCCAGTGATACTAGTTTGTAACAAGCTTTATGTGAAAATTAATTTTCCCAACACATTCACCTGAAAAGTTTTGCAGCATTCCTGCCTCTCACTTGTCAATAATGATAAAGTATATCACAGTTGTTTATAAAAACAAAAGGAAACTCAAAACTTTAAGAAAGAGGACTAAAGGATGAGGAAGTACTTTACAGATTTACTTCTAAATTAAGGCTTTCTGTTGTTTTCACAAGTATGAGGATTGATAAATATTTATATATTTTACTAGTGGCCAAAGCAAGCATTTGTAAAGGAAATATACACCACGTGGTAGTTGACAACTGTTGAAAACAGTTTATTGAAATGTGTGGGGAATTCTGGACTGGTGATGTAAAACTTCAAGTGAGGCAACTGTTGTTAGAAATGTAGGGCGAGTTTCCCTCCCTTATGTCAGACTGTGACAGCAATTCACATGACACCAGAAAGATTACTGGTAGAATATAGGTGTAGGACTACACTGAAATGGTCATTTGATAGCAGCTGAGCAAATTAGTTCCTGGCAGCAAGAACCTATAATAAATTCTTCAGCTCAAGGATCTGGTACTTGATTTTTATTTTCTAAGTAGGTTTTCTTGCCTGTTTGTACAGACGTTATCTGCAGATTAAAGCAGTAAACTGATAGGTAAATTTACTTGCTCTCGAATTCTACAGGGAATAGCAAACACTGCTGAAGATAAATTAAAAAGCTTCCCAATAGCAGGCAGTTTCTAAAAAAGGTTGGGACTTCCTGTGGGATACTTAGGAATCCCTGGCAGGCTCATCCTTGTGTTTTTTGGTCTATGGACTAGCTGCTGCTACTACTTGAAGCAATTGCTCATTATAAAGCCATTTCAACAATTAATAGTTAATTCTACCTAAATTTAATATTTTTTTATATATCATCAGTGGCTGACTAAGAAAGTTTGAGACTTGCTTAGGCTGATGTGGACAGAAGTTATTCAACAGCTAGCTAAAATGAATGAAAGACTGAAAAGTCACCAATTCCAGAGAGGAAAAGTAAATGTCCTGTAATGGTTTAACCCCAGCCAGCAACTAAGCACCACACAGGCACTCACTCACTCCCCCCTCAGTGGGATGGGGGAGAGAATCAGAAGCGTAAAAGTAAGAAAACTCATGGGTTGAGATAAAGACTGTTTAATAGGTAAAGGAAAAGCCCCACGCACAAGCAAAGCAAAACAAGGGATTCATTCACCACTTCCCATCGGCAGGCAGGTGTTCAGCCATCTCCAGGAAACCAGGGCTCCATCACGCGTAACAGTTACTTGGGAAGACAAATGCCATCCCTCCAAATGTCCTCCCCCACCTCCTTCTTCTTCCCCCAACTTTTATTAGCTGAGCATAACGTCCTATGGTATGGAATATCCCTTTGGTCAGTTAGGGTCAGCTGTCCTAGCTGTGTCCCCTCCCAGCTTCTTGTGCACCCCCAGCCTTCTTGCTGGCTGGGCATGAGAAGCTGAAAAATCCTTGACTGACTTAGTATAAACACTACTTAGCAACAGCTAAACACATTAGTGTGTTATCAACATTAGTCTCATACTAAATCCAAACCACAACACTATACCAGCTACTAGGAAGAAAATTAACTCTATCCCAGCCAAAAGCAGGACACGTGCCCACTGCTTTTCTTATTCACTCTGCTCCAAACCCAGCAGCACCCTGCTAAACCCTGCTGCACAGAGATCCATATAACTTTTTACTTGTCAAAGAAACTATGATGTGATTTGCTCTAGACTGGAGCCTGAAGCAGTCTACTATCTCTGCTACCAGAAGCCAAGCAGCTGGTAGACAAAAAGAAGCCTATCTCCTGGATCTCTGTCCAAACCATCTACCAAATAAAAGGAAAAATTGGGGCTACAAATGGCCCATCTCTCCAGCTGCATGGATTCCCAAGCAAGTATAGGATCACCAAAGGGAGGAATGAACACTGGGTATGACAGAGAATCTTACCAGCAGGATGTGACACAGGCCCAAATGGACCTTCTGCTCAATGGGTAAGTGTTTGCAAGTTCGGAGCATAAGGGGGTTGAGGATGCCAACTGCTTACTCAACACACATGTCCCAATTTTCTCTGTTGTTGCAGAACATTGTCATAACCACTCAGTGTAATTATTTTGTCCCATAAAACCGAATATATTTGGTAATCTGTTGGCCTATTTTCTTCTTTTCTTTCCAAATAACTTATTATGTATTTGCTATATTTTCTTATTGAAATTGTGTAGTAATACTGCCTTAAAGTGGTAATGTTTATGTGATAGACCACTTTGCATTGTTAAAACCGCCTTTTATGACTCTGTAACTGTCTTAACCTGGTACTCATATTCTGCAGTTTAACTTGTGTTTCTACAATATAGGCATTACTTTTTCTGTTATGCCATACCAGCTATGAAAGATTTAGCACCCAAGGGATCAAAACTGTGGCAAACAGTTTATTACAGGTACGATAATAAATAAATAAATAAATAAATAAACAAACTTAAAATATTTCTTAAGTAATGGAAAACTATGGTAATAAATGCTTGTTGAGGGAATTAGTAAATACAGGCAAGCTAAAGAAATCTCTAAATATTGAGTTTTAGACCAGATGTGATTTGTATCCTTATAAAGCAATTTATTTTGGAAAATAAGAAATATTTAAGCTTTGAACAGCTGCTGTGTCTATATAAGGTGTTGTATTTTAACAGTTAAGAGGTATTTTGTTTTCTTGAGCCTTTTAGTGAAAGCTGAATTTTTACTTTAAAAATTAGGAAAAAAAGGGGGAGGTGAGGGGAAACTTCATAAACTCTTTAGCCTCAATTTCAACCAGGAAATATGTATTTTAAATGATACTTTAAATGTATCTACTCTTACAAGCCTGTAAACATGCACCTTTTAAACAAGATGCATTCATTTGAATAACTATTTTGACATATCAGTCAGACAATGATTAAATTGGTTCTCTCCAAATCATCATCTAAATACTCTGCCGAAACAGGGCAAAGTGATTACAGCTTCCACACAGTAAATTCTCGTTTAATTCCAATCCTAAAGGAAAAAAAAAAAATCTGTTATTGAGCTGCAAAATCTGAAGTCAAGATAAAGATTAAAGCACTGATCACTGAGCTCATCTTCTCTAACCTTGCTCTAGTAGGCACCGAAATTGCTACTATTTAGCATTGTTTGAAAAGAGCTCCGATTTTGATTAGGAACAATACATGGTTGTGAACAGCAAGAAAAAATACGTTTGCAGAGAGAAATAAGTGTGTTGCCTCAATATATCATTGAGACATTTATTTGCATTTTTTGTTGTGTGATATCAGGACAAGTAGAAGTGTATATGCACATAGACACATACACAGAAGTATATATAAGTTTCTCTTTCTTTATCTGACCAATATTAATCACATAATTAAAGAGATCTTACTATTTGCCTCTAAAAACCTTTCATGATCACAGTTTATAATTTCTTTGATATTCATGGAACAGATATTTGTCATGGGCCTTTGCCTTTGGTCAGAGGTCAGAATATGTTTATGAAGGAACATCTGAAAACATGGGTCAATTCCCGTGTCCCTAAGACATCTGAGAACGTCTAAGGCATCTGAATCTATCTAGGATGACCTTTTAGATCTGATCTTGATATGAGTATTCCCCTGTCTATAGCTTTAAAAATGAATAAATTAAATAAGAAGATGTAAATTTCTACAGTAAAGAAAAATGACATTGAAAAAACGCTTCATGATCTTATTAAAAAGAAGGTAAAATATATTTATATTCTAATTTAATCATTTAAATTCAAATTTAAATCATTCTGATGTTCAAAAAAATGACAAAGTTAAGTAATTTTGCCTCAGAAATATTTCAATCTGTACTTGTTTTACTTACACCATATGTTTTGGTAGCTGAAAGATACTCCAGATTTAATCGATGTTATAACAGATAATGAAGTTCTATCAGCTTATTAGGCAGTAGGAAGCTGGTTTTCTAAAATCTAATCAAAGTGAAGTTTCAAATTGGCTTACATTAACAAGGTCATATCACACTATTTTGGTACATTAAATACAAATTCTTATGTGTGCTATAGTGAAAATCGTTGGATATTCTAAGGTTTGCAGAAGTGGAGCTGTGACAAGGTAATTGAAGTAACTGTACAGGAAGACTCTTGGATCAACTGTGCAAGTTGTGACACTTCTTTTTACATACCTCTCAACCAAAATATTTTTTATCCATGGTGCTCTAGTGTACTACAACAGAGTGTCATTTGCTGTTGTATATGCTTATAGACAAATGGACCCCTGCTAGGTCTTAATATAGATGGACAACTGTTGGGATAATAAAAAGCCCTGAACTAACCCAGAATTCCAGTTAACTGTAATTTATTTGATTACTTGATCTGCGTGTCTTCACTGTCTTTTTTTTTTCCATCAGAAAGAAGATAAAAATGGCTGTACACGGTCAGACCAAATGTTTCTCTAGTAAAGTATCTGGTGCCTCACAGCATCTAGTTACATGTGCCTAGGAGGAGTGTGCCAGACCACAGACCACTAGCAGGCACTAGCTGGCACCTTCACCATAGGTACGTGGTCAGTACCTATGGCCAGCACCTTAGCTTCCAGCGTTCTTCATATGAGCTTCTTTGTGAGTTGGAGGCAATGGCTTTGAAGGCATCTAAGCACGCGTTGCACTCCTGTGGATCAGGAGTGACCTTCTGAAGCAAGTCTCCCAACTATCTCCACCCACTGTGTGGGCAGCAGTCTCTGAGAGCACGAAATTTCAGATGAAAGGACACAGGAGAGGCTCTCTGGGACCCCACCTGTTATGCCCCAGCTGCTAATGAGATAACGCCAGGCTACAGCTTGTACACAGCATGAAGCCACTGCAGTGTTCATGGTGTGGATGTCAGGTCCCCAGCAGCTGCTGTTTCATCCTGCTGAGCTCTCACCAGCAGTACCACTGCTCTGCGTGCACCAACTGGCTTTGTAGCCTGTCCTCCATTTCCCAGCCAGCCCAAGACCAGCTCCAAGATGGTGGTGCTGCAAGCCAGGGCCTGGCAACAGGGAAAGCTGCAGTGCAGTGAGGAAGGGCATTGGGAAGCCTCGTTGGGGGCCTCAGCCCCAGGCCATGAGCAGTGTTGAGGGAGGACCCAGGCCTCACCTGGGGCCTGGCCCCCAGGACAGCCATGTCAGCCTTGAATTCCACTGCTCCCACCCCCACCTCACCCACTTCAGCCCTGTCTCAGCCTTGGAGCCACCCTGTTGCTGCAGCCGTGGACAGCAGTCCCAGGTGATGGGCCCTGGTCACCATCCCCATCCTGGCTCTGCTCACTGCTTCTGGGCACAGCGGGACAGGGCTGCTGGGGGAGGTCACTGCCCAGCCTGCCCCACTGCCCCACGATTGTGCACCCCAGCCTTGCTGCAACCTGGTAATGGTCCTCGTAGCTTGCCAAAACTGACATTGACTTTTTGTTTTTCCATCCTCACAGTCTTCCAGGAACCTGTTTTTGTTTGAACCCACGCAAAGTTCTCCCATGCACTGTATTTTGTAACAGTAACTTCAATAGTTTAACTCTTCAGTGTATGAAAATGTGTTTACTCTTCTTTGTCATTGTCGTGGTTTAACCCCAGCCAGCAACTAAGCACCACACAGGCACTCACTCACTCCCCCCTCAGTGGGATGGGGGAGAGAATCAGAAGCGTAAAAGTAAGAAAACTCATGGGTTGAGATAAAGACTGTTTAATAGGTAAAGGAAAAGCCCCACGCACAAGCAAAGCAAAACAAGGGATTCATTCACCACTTCCCATCGGCAGGCAGGTGTTCAGCCATCTCCAGGAAACCAGGGCTCCATCACGCATAATGGGTACTTGGGAAGACAAACGCCATCCCTTCAAATGTCCTCCCCTTCCTTCTTCTTCCCCCAGCTTTATATGCTGAGCATGATGTCGTACGGTATGGAATATCCCTTTGGTCAGTTAGGGTCAGCTGTCCTAGCTGTGTCCCCTCCCAACTTCTTGTACACCTGCTTGCTGGCAGAGCATGGGAAACTGAAAAATCCTTACCTTAGGATAAGTGCTACTTAACAACAACTAAAACATCTGAGTGTTATCAACATTATTCTCACACTAAATCCAAACCACAGCACTGTACCAGCTACTAGGAAGAAAATTAACTCTATCCCAGCCAAAACCAGGACAGTCATCCACATTATTTTTGTTTAATGCAAATGGTCTGTCTCGACTGCTTTGCACTGTATATTGATTCAACTAGATTCCTCTCAGAAATCAGGCATCTGCAGATTGTCAGAGAGCTACTGTCTCTTTCCTCCCAAATTTGAACACCAAAGGAAGAAGAAAACCAACAAAACCCACCTTAAAAATGCCTGACTGTTCTTTACAAACATTTGGTAGTTGACTCTTGAAAGGGGACTTACGAGCATAGGGTATCTAAATTTTCAAAATTAGTATCTCTATTACTTGCAGCAGTAATAGAGGCTTCTCGAGGTAAACTGGGGATCCTTGAAAGATATGTGAAATGGGCAAGTAACAACTTGGGAGAGGCTTGTGAAAACCAAGAAAAGAGCAGCACTTACTTACTTTTTGTTCTTCTTAGTGAGTAGTGTTCCTTCTTAGTCACCTTGTGAGCATGATGTATGGAAGGGAAGGCTTGATGGATCAGCTTAGGGTACCATTATGTGGTGACTTGAGGCAAGACTGGCCCTGCTATCCTACTATGGCTTTCACAGATATAATTTACTATTCTTTCAAATGAAAAATTTGTTAAGATTTCTGAAAACTCTTATTTTTAATTTAATTTTTTAGTATATGTGTATAAAACAACAGGTTACAGAAACAGTCTGTGAATTTAGGGATTTCATATTTGCAATGTCACTTCATCACTGTATTCAAGAGTCAAAATGGCTGGACAAGCTTTTCTTTATGAGTATTGATTCAATTGAATTAAACAGCCAGAGAAGCTGGAAACAGCTGCAGCAGAAACAAACAGGAACTGTATGATTAGTGCTTGGTACATCCTCCAGTCCATGCTATTTTGGGCAAAAATTATTCCCTTCCCACAGACCTGCAATACCTCCAGATAGTGATTTGGGGACCATTCCACAGAGTTCACTGCAGAAAAATGTCATGGTTTAACCCCAGCTGGCAACTAAGCACCATGCAGCTGCTTGCTCACTCCCCCCACCCAGTGGGATGGGGGAGAGAATCGAAAAAAACCCAACCTATGAGTTGAGATAAAGACAGTTTAGAAGGACAGAAAAGAAGAAGGAAAAAAAAAATTACAGTAATAATAATAAAAGAGTTACAATATACAAAACAAGTGATGCACAATGCAATTGCTCACCACTTGCCAACCGATGCCCAGTTAGTTCCCAAGCAGCGATCTGCCCCTCCCGGCCAACCCCCCACAGTTTATATACTGGGCATGACGTCATATGGTATGGAATATCCCTTTGGTCAGTTTGGGTCAGCTGTCCTGGCTGTGTCCCCTCCCAACTTCTTGTGCCCCTCCAGCCTTCTTGCTGGCTAGGCATGAGAAGCTGAAAAATCCTTGACTTAGTATGAACACTACTTAGGAACAACTAAGAACATCCGCGTGTTATCAACAACATTATTTTCCTACTAAATCCAAAACACAGCACTATACCAGCTACTAGGAAGAAAATTAACTCTGTCCTAGCCGAAACCAGGACAGTATCCACCCCTTATTCTGTACCATCTATGTCATGTCCAGGTCCCACACTTTCTAACACATTTTCAATGAATCACCACCACTTTTCCTGTCTTTTAATGCATGTACACACAGATATCATTCCCTTAATCTATAGGCCTTTAAAATGTCCATTTAACTGTCCCTTTAAAATGTTCGTTGAGTTCATTTAGTCCATGACTTTGGGCTCCATCTGTCATAACAGTCTTTCTGGGCAGAAGGGATGAGGCAAAGTCCACTCAGTCAGCAAAGCAGGATCGAGCTTCAGTGCGGTGTGGTGGGTCGGTAACATTGGGCGCAGCAGGAGGATGGTGTGTAGTGTTGGATTGTTGCATGCTGAAGTCAGTTCTGGTTCCATCACTACTGCACTTTGCTTCGTTTTATCAAAGTTCATTCTTCATTAATTTGGGTGATTCTTACTATAATACTGTTGATATAGTGTATAACAACTATAGTAGTGACAACATACAGTGGCAGGGTTATATAGCAATTAGCATCATCCGATTTAATTCATTGGCTATTCTCAACTAAAATCAAATCCTCTTGAGGCACACATCGGAGTACCCCATCCTTCTGCATCACCCAACAAGTGCACCCAGGTCCTTGAGCAAAAGCAATTCCACGAATGGGTTTGCCTTTGCCTGAAGCAGGAGTAACCCCGACTGTCTTCCCTAACATATTCTTCATGTGCACTACAGGGACTTCATCCCCTTCTACAGTGTGTAAAAGTTCTTATTGGGCACGGACAACCCAATTGGCAGATCCTCTAGTGTTAACTAACCAGGTGGCCTTTGCTAAATGTGTATCCCAATGTTTGAAGGTCCTACCACCCATTGCTCTCAATGTAGTCTTTAAAAGTCCATTGTATCACTTGATTTTCCCAGAGGCTGGTGCATGATAGGGTATGTGATATACCCACTCAATGCCATGCTCTTTGGCCCAGGTGTCTGTGAGGTTTTCAGAAATGAGTCCCATTGTCTGACTCAATTCTTTCTGGGGCACCGTGTCGCCATAAGACTTGCTTCTCAAGGCCCAGGATAGTGTTCCAGGCAGTGGCATGGGGCACGGGGTATGTTTCCAGCCATCCAGTGGTTGCTTCCACCATTGTAAGTGCATGGCACTTGCCTTGGAGGGTTTGTGAGAGTGTGATATAGTGAATCTGCCAGGTCTCCCCATACTTATATTTCAGCCATCATCCCCCATACCACAGAGGCTTTAACTGCTTGGCTTGCTTGATTGCAGCACATGTTTCACATTCATGGATAACCTGTGCTATAGTGTCCATGGTCAACTCCACCCCTCAATCACGAGCCCATCCATATGTTGCATGTCTTCCCTGATGGCCTGAGGTGTCATGGGCCCACTAAGCCATAAATAATTCACCCTTATGTTGCCAATCCAGATCTACCTGAGCCACTTCAATTTTAGCAGCCTTGTCTACCTGTTGGTTGTTTTGATGTTCTTCAGTGGCCCGACTCTTGGGTACATGGGCATCTACATGACGTACTTTCACAACCAGGTTCTCTAGCTGGGACACAATATTCTGTCACAGCGCAGCAGCCCAGATGGGTTTACCTCTGCGTTGCCAGTTACTCTGCTTCCATTGATGCAACCACCCCCTCAGGGTATTTGCCACCATCCATGAGTCAGTATAGAGATAAAGCATTCGCCACTTTTGTCATTCAGCAATGTCTAAAGCCAGCTGGATAGCTTTCACCTCTGCAAGCTGACTCGATTCACCTTCTCCTTCTGCAGTTTCTGCAACTTGTCGTATAGGACTCCATACAGCCGCCTTCCACCTCCAATGCTTTCCCACAATATGACAGGACCCATCAGTGAACAGGGCATATTGCCTCTCATTTTCTGGCAGTGTATTATACAGTGGGGCCTCTTCAGCATGTGTCACCTCCTCCTCTGGGAGATATTCCAAAATCTTTTCCTTCTGGCCAGTCCATGATCACTTCTAAAATTCCTGGGCAACTGGGGTTTCCTATTCAAGTCTCTTGTGTGATCAGTGCAACCCACTTACTCCACATAACATCAGTTGCATGATGTGTAGAGGGAACCTTCCCTTTGAGCATCCAGCCCAGCACCAGCTGTCGGGGTGCTAAAAGGAGCTGTGCTTCAGTACCAACCACTTCCAAGGCAACCCAAACTCCTTCATATGCTGCCAATATCTCTTTTTCAGTTGGAGTATAGTTGGCCTCAGATCCTCTGTATCCCTGACTCCAAAACCCTAGGGGTTGGCCTCAGGTATCCCTGGGTGCTTTCTGCCAGAGACTCCAGGTAGGGCCATTCTCCTCAGCTGCGATACAGAGCACATTTTTAATATATTGTTCTGCCTGGACTGGCCCAAGGGCTACTGCCTGAACAATTTCCTGTTTAATTTGTTCAAAGGCTTCTTGCTGCTCAGGGCCCCATTTGAAATTGTTCTTCTTCTGACTCACTTGATAGAGAGGGCTTACAGTCATACTATAATTTGGAATATGCATTCTCCAAAACCCCACAACGCCTAAGAAAGCTTGTGTTTCCTTTTTACTAGTCCGTGGAGGCATAGCTGCTATTTTGTTGATCACATCCATTGGGATCTGACGACATCCATCTTGCCATTTTCTTCCTAAAAACTGGATCTCCTGTGCAGGTCCCTTAACATTACTTTGTTTTATGACAAAACCAGCTTTCAGAAGGGTTTGGATTATTTTCTTCCCTTTTGCAAAAACTTCTTCTGCTGTGTTGCCCCATACGATGATGTCATCAATGTACTGCAGGTGTTCTGGAGCTTCACCCTGTTGCAGTGCAGTCTGGATCAGTCCATGGCAAATGGTGGGGCTGTGTTTCCATCCCTGGGGCAGTCGATTCCAGGTGTACTGGACACCCCTCCAAGTGAAAGCAAACTGTGGCCGGCACTCTGCTGCCAAAGGGATTGAAAAAAATGCATTAGCGATATCAATTGTTGTGTACCACTTGGCTGCCTTTGACTCCAGTTAGTATTGAAGTTCTAGCATGCCTGGCACAGCAACACTCGGTGGCAGTGTGACTTCATTCAGGCCACGGTAGTCTACTGTTAGTCTCCACTCTCCATTAGATTTTTGCACTGGCCATATGGGGCTGTTAAAGGGTGAGCGAGTCCTGCTGATCACTCCTTGGCTCTCCAGTCGGCAAATCAACTTATGGATGGGAATCAGGGAGTCTCAGTTTGTGCGATATTGCCGCCAGTGCACCATTGTGGTGATGATTGGCATCTGTTGTTCTTCGACCCTCAGCAACCCCACAACCAAAGGGTCCTCAGAGAGACCGGGCAAGGCAGACAGCTGTTTAATTTCCTCCGTCTCCAAGGCAGCTATACCAAAAACCTGCTGATACCCCTTTGGGTCCTTAAAATACTCTCTCCTGAGATAGTCTATGCCAAGGATGCACAGGGCCTCTGGGCCAGTCACAATGGGGTCTTTCTGCCACTCATTCCCAGTTAGGCTTATTTCAGCCTCCAATACAGTTAGCTGTTGGGATCCCCCTGTCACTCCAGAAATACAGATGAGTTCTGCCCCTTTATAGCTTGATGGCATTAGAGTACACTGTGCACCTGTGTCCACTGGAGCCTTATACTCCTGTGGGTCTGATGTGCCAGGCCATCGAATCCACACAGTCCAATAAACCCGGTTGTCCCTTTCTTCCACCTGGCTGGAGGCAAGGCCGCTCTAATCCTCATAACTAATTCGTTACTCACTTCTTGTAAAAATGACTTAGAAGTCCCTTCAGGAGGGTCTGAATCCCTCCTACTCTGTCTGCGGAGCTGCCTGCTGGAAACCGGAGCAGCATTTTTCCAGGAAGAATCCCCTTTGTGGCTGTGTTTCCTCGCAGCTCACATACCCATGTATCTAGGGTCGAGGTAAGTTTTCCATCCCACTTCCTCATGTCCTCTCCGTGGCCATGCAGGTAAAACCACAGGGTACCCCGTAGTCTGTACCTTCTATATTCTCTCTTGATCAGAGGAACACTCACTCCTAATAGCTGAGATACTGGTCCATACAGGTGGGGAGTAGGACTTTTCGATCAGTTCAATCAGTTTTTCAGACTTTTTGGAGAGTTTTTCCACAGCCAAGATGCAGGCTTGTAGGGAGGAAGAGAAATTTTCTTCATATTGCCAGAGTTGGCGAGCCATTTCATCCACTGTCGGTGCCTCTTCGTCTTTCCAGGTTAGTACTGCCAATGAGTGGGCACACGATGATGGTGCACTCCGTACAAACTTCCACCACATGGGTCGTGTGCATTGGACTTTGTCTGGATCTCTGGGTAATTGTGCATTGTCCAGGTCATAAAAAATCATCTCTAGCACGGCTAATTCTCTGAGGTACTGGATACCTCTTTTCATGGTTGTCCACTTGCCTGGTTGACATATGGTTGACCATGACCCCTGGTTGAAGGGGTACCTTTCCATCACACTTGACAGGAGTCACCTCCAGAGGCTGAGGGGTTGTGTCACTTTTTCAATCGCCTTGTCAATGCCCCCTTCCCTAACAAGTGATCCCAGCTGCTTGGCTTCCCTACCCTCTAATTCCAGGCTACTAGCCCCATTGTCCCAGCATCAGAGCAGCCAGGTGATGATGTGCTCACCTGGACGATGGCTGAAATCTTTCCGCATATCCCGCAGCTCACTCAGGGATCAGGTGATTACCTCTGGTTCTGCCTCTTCTTCCTCTTCTCGTGATGACCCTGGTTTGTCTTCATCCCTTACTAAGCGAACTGATTTTTTTTGTGTATTTCTTCTTCTGTATAGGGGCGACTGATACCGGCACAGGTTGATTCTCTGGTTCAGCTGCAGTGCCTGTTGCTGGGGTTGGAGTAGCCACAGTGCCTGTCCAGTCCATTGTCCCTCCCTTCCCCTTGAGGGTGCTGCATAATATCGAGCAGTGTTTAGTAGATACTGGCCAGGGCCCAGCACAGTGCAGTAAGTTGTGCCTCTTTGGAATAGCCACAGCATTTTCCTTTCAAATATTCTATCACTTTATCAGGGTCTTGTAGTTGTTCGGGAGTGAAGTTCCAGACCATTGGAGGTGAGAAGTTCTCTAGATACCTGCCCATATTCTCCCACATGCCATGCCACCCATGACTATCCAGCCTTGGGGCAGATCTTTGGGTGGTGTTCTTAAATAGTTGTTTAACCTTAAACAAGACCTGGAACACATTCAGGAGACATAGCAATAGGAACATGCTGGTTTGAACATATTCAAAAGGATATTCAAAATTCTCAAGAGCTGTTATAACTTGCCTGGAGGAGAAGGGGAATGTGAAGAAATGTGTCTCCCCCGTGGAATGGCTCTCTGATGAGAAAAGGAACAAGGTGTAATTATTAATAGTTTCTGATAGATGGCTCCCAAAGTACGGAGATGATGGCAATGCCGAGTACAAATATCAGATTAGTTTCACGAACAGCAATTCTATCGTATCATAAGCCAGTGTTACAAAGTACAACAACATGATAACTCTAGCCCAGTTCCCATGGGTGATAAACAGCACAACAGGGAGCATAGGCTGCAAGTAAGTATTACATAATGCACCTTTAAGAACAAGTACACCAACTTTGAGAGCAAATAAATCAACATTGTGACCAGCAACTATTGAACTAATATAATGAATGCTTATAACAAATTTGTTCTAACACATTCCAATCAGATTTGTCGTTATCTGAACCCGTTGTGGCCCACATTGGGCAACAAAAAGGACTGTCATGCTTTAATCCCAGCTGGCAACTAAGCACCACGCAGCTGCTCGTTCACTCCCCCCACCCAGTGGGACAGGGGAGAGAATAGAAAAAAACCAACCTTGTGGGTTGAGATAAAGACAGTTCAATAGGACAGAAATGAATAATAATAATAATAATGATAATAATAATAAAATGACAATAATACTACTAAAAGAATTAGAATATACAAAACAAGTGATGCACAATGCAATTGCTTACCATTCACCAACTGCTGCCCAGTTAGTTCCCAAGCAGCGATCCACCCCTCCCGGCCAACCCCCCACAGTTTATATACTAGGCATGATGTCATATGGTATGGAATATTCCTCTGGCCAGTTTGGGTCAGCTGTCCTGGCTGTGTCCCCTCCCAACTTCTTGTGCCCCTCCAGCCTTCTTGCTGGCTGGGCATGAGAGGCTGAAAAATCCTTGACTTAGTAGAAACACTACTTAGCAACAACTAAAACATCAGTGTGTTATCAACATTATTCTCACACTAAATCCAAAACACTGCACTATACCAGCTACTAGGAAGAAAATTAACCCTATCCCAGCCAAAACCAGGACAAAAAAGCAACATCAAACCACATTTGATTTCAATTACACAGTTTTAAATCCAGAGGAACATATGTTTTTCAGTTGATTTAAGTCTGTTTGAGAATCTAGAACAACATTTTGGGTTTATATCAGACAAAGGTGCTGTTTAATAAAATCATTCAGCTCAGAATCAGCCTATCAAAACAAAAAATCACCAAGAATTAAATGAATAAAAATTAAAATACAAGACAGTATAAATTATGTAAGAATAGAAAATGAAGGCATTTTTACTTCAATTGTATGCTCTCTCAAAGAAAAGCTTGCTTGGTCTGAGTGAAATATGGAAGTGTTGGTAGTTCACTGTAGCTGTGTTGTCGGCATTTTTTGTCTGATCACCAAACCTTGCTTTTTCTCTCTCCCTTATTTTAGCATGAACAAAACCCTATAGATCCTGTTCCATTGCCTGTATATACAAAGGGAAGGACTTAGTTTATCGAGAAGGAGAAATAGAGTTTGCAGCTGAAATGTCAATATTGTTTTTATTGTTAAGATTGGCTTATATTTTGTGAGTAGTGGAATTGTTTTTTTCTGTCTCCAAATAATTTATTTTCTGGTAAAAAGGTTAACTGTATAAATAGAAACTCTTATTAATATATGCAGGAAAATAGAGAACTGAAGTTGTAGTTGGTCATACAATTTAAGAAAGTTTTGTTTTATACAGATTCTTACACTGTGCTTCAAGATAGGTTGTGCAATACATTAATGAAATTGTCAATCTAAATAATATAAATGGGAATTTATGTTTGGAGTAAAGTTACAAGGAAGAAGAGAGAATCTTTAAAAGGGAGATTTTCAAAGGTAGAGAGGCAGGTAAGAAGTGTAAAAAAGTTGTTCCAGATTTTATGTTCTGCATAAAAAAAATATTATTGATAATGAACGCTGTGGGATTTGGGAATAGGCAAAAAAGGAGAGGACATCAGATGTGAGCATTTTTAGTTAGTGTCTTTAGAAGTAGACCACACAGTTCTTGAAAGTTAATTCCTTTTTCCTTGACTCTAGTATAATTCCCCAAGGATCCATTGACTTGAGAGATTTTCTTATATAGATTTATGACATGTGGTTGTAGATTAGTCGTTCAAAGTTTACAACAAAGATTGAATGAATGGAAAGTGTGAGCTCAGAGTTCATTCCTAGGCAATTAAGAAAAAATTAAAAGTTAGGCACCAATAATGCCAGGCTATAACAAAGAATGATGTTAAATAGAAATGTATTCTTAGAGGAATCCTTCATATCCAGAATACGATAGAGACAACATACATTAATTGATTGTCATCTAATGTTCCTGAAGTAATCAGAAATTTGATTGCTTTTCCTATGCCCAAAGCCTTATCAATAGCTGCACTTCTTCTGCAGAAAGCTGTGCAGATCAATAGATGTGGACCAAGGGAAACAGTGGTGCTGAGGACCAGTCATCCAAGCTTTCCAAGGACTTTTTTGTTAGAGTAGCTCAGATCTCAGCCCAATCCCATGGACTGAAGGCCTATTTGCAGCTAGAATTAGGTGTGCTTTTGGAGCACCCTTTCTAGTCTAGTTTCATCTGAAAGGAATCCAGTTCACATACTCCATGACTGTCCCATGGTGCAAACAAGCACACAGCAAGTGGAGTGATCTGGAGAATTGATTCAAAAGCTTATTCCTGATCTCCACTAAAACATTAAAGCTGGTGCAGTCATATAATACCAGATGTGTAGGAACACAATTTTTATCATGTATCTATGGGAATTTTTTCAAGTATAGTGAGTTGAGTACTTAAAAACAGTTTTTATTGGGGAAGAAAGGGAAGCTTTATCTTCTTCCTCTTTTCTCTCTTCTTACAAATATGACAGACGGAAAGTAATTAATCTAATTGTGAATGTCTACAGAGACACGTTCAGTTTTGAGCCAGACACCTTAGCTGTCTTAGCCATCCTTTTATAGTCAATGGAGAGACACAAGTGCTTTTACAGCATAGATCATCTGGAGTATTTTAAATATCTATTTTAGATGAAAATAATCATGCCTTATGTCTTTCCACTGCTTACAAAGGGAATCTGAGGAGTTTCTTGTAGGTCTTAGCACCATTTGTCCAAATGAGATCAATTCAATTATATGCTAAGTGTGTGCATATGTCATTATATCTTTATGAAGAAACTTTACAGGCAAAAGGAAAACACCGAGTTTTTATTTCCCTTGAAAAGATTCAAACTTCTCAGCTGTGTTAGTTTTGACACTGAGAAACAGCTTTTATTCACCTGAATTGTCTTCACTTATTAATGTATATAAATGCTCTTAGACATCAAAGGAAAGTTGAAAAAACATGTTTTAAAATATTTTTGTGTCCTGAATTTTGCTTTGGAACTGTGGATATATTTTAGTTCTGATGAGGATTGGCAGCAGTCATCCTTACAAATGGAAGAATTTATAAGGAAAAGAATGGGCAATATTTGAAGAATTAAAATAAATAAAGATGTGTACTTGCAGGTAAGGAGAAGAAGCTGAAGGAGAGGAAGTAATGTTTGTCAAAATACTTAGCAGGAAAAAAAGTCTTGTTTTTTAGGCGCCAACAAGATGGGGATCTAGAGAGTTTTTTCAATAAAGAAGTAGATTCAAAGACTTACATAAACAAATATGCCATCTGTGTTAGCAGTCACTGTTTTTCTGACAGAAAAACATGGGAGGAGATAGGAGCAGAGTTGTTTTAGAAGCGCACACACTAATGTGAAGGACTGCATATGAGTTATAGCAGTGACTAATGTTATGCTTATGCAAGGAGGAGGCAAACATAACAAAATTTATTTTATTGTCAGTTATTGAAACACTAGTCAAATGGAAGCCAGCTGAGTACATGCATGCAGAACCAGCCTCTGAGCAGTCAGACCTCTGTTACTTCTTGGAACTGTAGGAAGAGATACCCTATTATGCAGTGGGATGCCCTATTGAGATAGTAGGAAGAGAATGTGATCCCTACTGATATCACAGACACAGGGATGGATGTATATATGACAGACACAAGAGGAAACAGGGAAGACCTTAGTCATGCATTTCATGTTTCTCTTTTAAAGCAGTATTTTATCTCTTCCTTTTTTCCTATCTCCTTTTCCTTTTTTTTTTTTTCATATGCACATAAATAAGTTTAGCTCTAGGTTAAAAGTAGAGACTGCAAACCTGTTGGAGGGCTCTGTAAATAAACAGAAGGAAATTATAGTGATAAGGCAAAAGTGCTTGCTGAAATTGGGGGATCATTATTTTGGGGTACATGCTGAAATCCTTAGAGAAACAAGACAAGTAGGGAAATGTCTCCATTTAGACAGTAGCTGAAAGGGTTAGAGGCAGAAATACCTAACAGTTGCACTAGGGACAAAGAATAATATTCTAACTGCAGCAGCAAGTTATGCAATAGATATGCATATCCTTTTCTGCTCCCTAAAATCAGCATCATCTGTGCTGCTTTCTGTCACTGTTCTGTACTGCATGCGTTTATATTACCAACACTGCCCCAGGTATCAATGACAAAAACTTTATTCTGTATGGATATGTCAGGGCAAGCTTACCTATCTATAGCCAACCTGTAATTGCATGGAATGCATACAACAACAAATATGTATTTTTGTGTTCTGTTTAAGATTTAGATAGTTCTTGCTTTATATTGAAAATATGAGCACTTTTCTTCAGAATAGATAGTGTATATTTGAAACATATACACATATGCACACACAGAAAGATCTGATTTTATTCAAAATTTGACACAGGTTGGATCTCCTGCTACCAAAAAAGGAGAAATTTTAAAGTTGCAGGCTTCCTATTCATGTCTTCAGACTCCACAGCTTCAGACTAAGGACTTTCAAAGTTCATTCACTGTCAGCTGAAGCCAGCATTGTGTCATCCCATCTTCAGAAACTTAAAATTAAAATTGTAAATAAAACTGCAGATAAAAGGAATATGAAATAGCATGAAAACAATAATGTGAGCGGGAAAAAATAAGTGAGATAAAGGCATCTTTGCACACAAGAGACACACAACTGTGTGGGTATGCATGTGTGTGTGAGTGTGTGTGTAAAATCCAATTGCATAGAAACAAAATGTATGAAATCTACTTTGTTAACACAGTTATATGTCTGGCTGTTAAGTGATAAAATGAGAAATTAAAAAAATAAGACTATTTTATGCCTAGAATATTTAAAAAATATCCAGAGAATAGGAAAAAATGTATTTATTTGCTTTGTATGTCTCACCCTTCTTCATAATTAGAGTATTTATTCAATCCTTTTGTCCTGCTGTAAAATTATCTTAGTGGTTTATTGGGGTTTTTTTGCTTCTTTTACTTACAAATCAAGTGCGAGTACTCAAAAGATCTACTCCTCTCTCTTATACTATCCACTTTCATTAACCTGTAATTTTCACCATTTGCAAAATCCATCAGGTCTTCCTCTTTTTTCTCAAACTGTTTTCTTCTCTCATAACGTCCATTTGACAGAATTTTAATACTATATGTGTGTTGGAGATTTAAGACTTTCCAAGACCAAAGAGTACAGTAGAATATATAGTGATTTGGGACAGTGTGGAGCATGAGTTAATTGAATAGAAAAGAATAAATCAGTAGGATAGCGTCATAGATTTTGACTCATCACCCACTCAGGGTGGCAGAAAACACTGGAGACTTTGTGGAAGTTAGATATGACCTATATAGAACACATATATTGCTGTGAACTATAGAGGTGTAACTGTATGATCAAGAATTAAGTCATTCACCGTTTTCCATCAAACAGGGACACTTTATCATTTATTAAGAGGTAGGGAAAGCAGTTTTCAGCAAAGTTTGCATGTAGGGGGAAACTGGATGAATAGAATTTAACCACAAAGGGAACAACAGCAAAAATAAAATATCAGTGTTATAATTAAAACCATGTGAATTGTTTTCTTCTCAGGACAATGAGCGTCTTTGCCTACAGTGGTGGGGAAGAGGGACATTTCAGACTGATGGTTAGCACAGAGAGACACTCCACAAAGCTCAAGGACATCTTGACTTGGAGAAATGAGTCTCAAAGAAAGGTTTTGGTGCTTCAAGAGGACAAAATTGCTCTTAAGGAAAAAGAAAGCTGAGGCAGGATTTTGTGTACAATTGCTTCTTTGCCAAAGGCAGGATATTGTTTTTATTGCCCAAATTGCAGAGTGATTTTTGTTGTTGTTGTTTTACCACATCCTCTAAAAATCCATCTCCTCACTTCAAGTGTTAGATCTGGGTCTGCAGAAATAAGCTACAAGCCATGTTTGAAACTCTAGGATTTGGCTGAAGATGCTATGGAGATGTCAGTGGTGATCTTTGCAGGTCTACTGCAGTTGGCTCACAGGGTCCATTTGCCATTAAGAGGAATTAAGAGACAAATCAATGCCCAGAAACTGTGCCAGTGAAATTACAAAAGGAGACAAGCTTAGACCCAGGAAACCTTACAGAGAGGTGGAGTGTTAGGTACCACAAAGAAATTTGGTAATGCTCCAGGAGAAAGGGCTGGGCCACCACTTAAAATAGACATCTGCGGTTAGTTCCTATAGTTTGAAGGAAAGGGGGGGGTGGCCAGCACTTTGCATAATTAGATGTCTTTCAAACAGCCCATCCGTAACCTTTTAAAACTGTGAGAAATATTTGTGTACACAGTCAGCTTCTGATGAATTTTAAATTGAAGTATTTGTTCTTGGGAAAACCACTGTGCTCCTAACTTGGCAATTTAACTGATACGGCCTCTTTGCAATTCGTCAATGTAATCACAGTATAACAGGTGAGAATTAGTGGATCAAAGTGAAATGTTCAGGAATGCACAAGCTATGTTTTGAGAGAAATAAAAACAAATTGCCTCCTAGCTTAGCACCAGCAGGGATAACTGTTCTTTATATACTGTCCAGTGAACCACATGCACTATTTAGCAAAAAAAACACTTTCAAAATACTCACTCTTTGAAGCATTATTTGACTATTATTTTATTTTAATTTCAAGAAATAAATAGCAATTACTAGTTTGAAAAATTGCCTTACCAGCATCTGCTGATGTCTTTGTACTGCTCTCCTGGAGTGAATTTTACGTCAAATCTGCTACATAGACGTGCACTTAAAGAAAATTAATGTCTCATAGATTTTCTATTGAAAGAAGTACTTTCTCTGTGCAAAAAAAGCTGACTTTCATTAAGGACAGAATTGGGAAAGCAATCCCTAAAGCATCTGTTTGTTGACAAGTAAGGAAAAGTAAATAATTCAACATAGCATTTAGAATTTCCAGTATATATTCGGTATTCAGTATTTGGTGTCTGGTTTAAATGTTCCATGTTGTATATTAAGAGTCAAGAGAAAGTCATGACAACTAACATCTTGCACATATTTTCAGAGTGTATGCAGGTAAGTAAAAGAGTATACACATATATGTAAAAATATTTTATATTTTCTATGAATTACTTTAATATCTAAGTATGGTATGTATTCGTGGAAACAGAACATTTAAAGTTCTTTCCTTTTAGCTTCAAAATCAGTTCTTTATACTGATGAGTGTGAGTGGCTTTTATAAATATAAGCAGTAGAAATGGATAGAAAATGTGTGTCTGAAGATTCTCTGGTGGAAAATATCCTGCTTGCAAAACTGAAATATTTCAAGAAAAAAGTTTGCTTTCTGGAAAACAATTATCAATTTGGGATGAGGAACACTTTAAAAATTATAATACTTCTTGGAAGGGATTACATTTTTGACCACTTAATATAATAAAAGCATGTAATTACACAAATGAAGCATAGAAATAAGCCTTCTGCTGCCCATGTTGTCTTCCCCCAGAAGCAGAACTCCTTGTCCTCATATTTGAAATATGAATCAGATAAAACAGTGTAGGCAGCAAAAACTGCAAAATGTGACATTCTTCATACTACAAACAAATTTTAAATAAGACTATGTCCTGGTTTCGGCTGGGACAGAGTTAACTTTCTTTTTAGTAGCTGGTACAGTGCTGTGTTTTGGATTTAGTGTGAGGATAGTGTTGATAACACTCTGATGTTTTAGTTGTTGCTAAGTAGCGCTTATCTTAAGCCAAGGACTTTTCAGTCTCCCATGCTCTGCCAGCAAGCGGGTGTGCAAGAAGCTGGGAGGGAGCAGAGCCGGGGCAGCTGACCTGAACTAGCCAAAGGGGTATTCCATACCATGGAACATCATACCCAGTATATAAACAGGGGGGAGTTGGCCGGGAGGCACGGATCGCAGCTCGGGAACTAACTGGGCATTGGTCAGTGGGTGGTGAGCAATTGCATTGTGCATCACCATTTTTTTTCTCCCCCCCCCTTCCTTTTTTTGTTGTATTCCTTTTCATTACTATTATTATTATATTTCATTATTACTATTGTTAGTATTATATTTTACTTTAGTTATTAAACTGTTCTTATCTCAACTCATGAGTTTTACTTTTTTTTTCCTTTCTTTCTCCTCACCCCACTGGGAGGGGGGAGGGGGAAACGGCTGCGTGGTGCTTAGTTGCTGACTGGGGTTAAAACACAACAGACTAGAATTAAGTAAGTGTGTTTAGACTGAAACAAAAATAATTAAAATAAGGGGAGGGGGTTTAGGTTTTGTCTTGAACTTTGTCTCTTTCCCTGTGGCTCTATTTACATATGAGTTACTTGATTTTTTTTTTTAATGCATCAACAAGGTTTGCTCCAAATTACACTAGATTAACAATCAGAGACAGGATTTTTAATGTTACTTATATCCTTTACTGCTATTTTTAATTCTTTTGCGCTACATCTGTTGAGATTAATAAGAAAGGAATAAAGGATAACGCTGTCTTTAAAACAAACAAACAAACAAACAAACAGACCCAAAACACAACAAAAAACCCCAACCCCTGTAAACCCCATTTTTCCACAGAGTCAATATCTAAGTGTGTCGGCTCCTCTTTAGGTTCCCTATTCCTTCTGCTTAGTATCATCCCTCTCCCCCACCATGCAGCCTCATTGATATAGCTTCATCAACTGCTATTTATACCCAAGCTTCTTTCAGAATGCTTCTTTCTATATATAAGTCAGAAAGATGAGGAAAAAGTATTTAATGCATTCAGAGGACTTCATGGCATGAAAGTCTAATGCTGGAGCCACGTTAAATTGCGTAGGTAAGCCAGGCTCAGAAGTTCTTTTCTTCCTTCATACCTGGCACTGGTGATCAAATTATCTTCTAGAAAGATATTTCCTCTCTGATTCAAACACTTCAGAAGGTGAGGGTCCATTCGACTAGCCAGCATTCAAATATCAGATTGCTAAATTTAAGGTCAAACTCAAGTTTTTACTCGCATCTCATCCTATACCTGATATACAGATTCCTGTTATCTTTCTACTCCTTGTATAAGACCAAGTCAGGCCACCAGCATGAGAAGTGTAAAATACTATAGAGGAGAAAAGAATTTAAAGTGGTAAAGTTAACCTTTAGAGCCTTTTCAGGCTTTTTACTTCTTTCAAAATATTGCTTAAAAGTGTCTGATGGCTTTGCCCTGGAAAGAAGTAATCTCGTACTAGTATCATGACTAAAAAGGCCATCATCTCCAAATTCTATGTACAGCAAAATGTATTCATACTTTAGTAACCCCATCCTGCATCTCACCAGTACTTATTTTCTAAATTTCATCTGAAATTACCTATTATTACAGCTCTACTGTACGAAAAGGGGCAGGGGGGAGGAATACTACCTATTTCAATGGACTGTGGGTAGGGTCATATGCTATTACAATGTGTACAGTAAAGCCCTATTTTGGTGGAGTCTGGAGATGCTATTATGATATAATGGAAGGGTGCCAAATGTGTCGTTTTAATCCTAATGACTCCCTTTCTTGGTAAAGAGGAAGTATTAAACATCTATAAAGCAATATTAGAATTTTATATGAAGAAATTAAAGTAAAAAGGCTTGATGTAACTTTGCATTAGCATTTAATGAAGCAATAGATTATAAAAATTCAGAACAAATTAAGATTATTCAGTTACTTCCAAAATTTAAGAACTCTTCAGAATTCTGAAAAACTTGCAGCATCTACAGCTGGGACTTAAGAAAGTACAGGACATTTAAAATCAATGAACTGTTTAAATTTTTTATACATTCATGTGGTATTTTCATTACAGTGCTATTTTTGTAATGCAAGACAGTGGCAATTAAGGAAAAGAATTTAAATAAAGAAAGAAAATTCAACCCATGCAATTAAACATAGAGTGTTCAAGAGAACATCCCACATGAGCACAAAATCAAAGTATACTTGCTAATTATTAGAAATATAAAGAAGGTGGGGTGCATTTATGTCTTGTTTTATATCTAAGTTTTATTTGTGCTTCTTGGCCTGTTATACCCTACACTGAGCTAGCAATTAGTACCAGAAGTCAATACATGTGCTTGAAAACCTACTCATGCAATCTAAAAATAGAAACTGCAACTTTGCTTCTCTAGTGATATTTAGAAGTTTCTGGTAATAATGAGTGCTAGCAGCTGGGACAGAGAATGAAAATTCATAGGGGAAAAAAAATAACTTGAGAAGAAAAGATATTCTCTAGGACACTAATCATCATCAAAGAATGCTGTAGCGATGGTGATAGTGATGGTGAGAGTTTGTGTCTGTTTTCCCTTATTGCTTTCTCCATGCAAAAAATCTAGACTTATCCCTCCTGAACAACTGATAAAAATCATCAGTCTCTGATATTAATTCCAGTTAATTCTGATGCCAAAACTTTGTTACTGCCTCTCTGAAGTTACAAATCTTGGCAGAGATACATCTTTTCAGTTTTGCAGAACTAGGGATTTTATAGTCCCCACTACATATACAGGCAACTAACTGCATGAAGGCTGCAATGGGTCATCTAGTGAATCTGAAGTAAAAAGGTTTGCTATTCGCTCAGAATATATATATAGGAAAAAATACTAGGTATCAAAAGACTATTGATTTCAGTTATGTTCTCTGTCTTCTGAGATAGTCTACCTAACAGCAGGAACTTTGATGCCTGTATTTGACAAAAGAGTTCAATGACTATTCTAGACTTTAGTCTAGGTTTTAGATTTCATTAATCTTGGGGAAATGAGTTTCTATCTTCCTCATCCCTAAAGACTGATCCAACCACCATGCTTTTCTTCTCAGGTAATACTCCTCCTCTCCTAATGAAGCTGAACAGATATGCAAAAAGAAATTTCAAACAGAACAAATATAGAAAAGTCTGACTCTACATGTATTTTAGATATGTTTTTTCTTAAAGAAAAAATCCCTTATCCTGGGTTTGAATTTAAATATAAACAGAATTAGGTGATTCTGGAAAGTGGGGAGAAATATTTCTCCGGACTGAGAATGGGTTTTATGTAGTTCACAATTTAGGCAAAAGTACAATGTATCAGTTCCCACCCTCTAGATTTTAATAAGAGATTTGAGTCTTACTTTCTTTTTTTTTTAGTCTCATTACCTAAAAATTAATAATCAGTTTGCTAAAAAGAAGATGAATTATTTACATATTTAAGCAACTACATAGCTTAACTTATATTTGGCTGTTTCAGTTTATGTATTTTTAACGTTGAGAAAAGGAGAATTAAAAATGTTATTTTAAAGATTTATTTTTGTAGTGATTTTTATCAAATTGCTTCTGAAAGGAAACTGTATTTTAATTGAAAGTGCAGAAAAAATAATATAAAATTTGCTGTTTTTTCAATAAAATTTAAACATGCTTGATATAAAACAAATGGAAAATACATTTTGCTTTCAAAAAAACCTGGAGTACTTAAAAGAAAATATTAATGAATTTATCTGTTTTTGAGGGAGTTGGGTTATTTTCAGTTTTATCATCACATAATTCTACAAATCTCAGAGCTCAGCATTTCTAACATACTTTTTATTCATAGATCAGGAAAGGAAAGGAAACTTTCATTTTTTATGTATTCACAAGAAGCTTTAAAGCTAAAAAGAAACACAGATCATGTCTTTATCTGAAGAAGAGGCTACAGCTTTCAAAAACTGGGTTGTGTAGGCAATGATATTCTTAATTTACCAGTCTTATGTCTTCAAAACTATGATGGTTTACATGCATTTCTTGAATATTATTTTTTTAAGATTTAAGAATTTACCAAGGACTTTAGAATAATTCTATACCAAAATACAGCTTGTCATAATTTCTTTTTTGTCTTGAAGTTTTGGGTTTTTTTTAAAAAGAAAATGTGTGTTTAATTGAATTTAAAATCCACTTGAAAGGTTTTTGTTTGTATTCCTATGCATCATGTTTATTTGAAGTTCTTAATTAGGAATGTTCACATTGATGAACATGTAGTTATTTTATGTTCTACTATCTTCACTTTTCCACTCTAAAACTGTTCTGTACAACATTTTCTATTGAATGTAAATAACAGAAAAGAAATGCAGAGAGTCAAACATGAATTTAACTACTTATGAAATAAAGAAAATACTCTGAATTTACTGAAATGCATTTACAATTATGTCACAGCAGTGAATAACCCTATTTTCTTCAAGAATATGGCATCTGGATCAAAAGAAGCAGAAGTTGGTCAAAAAAAATGTTCAAAATTATAGACGCCTTGTAAACCCATATTGCATCTGAGCGCCAGTGTGACTCTAAATGTGGAGATGGGTAACACTGGAGAACTTCAGGTTTGAGCCCTGCTGTTCACTATAAAATCCTGCCATCTGCTTTGCAAATATTGGAAAGAAGTGTGTAAGACTCTCCTTGGATGTACAGAGATGCAGCCGACTCTGTGCAGGAGAAGCACAGAGAGATGTGGCACAACTCTGTGACATGATGTGTGCCAAAGCAATCCTCTCACAACTGAAAATCAAGCCACAGATTTGATGGTTGGAACAACTTCAGAGCAGCATACAGGTTTTATCTCCTCAGTTCTACACATTGGAGTTTTCTAAGATTTTGAAATGCTTTGGACTACTTACATGTCTTCAGCTTTTAGACAGAATGTGTATTATCTTCAGTCACTTCAGAAACAAATTTACTTCTATGTGCTGTGAAAAAGAAGAACCAGAAGAGTATTTTTCTCTGTGAAGAAATGAATTCTTTTGCCTTTACATATATTCGTGACAGTACAGATGAATAATCGGCTAAGCCTGAGTCTGGTCCCTGACCAATATTAAAATAATGTCAGGGCTTCCTGGAAATGCCAATGTTCTTTTGATCTATTCTCCAGTGACATAGTGATTTAGATATGCCTCTTGCCTTCACACCATGGATTATGTACCTTGATTACAAGATCCCAACACTAGGCTTCTTTAAAATGAGATAGCTATCTTACAGCCATTGCAGCACCTTTGGAAAGACACATCTGTCTTTCCAATAACTGCTCTGTAGCATGCTGTGACCTACACGCACTTAACCACAATGAAGGTAAGAGTCCTTATCTGACTGTCCTCTAGTGTTCCTTGGCCCAGAGGCTGAGGGAAGGAGTGAAATCATGGATCAGGAACTGGAACTGAACCTGTAGCTGTATCAGCCACTGCAAGAGCAGTTCCAGAGTTCGTTTGAACCTATATATTTGGCACATTATGAAAAAGAGAGTCACTTCTCAAACTCCAAAGCTGATTCACATTGGCATGTGGACACACTTCCTTCATCACCGCCACTCCTTGTAGGTAGCCTACAGCCGGTTCCAAAATCTCCAGAGTTTACCAAGACCCAGGATGAGCACAGACCATTCATAGAGAGGGGAAAAATATTTTCTGGTCTATAGGTCCCTAAATGGAGCAAGCTCTTGTGCTGGGTGATCCTTTCCAGGTTTCTGAAGGCACCAACAGACCATAATGGCCCAGTATGCTTGTCTCCAGCCTTGTCTCTTGGATGTATCCCAGAGAGATGCTGGAGGTAGCTTGTTTCCCAGGTGGACTCCTTGTATGCACACAGTAGCTTGTCTCCAGTCCTATATTGGGCTCCATCTCCTGAGTTGACTCTGGGCCCATGTTGTAGCCTTGTTTCAAGGCTATGTTTCTATGGGCCCGTCACCACTTGCTCCTAATTGAACCCCCCTGGAAGGACTCCAGACCTGGTTCATCACTTGCTCTGTGTGTGTCCATTACCAGCTCAGCCCGTCGCATTCAGACCCAGTGGGACTGTGCCCCTTTGTTGAGGACACTGTCTGGGCTGAGGTCTTGCTCAGCTTCTGGCTCTCCATTCATTAGGGAGAACCTCACCCTTGTTATTCCCTGACAACCCCTGGCATCAGGACTCTATGACAGACACTATGACAGACTAAGAAAGATAAGGAGAATTTATCAACATATGACACTCAAGAGTGGTCACCCAAAACAGCTGTGCCTTTTGTGAAGAGCTTTTGACCTTACAAAACAAGAACTTCAGCAAAGAAGGTCATAGCCTTTCAAGTCTTCTTCATTAGCCATCCCACCAAGACTGACAGTTGCCTGTCCTTGTTCTCAGCTAAATGATCTAGATAGAAGGACACATCAAATCTTCTTTCAAAGTGAGTTTCAAAAATAGCAATGGTTTAAAACATTTCTTGAGCCCTGTAGGCCTCTGTCTACTTACTTCTTTTATGATAATCCATTGAAAGTCATGCATTCTGAGTTTTCTCAAATCTGACCAGCTAAAGCTTGCTTTGGAGAGTGCCTAAGGCAAGAAGACTTTCTTAAACTTATGTTTCTGGAGAATCCACATAATTCCTGAACTCTGCTGCTTCTGGATGTGAGGAGCACAGCTGCCAAATTTCTTTCCCAAACTATCTCCAAGGCATAGGCAGCAAAGAGAGCTGTAAAAGGTAGCTATTGTATATTTCCATATTCAGAAGTGGTAGTACATTTTGTTTGCAGTTAATAGGAAAGTATGGCAGGTCAGTTAATTGAGAGCATGGTTGGAACTAGGGCTGAAGAGTCATCAAATATGATATAATAATCATTGTATCTCATATTTACCGAAGAGTAAATGTCTTAAATTTTTTAGACATGCGCTATAGCTGATGCTGCCTTGAGCTGTTATGTGAGCATTAGGCAGTCTTGGTATTTACCTGGTAATTACTAAATAAGATGCATTTTCATAGCAAGGAACTGAGAAGAGGAGGATTAGTGAGAGAAAGGGAGGGAAAAGGTAGATTTTATCTTTGAAAACAAGAGGCAGAGGGAATGAGGAACCTGGAGCTGTTTCTCATCACAGCTTTGGGTTGAGATGGGATGTTCCTCTGACCATAGCTGTATGCCGAGTCCCTTCCATAGAAAAGTTTCACCTAGAACAATCCTCCTGGTTAGCACACCAGCACATATGGACCTTTGGTAGCTCAATGAATAAGAACCGTAGGTATCCTGGCTATGGGCAGCCTTTCCAAAGAGGGAATCTTTATGAGGATTAAGTTACAGTGTGGAAAAAAAAAATCGTAATGCTATTACTTAGTGGGACATGTATTCCTAAATATGGAAAGGTCCAGGAATGGGCATTCCAGGGGCTGTCCAGATCTCATGTGAGGGGGCAGGTGTACAAGACTCATGAAGGCTGGTGGTTTGTGCTTTATCATATCCATATGCAGGCCTCCCAGCTGTACTCATTAAAACCCCAGGCATATTCAGAGATGAAGACAATGCAGACCCTCATGGAATTTGGCTTCAAAGGTACTTACAGAATGATATAAAACGACTGCAAGTTGTGCACCCTAATGAAAGTTTTATCCTTTTTAATTTGTAGAAGTGTAGATTAAATGAAGGTGCATTGGTCCTGGCAATTTAATTGCAGCAATGTCTTTGGCCAAAAGAAAAATAAGGCAAAAACTTATGGTTTTGGTTTTTGATTTTGGTTTTTACATCCTATAACTCTTGTAATATCTTCTATGGGTGAAAAAAATAAAACACAGGTATGTACTGAATAGCTCCAGTAAATTTCATCAATAAGTAGCAGGGATTTAATGTCTTTTATGGCTGAAATAATTTCTTCTTGTGCTATTGTAATCAATCTATTGGAATTATAGTTTCATTAGCATGACTAGTGTTAAGCTCTGTCAGTTTTTCCATTTTATAAATATGTATATATTTATACACACCCCCCTATTTTTGCCTGGGTCTACAATTCAGCCAATAAAATTAACTTCAGATAGAAACTTAAATGGCTTTTTTTTTTTTCTGTCTTTTGTTGTTGTTCTTGAAATTTCATCCTACTGAGCTTGCTCTCAGACATTCTGGCCATTTTTAACATGAAGAAACCAGCCTTTAAAATTAAATTAAAAATTCCATCTTTTCATTCTGTTCAAGTGATTGTGTCATTCCAAATTATTTTTAAGCTAATTAATAGCAAGTTATTTGTAATGAGAAAATATTTTCCCATTCTAATTAAAAACTTGGTAACAAAAAGTAAATACAATTCAATCAATTAACACATTATTTCATTTTGAAAAGTTTATCATGACTATTAGTGAATCAGATGGATGCTTGTGGGTAGCAGTGACATTAACAGAACAGAGGTGTCATTCTTCCAAAGAGATTTTGTGGTCACTGCATCAGGAAAAAAAAAAAAAAGGAAAAAAACATTAATAACTGCATGCTTGAAATCATTGTTGTTCACTAGCAATGTCAGTCATCACAGTCAGTGAACGTACAAGTCTTCTCACACTTCAGTCTGACACGATATCAAGTATTCTGGGCAGAATCAGTTGCTGAATTAGAATTAAAGATACTGGAGCCTGCAACATGAAAAGGGGGTTCCTTAAATTTGAGGTAAAAATAAAGCTGATGATAACAAAAATATTATTTTTTTATTTGGAAGCTGGGAAAGCTCTTGAGAAAATGTTATATTCAGCACTTCTCTGACATATATTATGAAAGTTGACAACCTCAACAGCTGTAGGTGGAATGTAATTAGGCTTTATTATCCCCATTTTACAGATGGCAATCTGAGACATAATGCAATCAAAAGCTACACAATGCAAAGAGATTGTAACAGAATCCTATTTTCTAGGATAAAAGAACTTCCACTGACTTTAATAAGCATTATTTGTATCTCACAGTAAAAAAAAAGAGCTTTCAATTTTCATGGCCCTCAGCCCTACACTAAATCCTCCAGTAGTTTATACTGCCATTCAGGCAAGTCTTCTTTAATTTATCAGCTACAACCAAACTAGACTGTTAAAGACACTTTAGACAGGTTTTATGTGTTATAGCATAAATGAGGTGATCAACAGGGGTTCCCTCTGGGGTCTGGGTATCCCACAGAGCTGAATTCCTAAGGAGTGAGTAATTGCAAGTTCCTTTCTGTCTGGTTGATCTAGGTGTGAGAAAAGGCAACCAAAGTGCTTTGTGATTCAGTTAGTGTGGGCAGATGTGTTCTGTAACCTTAATGAGCCAATTAAGGACGCCTCTGAAAAGGGGAGGGGGGTGTCTAACTGCATTTTTAAGGAAAGGGTGCTAGAGGGAAGAGAGCAAGGCTTAACTTAACAACATGCTGAAGTTCTACTAGGCAGCTATATACAGTAGGATTTTGTTTTGAATGGGGTTTACTTGGTTTTTTAAAAATCTTAAACCCATTTTTAGTTTTGGAAGATGCAGATGTGATTATTAACACCTAAATGTGGCATTTTGAAAGGGGGAAGGGGAAGGGGAAGCAAGAATATTTAAAAACGCTGGAGATACTCTTTCTTACAACTTCACTACTTAAGAGTTGCGTGCATCTACCCATAGTTTTCCTGCTAGTCCAAAACCACTTATGTTCTTTAGTGTCTCTACAAGAAGAAGAAAAATAAATAAATGGAAAAATAAATGCTAAATCTGGCAGATGGAAAAGACCTACTTCTGGGAAGCTGCAGAAGACACAAAGTATTGGAAATGTTGCTTATAAGTTTATTTCTACGTTCTTCTGACATTCGGTCTCTCTAGGTTTTGGATGGTTTTTGGTTGCTGGTTTTTGGTTTTCCAAGGAAACATTTCCCAGTGGATTATACAATATTTTGTGGACAGTTACCGTTCTTTGCTCTTTTTCACCCAGAAATATACATTTGGGCCTGAGCAGTCGTCAGAAATTGTTACATCCATTAAAAAACACACTTCAAGCTCTCCAGTAAACATATGCTTGCATAGTTCCTTTTTAAAGTTACACTGTCCCCATAAATAGTATGTCCTATATAAATAAAGCATAATAATAGGATCTCTTCATTCACTGATGAAATGTAGCTACCCTTAGATGGAAGGGTGATACTGTTCAACAATGCACAGCAGCACAGTTACTGTCAGCTGGAATTCAAGGTAGGCTGAATGTAATTGCTTGCACGGAAATTTGGCAGACACACTGCAGACCTACTATGCCTCTTGTATTGTAGGAGCCATATTACGAAGAGCACCTGAAGATGATCTTAGCACTTCTTTCTTCTTATTGCTACAAAAAAAATAGTACTAAAGTCTTCTTATTCATAGCATAAACTGCCCAATACAAGCCAAAGCATGCTTCTGGCTGCAGCAGGTACTCTCTGTTCTGCATATATTAGCAGAGGTGTGTATCAGTTCAGCAAAGCCTTGTAAGACTCCAGCTGCGTCGCACACCTTTGCAGACTAGTAACAGCTACTTTACACCCTGGCCTCTGTCTTGTGGGATGCAAATCCCTCTCTTTACATAAGACCAAAGAAGAAAATTGGACTTACTAAGAGCAAATAAACTGAAGATTTTTTACCAGAATAATATTTGTTTGCTGGCACAAATTCTTCCCAGGCACTCCAGTTCATACCCTCTCCCTGTTACCATGGCTCATTTTCTTTAGCTTATGCTGTTTCCCAGAGAACCCTTTTCTTCCACAGAATTTTTTGCATTGACAGTGCTCAGTCACAACACTTCAGGGAAGAAATACTTTGTTACCTTTTAATTATGCTTGAGAAAGTTTTGAGAATCTGAGCAGTGTTTAATATCAGTTGTCTTGTATAAGAGTTATCTAATAATGACTGGTTGCCTTGCAGTCACACTCAAATCAGTTTAGGTCAGTTAAAAAAAAAAAACCAAAACAACTTATTTACCAAATTCAATTAAAACCACACTCACCCACAAAATTTTCTAAAGCTATAGGCAGCACTAATGAAGAAAAATGTTTAATATTCTGTTTTAAGATCATATCTAAAAATTTCCTTTCCTTCTAGATTTACTTGAGCCTCTACTAGGTGTTTAATCTAAATGATATTAATTCAGCTTCCCTATACCTTGACTAGTAAGCCTGCATGTCTGCAGAGGCAGACTTGTTTAATTTCTATCATCGCAAAGGTTTAGGAGTGCTCCTACCATTTGGGGCTCCCCAAGCAGGAGGTCTAATCCACTAAATACAAGGTTTTTCCTCTTTTGCTCCCAAAGTTCAGTGCTCCCCTCCTTTTTCCTAATTCATCTTCATATCTTTCCAGTGTCAGATTGGCCCTTATCTAACTTATCAAGACAAATCTTTGGGGCTGACATGGCCCTTATGGTCCAGCAAACTTACATGCAAAGTTTTCCTTCAGGCTCAACATCCCACTCAATGATGCTGTGATGAATGTCAAATCTGAACAGGCTTTGGCTATTTTGGGTTCTCTCATGAAAATTTCAAATGGTGGCAAATATATGTCCTCACTCATCCACGCTGATTGTCCCTTAAACTGGCATTCGTTGTCTGAAAGATCATTGCCCTGTATGCTAAAGTAAGGAAAAAAATACTTCTAAATCTCTCTTCTCCCCTATCCAACTCATGCCTGCATATAATTTCTTCTTCCATCATAGAACAAAATAGCTTTGCTTATTTCGGTGTGTTTCTTGGTTTCTTGTAGTAACTTATATGTGAATTATCTTGTACAGTATTAGTTGAATTCAAATTTCAAGTTTGTTAGTAAATTCCCACAAGGGAAGACATGCAAAAAAGTGTTTCTTCTTAGGAATGTTTATTAATACACTGTTAGTTATCTCTTTCTGTGTATGAGTATTATTGTAATATCAGTGTGTCGTGGCTTAACCCCAGCCGGCAGCTAAGCACCACGCAGCCGCTCGCTCACTGCCCCCCCACCCCTGGGATGGGGGAGAGAATCAGGAAAGAAAAAAAAAACCTCGTGAGTTGAGATAAAGACAGTTTAATAGGACAGAAAGGAATGAAAAACAATGATAATGATAATAATAATATGACAATAGCAATACTAAAAGAATTAAACTATACAAAGCAAGTGGTGCACAATGCAATTGCTCACCACTCGTTGACCGATGCCCAGTTAGTTCCCGAGCCGCGATCCCCCCTCCCAGTTAACTCCCCCCAATTTATATACTGGGCATGATGTCATATGGTATGGAATATTCCTCTGGCCAGTTTGGGTCAGCTGTCCTGATGGTGACCCCTCCCAGCTTCTTGTGCCCCTCCAGCCTTCTTGCTGGCTGGGCACAAGAAGCTGAAAAATCCTTGACTTAGTATAAACACTACTTAGCAACAACTAAAACCATCAGTGTGTTATCAACATTCTTTTCCTACTAAATCCAAAACACAGCACTATACCAGCTACTAGGAAGAAAATTAACTCTGTCCTAGCCGAAACCAGGACACAGTGACAGCATCAATTAGAACCAGAGCTGCAGAAATCTGGTGTTACTCTGGACAGAAGATGGAAATTCTTTAAGAATTAAATATTTTATGGAAAATGTAGATAAGTAAAGAAGTTTTGGAGGGATGCTGAAGCTTCCAGCAGCTTTTGTGATTCATAATGGAAGTTTATCTCATTTTAGTTTTAATTTTTAATTTCAAACCTTTGTCTTTCTGGGTTTTTCAGTTGGTTTGGTTTTTGTTGGTTTGCTTTTGGTTTTTTTAATGGATTAGTTTTAAATATATTTCAATATGTGGACATACAATTTAATTAACATTTGGTAAACACTCATGAATTAATTAGGCTAGGGAAAAAATCTACCTCACTTTTTGTTAATTATAAAAAATATCTCTTACTCTAGTCTCTGACTCAATTTCAGGTTGATCATCCTGAAAGTTTGTCTATTATATTCTTAGGCTAATATTGCAGGTGCAATTATCACTCCTATTGTGTCATCATTTTACATCCATTATCTACTAGTGGTAATAAACTGATTTTCATCCTTTTATATTTCTGTTCATCTTCTGTTTTTCACTTTGTCTCCGCAGTTCCCAGCTGAGTTAATTCAGGACCTGAAATAGATCACAAATTAAACTATGTATCTTCAAAAATTACCATTGTTTACTCCATGAATGGCCCTGGAGCAATGTGACTAATCAAACACTTGATTCAAAGTCACTGTGTTCTGCAGTACCTGGATGCAGAATGCAATGTCCGTCTCATATGTTCTTTGCTTTAAGGATTACCTTTAGTTCTAGTTGAAACTCTGTTGGTTTTATGAATTTAAGGTGCCCACCACAGTTACTGTTCAAAACAAACATAAAGAAAATAATTAATGTTATGTTCTTGTTAACAAATGTTGAGTTTCCAATATGAATAGTGGCTTTGTATAAGATTTTGAGAAATATACCAGATATTATCCCACTACTAGATTTTGGCAACAGTGTCCAGAGGAAAAAGTTCTACCAATATTTCTTGCTTTCATTGGTTTGATAACTTAGTAGAATTGAAAATATTAATCAATAAAATCCAATATTTTCTTTAAGGATATTCTTTTTTTTCTTCTAAGACATGCATAAATTAAGACTGTGAGGATATATGAATATGAAAATATATCTATTTAAGTAGGAAAAATAATTTATATAATCATTCATATAAAAAAGTTGCTAAAATATATAAGTCCGCTATTAAGGATACTGTTGAAAGAGTTTGGCTTTTGCATTGTTTTCTCTGGGGTCAGGAAGAGCACCTTCAGAAGTTTCTTCAAATATTCTTCTGAAAAGAAATTGACAAATAACATGATTGATGTACACTATAATGTCAATGATCATGTCAATAGTTAATTGTGGTGAAGTGCCTAAGTCTATAAATGATATGTTAGGTACATGAAACAGTGGCTAAAGATGGAAAGAGAAACCTATACAGCATTTTTCACTCTTCGTAATATATTTTAAATCAAGAACACTTATTTGAGAAGCTGATTGGCTTCACCTTTCATTTGGAAAACAGGGTTTTCAGTGAGGAATGTCGGCAGTGTTCAGTCATGGAGTCCTTGAAACACTCCTCCTAGTACTATGTTACCATACTTTGCCTTGAACAGCTTCTCCTTTCCTCTTTTTCTGTGATGCCTCTTCTGTTAGGATTCTCCACACTGAGTTCCATCTTCTTTGAAAGCAACCTATATCCTTCTGTCAATTTACAGCCACACATTAAGAAAATATATTTATTGAGTGTGAACCAAGCTCTATGGACACCACTCTTCAGCAATCACATTCAAACTGCTCTACGAGGTCTTTATAATGTCTGCTATGAACTAGAAAACAAATTGCAGCTATTCTATGACTTCCAAACAGATATATGTGAAAGCACGTGTGTTACCACAACGCATATATTTAGATTAATTTCTGTAACATTTTAAAAATAAAAAGCACTACGGTGATACCATATTTAGTAAAGATTTTTTAAACTTCAAGCTAATGAAGAATTATAAACAAAGAGGTGCTTGTATTTTAATTTCAAATGAGGCAAAATTTCAAATTACATGATCTAATTTTCTGATATGCATAGGAACTGAATATAAGGTAAATGGGCACATGGGTTTCAGTTTCTTTCAAGATTCTTATTAGTTCTTAAAGCATAATGTGTGATTGAGAGGTTCCACAAGGAAATTTTCGGTGAACAATACAACTATTCACTTACCAGCATGCATTATCATTGATAAATATGCACTGTGTATTTCTTATGCTTTCCAAATACAATTTTGATTCTGGGTGTTTCTGTCTTTTTTTGGTCCCCTTATAATATAAATACATTATAGGCCAATAAATTCAAATTTGACTAAATGCTCTCGTTAATATTCAGCAACATATTTGTCATGATATTTTTCTATAAAAACTGTTCAAGGCTACCTTAAGTCTGTAGTAAAGAGATACAAAGGCTAAGTGGTCAGTTTTACAGATCAGAGCATAGAGGCTCATAAAAACTTAATAAATTCACAAGGACACAGCTTTTGAATTAAACTCTGATCTCTAAGAGGTTATTGTATTGTCTTAATCACCAGAGTATTTCTTTCAGATTCAAGAACAATATCAACTCACAATCCATATTTAAAAAAAAAACCAAAACCAAAAAAAAACCCCAAAACATTTAACAATTCCTTGATTCCTTTATATGGGATGTATAAAAATGAATGAAGCTACATTTTGAAATAAGACAATAGAAAGAAGTTTGCTCTGATATTTTGCCTCTGAGTTGCTAGTCCTTTATTCTAACATTCACCGGGTTGATTCATTCTGTGACTTCAGGCAAATTGCTTCACTTTTTTCAACTTTCCTCAATTTAGCCATAGCACAGAGTAACAAGACTGCAATGGAAAAACAGGTGCTGCATCTCCATTAGCATTCATGGATATATAAAATAACAAAGTGTGAGTTAGAATGGCTATGTATTGTTTAAATGTGAAAGAGTTAAGCTTACAACTCACTGTATTGAAATATAAGCATTAAGGACTATGTGCTCAAATTAACGGCAGATGAGCTTGATGTCACTAAGGACCTAAAGGAATTTTTAGCCCTTGTGTAAAGAAAAAGACCAGTCAGGGATATGTTTTCATGAGAGTTCTGGGAATCCAATGTAAGAATTTCCAAATTATGATCTTTTATACTAATAGGAAAATTAATAGTGAATATTGAGCAAAGCTTTGTCTTTGCATTGGAGCAGCTAATTAGGCAATTAGAACTGTTAAAAATTGACATAAGACTAACCCCAGAGGAACAGTATCCCAAATCTCAGAAGGAAACAGCAGAAAATATAAGGCCTTTAAGAAGGATTTTTAGTTATCTCTTTGGATATTAGCAGATTAGGTCTGTCTTCATACTTCCCATATTAACTAATATTTACTGGGTACATCGATGATCCCACCAACAAACAGTCTAAAATTCTGAAATCTCACTCATGTATGCTGTCATTATTATTTAATAAAATATATGATGCTGAGAAATAATTAATTTACTTTATCTTATAGTTGCAAAATGTTATGAATGCTTGAATTTTCTCCTGTTTTCTTTTTTATTTTGTTGATTTATTTTTGTACTGCAGAGAAATTTTTCATCGCTGGAAATAAATGTTTCTATGGTTATACCTGGAGTAGAGGCTTCAGCCAAGAATGACAAGCTACATAATATGTCCTACTCAATACATTTGCACGCTTTTTGACTCTGAGACCAGGATTTGTGTATGGATGTTGATGCTTAGGATGACATTTAGCACCTTGCTTGAAACTGAAAATCACTATTTTTATGAATGTAAGACCAGTAAAGCATCTATTTACCCACATAATCTTTTTGTATTGGGATGTTCCATTTTCATCTGAGTGGAGCATTATGATTTTTCCAGTGAAATCTCTGCCAGGTGCACCACGTCAGGAAGCAGCGAAGGTTGGCTGCCCCACATGAGAAGGGGAACTGGGAGCCAAGCAAGACAACAAACAGCAACCTCTCAGCCTCAAAGTACCCCTGTGAGGGAAGGAGAGCAGGCTGGTGATGGCAACCACATGCAGCTTAGAGTCAAAACTGCCAGGCAACACCAGTATAATGAGACCAGTCCAAAGACAATCTGAGTACTCAGCCCATGGATCTGGGTCCAAGCACACTGTGTTTCAGTATCATTTTTTTAACTCTATGTGAGCCATCACAGTTATGACGCCTTCTTGATTTTCCTTTTGGAAGTGTCATACAGAGGACATTAACCAGGCAGCTCCTGAAGCAAAATGTTTATTTAGTAGTGAGTCATGGAAAGTGCATACATAAATACATAAATAAATACTTTCTGTAAAAGAATTAATAGCTTGCTTACATATTTAATTTCTACTGTTCCTTTCATTATTAGAGAAAAATGCTCTTTTATTTCAGGACTCTTCTAATCCTACTCCAATTGTTTTAGAAACCCTAAACCCAGGACTGAAGACTTTTTTTTTGCCTGCTGGTCAAGAGGGTGCTCTCAAAGAGGATGTTTCTAATGATTGCTGTATTGTTTGTGAACTTGGACCTATTCATTTTCAAAGAATTGTATCCAATTTTCTGATGACTGACTTGGCAAGGATTTTCAAAGTATCTGACTAAGTGTGATTCTTAACTGCCTGTATTATTTTAAAACATTTACTATAGAATCAAGTTCATACATGCACTAACATCTCAAAGTACTCAACCAACAATGATATTCATAAGATATCGCAGGTTATATATATCATATCTAGAGCTACCTATCTATCATGTATTCTCATCTATATTAAGACAGATCCACTTTAAACTAAGCACCAAGTATTCACCTAACACTCACTTAGCAGAAGTGGGTTCTTGCAGTGAGCATACTGTGTATTGCATATAATTTTAGTGCATAAAATCCTAATTTTTATTGTTGTAGAAATTCAATCAGTCATTTTCTCAGTGTGAGTGTAGTGGATATGTAATGCATGTATCAAGTGTATAATGACTGCTAACAGATGAAGACAACAACCACTTTGGCTAATCCTTAAAATTGAATGGAATGGTTATTATGTACTTTTATTTTTCCTCCAAAATGTAGGCCATTATTGTAAACTGTAATGACCACCTCTTTACCATTCCATTATCAATGTAAACTACTTAATATGTACAGATCTACTAAAAATGATAAATTAAATGGAGACCTCTGATTTCGTAACTTTAAAGAATATCCCAATAAGTCCATTGAAAATTAAATTCTACACTTGATTTTTAAACCCCTGAAAATTTGAGGTTTTTAATAATATCCCTAATAAGGGTGGCATGCAAAAGTCAGAGAGAAGCATTGGACAGGTGCCATTAAACATCCAGAGATACTGTGCTAACTAGAGAACAAAAGTTTATAACCTGAAGTTGAAACGTGGTTTAGTCTGCATACATTTGAGAAGTTGTACCCAGATACTGCTTGGAGTACAGAGCAGACTATCAACATATTTCTGTCTTCCAGCTACAGAACTTAGAAGCATCCTTATCAGTTTAAAGCAGACACTTTTGGAGAGGACTAAATGCACAAATGTTTCTGTTAGCAAGATTGAGTTATAATAAAACTAATCTGTCAGTATTTAATAAGAAAGTATTTATTTAAAATTCTTATCTTCACATGCTACAAGTATGAATTAGTGAATCTTCATGAATCTTATGATAAGAGTAGTTAAGCATGACTACTACCTTTTATGCCTAAAGTAATGCTGCTGATGAAATTCAGTGACTTGATATGGGCCACCCCAAAAGAATCAGTGTTGGAGCTGATGAGATTACAAATAAGGTCTCTTGGCTTTGTTCATCCTTCAGTAACACATCTGTGCTTCTCTGTTTGTTTTTTGTTTGTTTTTGTTACTGTTGTTGTTTTCTTTTTTTTACTCATGTATAACTGAAAGCATGACTTTCTGTATAGCTACTGATTGGCATACAGTGTTCTATATCTAAATATCTCCCTGGGTTAAGAGAGAGCTGTAATACCGCTGAATGATAGTACTGCTACAGAGATACTGCATTTTCCTTTTGTTGTAGTCTAGGACTTTCTATAAAGCCGGTCTTTCTCTCTGTCATGAGAAACTATAAGTCCCAGAAAGGTTTGTTATTCTTTAGTGGCTGATAGGGTGTTGCATGTGATCATGGCCAAAGGGAAAGAGATTGCACAACTCTTTATTAAACTCTGGGAATGTCAAATTTTCAAAAGTACATAGAATCAAAGTACAATTTCCTTGGGTAAATGCTCATTTGGTTTGGAAGGGAATTCTGTCAGAATACAGTGTAGAAGCACGTTCTGGAAAAAAAATCCTTTCCTTGTATCGATTTCATAAAGTCTGAGAACACAGAAGGCCTCACAAATGCCTTGATGCTGTTGACTGTAATAAATAAGTTGCAACTGAGGTTACAAATACTGGTGGAACTCACAAAAATAAAGTAACATTAAAGAATCATAAATATGCCATCCAGCCAAGGATGGATATTTCTGGAATCATGTTGAGTGGGGATTGTCACATCATAAGCAAAACGGTTCCTTTTGGAACATTGCCCAGACTTACCTAACTATATTAACTCCAAAAAGATATTGCTGCATAAATGTCAGGGCAAAATGAGCAATGGTAGATTAGACAGGCCTCTGAGATACGTAAAGAAGTGTTTCCACACCACTACCAAAGCTGACTTAAGGGAGAAAATTAGATATTAGGATACAACAAAGAAATAGCACTAAAAACGTTTTTTCAGAAACAAAAGTTTAGTCAAAAGCGTTATCTTCTCGGATTTATATCATAAAAAAGAACAAGATTGTTTTGCCAAGAATGGACATTTCAATGAATCTTCCAGAAGCTGCAAATGGAATTTAAAATATTAGGTATGTTTTGGAATTTGAATATCTTGTTTTAAAGTAACTTATGATATATTATTGAAAGACAACAAAAAGAATATAGAGTAAATCTGATTTACAGTTGTGATTTTTTTGTGTTAAGTCTGATTGAATGTATCATTCAATTGTAAAGGTACTGAGGATAGAACTCAGTGCAAAAATCATTAATCTAACACTTTTCTTCTAATAATAAAAATCTTTCACATCAATTCTTTTCACAAGGTTTTCCTCAGATAATGTTTAATGTGGTTTTAGTTATCATAAGAAAAATGGTATTCTAACTGTACTTCATCTATGTTCCACTCTATATCCAGGTCTGATATAAATATACAAAATAAGTTCCTCCTGGTTCAGATACTGCCATTGATGCAAAACTACACTTGTTGACTCAGACACAGGAATACAAATCTAACCTTTTCAACACATTTTATTTTAGCAGGGATTTTAATATAAATTCTCCTATTTCTCACTTGTCATATAGAAAAAGCATTATTCCATAAAAAGACTGAATAACAACAGTAAACAGACAAAAATTTTGTTCCATTCATCTTAGCTATATTTGGTTTTAACTTTTTTTTTTCATAATTGTCTCTGAAGGTCTGAACACAAACAAAACAACACATAAAACCAATTTTTTCTATTTTTATGTGAACAGTATGTATACTTAATCTTTATTCTTTTAGATACGTGATATACTCTATCACTATGAAAGACAGAAATTCCTTCAACCATTATAAACTTTAGTAATGCAATAGATCTATTTTTTTTTTTTATAACACATTCCACACCTATTGCAAATATGGCAAATTATTCACTTAAATTGATTTATTGAATATAGTATTCTGAAGTTTAGGAAGTACTGAGATGATTATTTGTATGATTGATTTATTAATCATGTCATACATTTCCATGATACATAGATTGAATCTTTAGCACCTTAATCTAAAATAGAAAGGACACATCAAAAGAAGAGAACATACTGTATAACTATTCATGTGTGTGAAGAAAAATTATTTGTGAAAGTATTTCTTCATCAGAAAGGAGACTGTTCCAAGGATAGACACAAAAGGTTTATCAGAGCATAAACAAAGGTGTGAATCTGAAAGCTGAAAACTAGCAGAAAAACTCCTGAGAATTAGAAAAAGTAAAAGATGTGGGGAAAGCATAATATGCAGGGGAAATAAATGCAAAAAGAGTGGAGGGATAGTTTTATTTATGTCCTTGATGATCAACAACCTTGAAATACACAAGGTAAGAAGCAAATTGAATAGAGGATGTGGGAGTGACATATAGCAAGTCCACATATAGCAATAGTGAATGACAAAACCCCTCCAAAAGAGGAAAACGAGGTATTCATGTGGAAACTGAAAGTACAGTCGTATTCTCTTCTATCAAGTCTCAAACAAAGGACTTTCTTTGGGAGTGATACCTCAGGTATGCTTTAGCTTAGCTATAAGCTACAGTATTTCTGGCCAATTTATTTGATAATCAAAAATTGTACGTACAAACCACAAATAAGTAAATCCACTGCACTGCCAAACATTATTAATACCAGCCACTACTTGCACACTGTATTTTGCCATACACCCACAGGTCATTGACTGAAACAGGAGCTTTCATCAAAACCTGAACATTCCAGTGTGGTGGTACAGACGCCCTGGGCCATGTTGCAATGTCAGGACCAGACAACATTGTGTTCTTGTTTTGGCTACAAGCGCAGAGAGTTGGAACAGTGTGGTACTTTCTTATCCTGGTTACATCCTGGTGCAGTGAGTTAGGACGATTAGGCACTCTCTAACCGTACCTGAAATTCCTGCTGCCTGGAGTCATACCTGAAACTCCTGCTGCTTGGATCATGGCCTGCCTTGGAGGGTACCAGAATTACCTGATAAGAATTATGGCTAGAATGGAAATATACTGACCAAAGTCAATCATCTCATGATCCTATAAATAGTGATCCTAAGCGAGACCCTTTGAGCTCTCCGAGATTGCAGCAGGCTGTGACCCGCTATCTCCCCCTGCATTGGGATGCCTCTCAGGGTAGATTTTGCGAGGATTTTAAGTAGTAGATGTTGCAAGGATTTTAAAGAGTAGATTTAGTGAAGATTTCTAAGATCATCTGCTGATAGATGCCAACAAAGAAGAAGGGGTCAAAGATCATCTGTTGACAAATGCTGACGAAGGAGAATAGAGAATAAGTCACTACAATTAGATTTCATAAAGTTTCAAAGATGATTTGGTACCAATAATTTACTACAATTGGCAAAGAGAGAAAAATCTTGATCATAGGTTAACCTCTGTATCTTTGTGTGTGTTTGTGTGTGTGTGCAATTTGATTTAGGAAACTCTGTAGCACTGACAGCAAACTTTATTAAGTCACTCCAATAATTGGCTGATGATTAAGTATTGTTAAAAATCATATAACCTAATCTTGGGATTTATCTTAATAGTGTTAATAAATCTTAAATTGATGCTACCTTAAAGTCATATAGGATCCGTAATCACTCATTCCCTGACAAATTGACATAATAATTCAACGGGAGATTTTCCTTACCCTTTATATCCCTTAGGCATAAACAGTTGTCCAAGTCTGAGACTAAGTTTGGATCCAGCCACACCTAGACTCCTCTTTCAGATGGAGTTTAGAAAGCAAGGGGGTCCATTCTGAACCTCGTGACTCAACGGGAGGTTTTCCTTACCCTTGTATTAATTCCATTAGACATAAACCATTGACCAAGTCTGGGACTAAGATTGGATCTAGCCGCACCTAAGCTCCATCAGGAGTTTAGAAAGCAAAGGGGTCCATTCTGAACCTTGTGACTCAACGGGAGGGTCTTCCTTACCCTTTTGCATCTCCAGTCTCTGTGTGAATCATTCTAATTGATTCTAATTCAATTTTCCTTTATATGTTTCTTCCACGTAGTAATAGAGTGAACCTTGCCATCGAACTTTGTTAAGTCGCACTTTTAAAAATTCACATTAAAAATCACTTTTGCTAATACTTTTGATGGTGATTCTTTAAGTAATCTAAACCACTCCGTCTGCGACATCCAGTCATGTTCAAGAATATTCAAGTATTTTACCATTGCTGAAACATTTGCCAAATCCCCACATTCCAACCATAGTGCTTACATTTTAAGTAGTCTTGACTAAAACTACTTATAATGTATTCTCCAGGGCATAGAAAGGTGTTTTGTTGATCTCTGGGAATAAGACTGTGCATGCAAGCACAGCAAATGAGGCTTTTTTTCTGACTGGTAGCTCTGTCTGGTTTTATCAAAAGCTTTACATGGCTAATAGTCTCATCACCAGCCATGCCAACGGCCAGGAGAACAAACCAATGAAAGGAACTTATTTCATCTGTCAAACAGTGCATGCCAATGTATAATAATATGAAGCAGTGAGAAGTTACACTACTCAGATAATACTTAAATCATATCTCTGCAACTTAGGAAAATAAAATAGAAGAAGTGCAAAAAATAACTAAGTAGCTTGTCACTACAGAACAGGTTCACTGCCCTCAAAGCTGAAGAAGAGCCTGGTGTGCTTTCAAGTGAGGCATCTGGGCCAACTGACCTGACCCATGCAAGACCACCAGGAGGAAGTGAAGAGTGATAGTAGCGGATGACTCCCTGCTGCAAGGCACAGAGGAACCCATCTGCCAACCTGACCTGTTGCCTAAAGAAGTTTGCTGCTTACGGGTGCTTGGATCCAGGATGTTGTGGAGAGACTGCTGAGGTGTGTCCAACCCTCTGACTATTACCCTCAGATGTTCTTCCCTGTGGGCAACAATGGGGCAAGCTGGAGAGTATCAATGGTGACTACAGAGCTCTGGGGGCCAAGTGGTGTTCTCAATCCTGTCTGCTGGTGAGGCTAAAGGGTGCAAAGAGGAGGGGGCTGCTACTGCATGCCAACAATTTGTTGCAGAGCTGATGTCGGGCACAGGATTTTGCTTCTATGACACTGGACACTATTTAAGAATCAGCATCTGCTTGGGATAGGTGAGATGCACCTTACTAAGCAGGGCAAAAGTATCTTTGCCAGCAAGATGGCTGACCTGTTAAGAAGAGCTTTAAACTAGGAACATAAAGGGAGAGAGAGAGTTACCAGCAGCCCTGTGAGGGAGTGATGGGTAGGACTGACAAGCAAAGGGCCTGGGGTGATGATGGGCACAAAAGGGAATACAAAATCAACAAAACAGAACTTAAGCATGGTAACCACAAGCATTGACATGTAAGAAAGGAAGTGCCTCCAAGGCATCATTGTGGAAAAACCCAACAGACCCTTTATGTGAAAACAGCATGTTGGGGTGCCTCTCTGAAGTGCCGGTAATTCACACAGCATGGGCAATAAACTTGAGGAACTAGTGATCTATGTGCAACTACAGGTCTATGATTTTGTTAGAATCATGGAGACTTGTTGGGATGGCTTACATTACTGAAGTGCTGCGATAGAGGGATACAAGACCTTTAGGAAGGATGGGCTGGGGAGATAAGAAGGTAGAGTTGCCATTTATGTGAGACAGTACTTGGAATGCATGGAGCTCTGCCTATGGATGGGTGATGAGCAAGCTGAGAGCTTATGGAAGAGGATTAAAGAGCAAAACAGTATGAGTGACACTGTAGTCAGTGTCTGCTATAGACTGCCTGACCAGGAAGGAGGAGCAGATGAGGCCTTCTGAAGACAGATAGAAGTAGCCTCACATTCGCAGACTCTGGTACTCATAGGGGACATCAATCACCTCGATATCTGCTGGAAAACAAAGTAGGGAATAACCTCCTCCCCAGGACATTCTTGGAGAGCATCGACGACAGCTTTCTGATCCAAGTGATAGAGGAACCAACAAGGAGATATGCTCTGCTGAACCACATATTCAATAAGGAAGGGCTCATTGGGGATGTGAAGGCCAAAGGCAGCCTTGGATGCAGTGACCGTTAGATGTTGGAGTTCTGGATCATGAGAGGAGGGAGTATGGCAAAAAGCAAGATCATAACCCTGGACTTCAGCTGAGCAGACTTTGGCTTCTCCAAAGATCTTCTTGAAAGAGCCCTACGGGATAAAGCGAAAGAAGCAATAAGGGTCCAAGAAAGCTAGTTGATATTTAAGGATCACCTCCTCCAAGCGCAAGGGCAGTCCATTGCAATGAGCAGGAAGTCAGGCAAAAATGCCAAGAGTCCTGCATGGATGAACAAGGAGCTCCTGGCAAAACTCGGGCATGAAAAGGGACTATACAGAAGGCAGAAGCATGGACAGATAACCTGGGAGGAATACAGAGACACTGTCTAAGCATGAAGAGATGAATTGAGGAAAGTCAGAGCCCACCTGGAGTTGAACGTGGCAAGGGATGTCAAAACAAGAAAGGCTTCTGTAAGTACATAAGTGGCAAAGGAAAGACTAGAGAAAATGTGGCCCCACTCCTGAATGGGGCAGGGACCTCAGTGACACAGGACATGGAAAAGGCTGAGGTACTGATTTCCTTCTTCACCACAGGCTTCAGTAGTAAGACCAGCCTTCAGGATTCCCAGGCCCCAGAGACCAAGGTGAAAGGATAGAGTAAGCAGGAGTTACTTCAGGATCAGGTTAGAGAATACTTAAGCAAACTGGACATACATAAGTCTATGGCCCTGATGGGATGCACCCATGAGTGCAGGGGTCGCTGGTTGATATCACTGCAAGGCCACTTTTGATCATCTTTGATCACAGTGACTGGGAGAAGTGCCTGAAGACCGGAGGACAGCAAATGTCACTCCTGTCTTCAAGAGGGGCAAGAAGGAGGACCCAGGGAACTACAGGTCAATCATCCTCACCCCAGTCCCTAGGAAAGGTGATGGAGAACTAATCCTGGAAACCATTTCATGGCACATAAAGCACAAGAAAGTCATCAGGAGTAGTCATCATGGCTTCACCAAGGGGAAGTCATGCCTGACCAACCTGAGAACCTTCAACAATGAAATGCCTGGTTTGGTAGATGTGGGCAGAGCAGTGGGTATTGTCTACCTAGACTTCAGTAAGGCTTTTGACATTGTCTCCTAAAAGATCCTCATAGAAAACCTGTTGATGTATGGGCTGGACAAGGAGACAGTGAGGTGAATTGGAAATGAATGGCCGAGCCCAGAGGGTGGTCTTCAGTGGCACAAAGTCTAGTTGGAGGCCAGTAATCAGCAGTGTAGACCAGAAGTCAATACTGAGTCCAATCCGGTTCAATATCTTCCTTAATGATCTAGATGATGGGCCAGAGCATACCTTCAGCAGGTTTAGGACACTAAACTGGGAGGAGTGGCTGATATGTCAGAGGGTTGTGCTGCCGTCCAGAGGGACCTCAACCGGCTGGAGAAATGGACTGTCAAGAACCTCATGCCATTCAACATGGGGAAGTACAGAGTCCCACACCTGGGGAGAAAAACCCCCATGCACTGGTATATGCTGGAGGCCAACCAGCTGGAAAGCAGCTTTGCACAAAAGGCCCTTGGGGTCCTGGTGAACAGTAAGTTGACCACGGGCCACTGGTGTACACCTGTGGCAAGGAAGCCTAATGTTGTCCTGGGCATCATTAGACAAAATATTGCCAGCAGGTGGAGGGAGGTGATTCTTGCCCTCTGCTCAGCATTGGTGAGGCCACAACTTAATGTTCTGGGCTCCTCAGTACAAGAGAGATATGGAGGGACTGGAGCATCTCTCCTATGAGGAAAGGTTGAAAGAGCTGGGATTGTTCAGCCTAGAGAAGAGAAGGCTCAGGGAGGATCTTATCAATGTTTACAAATACCTGAAGGGAGGGTGCGAAGAGGACAGAGCCAGGCTCTTTTCAGTGGTACTCAGTGACAGGACAAGAGGCGATGGGCACAAACTGAAACACAGGAGGTTCTGTCTGAACATCAGGAAACACTTTTTGACTGTGAGGGTGACCGAGCACTGGCACAGGTTGCCCAGGGAGGTTGTGGAGTCTCCATCATTGGAGGTATTCAAAAGCCATCTGGACACAGTCCTGGGCAACCTGCTGTTAGGTAGCCCTGCTTGAGCATGGGCGTTGGACAACATGACCTCGAGAGATGCCTTCCAACCTCAGCTGTTCTGTGATTCTGTAAACACATTTAGAGTGACAGGTTATGCAAGTTGTTGCTTTATATTTTAAAAAGGAAAATATAAGGTAGCTTTCTTCATAAATCAATAAAGTACTGTTAATTATTAGCCAATAAATACATTTTCTTTCTGAATGTCACTGTGGTCAGATCTGCTTTTAACTCTCTTGACTGTTTTGTTTGGTACAATACATCAGAAAAACAGTATCATCTTGTGCATTTTAGATGTTGTACCAAGTCTGATACATGTATTCTAAATGTCATGTATCTGGGTCTCTCAGCTACAGTAATAGAGTCACAATAGATCTGGGATTATCTGTAATTCGAAATATTATCATTGTATAGTATTTGAGAAACAAGCCTGTAGGTATGATAAATGACTTATAGAACTTCTACAGAACTACATACACCATTTTCTTCTGCCTTTGCCCTGTCAGCGCTCAGTTTTCATGCTCCAGGTAGCTCAAATCTAAATGAGAAGGTCCTTCAACAATCTTGAATGCTTGTCCTGCCAGACCCTCTCCTGCCTGCTCTCTCTCTGCCAGTAACAAATAAGCATGAAGATAGTACAAAGACAGAAAACATTCCTGTATCTCCATTTCTTTCACCTAAGTAAGAGATCTGTAGCTCTTTGGACCTTGTTCCTACATCTTCCGAGTTACAATATTCTTCCTTGTAGGCTGTATCCTTAGCATAGCACTTGCACATGTAGTATCTGATTGCCAAGTTTCTCTGCAGAATCCTCATTCAGATCCTTTCTTATGATTCATGCCTGCATACCCATAGCTATAGCATAGTTGTAATTATCCAGGTTGGGCTTCAGGATTTCTGGGGACAGGTGTCAGTGTTCAACTACCCTCAGCCACTCTAATGGTTACATTGCAGAGAACTGTGGGAAAATGTGCCGGTTATTCCAGAACTCAGCATAGACCCACAGACAAATCTTCACTGGAATGTTTCCACTGACTCTACATGCAACCTCCCCCAAGTTTCCAGTTTCCAAAAGCAAAGTTTTTGGTAACTGCTACTTCCAAGAAATTTTATCACAATTTCCCTCTTCAGTTAAGCTTTGCACTTAACAACTTTCATGTAACTACAATCTCAAAATTGTGACACATCTACACTAATTCAGCTTATGAAAATGTTTTTTCAATGCTTGACTTGACTTATTTATGGCATCCCAGAGACAGCAATCCTTCCTTTTTTTTTTAATCTAAACTAAGCTGTTTGTCCTAGAACTAAGATATTTTACTGTAAAAGAGAAAAAGCAGTGTCTTCTTTTCTCCCTTTCCCTTCAGTCTAGCTATTGTATCACTCATTGTGTCTGTCTAGAGTGACAACAAATTCACTTGATCATATAGCAAGAATAGGTGTCTCTGTGTCTTGCTACTATCGGTTTCTGTTAGAGACAGGGGATTGGATTCAGCTGCCTAACTAAAGGCACCTGGTGCCATTTTAGATGTTCTATGGAATCCCATCTGACCTTCATCTACTACTCTAGAAAGGAGCAAGTCTTTTCTAGGTCTCCTATGTCACAAACACCAGCTACATGTACATGTCCCAAATACTTTACAGCTTCCAAAATACCACTTGACATGTGTATTTAGGCAACTAAATACCACCCAATGAGTCATACTTGTGACATGGTAACAGATCCCATTCATGGGATTTGCCTTTATGGGACTCTTGCAAAACGCTGATTTCTTTGCAGATACTGTTACAGACCATTTCACATTCAGTTAAAAAAAAATTAAAATGACAAGCCTTGTTTCACCAGTATTAGGGTGTAATTTAACAAAGCTAACAAATATGTACCTGACTCCCCAGAGTTTTTCAATCAGTTTTTTATTATTTTCATGCTATTTGCTTCTAACTCATTGAATTGAATATGATGGTGGCTAGTGAGTGAATGTCTAAATCTGTACTTCCTTGCAAAATGTTTGAACCTAAACTTCCTAAACTTCTCTGCCCCTTTCAGGCATTATTTGCTTCAGTATAGCACTCCCAGGAAAAAAAAACAAAAAACAACAACAACAAACCACAAACAAACAAAAAACCAAACAAAACCCCAAACAAAACCCCCAGATTTAGTATGTACAATCTCATATATAGTTCTAATATCCTTCAGTAAAGTTCTTTTAGGAGGGTGAAAATGAATCTGGGACACAGGCATACTTCCAGTTAATGAAAACAAAGCTGTAGTATTCTGCTGCAGGCTGACATCTTTGACTTGGTCTCCATTGATGGCATGTATACAAAATCATTTCAGTACCACTTAAAATATTTCTACCATTCACTTGATTTTTTTAATTGCTAAAATGACCTTCATGTAGCTGGTTTTATATACTTCAGCCACTCAAGCAGGTTTTTTTTACTAAAACCTCATTTGAGTTGGTTTTGAAGGTAGGGAATATGTTCTCTCACCCATCTATCCGGCACTCTCAATGTTTGTCTGAAGCAGGAAAAGTTTTTTATTGAAAATCATTTTAATATATGCAATAATTTGTTCAAGATTTTTCTTTACTGCATATTTTTCAAGCATTTTGAGAGTTTGTTCGAAGTCATTATGTCTCCCCTAAATTTTTATATCATTTGTCATTTGAAACAAATTGCTTGATATTCAGTAGACTAATGAAATCTAGTTTTCTATGAACTTGTGTCCTTTGCTTCTCTGCCTGTTCCCTTTCCATTCACACCCATGACACTCAGCAGGAGACAACATGTGCCAAGGCTAATCCAGACTACAAGTCTGCAGACTGCTGCTGCCAAATGAAAGGTTGGGGACTGACAAGGCACTGAAAATGAACTGATCTTGCACCTGTTGGTTGTCACCTTGTTTCATGGCTGAAGAGTTCTGCACTGACTGTGAATCACAGATGCTTGTCACTCTAAAACATCTATCAACGTATTTTTTAATTAGATTAAACAGAAATTCTAGACCACGCAAAACATGACCTTTATTAGTTGTATCTTTCACTTGCAGATCTTATTTCAAGGCCTAAGAAATTTCAGGAGTGTCAACTTTCTCCAAACACCAGCAGTGCTGCTAAGGCATTCACAGTATTTCTGGCCCCCCTCCCCCAGCTTCATGTCATCCAAATATTGCAGGATTGTCCTGTGACTTGGGTGATAAAAAAGCCAATTCCCTTATTTCTACAATAAATCACAATTAGATAAACCACAATTATATCTAGATTTAAAGACTGCAAAAGTTACTATTTGGCCATTTTAAATAAGGCCATGTCAATCAAGAACTGGCTTAGGTGAGAACTTGTCTATGTAAAACAAATAAATCTTCCATTTAAAAAAAAGAGAAAGGAAAAAAAAAATAGTAACAATTTCTTAAACCAGGCAGCTGTTTAAATCGTTCGTATGTGGACATCTGTTTCTTAACCATAGCAAGAACTGTTCTTATCAGAGCTATATATTTGTCTACCTGCTATAATGTGCCTAGTGCCTCAAGAACAAACCATCCATACTTCCTTGATATGGAAGCTCTCCCACCAGTATCACCAGCAGGGAAAACTCACCAAAGCTCTCACATATATGCTGAATGTGGGACGCTCTGTATGTTACCTGAAATGTCTGAGTCCATCAGTATATATTCTGCCACATACTTCCTTGACTGTATGGCCCGGGATGCTGAAGGCCCTTTGTGTCCTGTAAACTTACAGGAGGTAGTCTCACAGACTGTTTTTATGACAGTTTGGTCAATAATTGAAGTTCTGATTGAAAGGGGTCACATACAATGCCCGAAAACATTTGCCTGAGCAAATTCAGTAGAGCTAGTAGTGGATCAGGAAAAAGAGCACTTGCTGTTTTTGGAGCTCCATAGGATACCCGAGGGCAACGTTTGGGTTTTCTCGTCCCACTGCAGAATTACCTTTTCTCCTTTCCATGCTCTCTCACGGATGATGACATCCTGAAATCCTATTCCTGAGATGCTGGGCATGGCCAGACAGTGAGACTTGTAACAAAAATCTAGAAAGTAATAGAAGTAGGAAGTACAAATGGGAAATGTCTTGGAAAATATAAGGACCAGATAATCATTTTATTGTCACTTGAGTACTAGGCAGTGGCATGGCTTTCCATTTCTCACCTAGGCCAGAAACTGAACCTGCAGTATGTGGAAGAGGGATAGGCACATTGGCTGAGTGTGAAGATGGTTGGAGAAATTTGCAAAGCCAAGTATGCCTTTTCTGATGAAGTGCTCTGTAAAGGAGCTCTACCCAAGATACAAGCAAATTATTCTGGGAACTGAAAGTGCCAGACACTGTGGTGGAGAGGTTTCTGTCAATATGATGGAAAGAGAGAAGGCCCTCTATCTGCAATGAAGAAGGGAGAGATGAAGAAAAGTGTTTTGAAGGGGAAAGAGGATTTGGAAGGAGAGAATCATGGAGAGCTGTGGAATCAAACGAAGACACAGATGTGAAAAATACAAGTGGTAAGGACTTCACAGTGTGTATGTGGATGGTGTCAGACAGAGCTGTCCCTTCATAGGAGTCACACTAACACTGCAAACAACTTTATTTTGGGACTGCTCAGGGGTTCTTCCTTGCACAGCTTGTGAACGGCACAGCTTTCTGTGGTGATCCTGCTGATATCTGTGGTGGTTAAATACATTTATGTTCATAACAAAACAGTCTCCGAGGTGTTAGGTTATGTGATAAAAGTCTGATCCCTGTACACACAGGGGCACATGGGCAGCTAGGGGGACCCCAGTCACCTGTGGGGTTATGGATCCCCAGCAGCCTCACCTCTATCAGGCTACCAGATTTGGCAGCTCCTAACACTGAGAATCTGCAGCTGACTTTTACAAGACCAATTATTATTTCAATTGCAGCAACTGAGGATGCATGTGAACTACTTGTGGGGATAGTAAGGTTGAGTACAGCAAGGTGATAGGAAAAAGCATTATCATCATTGATGCAAATAATTATGCACCTTCTAATCCCCTATTTTGATGTCATTTTGTAGAATATTGTCCTCAAACATAAACACTGTACTGTTGAAACAACTGTCTATCCCAAAGACATTTTAGCCAGCATTGGAAAGAAAGAACGGCCTCTACTGACTGACAAAATATTGAAGCCCAGTAGAATACAGCCTATAAAACCATTCAAAATAAAAATAATTACAGGCCTGCTCCTGTATGTAATGTATTGATGGATTTAAAGTGGATTTACTGAAGCTAAACCATTGTTTCACAAACCTGTAAATGTCTAGTGAGTCTGGATTTCAGCAGGCACTTTCCAAGGCTGCAATAAGGTACCAGAAACAAGTATGCTGCTATTCCCGAGCCAGTTCTAGCTCTGACACCTGACCTCATGTGGCTTTCTATATCCTGAAATTAGTTGTAGGGTGTTATTCATCTCACCTTGGTCAAAATCAAGTAGAGGCTCTGATGCATGACCTGAATTGTAAAGACACATCAGGTCTAAGCTGTGTGACAGCAGCATCCAGCAACTTGGCAAAGATACTGCTAAAAAGTTGAAGAATAGCAAAGTATTGCTTTGTATGATGGCAATACTAATCACAGCCGGTAGAAGACCATGATAAGCAAGGCAAAAAAAGAGTGAGAAGCTGCTATTTGCCAGATTTACTTTCTTCTCTGGAGCTCCCTTTTTCCTTCTTCATATTTTCTTAACCTTGTAAAGTTTTTCAAGGACACTGTTGTATTGGGCCCTTTTTGAAGGGCTGCGTGTCAGAGCCAAAGGCATAAATGAAGAAGAAGAGGGGGTGCAAGACGGACTCCTTAGCACTGCCACAAGCTTCTGTGAAGTAAGTCTTGAGCTTAGCAATGACACATTTTCCACACATCCCGTTTTGTTGCTGTTCTTGTTTTTAACTAGGGCAGTGGGAAAGCCTCTTGTAATGTGGACACAACTGAGTGCTCCAGCACAGGGAAGCATTTTGGGAGCATATGGACAAGGTCACAAGATTTCTTAATGTCATAGTCTGTGATATTCGGCAGTGAAGTCTGCTAAAAGTTGGCAGTTTCACAAGCTATGAATAAGAAATTCCACTTGCCCACACTGCCACAATATCTGAACAGCCTGTTCTATATATTTCTTCAGTCCTTTGTACTACCAGATGCCATACATATATTATTTTTTCAAAGAATACATTCTTTTTATAGAGGTGTTTCCCATATTCTGGCAGAGTTAATTGCAGTACAACATTCATCATTTATTTAGAACTTGGTTTTCTGTATTTGTATACTTTTTGTGTGTGTTTTTTGCTGATTTATTTTAAAGTGTGATAAAGTCTGGAAATTTTTTCTTTCTTCATCATGTTAGTTTTAGTAGTTTTATTTTCATACATATGTAGTTAACGTGAGGTTTAATATATTTTCTTGTGTAATAATTATAACAGACAATATATGTATGAGCAGAACTAAAATAGGTTCCAGTGAAAAGATCTTCTAAAATAATAATACGATATGGTAACATTATTTAAATGTACTGGAAATAGGACATACTTACCAACTTTCTAATTAAATGCTCCAAAATGGAAGATCCCGTGGTTTAACAGATGATGTACTTTTTAATACCTTCTTTTGACTCATTTAACCATTTAACTCTTATAAAATGGTTTAATTTTATCCTTCCTGTGTTGAAGTAAATGTACATTTTCCACCATGCTGCCTAAACTGAGCCAACAGAATTTTTATAGATCTGTTTTAAGTAACATACTTTCGCTTTTCTGCAGCTTTTCTTACAAAAGTATTTATTTTCCCGTATGCATACAGGACAATTTAAATTAATGTTTGCCTTCTACTGCAAATGGTTTGATTACTAAACATCTCAAGTTGAAAGCTACGTTGTTGAACTTCGGAAGACCAAGTTTCTTATATTTTTTTCTCCCACTAGAAAGCTGACTTCACTTCTTTACTTCACTTTTTACTTCTCTATAAACTGTTTTATCCATGGATGTCTCTCACACATTAATACCATATATGTTAATTGTAACTTAAATAAATATTAATTTCTTGGCAGGAATGTCATTTAGGCTAGCAACATTCATTTTTACTTAATATCTGTGCCATTAGTATAAAATTAACTCAACAAAAACTGTACGGACAATGCACATGTATTTGTATAAAAACATTAATCTCTGTAACAATTTTCTAACATTCAAATTCATGCAGCTATTTTAATGTAATTTTCCTAGAATACTTATGTTGAACAGTATCATCAATTTGTGTTTTATAAGGAAGGGGGTTTAATATTAAAATATTAATATACTAATTATTAATTTTGCAGTTAATGATTTGATACATAGGGAAAAAAGAAACTTTTTTCCTCTTTTTGATGTAACTATTTTTCTATTTAAATAATTAAAATTATAGTATTTATAAAATAGTATTTATAAATGTATAAAAAGTATGTATAAAATACTATAATTTATTTTTATAGTTAAGGCCTCAAAATAACCTTTTCATTTAACTCAGTTAAAGGTCTTTTACTTATTTTTTCCCATTACCTTAAAGCACAATATATCTGTATTCCAAACAACAATGTTACCTAAGCAGTAGATCAGAAATAGTAAATTAAAATGTTACTGAGATCTCCTGCCTGAACCAACCACTATTTTTTAAAGTTAGGAGCTTCTTTTTCTTCCTGTCTGTTGCTGAGAAAGTGTGGTAGATACTCTTATTCTTCATTCTTACTACTCAAAATGAGAGCATGAAGACAAAGTCAACAAGGTGAAATAGCTCGTTTCAGTTTTGTGAGAGAAGATATATGGTGGCTGTCAGTCTAATAAGTGCAGACCATCCAAATGGATACACTTGAATCTGTGGATTTTTTAGCCCTAGCAACTGATTAGCTCTCTCTTTGGGTTTTTTTTTTTTTTTTCCATTTAACAAACTTCAATAAAAAACACAAAAGCCATCTCCCTTTATAGCCCAGAGGTGAAAACAATTTTTGCATTCTGTTGGTTCCAAAATTATTATAATTCTTCCTTCATTCTTATTCAGTCTTTCAAACTATGGGATTTCATACCCATTCTACACCTTGTTTGGTACCTTTCTTCATAAGACATCATAACATAATGTGGTCAAGATAGACCTTAAAATTTGTATTCAGGGTTCCAGAAGGTTCTTTATCATTTCCAAACAGTCTTCAAAGTTCTTTCTAGCTTGTGGATGTCCCTGACTTGGACATTTATTGCTATTAAAATAAAGTGAATGAAAAGGAAGAAGCAAAGTCTTAGTATAAGTTCTGATTTTAATTAAACTTATTCTTAAAGCACTGGATTTACATTTTTTTGGAAAATGTCTATATGAAATTCATTGCCTCCCCATATATACCTTATCTAACCTGATGACTTTTTCCTGTAAAAGCATAGTTCTTCAGTGTTTCAGGCTATGGAAATGTTCCTGTCTCACTTTTTTTTTTTTTTTTTTTGAAATTTATTTAAGTATCGTGTGACAAGCCTGAGCAAGACACCCATTTGTGACCTTTATTCTCAAACTCCAGGTTCAAATAGTGAAATGTTCTGGAACACCTGTCTGCAACTCAAACATAAAAAGGAAATGTACAGAAGGTGGAAGGAGGGACAGGTAACCTGGAGAAATACAGAAACACTGGCCAAGCATGAAGAGATGAATTTAGGAAAGCCAAAGCCCACCTGGAGTTGAATGTGGCGAGGGATGTCAAAAAAAACCAAGAAGGGCTCTTGTAAGTACGTAAGCAGCAAAAGGAAGACTAGGGGAAACATAGCCCCACTGCTAAATGGGGCAGGGGCCCCGGTTGATACAGGACATGGAAAAGGCTGAGCTATTGAATTCCTTCTTCACCACAGTCTTCAGTAGCAAGACCAGCCTTCAGGATTCCCCAGCCCTGGAGACCTGGGGGAAAGCCTGGAGCAAGGGGGACTTACTTACCCTCCCACCAGCAGGTCAAGGGAGGTGATCCTCTTCAGCGCTGGTGAGGCCACACTTGGAGTGCTGGGTCCAGTTCTGGGCTCTGTTCTGTCTGAACATCAGAAAACACTTTTTGACTGTGAGGGTGACCGAGCGCTGGCACAGGTTGCCCAGGGAGGTTGTGGAGTCTCCATCATTGGAGGTATTCAAAAGCTGTCTGGACATAGTCCTGGGTAACCTGCTCTTAGGTGGTCCTGCTTGAGCATGGGGGTTGGACAACATGACCTCAGAGGTCCTTTCCAACATCAACTATTCTGTGATTCTGTGAGTATGTCCATAGGAAGTTTTCTCAAATGAGATGGAACATTAGCTTGAATTTGGAGATCAGTGCCCTCAGTCCTGTATAACGATTTTTTTTTTTTTCTCTAATACTGTGTCAATGTTTTTCTTAAGAAGATAAACTGAATGGAAGTAAGCTGTAATGGACAAGTCTAAATTAAGAACTCCTTGTGGCAATCATCACTTTTGAGGAGAGAAAAGGGTAGTGTAAAAGCCAGGTAGGTTCTTCTACCTGCAGAGTGTTACATCTTTGCTAGAAACTGCATATTGAAAGGAATGAACTAGTACCAATGAGAAAATACTTATACTAATCATGGCAATCCTAAGGGGAAACTTTTTGAGTGTCTGGCTTTACTGTCTCTTTTTTATTTTTTTCTTTAATGGTAAAGATAAAGGTTTTAATATTTTGTTATAGAGTCAAGGGAATAGAGGTTTTTTGCAGGTATGGGATGTTTCATCAATTCTTAGTCTGAACATCTGTTTATCCATGTTTCTACCAGCAACAAGAGAATGAGGATAAATTAGCCACAGTCACTCATATGGCCCTTTCAGTCCCACATGTTTACCCTTCTGTCCTTCAGCACTCTGCAAACTTGGGTAGGACTTAACACGATCCCTCATCTGACTTATATCCCAAATGTCTCAGTGCTCCCAGGTACTTATCCACTTAGCTTTGCTTTATTATTCATCATCCTAGCTTTACTGCTTCCTTTTGCTCTAATTCCTCTTCAGAAATTCCCTGCTAACAATGCAAACATCTTGCTGTGGTATCTTGTCTTTCTCCAAAACAGTTTAATGAGTTTTTCTATATTTCAAAAGTTAAAAGAATCATATATAAGACCGTCTGTGTAGCAGAAATCAATTTCATTTGATCTATTCCTTCTATCACAAGCTGGTAGCATTTAAATTTTCAGGGCAAAAGTCACATTTTGGCTTTACTTTTCTTTAAAGTGTAAGTTTGAAGGGATGATTTCAAGGAGAAAAATGCACTATGACTTCTGTGGAACTCAAATGTATCATCTGTAAATAAAGCACATAGATATGCAAATCTGCATTTAAACAATTGCTGTGGTGGTTTAACTCATTCATTACTTTTTTTACATATTCAAAAACCTTTGAAAAGGATGAAGTTTTCCTCAATCTAAAGTTTTCAGGAGAATGAATATGATGTGGGGTCCACTATGCTTAGCAGACAAAGGAATTGGAGTCCTGTACAGTCTGTGGAGCATCTGTTCTACACATTTGTGCAAATCTGTTATTTTACTTTTTGTCATACTAAAAACTGATGGACACAGTAAACTGTAATCTGGGCTTTGTAGCCTCATATGAGATGAGCAAGAGGTGGTGTGAACAAAATTCACCATAAACAACAGCAAGAAAAGTTGACAAATTAAATCAAAGCTCCAGTACATGACAGAAAACAACAGCTTTTTTGAAGGAATGGGAGGAAACAGAGTTATTAACAAAAGTCTGTTTTAATAAAAGGGGTTGACAAAGATGGAGTCTCCATCAGTGGGAAGAACAGGAAACCTCTGCAAGTGAGGAAACTGATCAGAATTCACTGCTATTGGCAAATTCCATGAAAAAAATAAATGGAGCGGAGTAGTATTTTTAGGTGACATGCTCTAATCTGAAATAAATACTAACTCAATAGGTTTAAGGAAAACAAGAGGTGTGGAATATACAGGTGGTTGTTCTGTAGAGCTGAGTGAAATGACAGTGACGGAAACCTCCAATAGAATTCAGTTTCATCTACCAACTTGAAACTTAGACTACCCATACAACATTCATTTGCTTCTTTTGAGCCTTTATAGCTTATGAGACAGGTACATCATTTGACATAAGAGCCATAACAGTATTAGCTCTTTCTTTCCCTGGTTATAATGACAATAATGACAAGAATATGTGTTGATTTGTGTTTGAGTTTTATGTGAGCTTATATAGTTAAAAATGTGAGTAGAGCTAGTAGTGTTCAAACAACCCCATTATTTTAGAATAATTACCTTCTGTGGTCTTCTATTTGAGATAAAACAGAGGAGAGCACAGCAGGTTATTTTGTTTTTGTAGTGCTTAAGTTAAACAATTAGTTGTTATTGTTAATTGCCCCCTTAGAAATAGTCAGGAATTGTTATCCTACATCACATTTCTGCAGTTGTTCTCAAGTAGAATATACCCTTATGGTTTTACAGCTTGGATAGAGAAAACCTGTTTTTCTGCCTGTTCCAATATCATTCCTCCTTCAGATTGTAATAGAACTGCAATGTGTGCCAGTACTTGCTGTTGTGATGAGCTTTGGAGCACAGTTTGTGCATGCCTTCAGGAACTGGAAGATGTAGCCATGTATAGTCAAGAGCCAAAAAGTCTCTTCCTGAAAGCTCTTATATGACTGAGGCTTCCGCTGCAATAAAGTACTGTGTACAAGAGATTATGGAAATTACTTCCCAACCTCTCTTTTGCTACCACTGAAGTACAGTAAATCTTCACTAAATCATTGCAAAATCCTATGACTCTGTCTATAAGAAGAGAATATGCTCTTGAATGGTAAAAAAGGAAAACCTGTGCATTCATTGAAATACAGGACTTGTGGTTATATATTCAAATAACGAGACAGATTAGAGTGTCATACACATAAAAAGCAAGTAATTCTGTTTATTTGAGATGGAAAAAGGGAATCTGAAGAGTCTCCGAAAATTTTTGTGTGCTAAAGCCTTTCTTCATTCTATGATAAACTTGGACCTCCCACGAGGACAACTGTCTCCCACAAAATAATAGGACTATACTTTCTTTATATATATGGAAAGACTACTAGTGTTATTGTTACAGAATTACCAAATAATGAAATAATAGACTCCTCCCTCCATCAGTTCTTGCCTGTGATATGGTCACAGGAACGGTTTTGAATATGGAAAACTTTTATGTTTATGTGTAAACTATATAAACCGTTTTTTTTCCCCTGTTTGGCTATGCCTTTCTCTCTGCTCTTCCTCTCTGTCCCCCATTGCTTCATATCTCTACAGGTATCTCTGTGGCACTAAGTACCATAGCATCTGACTGTCTCACATATATTAACAGACGGCAATTAAGATTGACAGAAAATCTTCTGTAAAATAATAATTTTTTTGTAAAATGGATTTTGAACAAAATGATTTTTTTATTAAAAACAATTGGTAACCATTTTTTTCCTGAAAATAAAAGCTGAAAAAGATAACATTTTCAGCCTTCAGATTCTTGACACATATCCTAAAAAAAGAGTCAAATTAAAAAGGTTTAAAATTAGTCATAAGAAAAAAAATAATTTCCCAACTAGGTCTAAGAGGAGAGCTCAGTCTAATACTCCTTTCCCCTTTGCACAGAGACACAGAAGGAGGTCTGATATTAGTTAAAATTGATGTCCAGGATAATCTGAATAGAGACTTTCATTTGCTACTGTGTTTTTAATTGTGAGTGCTGACCTCAGCGACAATAAGACAGATATTCTTAGCAGTACTTTCAGGCAGTACTTTCAAGAAGTGAAAGCCCTACATGCTTAACCAATGACATATGGCATATCTTATTGAAAGACTTGTTTGTTTGTTTGCTTTTTTCCAACATTCTAACACTCTTCATCTCTGACAGTTTATGTTCCCTTTGGTCCTGCTATGTATTGTCAGGGGAAGACAAACCATTAGAAGTAGGAGATATATTTATTCCTCAGATAAGAAGAGAAAAAGAAAGTTAGAGAAGAAAGATGAAATGTAGAATTTGTATTTAAAGGTTAAATATTGATCAAATACAAAATCACCTTTTTTTTTTTGTCTTCAGCCATTTCCGATAAGGTAAGGTTGAAATATGTCCTTTTATTCCCTGCCTCAGGTCACTTGCATACATTTTCTTTGGAATGACTGGCAGAATCATTTAATACTGCTTAATTTACTTGCTTTGAAGAAAAAAAGACAAGCAATAAAACACATGCATTTTACTAAAAAAGAAAAACACTTCCATCCCTATATCAATTTATTATGCTTTATTGCTTTCCCAGCCTTTTAAACTCTGTTATGCTATGTTATGTTTATGAAGGCTAGCACAATGAGACCTCATCTCTACATTTACTTGTGGGTGATTGAGTCAATTAAAATCTCTCCACTGGCCTCACTTATGAAAGCTGTGGTATTCATTGCTAGTGATCACTTTTATGGGACGAAGAACATCAATTCAAAATCAAGAATGGAAGGACAAAATAGCAAACTAGGAAACACAAGCTTTGATTACTAGAGTTCAGGCTGAAAGGTTTAGAATTTCATGGTCATTTAGAACAGTTTTGGTTCTGTCATAGAACAATTACTCAGTGAATTTGAAATTGTTTTTCTCTTAATATGGATCACATAACAGGCTCATTGTGGTTTATTTTCTCTTTCTATTTCAAAGTGACATTTTGCAAAAAGATTTGCATATTCTGAAAACAAATGTCATGCTCCCTCTCTGTCACTTCCTCTCTTTTTCCATCATAATAAATATTTTATAATCACACAAAATATTAGTGTATTGTGTGATGAGTTACAGTCTCTCACTGCTGGAGTAATTCTCATTTGTCCTTATAAAGCCTGTTTGCAAAGCCAAAACCACTGAGATAAAGTATTATTAATACTGTGTTGCCTCTACCAATTTTAGAATGAAATTGAATTTTAAAATTGATTAGGAGTCCATTATCTTGCTCAGGGTAGGATGTTTCATTTAAAGTGGTTATGTTTGAGCCAGTGTGCAAAAGTTCCATTTTCCTGCCTAGGGTAACCATATGGCTGAAGCCAGAAAGCAGGACACTTATTTATGCCTCTAGGGATCCCAAAACTGATAATTCATCCATATATGTAAAAAGATGGAGAGAAGAAAAATCTGTTTCCGTTTTGTGTTGGTCCTAATCAAGAAGTGACTTCTGAGAGATCAAAATGGCACTAAGTAATATGATGGTATTACAGATCACTAGTATGAATAACAGCATTTTTAAAATGGTATTTCCAGAAGGCTACTATTTCACAAGTTATTTCCACAGGAGATCATGTTGTCACACAGTGAAGTCTAAAATCCATCATATAAGTGGAAATGTACCAGTAATTTCAGTGAGTCGTAGGTCAGCCATCACCCTTCATGATAATCCTTCTACCAAGTAATAACTTGTGTACATATTCTTCTTACACATAAAAGCTGACAACTTAAGTTTTTAAAAAATAACAGGAATTCTTCTTTCTAGTTTTGTTCGGTGCAAGCAAATGTCTCCTTAGTTACATATTGAGATTTAATTTGGAATATTATGAAAGCTTAAAACCCTCTCTGTATTAAGAAAATATTACCGTTTATTTTGTTACTTGCAAAACAGATAAAATAATAATACGATTGTCATTGTGGCTAACTTGCATCTCATCTGTCTCCCTAAAATTACTTTAGTTTATTGAGTAGTTTAAGGACCTCCTCCTTTTATTTAGTTTTCTCAAGTTTTAAGTTTGTAATAAAACCTCAGAACACCTGAATTCTGTGGCTTGTGATCTCTTAGCGCCCCGATTCTTGTAATATCAACCGCACGAAAATTATAAAACAGCATATGTGTGTATGTATGCATATATAATATATCATACCCCAGCAAGTAAATGACCACAAAATCACCACTAGCAAGTATATCTATGATTATCTCAATCTATATCAAGCTATTACAAATTAGTATCAGCAATCAATAATACAGTATCAATCAATATTATAGCAACAACCAATAACAGCAAAACCAAGAAGGTATATGTTTAACTACAACAGCAAAACCAATAAGGTGTATTGCAGGTTAGTTCAAACTTATCATTAGTGAAGCAAACTTATCAACAATATAACAGCAGATATATTTATGATAGATTACTTATATGGATATATAGTACCAGTATCAAGTGAACTAGATTTCAGAAGGGGCCAAACCATCCCAGAGGGGAGAACAAACCAATCCCAGAGGGGGACCCAGCCATCCCAGAGGTGAGAAGGACAAACAGAACCGACCCCAAAAGTGGGCCCAAAGGGGGACCAGTAAGACAGCAGGCAGAGTCTCACTTCAGAGATGATCCACATCACAGAGACTGGAGTCAGCTGGGCTTCCTTGGTGAGAGTCCAAGATCTCATAGAAAGTTCATGTGGAGAGTTTAGCCTGTGTAGGAAAGGAAAAGTCTGTGCAGCATAGGAAGTTCTCAGAGAGCAGCTCTATTTTGGGTAAAAATTAAATCCTTGTTATAAAGATGTAAGAGGGCGTAGGACATCACCACTTTGAACAGCCAATAGATGCTGTTAATTTTTATTTTTCACCTGTAACGATGCTGTTTTCTGTTCTTTCAGACCCATTTTATCTCGCCAGACCATTTCCACTTTTTCAGACAATAAGTTACCACTACTGTTCCTTGGTTTTGCACTTATTGATGGTATCTGAAGATGTCTTCAGTTTCTAGGTACCCCAGCAGTACTTCAAAGAGGCCAGCTGCACTTTTCAAGGATGTCTTGTTCCCAGGCCTAGTCCTGGACTCACAGCTCCCCGGCTGGCAGGCAACTTCTCTGCTACTATTTTTCTGCAGACATGTTCAGTAATTTTCCCCTTTTAACCAGGCCAACTTTATGGCAGCTCACATCAACCTCGTTTTACACATTTAGTTATGCCTGCATATCAGTACTTCACTGATCTTCACTGATCTGCAGTTCAGCATTTTAATTAGTGTTTTGCAGTTTCATAACCTAACATACAACCTTAGGAAGTCTTAGCACATAGTACACAAACCTGTTATTTGAAAATGTAGACCCAGATTTGGTTTCTAAACACTAGAATTTGTGGATTGACTTTTTTCGTCCTGAAATCTGATTTTTAAAATAAAACATTTCAAACCATATTCTAACAGGTTGTAATACCTCATTGTGCAAAATAGTAGTGTGATTCATTCAGCATATTCCTTCCTGGTATTTAGGGGGTAGGAGGTTGATTGCTTGTTTAATGGATCTTCAACAATTCTGCATATAAAACTTGAAAATTTGTTCTGTTTGTTGCTATATTAACTGCTTCCAAACATATCTACTGCTTGTTCTCTACACACCTCCTCCCCATTCCCTGCAACATAATTCTGGGTAAACAAGAACTGAACAGTATACGAAGTATGCAGCATAACACAAGTAAAATGTCTTGTACTGGATGTCAGCAAAAACGTTCCTCAGAGTACCTGAATGGTAAGTATGATTGTCCTCCATATCTTGTTATATGTTCACAGTAGCTTATAGCTTCAAACTTTGGTGAAACACTGACTCATGCCAATAGTTGTTCCATACTCCTCTCTCACATATGTTCTCATGATAAGAAACGTGAGTCCCAATGCAAAATGCTACTCTCCTATCCAAAATTTGATGACAGGAAAACTAGGTCAGGACTGCAGCCTGAAAAATATGTGCATGTGGGAGAGGGGGGAAAAAGCTGTCTGGATCAGCAGCAGGCTTAGGATGAGGGAAACCCTCTACTTTTAAAGGTCTACACCTTACAGTAGCTGAAGTTTTGTGAGGACCATTTGTGCCAGCAAGTGGTAGCGTGTCTCCAAACAGCATGACTACCTGCGCTGATTCTGTTATGAGCTGAGGTTTCTCAGGGAAGCAGGTGGCCCAAGAGAGTATCCATGCTTGAGGGTTTTGAATTATCAAGTCATCAAAGATGCTGGAATATCTACTGATATACCCATACCTGGTTCACCTCAAAAGACACTGATGTTGGGGCAATGTGAAGTCAAACAAGGACAGTAGGAAGAAGACATCACAATTAGCGAAGATAAATTAATCCTGTGAATTAGAAAGAGCAAGGACTTGTATTTAGCTCTCATAAGGGAATGATCTAACCCTTTTTAAGCTATCATCTGCCTTAGATTCCTGTTCATTCACTACAGGTTTGACCAGAAATCCTATTCCAGTAACAAAAAGCCTATACGAAGTGTCATCCAGACAAATTTTTGTGAGCAGCTTCTCTTTTGACAAACCAACACTGTTAAGGAGACATTTTTGTTTTAAAATATCTAATCAGCTTCATGCACCTTTCCCCCAACCAAGAATGAGTGCATGGGATGGTGGGGTGGTTTTCTTTTCTGAAGAATTTTTCCCCTAGTAGTCACAGAGAATGATGTGAAACATATTTTCTCACAAGATCTATCTGATAATTATACTGCATCCATAATAGTAGCCAAAAAAGGTATTATATTTTTCATACACAAAGTATGTTTCTTGGCTTGCAGAGTACTAGCATTTGTTTAAAAATACTATTCTTTCAATTATTTAACTCCTGTTGTTATGCTTCATCCTTATTAGTCCACAGAAATAAGTCCAAGGACTGTCAGTGACAGTAACAACACAGCAACTTAAGAACCAGGAGGTTCATTTTTGATTCAACAGTATCATGTCAAACCACTACATCAATGAAAAAAAGCCATGTTCTCATTAATGTCCCTATTGGACAGAAGGAATCTTGGAATTAGGATGATCCTGCTAGAATTTGACATAAACCTGTAAGAAGACTAGACATTTCATTCAGGGGCTTAAGATCACTAACTAATCTATTCCTTGCTGAGTGTGGCCCTAATCTTGTATTCTAGGGATGAAGAGGAAGCCTGTTACTCTGCATGTCCTCTCTGGACAAGTTTGCTTACACTCTGTAGTTGCATAAGAAATTAATAATATCTTGTGCATGGGGTTTGAGCCACTTCACTCTCCCAGAGCTGATGCAGAAGTTTAACTCTTAGTCACTTGGAACAGAGTCTTATCTGAGGTAATTCAGCACATTTTAATTGCAATGAAGCAACTTTATATGAGCTATTGATCCAGCTTGGTATAACTAGGTATCATGAAAGAGTGTTCACTGCAGAATTAACCTTTTCACGCTACACATTGGTGGTCTGAGATAAACAGGTTTTTTTCCTTCTTTCTTATAGTCCTTTTTACTTTCTGTCATTTTCACGTGTGGACTTTACACTGAGATTCTCTTCAGCTAACACATCAATGGAGAACAATTGTTCTAGCTTTGATTTCTGCCCACTTTGAACTAAATCATAAGGTCATAGCTCAATTTTTATCAGTTTTTTTTTAAGAGATAAAAATCCCACACATTTTCTATCTCAGTGATACAAACGTATCTTGGAAATCTGCATAAAAGCTATTACAAAATTATAACCTTTGCAAAAAGAAAAAAAAAGAACAAAGCAAAACTGAATAGTGGAATTAGCACGAAAAAGAGACAAACATTTTCTCTGATCCTTTGCCTTTTAGAGTTGCCTGAGCAAGGGCTAAGCAAAACTTCGGCATTTGGTTTATGTAGTTGATACTTGTTTAATTAGAGTGTGAATTCCATAATAGCTGGAGATGTGAGTGAGACCATAAGATGTGTTATTATGTGATATTTCTTAGTTAGAGACAATTAAAAATTTCATTTCCTTAAACATTGATTTTACCCTGGAAGAAGAGTGAGAGTGGCATATTTGTTGTATCTTCCATGTGACTATGACTACAACAAATTGATTTGGTTTATGGGTGATGTTTTTAAAAGCTATTTCTACCAATTTAGACAACATTTCTGAAACTAGATGTTTTTAATAGGAGCTGAAAATGTTGAAAACGTTGATATAGGTGCGTACACATTATTGTTTTATCTTGTATCAAATATGCTATTTGAAGCAAACTGCTTGGTTTTCCCATTCATCATATTTTGGTACACGTCACAGAGTAGTCTCAGAGTGCACTATCTGGATTTCCTTTGGATGCAAGTAAATCGGATGCTCTCCAGCAGCACACCTAGAGAAATTCCACTACTCATATTCATCAAAACCAGGCTAGAGGCAGCGGTAGTAAAAACTCTCCGAATTTCTGACAACATGGATGTCAAGTCATTAGCACTAACTATTTTGTTCTACAGATACAATTTTATTGGTTGGCACTGATTTCCCTCATTCCCAGGTCAGAGGTAAAACAGGCAAGCAATTTCTTAATGGACCAGCCTAACTTCAAGGGAGTAATAATTGTACCTTTTATATGAATATATGAGGTTACACATAAGTTTTAGTTGTGGCCATCCCCTAGTAACACAGTGGCATAATGCTAGTCATATCTTTTCTTTCCCTTTATCAGAAATTTGTATCTTTGAACAATCAGAGCAACTTTGAAATCACTCCCCAGGCTCACTCTAGTTCCCTAACCACCTTTCATACAATTAAGCCACACTGTTTCCCAGAAAAAAAATAAAAGAAGAGGATTGTTATTATTGCTGGAAGAAATTATTCTCTCTTCTTTATTCATTATTCAAACATGTTTGTATACTGGTAAAATTCCAGAAATGTTCCACACTGATTGCGTATATGGGTATTTCTTTTCTTTTCTTTTTCTGTAATTTTTCTGATTACTATTCTGATAGCTCTCTATATTTTTTTTCTCCATTTTTATAAAAATGTACCTGAAGTCACTACTCACTGCCAAAAATTGGCATGTCTTTATTTTTAAAAATACTAGTGCTAAGTCCATTATACTGCTGAGCACAAATCATTCCAACCTTTTGTGTAAACCTTGCATCATTCACACCTCCTCAGACAAAGCCTGGCCAACCTTATAATACATCTTCTAGTCCTAAACCTAACCTTCTCAAACTGTAAAAATAATAGTTTTTACTTCTTTTGTAGAATGATACCTGTAACTGTTTGTTATCCTTAAGAAAAATAACTTTTCCAAAATACCCATTTCGTTATTATAGACAAGAAGTAGAGGTCTATTTTTCAGTAATAGAACACTATACATACAGAACTCATAGACTTTTAAGTATTTGATAGAAAGATGATTGTAAAAGTAGTTTGGCCCACTTGACAGCTTGCAGTAATCCGGGCATTTTTTTAGGTGGTATTTAATCCAGTTACAATCCTTTTTGTGTTTGTGTGAGTGAAGAGAGAAACATGGAGAAATCTTTCTCAGGTTGCCTCATCTCTCAGAGACCGAGGTTTTCGTCTCAGTAGAAGAGAAGCAATAGCAAATTACTAGCACAGACAGGCGAATTTTTGATTAAATGTCTTTTCATCAAAATATGCTGAGGCTAAGATATTGAGCTTTCAAGGCTCATGATACTCAGCAAGGTTTCAGATAGAAAGTGTCTGAGGCCCAAAGTAAAATCCCTTTGTCACTTCTCCAGAGAGAACTGAGTGAAAACACTGACCTTTTTCCGTCTGGAGGTGTACACTTCAAATCTTTTCCATTTTATGAAAACATTGAAATGTTGGGGGTTTTTGTTCAAAGAAAAAAAGAAAAAAAGAGCAGCAAAGCAACACTTTCTTGAAACAGTGAAAGAAAACAAAGTTTTCATTCTCTGGCCAGTTCTAATATGTAATTTACTTAGTAATGCTCTTTGATCTATGGATTACATTTCTATATAAGGATTAGATCATTAGATCACTTTGGACTGCTATAATTTTTCATTCTGTTGTCTAAAGTAAGCCGTCCTTTGCATAAAAAATGTTTTAGAAGAAAACCAGAGCCCATAGCTGTCTGAAATAACTGGTACAGCAGAGCAAAGCTGAGTAACAAACAGACTCAAAACACAAAGGATGGCTAAATTTCCTCTCTCTTTCAGACCTTCAGAACTAAATAGGCATAGGACCAGAGATAATTTCACTGTGACGATCCCATCTGTGTAGCAGACCTTTAATGTTGATATTAGAACAGTAACTCAAAAGGTTTAACTCTAAGATTTATACGTTTATTACTTCTTTTTAAAAGGTAAAAATGGCAATTTTTGCTAATGTGCTGGTTTTGGCTGGGATAGAGTTAATTTTCTTCACATTAGCTGGTATGGGGTTATGTTTTGGATTTGTGTTGGAAACAGTGTCAATCATACAGGGATGTTTTAGTTATTGCTGAGCAGTGCTTACACAGAGTCAAGGCCTTTTCTGCTTCTCACACCACAGCGAGTAGGCTGGGGGTGCACAAGAAGCTGGGAGGGGACACAGCCGGGACAGCTGAGCCCAACTGACCAAAGGCATATTCCATACCGTATGATGTCATGCTCAGCATATAAAAGCTGGAGGAAGAAGAAGGAAGGGGGGGATGTTTGGAGTGATGGCGTTTGTCTTCCCAAGTAACTGTTACGTGTGATGGAGCCCTGCTTTCCTGGAGATGGCTGAACACCTGCCTGCCGATGGGAAATGGTGAATGAATTCCTTGTTTTGTTTTGCTTGCGTGCATAGCTTTTGCTTTCCCTATTAAACTGTCTTTATCTCAACCCATAAGTTTTCTCATTTTCAGTCTTCTGATTCTCTCCCCCATTCCTCCACGGGGGGATTGAGCAAGTGGCTGTGTGGTGCTTAGTTGCTGGCTGGGGTTAAACCACAACAGCTAATAAATATGCATAAAAATCACCTACAGTGGAAATGGTCAGCGTAAATAAAATTAAATAGTGATTATCTTTCAACAGATGTAACAACAGACAGCTACGTAAAATGCAGTTCATTGGAGAAAATGACTTCTTCTTCATTGCTAAGTCACCTGCAAAACCACAATACACATTATAAAATAGTTACATTTTTTTCCTGTGAAAATGATAGCTATTTCTTCATCAGCTATTTGATACCTTCCTTTCTTGCAAATTGATTGAAGTACTCATATTGTTAAAGTCTTCGCTTTCCCAAATTAACATATGTAAATGTTGAACTCCCCTCCCCAAATGGCATCTCTGTTTACTTATTATTGTCTTTGTAGCATCCAGAGATTGACATGAAAGTGGAGATTCTACTGAACTTGGTTTTGTAGCAATACACAAAAAAATATGGCTCCTGCTTCAAAGGGCACAGCGCAACATGTTGGAAGAGCAGAAGTGAAGAGAATAACAATAGCTATAAACAAGCAACTGTATTGACGATATAGTCATGTGCATTTGTGTTGGTTAGTTAAACACACCTTGATGTCCCCACACCACTAGGAAATCAGCAGTTATACACACACACATACACATATATATACACACATATATGTATATGTACATATTTCACTGGTTTTCTGGCTGGCAACTATAATTAGGTATCATTCAGAAGTGTCAAGCATGAGCAGAATAATGACCAGAGACCTCACTGAGAATAGGTTTTCATGCAAAATTCTCTTTGGACTGAGGAAGTAAGATCAAATGACACAGGCTGACAGCATTCACCAGTACAGCAATTGTAATAGCTGGATTTAGTGGGTTGTGTAGACTAGCACTAGAAACAAAGAAATGATAAGATGATAATATCAGGCAACAAGATAATGGAAGCTAAGTTTGGATAGACTGGAATATGAGTACCTATGGTTAGTACACAGAACAAGAAAAAGGAAGGTAAAGTTAAGCGTTAGAATGCATGCATTTGAATTTAGAGCTGACTGGTTGAAAGTTATTTAGATAACTCTAATTTTATTTCATCTAATAACACTACTGACATGACCCAGGTGTAACAAAAAGAGTGCAATTACTTTTAAGATCTTAGTTCAAAATCGAACAAATAAACCAACTGTAATTGGTAGTTTCCTGTATTACTTGGCATAAAAATCCTTTGACAGTTGTATTGGTCAAAAGATGCTTTATGGAAGATGCCATTTATTGCTAGCCAAATATTCTAGGCCTTGTAAAATATTCAGGAGAGCACTGGTAAAGTCGAAGATGCACTGTAGCACTCACTTACCCACTGGGTCCCTTTTGTTCAGGGATGCACAGAGAAACTCCCCAAGCAGAATATACCTAACGTAAGAGTACACAAAAATACGTAGGGCTAATGAGGTAGTAAATTAAGGATTAATATGCCAACCTACTCCCACTGAGATAACCAGAGAGCCTTTGATAGCCAGGAAGTCACCTGGGAAAGCATTTCTGTTTCCCCTTGAAATGTGCTGAGACTTGGTGATGCTGAATTGCCAACCTTAAATTCTACATTTTTTTCTACAATATATTTCATGTCTGTATTTTTCCTCCTGAATCCTTGAGCTCCTAACTACTCTCTCAGCAATGATACTTATCTGTGTTTTTGTCTTTTTCTATTATGCAGGGTTTCAGCTTGCACACCTCACACCCTGTGGTGTGTTGACCCTGGCTGGATGCCAGGTGCCCACCAAAGCCGCTCTATCACTCCCCTCCTCAGTTGGACAGGGGAGAGAAAATAAAACGAAAGCCTCATGGGTCGAGATAAGGACAGGGAGAGATCACTTGCCAATTACCATCATGGGTAAAACAGACTCGACTTGGGGAAATTAGTTTAATTTATTACCAATCAATTCAGAGTAAGATAATGAGAAATAAAACCAATCTTAAAACACCTTCCCCCCACCCCTCCCTTCTTGCTGTGCTTAACCTCACTCCCAAGTACTCTACCTCCTGCCCCCCAGCAGCACAGGGGGACAGGCAATGGGGGTTGTGGTCAGTTCATCACACGTTGTTTCTACTGCCCCTTCCTCCTCAGGGAGAGGACTCCTCACACTCTTCCCCTGCTCCAGTGTGGGGGACCTCCCACGGGAGACAGTCCTCCATGAACTTCTCCAATGTGAGTCCTTCCCATGGGCTACAGCTCTTCATGAACTGTTCCAGCGTGGGTCCCATCCACGGGCTGCAGTCCTTCAGGAACAGACTGCTCCAGCGTGGGTCCCCCGCAGGGTCACAAGCCCTGCCAGCAAACCTGCTCCAGCGTGGGCTCCTCTCTCCATGGGGCCACAGGTCCTGCCAGGAGCCTGCTCCAGTGCTGTCTTCCCACAGGGTCATAGCCTCCTTCGGGCATCCACCTGCTCTGGCATGGGGTCCTCCACAGGCTGCAGGTGGATATCTGCTCTACTGTTAACCTCCATGGGCTGCAGGGGGACAGCCTGCCTCACCATGGTCTTCGCCACGGATTGCAAGGGAATCTCTGCTCCGGCGCCTGGATCACCTCCTCCCCCTCCTTCTTCACTGACCTTGGTGTCTGCGGAGTTGTTCCTCTCACATATTCTCATTCCTCTCTCTGGCTGCGCTTGCTGCTGCACAGTAACTTTTTCCTCTTCTTAAATATGTTATCCCAGAGGTGCTACCACTGTTGCTGACTGGCTCGGCCTTGGCCAGCAGTGGGTCCATCTTGGAGCCGGCTGGCATTGGCTCTATCGGACATAGCGGAAGCTTCTAGCAGCTTCTCACAGAAAGCACCCCTGTAGCCCCTCAGCTATCAAAACCTTGCCATGCAAACCCAATACACAATGTAACAATAATTTTCTTAGTAAAACTGAGCCAAGGTCACAGAACTATGTAGCATCAAACTAAACCTTGGATCACAGACACCTGAATTATGCGAATGAAGATTACATCAAGGTTTTCTAGACAGACAGAAAACAGGATTTTTACTGAAAACAATATTTGCTTAAAAGGGAAATTTCCTTTTCTGATACTTTTTGTTGTTGTTCACTCTAACAAAAAGTCAGCAACTTTTTCCCCCCTTCTCTCTAAAGAGTAGCCTCTCCAGCTCTCAAAAGCTTCAAATTCTAAATAGGAAAAATGTTTGTAGAAATTTAGCAAGCACACATACAAAAAGAAAGTTAGTGTCTTTCTGCAGCTGTAAGTTCATTCTACCTGAAATAAAACTTCTCTGAGTTCCAAACTGTTTTATCCTCCATTTTTTAATTTTGCTATTGATGCATCCTCCTCAAATCCATCACATTGTGTGTTATGAACAGATTTATGACCTCTTCCAGTCTTGAATTCTGATTGGTTCAGTTCTTAAGCAGCATACGATGAAAAAGATTTAGACCTGCCTGCCCATAATCATAGATTTCTAAACAGGTTCAAGGAACTCATTGAGGACTTCCTGTTATTTCTTCACTCTTCTGGACATTTCTGATCCCTTCTAGCAAAGTTGCTCTGCTTCACTCCAATTTACTTTGCTTTATTTCAAATGTTCTAACCCAAAAGTTGTGTGTTCTATTTTTCTTCAAAAAAAAACCCTACAAGAAACAAAATAAAAATCACTTTTTATGTTCCATGTTCTCTACGTGGAAACATTAAATGGTGTGCACTATTGGGGAAAACAAACAAGCAAAAAGCACTTTGATAAAATAATTTTGGGATATATAGGTGGAAAAGTGCCAAAGTAGAAAGCGTTCTTCACAAAGAACTGACAAAAAAAGTATAGCTGGAGGAAACATTTGCCATTTTTTTGAATCAGTAGCAGGAAGCCAGAGAGGAGGAACAGGGAAAAAAGTTGCTGACTGGGCCTGTGAGTTGTGCCTTCCAGGCGATGTGACTAAATGATCTGAAGGAGCAGTTTGTTCTCCCTTTCTGCTTCCCCCCGTGGAGAATTACATCTCCTCAGTAAGTGGACAGTCACACTGACTGCTCATTCAAATATTCAAGGGAAATTTTAAGGGTGACTATGTCTTCCACAATGTTAGGAACGAGAAGCATTAGAGAGGTGAATGGGACTCCTGAAAATGACAACAGATCCACCAAATCTGATTTGTGAAAGTAAGGAAGAATAATTGAACTGCTTTCCAACACTTTTCTAGGAAGGCTGTTCTTTAAAATACATAGAGTTTTGTGGTCAAAGTATTTGTTTTTTGCATTAGTCATTTCTTTAATCCTAGATTTTTTTATCAGTCATGGGATACCATCCTATATCCCAAAGGGTGGTTGAAAACAAACAGAAAAGTATATAATTCAAAGAAGAGCTCTAGTACCTGTCAGCTGGAATTATACCACTTTCCCATAAGAAGCTATTCTCTCACCAATTTCTGTTTCAAAACTTACCTCCAGGATGCCTTGAGCTATGCTATTAAAATAGTATAAATTATGTCTAGTATGCAGAATACTTAAACTTTAGAAGCAAAAATTAAATGATGCAAATGGGGCTCATGCCCATTAGAAGACTCAAAACATTTCCAGACTGAGACTGAGACTGAGGGGTAATTAGGAATCCCTTTCATACTGATATGTGACCACAAACTGAAACAGAGTGGATTACTTTGTGCCAGTAAATCTCACAGTGCCAAATGTCCCAGTATCTTTTGGCTATCTAACAGATAGGCACGAGTATGCATGAAAACTGTTTTGCATATACCCTGCATGTCTGCTGGCTTATTTAAATTGAATTCAATTAAATTGAATTAAGCATGAATTGCTTACTTTATGACTGCTAATTTATAAGTTGGCTTGAGAATGGGATGAGATGGAAGCTTCATCTGCAAATGTCAGAGAAGGACCAGTAGCAGAATAGAAACAGGAGAGAATGAGAACATTGTATAGGATTTTTGCTTTTCAAAAATTGGCTGTTGGGAACCTTGTATTGACCTTTTCCTTGTATCCTACCTGCAAGAAGAAAAGAACAAAAGTTTTATTCCAAGTATTTTCCACTTTGCTTTCCAATAAAAATTATTGTACCCTCAGTATGTTTCACAGACTGGTGTCAGTCAGAATGTAATGAATTCATCAAAAATATCTCTTGAGAGAACACATCTCTCCCCTTTACTCCTGTTTTAAAGTTGTATTGCATTGTATTTTTTTAATTTCTTTGTATATTACTCTGGCATGGTGTGTATAGTAAAGACATCTTAAAAAGTACTCTTCTGCTCTCTCAAATTTTTTTCTTGCACAAAATGCATGATCAACACTGTGTAGAACTGACTGGGTGCTTCCAGCTCTATCAGCTATGTGGAGAACGCAGGTGCATGTAAAATAGGTCTAACCTAACTGAAGATTTAGCACCTCTCTTCATCTATATGTTGAACAGGAGACTGAATAATGAATATGTTGCATTTTATTACTGTTCCAAAATGGGTTTTGTTACAGAACTACAAAGGAATTTCAGAGAAACCACATAACATAGTTACAATACTTACTAAGTCCATTGATTGCTTAAGTTTGGTTATGTGTATGTTGCTTAAGTATTTTAATATATCTTTAAACAGAACAGTGATTCAGAGACATTATATATTGTCTTTGGTGTTCGGTTTGAAAATGATTTAGCGTTTGCAAATCTTGTAAGAGGTAACCAATGTATTTGAAGTCCCCTTGGCAGAGGAGAAAAGAAGAAGTCTCAATTCATTTATGTTGTTTTTAGGCATTAACTCAAGAACAACGGAATTGCATCTCCCAAAAGACTCTTATAACATCTGGGTCCAGGTAATTCTAGCAGAGAAGATTGCATTAAGAGAGATGTAGTCATTTGAACATAGTCTTAAAGGTCATTCCTGCCGTTTACACAGTCTCATGGTACCTCTGTGTCTTCAAAGATGCTATATTCCCATATTAATGTAATTATCTAGCAAAGGGTACATTTTACCATTTAGGCACTAAGTTTGGAGAAAAGGTAAATTTTTTTCAGTCTGCATTGAAAGGTGAAGTAGGAGCATAGGTTATTACATATTTACCAGCCATTTCCAGCTATGCAACCACTCTACATCTACCCACACCATACTGACTGCAACCCTTATTGTACACTCACATGTTCTCTTCTAAATGCAAATCTATATATAGTTGGAGGTAATTTAAGGAAGCATGTGTTTGTTATGCCAAATTTCTTTCCCTGGCTTGTCACTGGATCTCAAGAAACTAGGTATGTGCATATGGCAGAATTAATGGAGGGAAGATATCAAATTAGTTTTCAATAAGAGCTAGAGAGTCTGAGTATCTGAATCTTTACAAAGATATTTTGAAAGAAAATTAAGAGTTTTGTTTTCAGGAATATTCAGCTTTAGAAAAACAAAATTGTATTACTTATTTCAAAGCAAGCTTCCAAGACCTGAGATAAGTGTAACAGTAGAATTTCCCTATCTCTTCCTCTGTTTCATCATTTACATCAACAAATATCTCATAGTATAAATTGCTTGATTAAATTGGTCACTTTTCATATAGTACACAAATTTGAGAAAAGTTCTTTTTATTTATCACTCACAGCAAAATAAATCAGCATTAGGCCATTGGCATGTGACTTATCAATGACGGCAAACAGATTTTGCAGGAATTTATTACTTAGAATATTTGAGTTGTTTATAACAATTAAGTTTCTAATGTAAATATGCACGTTTAAATTCCTAACACAGTTCTACCTGTGTATTTTCACATGCTACTTTAAATATACTGTTTCTATGAACTTGCAAGTTTTTGTAAAAGCAAACATAGATCATAATACTATCTTTGTAAACCTGGTTTGAAAAATTGAGCAACATTCATGAGTGGTTTCCAATATTTCAAACTTATAAAAACAAAGCTATTTGCCAAATTGATGAATCTTACTTACTCCTTACACCTACCTTTCAAATTACTACTGTAGTTGAATCAGTCACATTTTGTCTTCTATGGGAAAGTGTTGCGGGAGGGAAACAAAATCATCAGGATTACAGTAACAAGGGTTTGATAAGATAACAGAGGCTTTTCCAGATACTGTGAGAGCTTCCACTAACATGCTTCATTATATTAAATTATTTTGTAGAAGATTTCTGGAAATCTAGTTACCCAGTATGCATAATGAGCTTTACCTTTTTCTGCCCCGTGTACAGTCACAAAAACTTGTGGACATTCGTTGTGACTTGCTACCTCTAGCAGTGTAAGGGACAATATAATGCTATAAGGAGGTGAAAACGCAACACTGTATAACATAAAGCCAATAAATACCAAATTCCCTTTTTTTGTGTGTTCTTAAGTAGCTTATAAGCCGAATAATCAGGTGGTAGACAGTATGACTTTGTTGAAGCTAGCTCTGGTTTATTGGCCTTACTTATTTTAGTTTGATCACAGTTAAAAAGACAGCATTTGAAAATTAGGGCCTAGCATACATAGATTTATAGCTGTCTTCTAATAAATGCACAACTTGCATACAAGATTATGTGTTCTCTAAGCAACTGAGATTCATATTCACACAGACAAGGACTGAAAAACAAGTCTGTTTAAATACACCACATTAAAAGCAAATGCTGCTGACAACAATTCCTCCTGTAGCTCAGTATGCGAAATTGTGAATAGACTGACAAGAAAATGAACTTTATGGTGAAAAAAAATCAAATAAAAATGAAAGGAAATTAAATGAAATAAAATAAAACAAAGAATCCAAGGGAACATTTTAATGAAAATCCTATGAAAACAGCAGATCTCTATTCCTTCAATTCCATAAAAGGTTTATCTATTTATATCTGAGCAATTTTGCAATCACTGAAAAAAAAATGTCGTTTAGCTAATAAAACAACCGCCCTTTCCAGATGAGGATTTATTTATTAATTGTCATTTAATCTGCAAATAAAGCTCCGAGTCAGTTATGATGGACATCAAATTACTTTGATAATGATATTTATCTCCAGATCCTTACAGATATTACAGCTCTTCTCTTTAAACCTACATCCCATTATTAAAGTCAGAGTCTTCTATGACTGTGATGTTGCATTTTTCAAACTGAGAGATGGCCATCCGACTATTATTTTGTTTAACTTGTTCAGCATTCTGGTTTAGATAACATTAGATTTATTTAAAGCTGCCCCTTTTCAATATGTAATTTGAAGATGAGAAACCAACAAACTCATGGCTACACTATGACTGGGACTGAACCAGGTAGTGAAGGATAGTGAATTTATTTCCAGATTATTTACTCTGACATTGGAACCAGTTGCATTTTATTGACATAAAGAATCATTACATATTTGGTGGGGCTTTTTTTTTGTCTGTCTGTTTTGTTTGGTTGTTGTTGGGGTTTTTTTATGAACATTGCATAGTTGGGGTTGAGGGGAGTGCAAGAATTTTCTTCTAGTTTCCCTGTCACTGTTCATTTCTACTGAGATTCTGCACCCTGAATTTAGGTTTCTATATGGAAGTGTCAATGCATGCTCATGCATATCTAGCCTCTCATTACTCCCAGTGGAGACCTAATCATAGTTGTCAATAGATCTTAGAGAAAAACATTCAGCTACCTACAGGTGGATACCTGAATAGCTAGTCAACCAAATGCCTCTTTGGATAAATTGAGCACCTCTTCACTAATTATAACAGAGGTATAAAGACTGTACCCACTTGTAGACACCTACACTGATGATACGTAAATTTATCTTTCCACATCTGGAGGTGAAAGCCAGAGATGAAAGAAGTCCGTACCCAGATAAACCCTTCCTCTTCAGATTACCTGAAGATCCACAAAGTTTCGGTATGACTATGTCTAGTGATGATGCTGACTAGGATGATACTTCAGTTTTCAGTGGCATTTATACCATTAAACCCCACAGAAGCATTTTAAAACAAAATTTAATTTATTGCATGGATCCAGAGCACATTATTATGCACTAATTTATTACACTCAATAGAAAGTAAATTATTTAAAACAGTTCTCAGTGTGTCATTCACTGTTAAGCAAACTAAAAGTATTTGAACATGTGTACACTGATCAAATGAACAAAATTTCACATTTGTCATAGTCAATGATCTTTTATTTCCAGTAAGAAATATGAATTTCCTTTCATATTTTAATACATGGTAGTACTTAACTTTACAGTCTAGACAGTTCATTTCCATAGGTATGTTTCATTCAAATGAATTCTTAAAGTTGATTTACATTTAGATAAATTATTTATTTTAACTGCAAATTTAACTGCATAGGTTTCAATCTATGTTTCAGCAATCTAAACTCTAGTTTGGCAAGTGACAATGATCTAACAAATAGTTTGGGGTGATATTTGTTCATCAAGTAATTTAGGACTATAAATTTACATATTTACCAATGAACTGCTTAGCTAATATTTGTTCTCCCCAGATGCTTACTTCAGTACAGGAGAAATTGTTTAATGCTTTAATACTAAAATTTTTTTTAGTCTTTCAGAGCAAGTACTAGTGAATGTTTTTATCATGAAAATGCATCTATTACTTCGGTACCTTCTGTTTTCCCTAGCAAAGTGAAGACCCACACATAAAGATATGTTAATATTAATTATTGAAAATAATTTAATGACTAAAAACAAGCGTAAGAATTTTAATGGAAATTGACACATCTTCACCTAGTATATTTTCATTATTCTCACTGAGGAATGGAAAACACATTGGAAAGGCTGAAATCAAACAAAATATTTGTCGCTGATTTTTTTGATACTGACATGAAATAGGTAAATCTTTATTTTACTCTCTTTAAAGAAAACCTTCAATATGAAGTGAAAGCTAGACTGTTATAAAATTTCCTCAGTAATACATGTCTATCTGAAAAAATTAACAAAAGAAAGGACTCTCATTATGTGTACATGTGGATATTTATTTATAAACACTCGAACAAACATTACAAGTATTATCCTTTGGCCATCTTCTGAAAATGCTGCCCTTATTCAACCTTCCTTATTCACACAAATGTGAAAAGTTTGGTGATAATTTGTTGTTGTTGTTGTTAGGGGTTTTGTTTGTTTGTTTTGCTTTGGGTTTGTGCGTTGAGACAGTCCATTGTTCATACAAAGGTGTTTTAATTCTGTTTTGCTTCATTTCTTATTTGCCTTATCGAAGTCATTAACCTATGTTTCCACTCTTTTCTAGTGTGTGCTTGGGGCAGGAGAATGTGTAGCCCTGCAAATAATTTTATCTTATGAAACAGTATTAGAAGAATTAGGAAAAAAATGTAAGATTTACCTGAAACTGAGTAGCACTTTTTTTTCTTGATTATTTTAACATTCTGATTAAAAATAAATGTAAGTGTTAATAGACTAAATATGTTGGGTTTTTTCAGTTAATTTTCAGACTAGTAAATGGTAGAAAGGGCCTCTGGTTATTATTTAAAAAGAAAAGACATTCACCTTGAGATATCTTTTCAGTAAGTACCTGACTGCAAGCATTTCTGTTCTAGTCCAGAAAATAATAAATAATATATATAAGAAGAAATACAAATGTCTTTACATTTTTCTGCTTTTAATAAACAGAATGAATGCCAGTTTTTGCTGGTGACTACTTCATGTTTGTGTATGTGTGTTGTGCATGTTAGAAATTTCTGTATTACATATTCATATCCTAATATAGCTTCAGATATAGGGGGATTTAATACATTGCTTTGCATCACTTCTTCCTGATGACAGAGATCATCAGGCAATAGTTCTTTCAGCCTGAAAGATCAGTTTTGGTGCCTGACTGAAGTCATCACCTCTTCTTCTAAACATTTATTGTAAAAAAAACACTGGAAGAGGTTCTGTTATCGTACAGACTAGATTGTTTATACTTGGTTAAATGTATCTACTTTTCTTTCACTATCCTGTGCAAAGGAGAGTTTAACTTCTAAATAGTAATGTTAAATTTGTGTTGTAAATTTCTCTGTGCCATAATCCAGTTCCTAGATCATGTGTCCCCTTCTAATGAACAGATTATGAACATAAAGCTTCTCTGTAAACTTATTCTAAAATATTTATATTTCTGTTGGAGATAATGGTGTCTGTGACCCTGTCTGAATATTTTCTTGTAACAGTAATCCTAAATTCTAAAGACAAGGGTGTACTGGAAATACTTTTAATCTTAAATGCCACCTGTATCTTATGTTTAAATGACATCTTTTTCTCCTTTTCTAGTAAACTGTTGCAGAGATTAGCAAGCATTTTGAAAATACTCCTATTGCCTTTTGTGTCGATCATGGATATGAAAGAAAAAATAAAACCAAAAACCCTTCAGTTATGTAAATTCTGATCTCTAGACATTTTGAGCAGATTTAGGAAATTATGAAAGTTGATCCCACTTGAGGATTAGGTGCTCAAATATGTGTAACATTTTGAATTATAAAGCATATATGAAATACCATCTATAAAAAAAAAGACTTATACTGTACCTTTCTTTCTAATTATATTTTCCCACAGATAAAAATATGACTGTAAAGATTAAATCAAGTATTTGCTCTTGGGTTGTCTTGGGGAAACAACATAGCATTATTGTAATATCAACAGGAAATAATTCAAATAAATTATAAGTTGTTTCACGTGTTGTGAAAAGTTGTGGCTCTATAACCAGTGTCAACAATAACTTATTGCTGTTAATTGATATATATTTATATAAAACTCATGCTGTTTTTACAAAGCCATAAATTTCTGTATCAAACTTACATCAATAATCTGTACTTGCATCCAATTATGCTTCCAAAATAAATGCATAAGGTAGTGGGTTCCTTTGTTATTTTTTCACACAGCTCTAGCTGATATCGGGGAAATATTTTTTATAGTCCTTGTCCAACACAGAATTCATTCGAACATAAAGCAATGCAAAGAGTGATTGAGCTGACATTGCCATACCAGGGTGCATCTATCTCTTGCCACATCCAGGAGCTCTGAGTTTATTTGCCTCTGTTCTAACTGTCCTATATTTGTGAGAAACATGTTCATCTGAGCAACTCCCTGTCATCAGGTTCTCTCCAGTTCTTTTCCTCCCAAGGATCTCCTTCTGGGAATGAGTCAATATAGTTGAGGCCTCTGTGACTTACTTGGAGTTACAAGATTTGCACATGTTTGGTTATTGAATCTAGGTCTTATAAGGTTCATCTTAATGACAAATCCTTCTTCCTATCCATAACAACAGCCACATTTGCTTAGCTCCAACTTTCTTTTGCACCAGCTTATGCAGGGAGCAGAAGGTGGTGGCTTATCGCAGAATATTCAGCTGGCAGAAGTCAATCATATCATAGTAAAAATAAATGTAACTGCAGAGGGAAAGACTGCTGCCACTGAGACTGAGAGGTAGAGAATGGCAGTAAAAGGAGTATTTGTTGAGCCCTAATCTAAAAGGCTACCAACAGAAAAATCCCCTTAAAACTGTGACTGTGGTATCAACAGCTAGACCTCAATCTTAGGAGTATGGCAGTAACGGGTCTCAGAAATTAACTTACCGCTGGCAAATCACAGATGACTGGTAACCGGAGTGTCTGTCTTTCTTTGTAAGGACAGTGGCAAGCTATGTTTTGGATAGCTTGAGCCAGAGGTCTCTTGCTGGAATATTGCTCCAAGACACTCAGAGGAGACAGTCAACCAGACTTACAAGTGAAAATATTATTGGGACAATCACTGTTGCAGATATGAAAGAATAAGATATGACAAGGTACAACATCACAATCCATTCTAATGTGAATCTCCCCAAACCTGGCATGTCAGCATCTCTCTCCAGTCAAGTTGTCTGTATAACTCCTCAGAACATGTTTTCCTTAAAGTTTATTCATCATAAGATTTATTGCTCTCCTTCCTAACTTTCAGTCACATACACATACCAAGAAACTGGTAACTACATGGATGATTATGCCACCTTGCTTTGGGTATTGAGCTGAGGTTCTAGAACACGGAAACCCTAGACTCTTACTAGTCAAAACTCCAGTTTTAATCTTCCAAATTATAAGGAAAAATTGACCTGCCTATTTTTACAACATAGGCAAACATTTCAAATGAAATGGGTTCCTTCCTTTTTGTATAGTAGCCCAAGTACTTTCCTGAGAAACTAAAAGAAGAACAGCAAGCATAATTTTTTTGGTTCATTTGAGGAAACTGAAAAATTATTCAGTTCAGATCAACTCAAATATAGGGAGCTATTGCATCGTCAAAAGAACATAGTAATATAAAGAAAAAAACCCACAATGACTTCAGATAAGAGTGCACATAGCTATTTTTATTTAATTAATAAGCTTTCTATTCTTTTTCTCATTTTTTACTAAAATCTTTTCCATTCTTCTTAGAAGAGATAGGGACAGGAGACATTTTAAATTCCTTTAAAAGAAATCTTTTACTTTGTCTGAATTCAATGAATTTCACACACAAAGTAAATTATTTTGTTTCTTTCAAAATGCCTTTATTTGGTGAATAATACCAGTCCTATATCTGAAAAGAAAGAAAATTATTCAATTTGCATAGTAGTACTCATGACAAAAGTTAGTGGAAATGGAGGTGAGAATGAGTAGTAAAGAAGAAGAGAAATACGGGGTTTTTTTGTGTGTTACAGCTATTTAGCTTTAAGACTCTGAAAGATTTCACATTTGAATTTTATAAAACCTACCCCGTATATATGTATGTATTTATTTATGTATGTATTACATTGTCATAATACTCACCCAACCCCTCATTAATTGGCTGACTTCTTTTGGAAACCTAATAAAAAATGGATCTAAAGGAAAGATTGTGTTGCAATGAAGAGGGAGGTCAACAGAAAGAGGAATGGCAGACTGCTGAACTCAAGATAACCTTGATGTCACTTGTATGCCTACTTTATCAAGTACACCACATTGTAGCAGCCAAATGAAACACAATTTTTCAAAGCAATGGCAGCTGTAAGAAAGACCTTTCAAGGCAGTGTAAGTTTCCATACACACATCTCTCAAACCATTGTAGCCTCTAAGCTCTTCACATATATTACAGAATTTTTGTTCTCAGTAAAGATGCTTAAGGACATAGTGAAGTGTTTTCATTCCTTAATTACAGATGATACAGAAAACAGATAAGAAAGAAAAAAATGAAGGAAAGGGGAAGGGGAAGGGGAGGGGGAGGGGGAAAGGGAAGGGGAAAGGGAAGGGGAAGGGGAAGGGGAAGGGGAAGGGAAGGGGAAGGGAAGGGGAAGGGAAGGGAAGGGAAGGGAAGGGAAGGGACGGGAAGGGACGGGAAGGGAAGGGAAGGGAAGGGAAGGGAAGGGAAGGGAAGGGAAGGGAAGGGAAGGGGAAGGGAGGGGAGGGGAGGGGAGGGGAGGGGAGGGGAGGGGAGGGAAGGGAAGGGAAGGGAAGGGAAGGGAAGGGAAGGGAAGGGAAGGGAAGGGAAGGAAAGGAAAGGAAAGGGAAGGAAAGGAAAGGAAAGGAAAGGAAAGGAAAGGAAAGGAAAGGAAAGGAAAGGAAAGGAAAGGAAAGGAAAGGAAAGGAAAGGAAAGGAAAGGAAAGGAAAGGAAAGGAAAGGAAAGGAAAGGAAAGGAAAGGAAAGGAAAGGAAAGGAAAGGAAAGGAAAGGAAAGGAAAGGAAAGGAAAGGAAAGGAAAGGAAAGGAAAGGAAAGGAAAGGAAAGGAAAGGAAAAGGAAAAGGAAAGGAAAAACACAACACAGTGCTTAAAGTAACATGTTGCAGAAAATGGGCAGAGAGTCCAAACTGAATGTCTTGAAAATGCCTTCTCACCTGCCTCCCAGCTCAGGAGGCCCTCAACTCCACATTTTTTCACCTTAATTCTCTCCAAACGCAAAAAGGGTTTGCTTTTGAGTTAGTATGGAACAACTTCAGATTTGATAAATTATAACTAACACACACATCTTCAAGGATGTTTAGGGGAGCGTGATTAGAAATTGGAGGATTTCAATCTTTTTATTCATTCAGTTAAATTCAAGTAATCCTGACAGGCACATCCATCATCCTGCACTGCTGGTCTGCAAATGAAGTACATGGGAACGCTTTGTGTTGCAGTTCCAGTGGTAGACAGGCATACATTGTTCTAGGCCAGATATCATATGTTTGCATTAGTGTGCACTGCCCAAATAATTATGCCCTACTGTTTCCTGCTGCAAAATTTTCAAATCAAATCCAGTTTGGATGCAGGCAGAGCAAGCTCAGATCTTTGCACCACTTCTATATGGAAAAGACTAGGATAACGCTTATATACAAATGTCCCTAATAGGACATATTCCCTGCATCAGAGAATCCTTAAATTCCATATTACACAAAAGCAAAACTATTAAGAGCAATCTGTGGCATCCCCAAAGATTAATCTTGAAGTTGGAAGATGTGTATGTGAAACTCTTCGAGTTTTCCCCAGATTTACTGTTGATCCACATAGAGGACGTTGGGCTAATTTTTTAGCCATTACACTGTTATAAAAGGCTGTCTCAGATTTCTTTTTCTTCCAGAAATATCTTAAATAGACTGAAATCTCAGGTCATTGAAAAGAAACTCTGCAGCTGTTTTTCAAATCCATCCCTAAATGATGTACCTCGAGTGACACAAGCAGTAGTTGGCAGAGGAAGAAGCTGGAAGTGCAGACCAGATCATCTAGGTCCAAGTCTGTCCCTCCTGTCTGCTGTAAGTCTTAGTTGTCTTGCCGCTCTTCAATCCTGATGTTGTTCTTTTGGACACCTTTGGCACTCTGGAATTGAGTTTATGTTCCAGCTCTGTTAGTCTGTGGTCTGATTTTTATCTGTGTTACTCTGTTTCTTGATTTTTTTCCTGTGTAATTATCTTCGCAAACTTCTGAGCATTCCTTTCCTGCATGACTCCAATATTTTGACAATATTTATTTCCACTGAGGATTTCTTGATGGTTTCAATATAGCAAGGAAAAAAGAAACCTATGTTGCCACATCAGTAGTCTTGCAATCTGCACCATAAATCTTTAGTCCTTCTACAACAAGAATTTTACATACGGTTAGAGAACTCAAACGTGTCAAGCCCTAAGTTTTTCTTCAAAATAACCAGAGGACACAGACATTTAGAGAAAAGAATGAGTACCACAGACTTCATTTTGGGGGAAAGCAGGCAGTAGATTGTCAGAATTCCTAATTAGAAAAAAAGAAAAGATAATAAATACAGGAATCCTTTACTGAACCGAACTTCCAGTCCCCATGCAGCTTTATTTGCAATAATCACTGGTTGATCATTGTAAGGTTTTCTCCAAGGTCATTAAAATACCGAGCAAGATAATTTATCTGTGTGAGTATAGAGAGCTCTCAGTCGTGTATCTCATTGCTCCCACCAATACTAGGTGGATGCTCTTTTTTTCATATTAAACCACAGAAACTGGAAAAGAGCTTCCAACTTATTAATTTATTAATGTGGAGGAACTTATATTCATGATTTAATGGGGAAACATATCTATTAACTGACCCTTACATGGTTCTTCCTGTTGAAAAAGGATATTACTTTCCATCTATATGACTACTGCTGCTAATGTCTGAGACTGTTGCAGCCTTAAAAATGCACAGTTCATTCTGCAGATGGTGATAGCTCTACTAACACTTCTATTGTTAGTTTGAAATTCAAGTGATGATATGTGTAGGTGTATGTGTGGGAGCAGTGCAAAGAATTACAAGGATTTTCTCCCACACTAACGATCCACATGGAAAAGAGGGCCTTATGAAACAATGTTCTGTTCCTCTGGTATTTTTAATCAGTCTGATATTTTGTTAGAATAGCATTTTATTGCACAGCTTGTCATTTTTCTATCTAAGGAGTATCTTTTTAAATTAAAAAAATCTTTTATGTTTTTTCTTCACATTTTGATATGTCATAATTTAAAAAAAAAATTAAACTGTGTCAAAGCAGAAAAAATAGCTAGAAAATTAATGATTTATTCTGACACACATGTAATTTACTCTTCTAGTTTTTTTCAACAATTATGCATTTGTTGGATCTGCTAGTAATTGGAAGTTCCTTAAAAGATAACACCTGTCAATTCTGTAATCTCTGTACTTTCAGTGGTGGCTGCAAAACAGGAAATGTATCAGTATTGGATTGTAAACACATCCTTCATGGTACAGTCAGATGAGGATAAGGCAGTTGACCTGGACAACCCAGATACATACTTCAGCCCCCAAATGGCTTTCTGTTTGGTTTCTACAATTCCTTCAGGACATTTTAGCATCCTGTTTGGATTTTCATCGGTTCTGGTTACTCATTCAAATTTCCTCTTCACTCTCAGTTAGGAAAACTTTTTTTTTCTTCTCAAGTAGGGTATGAATTCCTTCTGCACCATTCTCTGTTTTTTTGTTTTGTTTTCTTTTTATACATACATATATAAATCTTTGTGTATGAATATGTACATATATGTTTATATGTGTATATGCAAACATTTTGTGCATAGGCAAGAATATGCATGCATATGCATATATATATATTAATTTTGCTTAGTTTTGGCTCTTCTTCACATATTGTATAAGCTTAGGTAATAGGAAAAAATGACTCCATTCAAATCTTCCCTCATTCTCCGACTCCCCTTCGTTCTTCCATTACTCTTGTTCCTGGATCCAGCCATTTTTTCTCAATGCTCAGAAATAAGCTGCTTATCTGTGCATTTTGAATAATGAGGGCTCAGAAAATCAGCCTTGGGTCATCTGTACTACTCTTATTTTTTTCTTTTGATGGCAACTGTTGTTATATCCAGTGAGAAATGTCCAACAAAAACCTATCATCTATTAGAATTAAAAGAAACAATCCAACCACATACCTCCATGTCACTACGTCTATTTTAGATTTGTCTAGTTTTTGGTTGAAAGGTTTAGTCCAAGTCCATTCAAAATGATCTTGCCCATGCCTGTAGTGTGAAATGAAATATGTGCTTTACTGTTTTGTATGGGAAGGTCTTTTGGTTTTGTTTGGGTTATTTTCTGGAATTAATATTTTATTATAAAAAAAAGGTTAGTTTCATTTTTGTTGATGGTTTTGTTAGAAAACTTTCTTTAGGAAATGTATTGTTCATTTAACTGCAGACTCCAAAAATGCAGATAACTGTCAAATTGTCTTTTACTTGAATTGCCAGGAACATCACCAGAGTAGGGAACCTCTCCTGGAGTACACATTGTTATGTGGCACAAAGTAACATAGTGCTTAAAAATTATGATATACATCTGAATGATTCACTGTATATGGCAGGTCCATCTTTTTGTAGACTTGAGTGAATCAGATCTGTGCTGGCACATAGGGATTGTTTGGCATTTTGACTGTAATCTTTTATAAGGGAATTATTTCACCTATTTCTGTATACTTTTTAAGTCTTTTAAAGTCACCTACTTGTCTCACTAACAACTCAATGTACTTACATTTTTATAATTAATTAATTAAATAATAAAATATATCTACAAGGTTCTATATTGTTTCCAACTGACAGAATAAAACACAATTTTCACTTGATCCTACCAACTATACATGCTAACTTTGCATTTGGCTTTAGAGTAATGGATTTTATTTTGCATCATTATTTTTTGTACTCCTGTTGGGTTGGTGCATGGATTTAGGAGGGGTTTAGGAGGAAAGGGAAGCTGGTGGTCAGGAAAGAACCTTGGATAGCAGGTTTATAATACATATAAGAATTTTGTGTAAAGGGTATGTGGAAACAAGTTAAAATGTGGTCATAACTGACTATAAAATGAGAATGATATCTAAGTGTAGGGTTTGTGCTTCTTTTTTTTCTTTTTTTTTTTACTATTTCATTGTAATGAAAGAAATATAGTAGGAAAAACAGTAGAATCAAATATAAATAAAATAATATCTATTAGTTAAACCTGTACAAACAAAAAAGAGTTCCTAAAGGAGCCTATGTATCAACAATATTCTTGTCAGTAATGTGAAACCAGCCCAATCAGCATGCTTTGTCTTTTACAGCTCAGTTGCTGTATTTTTACAGATGGTGACCAGAGAGTGACAACTATTGTGTTTTATAATAACTTTTGAAGTTTTGATTGTCTTTCTCTGTTTTCTCCTTCTCTTACTCTGAAAGTAAAGGCCTTCTGGAAAGGAGGATCAAGGGGGAATGGTGTATGATTCTGAGACATGACTCAGACAAAATGAGAATAATTTTGTCATCTTTTCAAATCTCCCAATAGTCCACAACTAAAGTGATGTAAATAAAACATTTTTATAGGCTTTGAGTTATATTTCAGTGTTAAGTTTTGAGGAGAAATACAAACAAGTAAAAGAAAACCAAACAAGAAACAGTTTTGTAGAAATGAGAAATTGAAGTCATCTGATAAAATACATCAATATTCAGGAACAGGATTTTCTAAAAGATCAGAATCCCTTGAAAATTAGCATCTTGATTTCTTATTCATTATACAATGCACTTTAGAGAGCCTATTGAGATCCTGTCTCCTGGGACTAAGCACTACATAAATGCATAGTAATATTAGATTGAATTCTCAGTCTGAAGGTGACAGCTTAGTCCTCTAAACGTACCTATTTAGAGAGGTAAGAGATGGAAATCATCGTCTTTTTCTGTCACTTGCCAGGTGCATCCCAGACTAAAGTGAGAGAGAAAGAAACCACCTACTGACAAGGTGAAAAAAGAAAGGGAAGACCAGGCGAAAACATACATATATCCTGTGAATGCCCCGACACTCTGTCTGAAGACCTAATCTACATCAGGTAATTGTCTGAGACAGATAGCACCCTCTCAGTTCAGAGTAACAGAGGGGAATACGACTATTATTGGTAAAACTATTTCTTATCCTTCTGTCTGGCCTTGTGCAAAAGCTAGAATACGACTGCTGAATCATAACACAGACAAAACTGGAGAAATGTAGTTGTCTTCTCCCATTTTCCCCACAGGGAAGCAAGGCTTTGTAAGTTTACACTGAGGACTTGGGCAAAAGAAGCCTGTGACACCTCTGAAAAAGATCATCTACAAGACACTCTATTATTTTCACGTCTGAACCTTGAAGTATTTATATCTCCTTCGGCCTCAGCTGTCTGTCTCTTTGCCAAAATTCACAGAACCTTGTAGATAAGCAAAAAGTGTATAAGGTTCATCAGATGCTTCCTTATCCTATCTTAGTTTGTCTGAATTCTTTCCTGCTAATATCATACCATTTCTGCCAAAACTTTCATTGATATTCATTGTTGCAGCTAATAAATAATAGGAAATGAGCCCAGAAAAAAATTACGTGATAAGTGGCTCAGAATTACTTGCCACAAGCATCTGGGTTTTATTTTGCTTTGCCTTGGTTTGAGATTCATATGTTAAAAACAGAATTTATTTTCTTCCCCGTTCTTCTGTTTTATGTTTCTTTGTATTGGTTACAGCAGTTACTTGCTGTTCCTTTGTGAAATGAAAGGGAGTTCTAATACAACAATTTATAGATTATGAAAGTTTAAAGGTTTAAAACATCAGTTACAAAATATTGTACTTGATCACAGTTCATTGAAGCTGACTGATTTCTTTAGAAAAAAATAGAAGAAATTTCACTATTGATTTCTCAGTGATTTTTGTGATCTGAGTAAAATCAACTTCAGTTGGTGATCCTGTTGCCTTCATTTTTGTTTGTCTCAGAAGTTCAATTTTTTTTTCTAAATATTCCCATTTCAAATTCAAGTTTGGAAATGAAAGTCTCATTACATCCTTCTACATTATTCAGTAAGGTAAGAAAGACAATTTTAGTGCTTACACTATTCTGTGACTCTGTGTGTAACCTTTCCACATCCTGCCCTTGGCTGCAATGCAGACAAGTAAGATGAGGCCATAGTTTGCATGGTTTAATAATTCTGCTGCTGGCAAATGAGTCAGACAGAGACTTGATTATTCTGTGAGAGTTGTTTTGTTTCTACAGTTCTAACAGGAGTGGGAAGACTAAATAACTTTTATTTTTGCTGTCAGTTGCATGAAAAGATTGGATCTGTTGATAATAAAAAAAAGTAGTGTTTACATGATTTAGTAAGGACTGCATTTTGAGATTTAATACAGAATGCATCTTGGAGATAAAGGTGCAGGTGTTCCTATTATCTAACTCAGTATTTATGCCACGCTTAGGGATTACCTCAATAACAGAGAAAACCTTAAGTAACAAAAAAATTACACCAAATTTTCCATACTTCTTAAAACGTGAGCAGGTTTAGAAGCGCAGCTGACAGAGGAAGGGGGTGGATAACGAAGCTTAGATTCTTCCAGGATTTGACCTCCAGATGAATTCTGTTTTCTTTTCCTAAGAGATACAGTCTATAGTAGCGTACTTTCATTTTTTTACAATTTTTCATTAAGTTTTGCACTGCACGTCCACATTATTCTGCTTTCAGAACTGTATGTGAACTCAATAGATGATAGCTACTGTGATATGGTTTGGTTTTGTCTAAACAACTCTGACCTGCTCAAGATGACCACCAGTCAAAGCAGAGCTTGTGTAAATGGTTCCATTTGGACATCGTGTGAATAGATTCTGAAAATATCAGGGTTGCAAATCATAGTCATGTGTGTGTGTTTGAGTGTCTTGTGCCAATAGATACATATAGAAATAATTATAGTAGGTGTTAAAAGGTAACAAAGATACCAAAGATAACATGTTTACATATTCTAACAAATGTCTCCATTTTGATCCAACCCATAGAAGAAGTTAAGTTTGAGACTTACCCTGGAAAAGTTCTGGAAAATTATCCATCCAGTTGAATAATCTAGACCAGTACTTGCTGCTGTGGCTCTTACATATTTTATCTGGTTAATTCAATTCATGCTCTTAAAAAGCAAACATTTGAAAACTATACAAATGTCCTGTTTATTACTAATATTCTTGGACATCCAAAAAGTCAAGACGTAAAGTTTGGGATTTTTTCTAAATTGAAATCTATATGAAAGTTTTCCTTGTAATTTCCAAGACCATAAAAAGTATTCGGGACATTCTAGGTAATAGACATAGTACCTATCTTTTTCCCTGTGGCATAATAAAATACAAAGCTGTTAAATTGCAGACTGTCTCCCAAATTCACAGCTAATTAACTCTCAATGATATGTCCAGCTGCCAACATCGAGGGCAAATTTTGCAAGTGAGCCAAGACTTTCAAATACATTTTTATTTTTTCTTGTGCTGTTGCTTATTGTGTAGATGCAATCAGTGTAATTTAGCAAAAATATGTTTTATAGACAGTGGGTGGGAGAAAATAGGATACTGAAATGCTATGTGGAAACAGGAGAGCAAATTGTGTTAGGAAATTCAAACCAAAAAACTTATACTTTTCACTCCCATGTATCCTGCACCATGCATTTATCCCATTCCTCTGAAGTATCTATCAAAACTTTAACTGGCCAAAAAAAATTAACTGACCCTGAATTTATTTTGAAATTAAAAATTAAAGTTTAGTTTTAAATTAGTTCCAATTCTGAAGAGAACAGTACAAATTTTGACAAGATCAAAGGCCTGATTTCTGTCTTTTTTAGGCAAGTCGAGGATAATTCTACAGGTGTTAACTGGTATGCACATAATGTGAGAGTAAAACCAAGTCCCTAATCTCCTAAAGGTTCCTGTGAGATTATGTATACAATTTTCTTTAGCCTTATCCATTTTAATTTTGCCCCTCCCACTAGCTGAGTTATGTGTGGAACTGAGTGTGAGGTCCATTTACTCCCCAGTCTATAATTTTAGATGATTAGCTGCGCAGGAAAAATTTCAGAAGTAATCTCAACTGATTTTAGGCAATCAGAGGGAAAAAAAATACTAGCAATACCAGACAGAATATGAGATATTAGCAGATGATACAATCAGGTCATTTTCCCCAAAATTTGGAAATGCTTTTTGAAGTTAATTTGGGTTGTAGCTACTTTTTTTCCACATCTCTCTCACTCAAGTGCAACAGGCTTTTTCCTTAATGGCTGATATAAACACAGTTGTTCTGATTGGTGCGAGAACTGTCTGCCTTTTACTGCATTTAACACGTACATGTTCTTTCCCTCCTGAGAAGAATACAAGCTGCATGTAACATTTTCATATTGTTTTGCTTCACACATGTCTTATCAGTATTATTAATTTCACTCATTAATGCATTTTTTCAATCTTGGTTATTCATTTAACTTGTATGGCTACCCTTCTGGTGTTCACTAAAACACTCCTGTTTTCAAAAAAGGCAGAGAAACTTAATTACGTGTTTCATTGGCATTACTGCATTGGTAATGCCTCAGTTAAGCCTAACCAAACAAGTATAAAAGGGACAAGATGCTGTTCGGAAATACATTTGCCAAAGCTTTTGTTATATATTGGGTATTTTCATCTTAGCTGCCGATTCTAGAATTAAGTAGAGCATACTTTAGCTATTTTTACTGTTGAGAATATTATATCAAAAACATACTATGAGACATATAACAGAAATAAACAAAACACTTAATTTTGAATCTATCATCTTCCTTCCTTTTTTCCTTCTTATTCCATGTTGTCAGGGTTTAACCCCAGCCAGCAACTAAGCACCACGCAGCACTCCCTCACTCGCACCCCTGCTCCCAGTGGGATGGGGAGGAGAATAGGGAAAGAAGGCAGAACTCATGGGTTAAGATAAGAACAGTTTAATAACTAAAGTAAAATATAATACTAACAATAATAATAATGAAATATAATAATAATAATAATAATAGTAATGAAAAGGAATATAACAAAAAAACCAAAATAATAAAACCCAAGAAAAGACAAGTGATGCACAATGCAATTGCTCACTACCTGCTGACCCATGCTGGAGCAGCAATCTGCCCCTCCCGGCCAACTCCCCCCAGTTTATATACTGGGCATGACATTCTATGATATGGAATATCCCTTTGGCTAGTTCAGGTCAGCTGTCCTGGCTATGCTCCCTCCCAGCTTCTTGTGCACCTGCTTGCTGGCAGAGCATGGGAAACTGAAAAATCCTTGATTTAGGATAAGCGCTACTTAGCAACAACTAAACCATCAGTGTGTTATCAACATTATTCTCACACTAAATCCAAACCACAGCACTGTACCAGCTGCTAAGAAGAGAATTAACTCTATCCCAGCTGAAACCAGGACACATGTTTATGAACAAAAGCTGTTCCAAGAAAATTAATGATATGGTTGTGAATGCAAAGGTTCACAGAGTGCTGAGAACCTACCAAGTTAATGTTAATAACTATTGTATAAAAGCTTTCAATTTAATTTGAAATGGGACTGCAAAGTGGCTCATATGCTGAGATACGCAAGAAAATAATTTATTTCTCAGTAATGGTAGAATGCCAACATGCTAATATTCACCCAGGAAATCTTTAGCAGTTAGATGAGTTTAGGTAGGTAAAAAGATGTTAAATCAGTTGTAGAAGATAAAACCTTTGTAATTCTTCTTCTTACATTAGGCATTTACTTCCAATGGAAGAATTATAAAGGTTTTTTCAGACATAAAATAAAGCCTATGAATGAAGAGCATCAGAAAAATTTCCATCCTATTCCTCTAGCAAAATCAGCATTTTTTCCATAATTTCTTCCATGCTTTCTCTCAGTAGCAAGACCTTGAATGACTCAGCTGAACAGTATGATTTCATAACATGCTCAAAATTTAGAAAGGGTTTTTTTTTTCCATTGCTGTTAATTAGAAACTTTGTAATCACATACATATAGAATAGAATAGAATAGAACAGAACAGAACAGAACAGAACAGAACAGAACAGAACAGCTCAGCTGGAAGGGATCTACAAGGATCATCTAGTCCAACTGCCTGACCACTTCAAGGCTGACCAAAAGTTAAAGCGTGTTATTAAGGGCATTGTCCAAGTGCCTCTTAAACGCTGACAGGCATGGGGCACGGACCACCTCTCTAGGAAGCCTATTGCAAGTGTTTGAGCACCCTCTTGGTAAAGAAATGCTTCCTAATGTCCAGGCTAAACCTCCCCTGACTGATGCAGCTTTGAACCGCTCCCACACGTCCTGTCACTGGATCCCAGGGAGAAGAGATCAGCACCTCCCTCTCTACTTCCCCTCCTCAGGAAGCTGTGGAGAGCAATGAGGTCGCCCCTCAGCCTCCTGTTCTCCAAAGCGTACAAACCCAGAGACCTCAGCCGCTCCTCATAGGACATTCCTTCCAGTCCTTTTGTCACCTTTGTTGCCCTCCTCTGGATGCATTCAAGGACCTTGACATCCTTCTTAAATTGTGGGGCCCAGAACTGCACACAGTACTCAAGGTGAGGCCGCACCAATGCTGAATACAGGGGGATAATCACCTCTTTTGACCGGCTGGTTATGCTGTGTTTGATGCAGCCCAGGATGCGGTTTGCCCTCTTGGCTGCCAGGGCACACTGCTGACTCACATTGAGCCTGCTGTCGACCAGCACCCCCAGATCCCTTTCTGCAAGGCTGCTCTCCAGCCACTCCTCTCCCAATTTATACTTGTGCCAGGCATTACTCTGTCCTAGATGCAGAATCCAACATTTGGACTTGTTAAATTTCATCCCATTAATCATAGCCCAATCCTCCAATCTATCTAGATCCCTCTGCAAGGCCTCCTGTCCCTCAAGAGAGTCAACAGCACCTCCCAGTTTGGTATCATCAGCAAACTTGCTAATGGTGCATTCAACTCCTGCGTCCAGATCATTGATAAATATATTGAACAGGACTGGCCCTAGAATTGAACCCTGAGGAACACCGCTGGTGACCAGTCGCCAACCGGATGTAGCCCCATTCACTACAACCCTTTGAGCTCTGCCCTTCAGCCAGTTCTTAACCGTAAACCTGCTCGTCCCACAGTTGGACAACTTGCCCAGAAGGATGCTGTGAAGGACAGCATCAAAAGCCTTACTAAAATCACATCACATTATGCATATCATATTTTTAACAGTAATGACCTTCATTCTCTGCCAAGTGCCCTCTTTTCTCCCTTTTCATAGCTTTGCAACTACAGTCCAGATTCTATTGGTATTTTGCCAGAAAACCCATTTTTTTTCAGAATAAAATGGCAGACAGAATCTAATTACCTGAACTTCAGTATCCAGTCACATTTCTGAGCTGAATGTTTCTTTCTTTTTGTTGAGCTTGCCATTTTAAAAAGATAAATATATTAAACTGTATGGAGCACTTTCACATGGGCTTTTGGGAAATCTGTAATGAGAATCTTTCTACTGCTATTCTTATGTATTGTTGAGATACAAAAAAAAAGGAAAACACTAACATTTATATTTGCTGGGATCTTATTTTAGGTAGTTTTAGAAAGTAATGCATTGTGCCCATTTTACAGTTCTAACACACTGGGAGTGAATTTGACCTCACCTGGAGCCCAAAACCTGAGATGTACCTGCACTTATACTGCTGCTACCTACAACCACATGGCTGTCCAAGCTTATTAAATGCTCAGACTTACATGAAGATATAGCAGAAACCTATTATCTGAATATCTGTGCTTTCCCTCAGCCCACAGTTCTTTGCAGTTAATTCTACCCAGTTTCTGTACCTAAAGGCCAATCAAAATCTTTATGATACTTGATCCCACAGAAGTAGTTAGATTTTTTTCTATACACCTGACAAAGAATAGATGTTTTGCACACAGGAATGAGGCTTTCTGAACCATACCCAAGTAGGCATCTGCCTAATTAATGCTTTATACTAGCCAATGAAACAACTAAGAGGAAAGACATAAATTAAAGCTTATTTGGAGAGGACTCAAGCCTAAGTCAATTGTGGTATATTTCAGGTATGCCAGGGTGTAGCCATGGATGTACCGTGAAACAACTGTCCAAACCTGAAATCACACAATGAGTTACAAGTTCCCTTAATGTCTCTGAGATCTGCTCAAGGGAGATTTCTGGTAAAGACGCCGCTTGCTGTTTCTTACCTCTAGCTGGGACCTGGAGCAAAGGACACATATATCAATGATAATTTGGGAGCTTCAGACACATTATTTGTTTGCTCTTTTTTGAACTCATAACTCCTCACTCTGCAAAATCTCCCCAGCTACAGTATTTCCACAGCCCTTGGCTTACTCAGTGTGAGTTTTCCTCTTGTTGTCTCTGCCAAACCATGGTGTTAGATGGGTGACCTCTCTGCCCGAAGTGAATAAGGGGTGAAGGAGAAACAGTGCTGGGAAGCCAGGGAAGAGCGCTGCTGAGTTTTCAGTGGAGCCTTGGATGGGCAGCATGGTCAGATTCAACAGGCTGCTGCTTTAGATTACATCGCCAATAAGCATCTAGTAAAATGTGTTGTGAGGTAAGATTGTAGCCAAGAAGATTAAGCTGACACCCAAGATTTCAGCCAGTGGCTGTGAGGAGAGAGGCTATATGCTCACTCAGAAGAATAAGATTTTGTGGGAAGTGTAGTTTCATGTGAGGGGCTATAATTAACAGCATTAAATGTATGAGAGTGCACAGCCCAAGGTGAGATCTAAGGATCACCCAGATGCCTCTGTTGTTGCCCATAGATTGTGAAGGGACCTCAGGTGTATTATCTATAAAGAGTAGTATTATTTACAAAAGGTAGATCTCTCAGTTTAAGCAGTGCTTATGTTTGGACATATAATTTTAGTTGTTTGAATATTCACTAAAAAAGTTGTTTTATTTGACCTGGCTGAAAAATACAGACATTGCAATTGCAGGAGAAACAGTTACCATGCCGTGATTTTTCACCATGTCATACAGGTATTGGAGGAAAAAGCTTAGAAGTTACAGGAAATGGTGCAATAAAACAATCTGTGTTTCCCAATCTATGTGCCCCGATAATTAAACAAAGCTGCTCCAATAGGTAAATGAAGCTTACTTCATTCATAGAAAAATTATAGTAAATATACTATTTTGCAATGCAGTCTATGTAGGTAAGCTCCTTTTAATAAAGTCAACATTAGTTATTTGTCTGTATCTGTTTTTTCCTCTGAAGTCCATCAAATCGCATAAACATTACAGTTTATGCATAGTTTATACATGTAAACATATCATTACATACAGAATACATGTAATACTACATTATTTCTTTTCTGAAGGGCAATTTCTCCAATATTTAAATGGATGACTAAAATGGGTGAAAGGATTGAGGATAACTAACTTGGTCCAGAAACAAAATGTGTATATGGCAAGAGTTAGGCAACAGGAAAGCATTCTATGTATTCCAATTATGCTGTTGAGTCCAACATTATGCAAGATAATTCAGAGACTGATACGAATTTATGTTAATATAATAGCTCTCAGTCTAACAAAGACTGAAAATTCTGATTGGGTCCTTGGGCTATAATATAAGCAATACATTACAATAATAAATAAATTTTGCATTATTCCAATATAATTATTCATTAGAAGTTCAAGCAGGAATAGCTTATACAAAAATGAATCAAACAACAAGATATACAAAATACTGAATATATTTTAATGATGATGTATGTCAACAATTGTTTTACTTAATCATGCATATTCAGAAAGCCAAAAATACCATAGAAGATTTCACAGTATTCAATAACTCAAGAGAAAGTATCTCTGATTTCAACAGAAATTGCATGTGACCCTATCGTTGTGATATAGATACAAAGAAAGAATTACTGGTATTTTGGCACTGCTCAGGAACAGTTCTGAGGAACTTGTATATGTATGTACAAGTGCCTGGTATACACATGGACTGGCTTTCTTGATCATGGTCAGAATTGTATATGTACTTCTATTACAAAAAACTGGAAACATAAAGTGTTTAAGGAATGTCTTCACTTGGTTTGCACCTGCATACCTCAGCTATGCATATAAGTGAATTAGTACTGTAATTCACAGAGGTGGTAATCTCTGGACTGTGGCTGCTATCTCAGTTTAGTACAGCAACATTCTGGGACTTCTAAACGTGTTACGCAGGATCCTCTTGACTTCCTCTTTGATGAGTCAGTTCAGGCTAAATCGCAGATCTTACTCAACTATTCTTCAGTTATTCTAAGTGGCTTCCAAGTGATGCCTCCAGAATTCCTACAGAAAACTCTTATTTTTAAGATACAAACCATTCAAACATAGAGAATATGAAAGGTTATTTACTACTTAAAAAAAAAAAAAAATCCACGTAAGAGCTAGGCAGATTTTGCAACATACTTTGCATTAAACAATAGTTTAGCATAATCCAGATTTGAAGTGACATAGAAAGATATATGTTACACCTTGACTACAGGTTTTTTTAAGCTCAGTGTTTGTCCATTTTCACTAAAAAAACCACAGTACTGTGGTATTTTCACTAAAGAAACCACAGTACCACCTGCAACTACAGGCACAAAATTCAAGTGAAATTATGAAGTAGCTAATTCTGAACCAGTTATATGATTGCCTAATGGTAACTTCACTGGGAGAATCTCAACTACAAGATGTGGAAACTAGAGCAAAAAGTATTTGAAAGTTTGCCCTTACCCATCTTTAGATTTAAAACTTGTATATTGTTGCTTCCGTTCTTATATTCAGACCTGTAGAAATGAGAAAGAATTAAAAACTAAAGCATTTTTTATAAGTGAAATAAGGCAGGGAGGGAAGAGGAATCATCATCACGGTTCAGTACACAATGCTTTTAGAAGTATTATAATGTAATTAGTTTATATCATAAAATAAAATAATTTTTAAAGATTTTGCAGTGATCAGCTTAGTTTTATTTATACATCAAGGAAAAAGTATCTTTCTGTTCCACAGATGTTAAACCTGGAGGGCCCAGCAACATGAACTAAAGGAAAACATTTTTTTTTCAAACTGGAAAAAAATTAGGTCTTCTTATGTTCTTTAATAGGTTTGTATCTTCTTAATCTGCATGTATAATAACTAAGCAAAGGTGCTAATTCCTGTTATCTAACATCACTCTCGGTTAATAATTCAATCTGTTTGTTGTCTGGATAGAAAGTTCACATGGGATTTACATTTAAAGTTCTGTTAGCTTTCTTCCCTTCATGTTGCTTAAAAATCTTTAAATTCCAAAAAAGTCTTATCCAGAATTAGTGGCCTTTGTATTTAAAAAAAAATCTCACTGCTCTGAGGGCAGTATATTGATTGCCTTAGGGGAAGATGGCATGTATGTGCACACAGTACAGTCAGATCACTGTCCCAAAAGACATGGTTCTTCAGGTCAGACACACTAAACTGAGGAAGCTCAAAAAGATATAGAATTAACAACAGGAAATCTTTTAGAAACTATAAAGCAGTCTGAAATCAAACGGTACCTTCATCTTGTCAGATCTTTGTATCACAACACAAGAACTGCCATACTAAATTGGACTGAAAGCTCATTTAAAACTATACTGAGCAGAAGCAGAGGTTTAGGAAAAGAATATGGAAATATCACTGTCCTTCCTGTGTACTACTGCATATTACACCCTGACCACTTTTTCCCTGGTTTTCGTAATTTTATATACAGCTCTATCCTGTGATAGTCATTTATTTTCTAAACCGAAGAGCTCTTGTCTTTTTTGTCTCTTCTCATTCAAAACCCGTTTCATACTTGTTTCTGTTTTGTGTACTGTGTCTAGCTCTACTATATCCTTCCTGATATAGAAGAATGAGAACTGCCTGGAGAAGAACTGCAAAAGGAATGTGCTGTATGGATTTATAGAGTGATACATACCATGATGGTTTATGTTTCTGCCTTTCCATTTAATTTTTGAGCATCTATGTGATATTTTGCAAATCTTAGCACAACTGTTCAAATCTTTCCTGAATGCCAATAGCTAGTGTAGGTCCTATGATTTCATATCACTTTGCTTTAATTACTTTAGGCATTTCATCCCCCACTCAATCACTATTACAATATCTTTCATAAACTTTCATACTGAATTGTAGTTCCTACTTCCTTGAAAAACACCATGTCAATAAACTTGGTAACCATCATCCCTTTTCCCAGATCACTTAGGAATATGTTCAATAACATCGATTCTCATGGATCTTTCCATAATGATGAAAGCAACCATCTTTTCCAACCACTTTTTTTTCTTCTTTAACCACTTATTAGTGGTTACAGGAAGATTTTCTCCCTTGTCCCATGGCACTCTGTTTTACAGAGGGGCTTTCTCAAAAGTGTTTTGCAAAACCAAGTAGATATATCAATCATTATCTTTGCCTACTTTATCACCTTTTTTACAGAGAATTACACTACATTTCTGAGGCATCACTACAGAACCTGTGTTGACTTCCTACTACATCATATTTACTCATTTATTCTTAATCATAGTTTTAACAGTTTGCTGAGTGCAGATATAGACTTTCCATTATAGTTCTCCAAAGCCCTTTTAAAAAATTTGTATCACATTTGCCATTTTCAACTCCTCTGGTACAAAGGACATTTTAAGTGATAAATTACACACTATAGCTAACAGCTCAGCACTTTCATATTTCATTTTCCTTAGAACTCTATGTGAATACCATCTGTTTCTGGAAGTTTGCTGCTATTCATTTTATTAATTTGTTTGAAAACTCTTTTTATTAACATTTCATCTGAGATAGTTCCTGAGCACTGAGTTCTGTTACAAAAAGCTTTCATGTGTGACACTCCTAAGCTTTTGCACAGTGAGGTAGTTAATTCATTTTGGTTTTGTCCTATGGCCTCATTTTACTCAGATACCCCTTATATTAATCTTTGGCCATACAGAATTTTGGAAGGCTTCTTGTTTTTGGCATTGGAATTTGTTTGAATATATTATTATGGGAGTTAAATACTTTCCCAGAACAAGATGTTTCTCAAAGTCTTGTTTAGCTGTTGTAGTACCACATAATTTACAGTTAAGTTACAGTTTCATTATTTGTATACAACTTCTGTTTCTTAAATAAGACTTTTCTAATTTCTAATGGTCTCTTTCAATTTGTATTTAGCCATGCAAGATTTTGGTGTAATTTATAAAAGATTCTTTTTTTTTAAAATAAGAAGTATACTTTTAGACTAAAATTCTTATATAGTAGTAACATTTTCAATACAAGCATTTTTTCTCACAAGAGTTTCATCCTTTTGGCTGCTCATTCTCTTTTCTTCATCTTTACATGAATGTTATTTTTGTCATGTTAATAAATAGGGGTTTTTTTTCCTACTTTTTACTTTACTCCTACACATATGCTGAATGCATGATGGTAATTTTTCAGGTTAGCTTGTTACTAATTATGTCTTGATCCAGGTCTTGTACATTGATTGAGACTACCTCATCTCTTTATATTTTCCAATTATTTGTTTTAAGGTGAGATCATTTAAGAAGAAATGCCTTAAAAATGTTGTTTGTGCATAATGTCCATTCTGACATGAATCTTCATGAGAATAACTGAAGTTTTCTAAGTGTTTTCGGCTCTCACAGGTTTTCTGATTTTTCTTAATGTGCCACAGACTGGGTCACTATTCTGTCTAGCTAGTCTAGCTAGTATTTCTCTTTTTGAGTCTAAATTTTCACATAGCACCATGTTCCATCAATATTCCTTCATCATCTTTATCCACTGACTACTGCAGCAGGGTCCTCCAAGAGTATAAACATAGGTTAATATCAGAGGCCTTGAAAGTATTGGGACATAGCAGACCTCAAGGCTATAAACAGAAATCGGAAATGATCAATAGCTGGTCACTAACAGATTTCAGCCTCGAGAATCAGGGTGGACTTATTTCAAGGCGTCTGAAAAAGAAAAAACTGGCATATGGATTCATTTGTGATGCTGCAGGGTTCAAGTGCTTTCAGAGACTGTTTATAAATGTCTACAGAGTTTATAGTACCTTACAATACCATACTGTCTTTCTCTTTTTATTTGTAAACACCTACACATATATAAACTCGTATTTCCAAACCCATCAAAATCTATATGTTCCAAAATATATATTGCCAAATATACATTTTCAAAAGTGAACTGCTTTATACACTTGTTTCTCTAAGATAGATGAATCCATTTTGTTTGTAAAATGTCATCCCTTTAAAGTCTTACATCTGTCATTAGTGGCAGAACAAATGCAACACTATCCCTTCAAGATTTTCAGAATTCTTGAATTTGAAAAAGAGGAAGAAGGAAGCTGTTTTTAGGACAAGGAAATTAGATTGCACAGTGGAATGTACTCTTCTGCTTGCTACCTAGTAGGGTGCCTTTGTAAATGCTGATAAAATGTATTTATTCCAAACATTACTGTTAACAGCTCATTGCCTAACTGAAAATAGTTTTCTTCAATAGGTACCATTCTGCCCAAAATAAATTCAAGCAATTCATCTGATGAATTCAAAGACAGCACTCAAACCACGTAATGATGAATTGTATATCAAAGTTACAAGTAGTCTGAAGCTGTAATGTGCAAGCTGTAAAGACTTCATAAAATTATTAGAAGCAAAGAAAGCAACTACCTTTACATCATCAGATGAAAACTTATTTGCTGTTTTTTAAAATATATTTACATAATTACCAGCTAATTAGGACATTCTTCTTCGATCTGAATAGAACTTAGCTGCGGCCATAGACACATCACCATAATATTTCTATGGCAGCAGTATGAATCCTAAATTTTGTATATCTTTACACTGATTATATTGCTTAATGTATGAAGGACTGTGTTCTGCAACCTATTTCCTTTCAACTGAATTTATCTAAATATGAATGAAATAGATAAAACCTACCTCATAATTTTATTGTTTTCATATCAGTACCATTAGGTTTTACAAATTTATTGCTCTTTATTTTTTCGGAAGAAGATCTTATGCTGGTTTATAAAGCTGCAGACTATTTTCTTCTAACTGAGCACTTATAGTTTATGGTATACAGCGTAGTATCTCTTATGTATATACATTTTACCAAGCTACTTGATTGAAATGTATCTTGTTTTGTTTTCCATAGAAGTTGTCTACCGAAAAAGTGCTGCACTAAGTGCCACATGCTCCAAAGAGTGGAGAATGGTAGGTTTTCCTGGAAATATACAAGATGTGTATAAGATATAAGTCTTAAAAGGTAAAAGTTAGTTACAGTTTTGACACTCTATCATGTCTATTGGACTGAATACTTTGAGAAACTTCTGACAAGCAGCTGAGTCTTTTCTTTGGTGAAAATACATACTGAAATGTAATCACCACATCAGGTCCCACTCTGCTAATATATGTAAGTAGCAAATTCCCTCAAGTGTATTGACATACTAAAACCAAATATCATATTTTAGGCCAGAACTGTTTGCATACCTTTAACAGACACTAGAGGAAAATCCATTATTTATAAGCATTGACTGTGTTGGTTGCTGGATGTTTTTTTCAGTATATTTTTTAGTCCTTATTAGCATTGTTTAGAAATAAGTACCTAGAGACCCAAACATTGTTGATCTTGTGCCAGCAGAACATCATAGTAAAGTATGGGCTAATAAGGTGGATGCTAAAAGACATTTTGTAATACTATCTCTATCTCTTTAAAAATTTATTGCAAAAAAAATGCTCTCTGTGCTAAAATATTTCTGTGAAAACACAGTTCTGTAGTGTGGTTCTGGTCCTTTGTAGCAGTAGCATGTTTCTAGAGAAAAGGGAAAACTTCAAATTATACTGACTTTAGTCAGGGCATGCAACTAATCTGAAGAACATAAATGGGCTATTATGCATGTGTTCTCCTAAAAATTGGATGCATCTATGCAGAATCTGGATTTATTTATTTAGTTAGTTAGTTAGTTATTGCTTTTGAGCATAAATTTATTTTGTATGTCACACAGGCTGCTACAAAATAAGAAGGAAGCTTTTTTTTCCATTCTCAAAATCTGATTTCCATGATTTTGATAGAATTCAGGATAGAAAAAGGAGGATAATACCTTGTAATCCCTTGTAAAATATCCCTTGTAAAAAGGGATAATACCCTTGTAATCTCTTTTATTCTATTGTATGATAGTTATGTGAAACTTATAAAATAATAGTAATAGTACAAGAGTTTTAAAGTTAGTGTTCCAAAACCTTCTGCATTGTTCTTTTCTGTGAAAATAATCTTTTTTTTCTTGTTTTTAGTACTGTCTTATCTTTAAGTTTAGTCACCTGGTGCCCAAATATGTTGAGATTTGGGAAGACGATGTCTGGGGATGTGTTCTTTGATTCTGGGGGAAAAATGAAGTGACCCTGACAGGTACAACTCAGAACCTGCAAGAGACCTGTGCCCTCCTCTGGTGGTGGCTGAAACTAGAAGAGATGTGTAAAATGGCACCAGACACCTGAATCCCACCCCTGCATGGAAATACGTAGAGATATCTTAATTTGAGATCTGTTTCTGTTCCTAAGCCTAAGCACTGGCTTCCAGTGCCACTCTAGATGCCTTAGATCCTCCCCTCTTGTTTCCATATGCCACTCCAGACACATGTGAAACACCTATTGATCTTCTAGCTACTCTATGAGCTCCATACAAATGGCTTGGACACTTAAGGACTGGATGCCTGCCTTCAGGCTGAATCAGATCATAGATGTCCATGCACATACACACAGTACGGGCCGATTCCTTTTCTGTATTGCAGCAGCATGCTGTTATGTTCTCCTTTTCAATAATGTGGTTGAAGAGCTTTTGAAGGAATAGCTTGTTGGAGAAGCTCCTTCACCTTAAATATATATACAAAAAAATAATGCTTTGCTTATTCAGTCTTCCTGTTATCTAGGTTTGTTTTTCCAAAACTCACCAAAAATGGAATCTAGAGTGATTTCTTTAGCATTTCCTAATGCAAATGCTTTTTTTTCTCAGGAGAACACACCCAATTCGGGGCAGGGGGGGAATCAGGAAAGAAATGTTTTCTCAAATTTTCAGAAGAAATCAATAAATACAGTGTGTAAACACTCTTCAAGTATGCATTTATAGCATGCTAGAAGAAGCCCCTGCACGTACATACCCATATGCTTTTCCAAGCTTTTTCTAAACAAAACAGACTACTTCTTTCCCAGGATGTTGATTTCTCTGTATTCTGCACTGACTGATGCAGGTTCCTAGCAGCATAATTGCAACTGACAGCAGATGACCTGTTCTGCACAGTCTGAGCTCCAGAGATAGAAACCTGAACAATATTATGGACCTCTCTAGGTTTCTTTGTTCAACTGAAACTTTCATCTCTCATGAATTTACAGCCAAAATCAGTATATTAACTAATAATAATTAACAATTTTAATGGACAAGAAATACAGACATTTTTGAAAGACACCCAGGAAAGTGTAAGAGAAAAAAAGTAAATTTTATACATTGTAATAGATTTACGTAGCAATATTAAAGGCCTATTTTTAAAAATCTGTTGTGAAGATCTTTGTGTGGTCCTTTCCTGTTGGAAGCAGATAAGAAATGTTTTTGAAGGAGTCTGTGAGTGGCACAGACAGTCCAGTATGCAGAAAATTATATGACCACTTCCAGTTTGTCAGGATTAAGGGAAACTGAAGTCTTGGCTCTATGACTGCTGCTGAGCAGAAGGGCTCCATACTATGCACTAAATGGCAGACAGAATTCCACTGCTTTTGAATTATATTTTTCTCTTTAACTACTTAAGAGTGAAATAAATGAGGACAAATCCAAATGGCTACCAAAATAAAATACCGACTTAGTTTCAGCTCTCCAGCTAGGAGAAAAATTAATCTTGGCTTATCCAAATCCATGAAGCTGCACTGCAGATATTTGGACACATCCTGCATGATGTGCAGAAGAAATTCACTCTGCACCAGTGAAAGTTCCTGGAGTCTTTCCTATTTATTCTGCCAACACTCCTCTAGGACTAACGGGGTAAGACACAGCAGAGCACGGACTGCTTAACAGACTGAGGTATGCATTCATAAAAGAAATATGTAGACTTTTGAGGCTACATAAACGCTAGCTCTGCTTCTAGATAATGTGTAAACTCTGTAAATAATTGAAAGAGAACTCTGAAGAACTTTATGCAATGCACTACAGGAGCTACATAGATGTATTATATTTGGAATAATAAGTCTTCCTGTCTCATGGATTTCACAGTCTAAATAAAGAAATTAAACAAAGGTAGGCAGAGGGGAGCATGAGTGTGATATGTATCTGGCAGGAACTGAAGCACCAAGAATTAAAAAGACCTGCCCAAGATCCATGAAACAGACCAAAATGTAGTACAAAGTAGCTAAATCCCTGCCTAAAATTTTGTTTTCGCCTGATGAGGAAAAATAGTCTCCTTCATCCTTTTTCTCATCAGTCCTTTTGATCCCATTAGCATTGCTAAAAGGAGCCTTTTGATTTCTTACTTTAGGGATTTTTGTCTTTTGGGGGATTTTGGAGTTTGGTGGGGTTTGGTTTTGGTTTTTTTTCATAGTTCCTTAAGCCTGTGTTCACAGTACTTTGCATTTCTAGGTAGTGTTCTCTATATGAGCATTAACTAAGCACAAGACTACTTGGCTTTCAGAGTGAATTTTGATCGGGATAGCCAAAGCAAGGGAACACTGTGCAGCTAAGAAATAGTTTTTAAGCCATACTATTTTCACTCAGCTGTAAGTACTGTGTATGTATTGTTAATGTAGATGATTATGTTAAATGTCAACAAGATGCTTTTGCGGAGTATAAATTGATCTTCTGTGCAACAAATGCCATTCTTTTGATGACCATTGCTAACAAAAATTTCCCTTTACATAATCCTCCAGGAAGAGTAAAAGAAAACCAGATGTTATTGTACAGTACAGGTATGCCAACAGTTTTGCTATGTGGTAACTTCTAATGACCACAGCTATTGTTAAGCTTACAGATTTATGATGATAGATTTGTGATAAACACTGAAACATTTTCCAAGTGCTGCGTGCATGAGTTTGAGTGAATGGAATCATTCAAGACTCCTGCTTAGAAGCTTTCAATCTCAGATTACACTCTAATGCAGCTATCGCAGGAAAACAATATTTTACTGTGCATTTCATCAGATGATAGCTTAATTATTTATTCACTGCTCTAGATCACTAATATTGCAGCTAATCCTCAAGACAGCTTATATAGTGTATGTGCTTTAACTAGAGGTGAGCCATGAATGTAGGTTAGGTTTAAAAAAACTTACAAAGCTGAATACTCTTCAGCAACTCTTTATTTTTCATATTTAATACCATTTAGGCAACATCCTCTTGCAAGATACTCACTACTCAAAAATGACTGCAGCCTAGGTACAGCACTGCATCTCTAAGAAGTCTGTGGAAGATATTGTTCCTCTGTGCTATACCCTTCCTAAGTCTAAAGCCATACAGTAAAACTAGGCTAGAATCTAGGTTCTGCTATAAATACGTATTTAGTATTTTAGTACTCCTTTAGTTTGAATATCATTTTTTTATCATCTCTTTAGTAACACATGATAGAGAAAGGAAATAAATTATAGCTTATAAATGGTTCCAAACGAAATTACTCTGGAAATTAAGTAGTACACAAATACTCAGATCCAAAAGAAAACATTTCTCTGAATGTTTTATTGCTTTCTTCTTCATATCCCTTGAAGGTATGTGTTGGTTATGTCAGCCAAGGATCTTACCTTCATCACCTTCTTCCTGAGTATCATTTTTCATCTCAAGCCTAGAGGAACTGATCTCTTCTTTCTGCAAAAAAAAAGAAAATCTGAGAATTCCTTCTTTCTAAGCTCTGATCTTCTTTAAGTCTTGATTCATAAGATTAGCTTTATAAAGTGTTCCATTTTTCTGATAAATTTTGTGTTCTTTACTTAGCAGCAATAGAAGAGTTCAGCTTAAAAAGTTCATTTTTCTGGTAATGCAAACTATCTCTTGGATCAAAGATTCTCCAGTTGAATAGGTACTCCTAAGAGTTTTACAAAAAATTCTTCTGACACTTCCTCTGAGGAGAGATGACCCTTTCTTCTTACTCCGCACTGACAGGACACATCTGGAGTGCTGGGTCCAGCTCTGGGCTCCACAGTACGAGAGAGACGTGGTCTTACTTTTTTGGACAAAGTAAAGAAACAAAATTTAAAAATTTATAAAAAATAAATCTGTATCAATCATTTCAGCAAAGATCATACCAGAAATATTTGTATAAAACCCCCTTCAAATCCCATTAACAGTGTAATTTATTTTGTAAGTAGATCAAATTTCATCTCTTGAAAGACTTAAAGACTCATTGCATGCTTAGTAGGGCAAGTTATTTTGTCTTAGTCTGTGGCTCTCTATTGAAACATTTCATTGCTATAAGAAGAGCTGCTGGATAGGGTAGATCAATGGAATTGAAAGGTTCCTTCCTGACAACATGAATTAAGTTATTAATTAAGCTAACTTCCTAAATATGGAACAATAGTGTATTTTAAAGTAGAAATAAATAACTAAATGTCCATCAGCATGATCAGATTTTTCTTTTAATATTATTTTCTTCTTCAGTTAAAGGAGAAACATTATGTTGCACATAATAATGAAAATTTGCAACCCAAAGTGCTCAAGTATTAAGAATTACATAGTATTATAAATTTGTGCATTTAGATTAAGAATAAAACTGTGGAACACAATTTTATTTTGTTCTATTTATTTTGTGATGCTCAGATGATCCATTAGTTTGTTGTCTCTCCTCCAGCAGAGTTTCTCCTAACATAAACTCCCAGCTAACAAAAGGTGAATGGAGTGAGTACCTCCAGAGCCACAGAAATTCCTTTTGTAGGTTATGTGCTGTAAGTCAAGATGCGTGTCACTAGTTCACCACTGTATCTATTTTCAGTTGGCAAGCTGGTCCCCTGTTTCTTCTAATAAACCAGAACTATTCTAAAACTTGATTGAGGACACATCAACTCAAGCTGCATGCCACTGACATTGTGTGCAGTTACGCATCTGGACAGTTGTCTCAGTACATACAGCCCCCGGGAAATGTTAATTTAAAATGGAGTCCTGAAATGGTGAAAATGCTAACTGTCCTGTGGGAAATGATTACCATTTTTACAGACAGTGGAATGTATTTTGCAAGGGAAGACATGCCAGATTAAATAAATGGAAAGGGAATATGCTAGCATATAATCAGGAAAATGTGATGAAAGTATAATTGCCAAAATCCATGGGGTTTGTTTTGGTTTGGTTTTGTTTTCATTCATCTGACCAAGACGACTGGATGTTGTTTGCTTGCTTGTTTGTTTCCTCCCCTCCCCTAACATTTGAGATGTGGGTATCTGCAAAGTTTATCTATAATTTTAAAACTGTGACTTTATGGTCTACTGTATATTTTGAATACATTTCATTAAAGCTGTTCCTCTTAGTTTATCTCATTCAAGTGCCATTTTGTATTATATTTCACTGACATCTGTAAAATTGCTTTCATATCATGTCTTTATTCAGAATATGTCACAGACGAAACAATCATTTAAAAGTTTCCTTTGGCCTGCTCAGTGACTGCCATGATTTGGAAATGTGTGGGATTCTCTTGAAAAGTATAGAAAGTACATACTAGTAAGAAGAAGGTAAAAGAAGAAAGGAACAAAAGTGTTCTGTGAGGTAAAAGCTCCTTCACTATTATCCAGTATGCAAAGAGCAAAGGAAGGTGGTTGAGATATTTCTACAGGCTATGTAGAAGTAGATATTTAGGACTGATAATTTGAGATCTGTTTCACTTCAGTTTAATGCGCGTTTGAGATGATTGTTGTCTTGACTTCCTTTATAGTTAATGGGAGAGGAATGAACATGCCTACAGTACAGTAGATATCAGTCTAAGATGGGCAAACAACTAGATGAATCAGCCCCTCAAAGTCTCCATGGAAAGTAAAATCAATCAAATTAGTAGCTTTGATGTAGATTTCCAAAACTGGATAGATGAATCCTAGCTGTGCTGTCCTTTGACTTGCTATATGTCTGCTCCTTGCCTCACTAGCTTAGGGTAACTCATCTTTGTTCATGGCAGAACTCATTCTCTCAAGACTTGTTAGTCCTTGAGTAGAACTGAGTCATGAGCCCTTTGCAGTCAAGGTGAAATAATTAGTGTTTTGAAAGTACAAATGACCCAGATTTGTGTAATATATTGGAGTCCAAATTCAGTTACCCCTTTTGGATGTTTTTCATTCTAAAACCAGATAAACTGAATAATGAAACCAGTTACTTGAAAATTACAAGTTTTGAGCAACTAAAGTAACATACTGGTTAACATGATCATGGGTCTGCAGTACAAGGTAAGCCAAATACTTTCTGCTCTCATAAGTATTTCAATACATTTGCTCAAGCATATTAGACACAAGTACTTCTTTTTACACAGTAAGGAAAATAATCTAAGGCACTTTCTGAGGTAAGAGATAAATTAGAGTATTCAAATGCTCCAGAATTAGAATAAGAATGGAAATATTAGGAACTCAGGGTCATTTGAGTCATTGTTTTATCAGAGAGAAAGAAGGGAAATAGTTTATTAGGAAAAAAGTTAAAATGTCCATATAGTTGACAAAATTGATAGTGAGATGGATTGTTATCAAAGTGATTCCTTTTAGCCCAATGACATCTTATAAGGTATTAAATAGTTTAGAACTCCTTCTGGGATCAGCCTGATATAAAATATTCAACATCCCTCCACTTCATGCCAAAAATATTCCACTAAAATTAGAGTTAAACATCTTTAAAATAGTTGGCAATATCAGCTTTGCACAGGAAAGCAAAAGGGCTGGGAGATTTAATAACACTTTCATTGATCTTTGCATATGAGAGTAATCCTCTTTGGAAATGAGGTTGTTAACGCAGGAATGAGCCTTCCTTTTTTCTGGGTGTACACAGATTAATGATCAAATGCTTCTTCACAAAGTATTTCCTGTAAAAAGGAAACCAATGCACTGTATATGAGAGAGGTAAAAAGGTTGATATCTGGTTCAAAAAAAATCACATATATCTGACTACTCAGAGGAACGTGCCTATATTCCATATACCTTTTTGATATGTCTTTCTCTCTTTTAATGCTACTTTTACGGTTTTACTGGAAAGTTAGTCCTGACAAAGTTGGAGTTGAAGAAACAGCTGAAAACTTTAAATTCTGGATGAACAAACTATTCTGGAAAAACAATCAAAATTAAATCAAAACTTCATTTAAGATAAAATGTCAGTGAATCTTTGATATGCTATTTATTCATTCGTTTGATAAACATCTTGGCACTTCCTACATGAATTCTTGAAGCTGAGAGAGATTGACATTGACTTTTCCAAACAACTAAGCAGACTCATGAGATTTTAAATAGTGTCAAAAAGATATCAGACTTTTAGTATTTATTCAAGCAGTTTCTCCAAACCTCAATAAAAAGGTATATGACTATCTAAAATGTTACATGTTTGTAAGAATAAGTGTAATTTATGAATAAACACAATGCATCTTGAGCTGAGAAAGGACAGCACTTCAGACACTCACACTAAGAAGACTCTGGCAGAAAAGCAAACAAGCTCAGAAAATACATTGGACTACTGAATAAGCATTGATTGCCATTACCTTAACATTTCCAGTACTTACTATATAATATTATCAGTGCTTACAATGTGCCAAAAGAAAGTTTTCATGATTGGAAACAAGGCATAACAAGCACTATTCCAGGACAGTCTCTATTTGCTCTGCTTTATAACTCTGGTCATTGCTGGCTGTTGCTAATGATACTAATAGTCTACAGTATACACATGAACTTTCTAGTCCAGGTGAAACAGTTTTTACATAGACATGTACTGCATCTACATTTAAAAGCTTACTTGCAAGCCATATTAGCCAAACATAACAAGGATGCAAGAGGAGGACACAGAGTTTTTGGGAGCCTAACTACATATGAGTTGAAATGAATGTGAATTTCCTTGTATTTACAGTCTGCACAATTTTTTTGATTTATTAGCAAACACAATACAACTTATCAAGGTATATATATTTTGGAGTGGGGTCTAAACTGTGTTTTAATCTTAGCTCCTGGAGAGCTATAATTTACTATCTCTAGTTTGGCCAACAGAATTTCAGTAGCCTGAATAAAGGAAAAAGTGATAATTCTGGTGTGAAACTTTTGGTTAGCAAGGTGAGAGATTGCAGGAAATTAAAAAAAAAACCAACTAACCGAAAAAACAAACAAAAACTATGGATAGAGGTGAAAAGACAAAAAAATCCTTGTTTCAGAAGAGGCAGACCTCAGAAGAGATGTAGGGATTATCTGAAGCTGACCAAAGAAATAAGAAACTTTGTGTTGGGGAAGGCATGCAAGAAGAGAAAGGGAACTTTCCACAGAGATGAAGGTCTTATATTGGCTATGGCTTAGTCATAGTGACTTGGCATTCGCAGCTCATTACACTCATGGAATATATGTTTTTTGAACTTTAAACAGACAGTTTTAATAAAGGTTAAAGCAATCGTTGGCATAACCTAATGGGGACACAAAATTTAAAGAAAGAAGCAAAAGCTGAAAATAACTCAACATTCAGCAGATGCCCACAAAATCAGTAAAAATAAGGTAAAAATTCCTGAGAGAGAAGAGAAAAAACAAGTGAAAGGAAACCAATGCTTAACAGAGTTAAAGAAAATAAGAAAGCATTTCTAGAGGGAATAAAATCAAATGGAGATTTGGCCTCGTTAGAGAACTGGCAAATTGTAGATCATAAAATTGAAAGTAGTATAGCAAAAATCTCTTACTAGATTCTGCTTTGTACTTGAATTAAAATGTGAGGACACATCCATTGTGGATGACATTATGAATTAAATAAAAAGCTCAGAAAACACATGATGGAAGTGCCCTAGTTGACACTTAGGAAAGTGTCAAACATCTATCCTCCATTCAGATTAAGAAATTTGCTCTATCCCAATTGTGCTAGTATTGCTCCAATATTTATTACAATTTTTTTGAAAAGTAAAGACCATATTTAAAATATTTAGGATGATAGGAATTAGTACCAACTGAAACATAGACAAAACAGCAATGTATTTAATTTTGAAATCCAATGACAATCTGTAGAATTTTAAAAGCTGTATTTCACAGAATGCCACTCTTCATAAAGAATCTGATTTATAATTTGGGGTTTTTTTTGGTAACTTCTTGCTAGAAGTGTTTTGATGTACTCTGATCAGGTATCTCAAGGTTCTTTTAAAACTTGCCATATGCAGACATCAGAAGCACGTGTAGGTAGTCACAGATCTGGGTGTTGCCATCTCAAAAATGTCGGTAATTCAAAAATTTAGCTAATACAATGATGATAGTGGTATTATTAGAGACATATGGCATAGTTCGGTTGTTTATCCAACAATATTTTTTGTTGTTGTTGGAGGTCTACACAACTGCGTGTTGTTTGCTGCTAAAGTATATGGAAATTTTATAAAACATTCAGAGAAGATTGAAAATAATGATTGAAGGGCTAGGAAAATTAATTTTGGGATGTCAGATTTAAGAAAATGAATCTGTTCTGACTACTTGAGAGAAGATTTGAAGATGACGATCTCTGTGAAAATGATGTCTAATAATAAGAAAAACTTTCAACCTTGCTAACAAATGCATAGAAATGTCTGGACATTGAAATTAGATGAATCAGTCTTGAAAAAAATGTTTATTATCTTCTCAGTGAGGGTAATTGTGTTTACAGCTGTAAGTTATTGGAGTATTTGTTAGTTATGACAGCTTAAGATTGCAAGATTATTTTTTTTTTTTATATATCTTTGCAGTACATACATTTATGCTGCACCCCAGCAGTAGGATATTTATCTTCAGTTCACCATCAGCAACACCTTTGGCTTTAGCATATCTACTTATTTTCTTATTTTTATATTTCTCACATGTAATAATTTGTATTTACTTTTGAGATGCTATCTGCAGACCATGAAACATGGTGAATTAATATTCTGAGGTAGAACAGGAAATCTTCCTTCCCGCCTCTTAGATATCTTACTTCCTTTTGCAATGTAAGAATAAAACTGATGTTTGGATTTGAAGAAGAGAACAATTTTGCTGTGGGCTACGTTGGAAGGCTTTGTGTTCATGAGCAGCACAGACACGATCCGTGCAGATCACCAACTGGAATAATCCATGCACATCTCATCTCATCACTTCCTTGCATGTTCTGGTGCTTTCTAAGCTTGCAACACTTCAGTCTCACCTGTGCTTCAGAACATAATATTTTCGTGTTCTCAAATGCTTTGATTTACCCTAAATTACCATGGATAGTACTGTTAGGTTATGTGATAAAAAGTTCATTGCCATACACACAAAGGAGGGCAGAGGCACATGGGCAGGGGAGAACTCTGTCTCAGCCTCTCCTCTCCCCAGGATGTCACAGGAGGTGACCAGCCCTATGGCCAGGGTGGACACCCATCACCATGGGGCAAGGGAAAGGCTTGCAGGTACCTTTTGGGATTTAGAGTGGTTGGGGAAGGAACAAGCATGGGAAAATAGAGGGATAAGGGGATAAAAGAGACTAGTCTTGTGTAAGCAGAGGCTGGTTATCGTGCTTGTCTGGCCATGCCCTGTGCCTGATCAGCACGGTCTGTCCTTTTTTCTCATTAAACTCCATTTCTGACCATTTTCCTGGGCAAAGGGCTCTGTCTGCGTGCACAAGTGTGTGGGAATTCCTGAGTGACAGCAGCCGGAGTGGGACCAGAGCTCACAGGGGCTGTGTGCCTGTGGGCCACCGCTGGAGTATGTGACAGTGCGTGTGTCAGCGTGTGTCACCAGCAAGCATCAGGCTGGACTGGCCGAAGAGTAGGTCAAGTAGCCTGGGAGGCTGCCAAGTAAAGGTGTGCCTGAGACAACAGGAGTGGGTAGCTACCAAAGGGACCAGAGGGTCCATGTCATCTACTGGAGAGACCATAGGGGCTGGGGGGTCACCTGAGAGATCCATTTGTCTGTGCATGAGGTGACTGGAGATGAGAGGCTCCAAGGGCAGCTAACAGGTTGACTAAGTGATGAAGGCCAGCTGCAGTGGGATCAATGTCTGGTCTGCATGCGTGTGTGTGTGTGTGTGTGTGCGCACCACTTGTGCCATTATGTGTGAGGGGATCTTCTCCAGCAGCTGGAGTGCAGCCGTGGGGACTTGTGTGCCAGGTGCCAGCAGCTGGGCAGGGCAAGGTACCAGGGCAGCCCCTGGAGAGACCACATGTCTGAGCCCAGCTGTAAGGGGGATCCACATTGGATCCTTCATTCTGATGAATGAAGACCTTATTCAGCCAGAGAGGAGGATGGGATGAGGCCACTGGTGCTGTCTGTGATTCTATGAGTGCTATGTGTCCTGTCTGCGTTGATCTTTGCAACAGCATGTGTATACATGCACGTACATGCTGCATACATGTGTTTGTGTGTGTGTCTATGAGGAAGATGTGCCTAGCCTCACCGCTGACTGGACGTGGGGGTGGGGAGCTGCAGCAGGGCTATCAGATTCATCAGCCCGTAACAAGTACAGGAGGAACAGGGATAAGCTAATGTCCCACCTCACTCAGTAGAGCATTTTCATTCATCCTTTCCCCCCCCCCCCCCAAACTCTGTAAGCTACTAAATATTTAGCACGTCTGTAATTCTCCACATTAAGAAAATGAAACATAGACCTCTGTGATGTAGTCATAGTGTACTCATTTATTGCAACCAAGGCCAAGTGCAAAGGGAGGCTGTATATATGAGGGTTTGAGAGTTGAGGTTAAGACCCAGATAAATGAAACAAAGTAAATCCTGTGAATGGATTTCTGTCAGTGATTTATTCATAAGATTCCAGTTCCTGTGGGGTTAAAATTTAATTCTTAGGACAAAATGACAAGACTAATCTTTAGATGCAATTTTTCCATTGTAAACAAGCCACAGAAAGTAAATATATTATCCATGTCTCCTATTATACCTTTGACATGACTGGAAAATGTAGGAATTTTTTATTATATAAGTTCACATTCCCCTATTTTATTTTCATCTCTTTTTTATATGGTACTTACATGTGCATTTCACTCCACTTGTCGTGCAGAAGAAAGAACAGGACACATTCACTGTCTGATAATGTTTATCCAGTCTTGTATTTTATAAAAATGCTTTTAGGGATAAGTAGATTATTTTGTTGACCTATTAGTAACACTTAGTATCTAAGGTTATTCCCAAACTTGATATTTCCTTAATCTGAGGATGGAAAGGGTTAAAAGCACTGGCACTGTTTCTAATGCTTAAATTTCAGCATATGTACTTGTTGGTGATCTTCAGATGAAAATTTTCCTTTCTGTGGTCAGTCTTAATACTCACAATGCTCCATCAACACCAGGAGAGTGGGCCGAGTTAATGGTCTGTTACTTAAAAGAAGAATCCTCTGTGTAGGGACTAGAAAATATCTATTGCAGAGACGATCTAGCTAGTCTCATTCCTAGAGAGGAACCTTCCCCAAAAGAAATTGAGAGAACACTTCATCAATCATTCAGTTTGATGAAGAATAATTGATTGTTATGTATAGATTCAGTGTTTTCCTGAATTAGGACCTACGAGAGAAATGGTCCATGTTTTAAAAAAATGCCCTTGATAGAAATAAGAGACAAGTATTTGTATTGCCTGTATAAGTTATCAGGCATGGTACAGATGGTGAGGGACTTTGCACTGCAGATGGGAATGATTCAGAAGATGATAAAAGTGCTAAATCCAAACCCTTGCTCCATCACTATCTAGGGATAGACATTGTTAAAGGAAAGTTTACATATAAAGTTTACTTTCAGCAGATATGCATACTTGTGGGAGTGAAAGTTAGATGACAAGAAAATGCAAGCTTATCCAATGGTAATGGGAATTTTTTTTATACTAAAATAATAAGTAAGCTGTTTATAGTATACAGCTAATACAGCTCTTGAGATGCTGTGACGATGATATTATCAGCAAACAAAACTGCTTTGGGTGACTCAAACCTCAGCAGTTAGTAGTTTAAGGGCATCAGGATGAAACTCTACTCAGCTCACTAATATGTCAAATCTCCACAATCTGTACTGTGTTGGACAAATCTGCAAGTTAAATACACAGGTAAAATACAGACATTTCTATGGCAACAGTTATACCATATATAACAATGCTCTGAATAACTAGCAAATTAATACCGTCACTTACCGTCAGTTTATCAACTGATTGATTACAATGACAGTTTATATGAAGGAAAACAATCACCCATATTTCCTGCCAGGAATGTCTTCTAAGAAGGCATGCTATCAAAAATAGGAATACAACTATACAGTTTGTCTTTTCTTTGACTAAAATCATAATAGAATCCTTATACAAAGGAGGAAAAGATTATTCTTTCTTAGGTCTTTTCTTGGCCAAGACAAACAGCTGCCCTAAGAGAACCACAAACTTGTATTTATAAAAATTATTTCTTAAATTCATTTCCTTTTCTTAAATTTTTTCTAGCTGTCTTGTAATATCACTGAATTTTAGAAAGTTGAAAAGACCATTCTGAATAGTGAAGGTGAAAAATAGACCAAATATCTTGTTCAGGTAATTTAGACATTTTAGTTTTCTTCAGGGCCCTCCAAAAAGTCAGGAGGTAAGTATGGCAAATTTTTCACAGTAATATACCCTGCATAGGGATAATCACAGTAGATTTTTCACTATTTTCCTTGAAATTGGAAGTGTGATGTTTCTTAGAATTTCTGTTTCATGTACAATTTAAAATTTCTTCAGTTTTTATTTGTTAATTTGCTATGTGCATGAGTCCACATTTGGAAAAGGCAGTATTTTTAATTTTCTAGAAATAGGTCTGCAACTTTCTCTTTAAATGGTATTCATGCCTAGAATGGGGCTTTGTCAAGTTTCTCATGAAGTACAAGGTTCAACACCATGAAGTACTTCTTAGGAAACTTCTGTGTTATTATGGATAAAACAGTTTATGTACTAGAATATATTAGCAAAACTATCAGTTCTTACAGTAGAATGTCTCCTAGTGTTTTTTGACAAGCAGTCTTTTCTCTGCCCATTTGGTTAGAACTTCTGGTGCACAGATGTCCTTTTCTTTCTGGGAACAAGGAGACATCTCTAAAGTGTATTAGCTCTGGCTCATATAAATCATCTCATTTTGAATTATTGAGAAGCGAAATCTAGATATACAAGCGGACAATTAAGATAACAAGTAATATTCAACTACAGCATTCCAGAGACTGACATAAAATGCTTTCTTCTGAGAAGCAAATTGTATTCTATTTATGGAGATACTTAGAAATCTCTTAAGACAGGAGTTTACATAATCAAAGCGGCTACTTATGCAGGCCTAAATGTATTTACCACTTACTCATATTCAAAGTGCTTTGAAACATTAAGTAAAGAGCATAGAAAATAGTCCCATGAAATAAAGACACTATTTTGGTGATATTACAGAAATGTAAAAAAGGAGCGTGTAAGAAAGGATGGTCAGTTGACAGTCAGAAAGCTAATAATGCCTTTAAAGCCTCTGTTTGGGTATCCCGCCCACACAAGCTCTGGGCAAAGCTCTGCATAGTCATTTGTCCTGGTTTCGGCTAGAATAGTTAATTTTCTTCTTAGTAGCTGGTACAGTTCTGTGTTTTGGATTTAGTGTGAGAATACTGTTGATAACACACGGATGTTTTAGTTGTTGCTAAGTAGCACTTATCCTAAGGTAAGGATTTTTCAGTTTCCCATGCTCTGCCAGCAAGCAGGTGCACAAGAAGCTGGGAGGGAGCATAGCCAGGACAGCTGACCCGAACTAGCCAAAGGGATATTCCATATCATAGAATGTCATGCCCAGTATATAAACTGGGGGGAGTTGGCCGGGAGGGGCGGATTGCTGCTCCAGCATGGGTCAGCAGGTAGTGAGCAATTGCATTGTGCATCACTTGTCTTTTCTTGGGTTTTATTATTTTGGTTTTTTTGTTATATTCCTTTTCATTATTATAATTATTATTATTATATTAATATTATTCTTAGTTAGTACTGTATTTTATTTTACTTTAGTTATCAAACTGTTCTTATCTCAACCCACAAAATTTACTTTTTTTTCCCTCTTCCCCATCCCACTGGGAGTGGGGAGGGGGAAGCAGCTGCATGGTGCTTAGTTGCTGGCTGGGGTTAAACCACAACATCAATATACAGAAAGAAATTCAAGATTCACACAGTTCCAGAGAGAGTTCAAATACCCTCTAGTTTAGTTTTCTTTGCACTTATGGATGGGTATAGGGGGAAGCTGGAGAAGATTGTGTTAGATTCTTATTCTATTCTTGTAAACCCATGGGCATGGTAACCAGTGACTGCATAATGGAAAATTCAGAATGGCTATTTTCATGACCACAGTTTTTGAACTCAGGTGCCTATAACATTTGTCTATCCACCTATAAATATCTTATGAGAAGACACTGGGTAGCTGAATAAATTAACTTGCACAGATCTGTACCAGGCAGGTCTACAGGATTGTTGCTTGTACTAAAGCTAGCTAATTAAAGCCAGTTCAGATATCTCTATAGTAGGTTATTTCTGAGCCTGCACAATGAAGCCATTCCCTACAGCTTTCACTGACTCTGGCTCTAAACCTTTATGTCTCCATGAATAGAATGGGGTTGCATCACTTCTCTAACCAGGAGGGATTAGAAGATGTTGTTGAATGTTAGCTAGCTGGTGTTGCAGACAGTTTACGTTTCAGATTATAAGGTGTCAAAAATCTTGGAAGGAAAAAATAATATAAATATTTTACATGAGTAGAAAAAATATAAATAGAATAAATCAACCAATTAATCAATCAACTTTAGTCATTACAGACTTAAGTCCTAGGTAATTCAATCAATTTTGTTCCAAAGAAATTAAGTAAATGATCAAAATAAACAAGTAGCAGACCTTAAAATTACAAAATGTGTGGCTTGAGCTGTTGTTGGATTCCACTACTTAGTGCAGATTCTAGCTAAAAGTTGTATTTATATTTTCCAGTTAATATTTGCCTCTACATAGTCTTCATTATTATGTTGCAGTCTGTGTTAGCTATTTTAGTCATTACTGCACCAATTTCATTTTCTATAACTAGCAGATAACCTCTCCTAGAAAATTCCATGTTCCTTTCCGTGATACACTTCAGTATGATGTAGTACAGATTTTTGGAATAAAAAAAAGAAAGGATTTAATAAATATGTCAAAAATCTGCAAATCTATGATCATTTTATCTATATACACTCAATGTATTTCCTATATTGCTTTCTCAGTCAAGACATCCAGATAACTCAACCATCAGTTTTGCTCTTTCATTTTCTGTGACATACTGAAAATCCAGCCCACTCTATCTCCAGTAACAGTGGTTCAGCTCCAGGTGTTACATCCAGGTTTAGAGCCTGGTGAAATCAGGTGAAAGCATTCTCCTGAAGATCAGAGACATGGTTTTAAAATCCCTTAGGGGTAGAAAAGAACCCATCTTCTGTTTCTAGGATAACTACTCTAGGTACTAAACAGTATCACAAGACTGAGTTGTTATGAATGAGCTCTACCTGGTACGGCTTTTTTCTAAAAGAACTTTTTAGGCATGTAACACCAGTGAAAGTCACCATCACCATCTATAACATGGACATCGATATCCCCTTTTCTTTCTTCAAGTGTTTGATTTTTGTGGTGGGGGATTAGCTAACCCTAAAATGCTCAGATCAGGCAGTTTTCTGCACACCATCTGCTTCCCTCCATATGTCAAGCTGGGAACCTACACGCTTCATGGCTCTGGATTTCACTCTAGGTCCAGAGATTTTACACCCTTTATAGTGAAGAGAACCACAGGATCATGTAAACTGAAGAGTACCTCCGGAAGCTATCTAGTCCAGTCTCCTGCTCAGAGCATGTCTGGTTGAAAAAGTTGCTCAGAGCTTTATCCAGTTGAGTTTTGAGTACCTCCAAGAGATCGCAGAACCCCTCTCAGCACATGTTCAGGGATTTTACTAACCTATGATTTAACTTGATACTGCTGTTACCTTGCACATCTGTTCCCTCTTGTCCTGTTACTGTGCACCTCTGAGAAGACTCTTGTGTTCTCTATTTCCTTCCATTAGGTAGCTGAAGACAACCGTAAGGTCTCCCCTAAGTCCTCTCTTCTTGTGTGGTGGGTTGACCCTGGCTGGATGCCAGGTGCCTGCCAAAGCTGCTCTATCAGTCCCCTCTTCAGCTGGACAGGGGAGAGAAAATAAAACGAAAGGCTCATGGGTCGAGATAAGGACAGGGAGATCACTCACCAAGTACCCCCACGCGCAAAACAGACTCGACTTGGGGAACAAAAATTAATTTCATTTATTAGCAATCAAATCAGAGTAGGATAATGAGAAATAAAACCAAATCTTAAAAACACCTTCCCCCCACCCCTCCCTTCTTCTCGAGCTTAACTTTACTCCTGATTTTCTCTACCTCCTCCCACCCCAAGTGGTGCAGGGGGATGGGGAATGGGGGTTTGGGTCAGTTCATCACACGTTGTTTCTGCCGCTCCTTCCTCCTCAGGGGGAGGACTCCTCACACTCTTCCCCTGCTCCAGCGTGCGGTCCCTCCCACGGGAGACAGTCCTCCATGAACTTCTCTGATGTGAGTCCTTCCCAAGGGCTACAGCTCTTCATGAACTGTTCCAGTGTGGGTCCCTTCCATGGGGTGCAGTCCTTCAGGAACAGACTGCTCCAGCGTGGGTCCCCTGCGGGGTCACAAGTCCTGCTAGCAAACCTGCTCCAGCATGGGCTCCTCTCTCCACGGGGCCACAGGTCCACAGGTCCACAGGTCCTGCCAGGAGCCTGCTCCAGCACAGGCTTCCCACGGGGTCACAGCATCCTTCGGGCATCCACCCACTCCAGCATGGGGTCCTCCATGGGCTGCAGGTGGATATCTGCTGCACCGTGGACCTCCATTGGCTGCAGGGGGACAGCCTGCCTCACCATGGTCTTCGCCACGGGCTGCAGGGGAATCTCTGCTCGGGCACCTGGAGCACCTCCTCCCCCTCTTTCTTCACTGACCTTGGTGTTTGCAGAGTTGTTCCTCTCAAATATTCTCACTCCTCTCTCCTGCTGCAGTTTTTTTCCCCTTCTTAAATATGTTATCCCAGAGGTGCTACCACTGTTGCTAATTGGCTCATGCTTGGCCAGCAGCGGGTCCATCTTGGAGCTGGCTGGCATTGGCTCTATCGGACATAGGGGAAGCTTCTGGCATCTTCTCACAGAATCCACCCCTGTAGCTCCCCCGCTACCAAAACCTTGCCACGCAAACCCAATACATCTTGAGAGTGAGAAAACCAAGGTGTCTCAGCCTCTCCTCATACATCACGTGTTCAAGGACCAAATGGTCCTGGTGGCCTGCACTGGGCTTACTCCAATACATCAAAGTCTTTCTTCTGCGGAGGCACCCAAAATGTCTCATAAATCCTAGGTAAAGGGAAACAATCATCTCCCTGGAACTGCTGTCTACAATTTTCCTACTACAGCTCAGAATGTGGTTGTCCCTCTTCCGTGCAGGGTCACACTGTTAGCTCATGATCAGCTTTGATGTTTACCTGGGTTTTTTTGGCAAAGCTGTTTCCTAGTCAGTCTGCCTTGGATTGTACTGCTGAAAGGGATTACTCTGTCCCAGGTATTGAGCTTTGCATTTACCTTTGTTAATTTTCACAAGCTTTTTGCCCACCTTATTTTTTTTCCTCCCTTCTTGTTGAAGTCATTTTAAATAGCAATGAATCACTTCCCTCATTTTGATGTCAGCTGTGAGCTGGCTGAGGATGCACACCATTGTACCTTCCAGGTTGTTAATAAACAGTATTAGTTGCAGTACTGATCCATGAGGTGGCTACCAGTTGGACATTGGACTGCTGATGACAATAAGCTTTAAGTCTGACAGTTTAGCCAATTTTGCACCCAGTTATCAGTCTGTATTTCACTGAGCTGGCCATGTGAATACTAGTGAAGGCCATATTGAAGGCCTAGCTAAAGTAAAGGCCTTTCTGGTTCTGAGTTTTCAAGAGCCGCAGGCAGGGCCTCTGGAGCGAGAGCATGTTGGAACAATCATGACCCTCACAGTCCTTTACTGGAGTTGACCTTCATAAAATTATGTATATGTATTGTGTGCTGACCAGCTTCAGTGTGGAAAATAAATCGAAAATGCATATAAGAATACTTACAATAATAAAAATAAATATTTTCAATATCACTAAGTGCACAAGAAGATCTTGTTCACAGCTATCCCAAATTGCTATCTAAGGAAGAATATATTTGTGTATACAAAGTAAAAATAGAAGCCTTATCATGCCGCTTTTCTCCCAGCAATGACTCAAAGCTAGAATATGATACGTTGATTATCTGCCATCAGAAATTTCATCAGTCAAAAACATTCTCAAAGGGTTAGATACAACAACTTTATGGCTATTCTGCATCACTCTAATAATGAAAAACAGAGAGAACAGGCCTATGGTGTGATATTCATTACACTATCTTTTTTTAATACATAATTTTTTCCATAAAAAATGCTTAAGACAGAGTTAAGTGGGAAGCCCACGTTTTCTCTTTGATCACACTGTATTTTATGTCTGTTACATGAAAAACACAGCAGTAAATGTACTAAACCTGTTTATACTCCAATTAGGTAAGTGGCCTGTTTTGCAAGTGGAAATAAGTGTTCATGCTTCACTTACTACAAAGTAACATGCCAGTAGAAAATGAAAGAGGAAATGGAACAGAAAATAAATAAATAATACACAGAAAAGTCATAGAGCTTATGTTGATGACAATGCTAGTGCAGGTTAACACTATCTTTATGATTGACAGCTTAATAGAAGCAAACATTGTTAAATATTATTTCATTGCTCAATATATATAACTGAGATTGTCAATGGAACTTTCTGTTTTCATTTCTAAACAAATTGGGGCCCCTCTTTGGACTACTGCAAACACTTCATTTTCATTTATGTATCCTGGGTACATGGAAATAGGTCAGTTTATCTTAGTTAAGAATTTGTCTCATATAGCTTTAGTTCATTTTGTTCTCCCAAAAAAAGACTAAAGGTTTGGACCTGAACCCAGAACAAGTATGAGACAAAATCTGTAAATGGGTTATTTCAAATAAAGTGATTTTTCAGTGGTTACATTAAAGATTAGAGAATCTACATAAATAATATTTACAGCTGTCCTGGTTTGGCTGCAATAGAGTTAATTTTCTTCCTAGTAGCTAGCACAGTGCTGTGTTTTGGATTTAGTGTGAGAATACTGTTGATAACACACGGATGTTTTAGTTGTTGCTAAGTAGCACTTATCCTAAGGCAAGGATTTTTCAGTTTCCCATGCTCTGCCAGCAAGCAGGTGTGCAAGAAGCTGGGAGGGAGCATAGCCAGGACGGCTGACCCGAACTAGCCAAAGGGATATTCCATACCATGGAATGTCATGCCCAGTATATAAACTGGGGGGAGTTGGCCGGGAGGGGTGGATTGCTGCTCAAGCATCCGTCAGCGGGTGGTGAGCAATTGCATTGTGCATCATTTGTTTTTTCTTGGGTTTTATTTATCTTTTTTTTGTTATATTTATTTTCATTACAATTATTATTTTTATTATATTTTTAAATTATTGTTATTACTATATTTTATTTTACTTTAGTTATTAAACTGCTCTTATCTCAACCCACGAGTTTTACTTTTTTTTTTTTCCCTATCCTCCTCCCCATCCCACTGGGAACGGGGAAGGGGGAGTGGCTGCATGATGCTTAGTTGCTGGCTGGGGTTAAACCACGACAACAGCTCAGCTTTGCATTGTTTCTCATTGAAAAATAAATTAATACTCTACAATAAAAAAACTAGTAAGAATCTTGACATGAATCACTCAAATAGACTGGTTCAAGACAAGAAAGATTGCAACGGCACCAGAAGGGTTGCTAAAGCCTGAAATTTTATCCAAAATTGTGGGTGTGACAGCCTAAAAAAGATGAACTGTTAGAAACAGCAAAAAGGCCTCCACAACATCACGTCAAAACAAGTAAAGTAAGCAGAGATAAATAGAATAATAACCCTGATAAATCTGAAAAAACACCCACAACCATCAGGTTATAGTCAGACCCAAATTTGATTACGATATATGCCAAGTAAGACTGCACAACATAATCCATGTAGAAGACAATTTAAAAAGTTTGCATGAAATCAAGCTTAGAAAACAATATGGGATCTTTGACTTTGAAAATCTCTTGAGGCTTTTCTTTTTTGATATAGAGAGCAATAAATGAGCTAGGAAACTCAGCAGTTGAAACATTCAAATGCATTTGTTTATGTTCCAGACTGTCACTGAGAAAACAGAATTTAAAAAGCTTACACAGCGTCTATGTGTGTGCAATTCAAGCAGTATCACAAATTCTTCAGAAGACCTTTTCAGATCATTACATGTGGTATACAGAATGGAGACAAATCAGACACCTTGTAAAAGACAGCTAATGCAAAGCATTAGACAAAAACTAATGGGAAAAGCTTTTACAGCCTTCCAAGTGAACTTTAAATAAGACTAGAGTTCTGAAATGCCACTTTCTCAACGGACTGGAAACCATTTGCATTGATTCTACAATAGATTGAGAATATCTAAAAGTTTTTAGTGTTTTGATGACTGTCAGAGAGTTTTATAGAAAATTATTTTATCACAGTGACCAATGGATAGGTCCCTCAAATTCACCATTGCAAATAGCCCTAATTGGCAAACTCAGAACAAAGTTTATAAAAACAACTAGTTCAACTGAACTAAGGAAAAGTAGAGTCCTTGTGTGGTTGGGACACTAGTCTAAGAGTGGTAAGAATTCCTGGTCTGTTAGGTTTCCTTCTGTCACCTTACCAAATTCACTCAGACACAGATCCCTACAAGGGTATAGGTAGAACTCAAGCATCAAAAGCTTAAATTCTCAAAAACTGTGCTTATTTGATGGTCAAAGACAGGAATTTAACATTCATAAAACACACTTGAAACATTAAAATTCTTCTCTTTTACCTCTGGAGACACCCAGAATTGTCTCAGCCTGGAGAACATTTGAGCTATTTTCGGTACTTATCAATATTTATGTCCTACTAGAATCAAAAAATACAAAGGTTGACAATATAAACCAAACCAGGGGTCTTGTGAAGTGTTAGGAATCAGTGATAACGTAGAGATATGGGAGATACATAGACTTATGCTAAACAAAGATTACTTCAGATGAAGTTCATGTACGTGCAATATAACATTTTACTTCTGTTACCCATTCAGTAGATAAACAACAGAAGTCAGTATGGGCCGTAGCATTACATAGTGGTAAATTAATATTTGCCTAGAAAAATAAATGAGGTGCACATGCTGAAAACTCTCACCTTTGAAGGCAATTATGAGAAAATTCAGATATGGCACAGAAGAATGGTCTGGTGTTAGTGGACTTTATGCCAACATGTTACCATAAATAACACCAAAGTTAAAGACATTTCCCAAGAAACACTGTAGAGAAGCAAGAAGCAAGACTCAGTCATCCAGTTTACTTCTGTTTCAGGACCTTGAATTCCATGGCTTTATTTTACCTTAAAAAAGGAATCTGCTGCTTGTATGTACACATTTATAATAGCAAGTTCTTAGCTTACCTATTAATCAGTGTCAGTTTCTACTGAGAAAACCTATCAATGTGTATCATGAATCATCATGATCAGAAATTATTCTAATAACCCTCGGCTATTAAACAAGATTTAAAGTTATATATATATATATCACATATATATGCACATATATATAGATATGCATGGAATGTCAAGCAGATCAATGATAACTAATTTGTACCATCTAGCAAATTATATCTATCTACCTCAGGCAATCAAAGATTTCTTTAATAATTGCACTGGAACCTGTTTTTTAAGCAATTAGAACTCAGTTGCCATCAAACATCTTAGATTAAAAGAAATGACATTTTAAAATTACATGGATGAAAATTAAATGGAAATTAAGACTACCGTTGTCTAATAGGCAATCAAACATAGGAAGATAGGAATTCCCAAGACTATTCAAGTAAGTTTGGTTCTGTATTTCCCAAGTCTTTTGGAGTACTGTTGAACTGATATCATGGGACTGATCTTGTTATGCACTCATTAGCACGAGTCCCAGTGCCTTCAATGGGAATTCTACATATCCTGTACCTAGGAAGATGAGTCTATGGGACATAACGTTTCTTGTCAATTCTTAGATGTGTACAAACCAGAGAACTGACACAAAAACTTTTTCATTTTGATGTTATTTTCTGCTGGGGACTTACGACTCCTAGTAACCCATGTTGGAAATCTATATGTACTGCAATATGTTTTGAGAGTCCTGCACTGATAATTGAACTTAAATATTATTTATTGATATTAAACTTGACAGCCAATAGTATAAGCCTCAGATATTATGTTAAATACGTTGTCTCATAGGGTACTTTGAATATTTTCTTTAATATTTAATGTGCTGTTAGTATCAATGCTGCAGACAGAAAACGAATTAAAAATTCTAATGAAAATTGGGTGGTTTTAGATAATTCTCCAGTGGATTTACTATCTTATAAAAGTGGTGTTCTGAGGCATTTTGATGACTGTCATGGTTTAACCCCAGCCAGCAACTAAGCACCACACAGCTGCTTGCTCACTCCCCCCACCCAGTGGGATGGGGGAGAAAATCAGAAAAAAAACAACTTGTGGGTTGAGATAAAGACAGTTTAATAGGACAGAAAGGAAGAAAATAATAATAATAGTAATAATATTACAATCATAATACTAAAAAGATTAGAATATACAAAACAAGCGATGCACAATGCAATTGCTCACCACTTGCTGACCAATGCCCAGTTAGTTCCCGAGCAGCGATCCGCCCCTCCAGACAACTGCCCCCAGTTTATACACTGGGCATGATGTCATATGGTATGGAATATTCCTTTGGCCAGTTTGGGTCAGCTGTCCTGGCTGTGTCCCCTCCCAGCTTCTTGTGCCCCTCCAGCCTTCTTGCTGGCTGGCCACGAAAGGCTGAAAAATCCTTGACTTAGTATAAACACTACTTAGCTACAACTAAAACCATCAGTGTGTTATCAACACTATTCTCATACTAAAACCAAAACATAACGCTATACCAGCTACTAGGAAGAAAATTAACTCTATCCCAGCTGAAATCAGGACAATGACTCAAGGGATCATCAATAAAATACAGTTCCTCTCCTGTCTTGGTTTCCAGACCATTCCATGTTGTTAGTGCCTGAAGTTAGCATATAATGACTATTTAAGGCCCATAAGAATTGAGCAGTGATCTTGATCCGGTTCCTGAAAGAATGTATCCTCTGAAAAGTAGGGAGATACTAGGAATTAAACAGCTAGTCTGACCTCTAAATGAACTGTAGTGCTCTGAGGACAGATCTGACTGACAAAAAATAGTCAGATGCCAAAGCAATTTGTTTTTTCCAGGCTTTAGTTCAACTAAATATTGATCCAGCAAATGTGATCCAGCAGGATTTTATTATGAATGGATTCAATTCTAATGATGGATGGACTGGTGTTTATTAAGCTTTCATATTTCTGTAACCTCAAGTCAGGGATTAGAATGTGTACAGAGAAAAGGTAAATAACAGTATACGTTGTAAAGACAATGAAAGTTATTTCCTGCTTTAAGAGGAACAGAAGTTTTTACATCACGTTTAACACTTAGGCACTTGCCTAACTGTGAAGTCAATAGAATTGGTCACATGCTTACAAGTTAAGCTTGTAAGAAAACATCTCCATGGGTTGTAGTGAAGAAAATAAGTAATATGCAAAGATTAAAAGGAGAAAAAATTCAAAGGGCTTTATAGATAAGTGTATTTTCATTTTTGTGATAATGACCAAGTAAGAATCCATCAATCCTAGCTACTGGTACTGCCCTGAGAGCTGTTATTAGTAATGGACTTAACTTAGAATAATGGTTGCACAGCCTTTGATTATAGTTGTGTATGACGATTTGAAAGAAAATCTTCACACTATTATAAACATGTTTCATTTTTAAACTCAAACTATGTAACTGCATTTTGGGGGAACAGCGTAGGAAGTGAAAGAAAGAAATTTAGGAGTAAGCATTTACAGGGATATGAATATTAATAGAGGATAAATAGTAATTTTCTCAATGAAAGAAGTATACAGAATGACATTCTAGATCAGATTAAGCCATTAGACATTGTGTCAGCAATGTTAGAGTAACCACAAGGTTTCTTATAATGAAATTTGGTTTTGTTTACATTTCTAGGACATATTACTTCACAAGAAGATGTTACAGCTGACGGAAAGCAAGAATTTCTTTCAAAAGTAAGATGGTAAATAACACTGATAAGTGTAGCCTACTTCTGAATATATACCCATAGTTTCTCTGGTCAGTCATAAATTGTCAGAATGTAAATTTTACTTCATCTGCTATACCAGCAGAATGACTAGTGTCCGATACTGACATGCCATCTCACCTGATTCAGAATAGCTTTTGCTATGAGTTTTAATCAATAACACCCTGACTATCTTTTAAAATTTCAGCTGTAATTTATACAAACTGTCACCAAATCCTTAATTTTCCTATTAAATAAATTTCTGACTGTATTCTGCTTTCTGAAAATATGTATAAAACTTTAGATATATTCTGTAGCTATTCTGTGCCTTGCACCTTAGAAAAAGAAGCTTGTCTTTCTACTGATTTAGGGCATAAATATTGGCTATAAAGAGTGAATTCCAAAACACCTTCCTTGCTGGAAAAATGAGCCCTTTTCAAAATGCCAGTATGACTTTCCCCAAACAAGTAAATTTATATAACTCTTCTGAAAGTGACTGACAAACCTGATCTAAGGGAAAGACTTGCAGGCAGTTATTGAGGACATCAAAAACCAAAAAGAAAACAGAAACTATAACAAAAGTGTTTATGAATCATCTCTGGCATGCTGTTCACCTGTTTTATTTAATTTTTAACTCTCAGGAAACAAGCATGCCTCAATAGGTGCTAAAATTTTATCTAGTAGGCTAGCATTATGTGGTGGGTTGACCCTGGCTGGATGCCAGGTGCCTGCCAAAGCCGCTCTATCACTCCCCTCCTCAGTTGGACAGGGGAGAGAAAATAAAACGAAAGGCTCATGGGTCGAGATAAGGACAGGGAGATCACTCACCAATTACAGTCACGGGCAAAAAAGACTCGACCTGGGGAAAAATTAGTTTAATTTATTACTAGTCAAATCAGAGCAGAATAATGAGAAATAAAACCAAATCTTAAAAGCACCTTCCCCCCATCCCTCCCTTCTTCCCAGGCTTAACTTTACTCCTGATTCTCTATACGTCCTCCCACCCCGAGCGGCACAGGGGGACGGGGAATGGGGGTTTGGGTCAGTTCATCACACGTTGTTTCTGCCGCTCCTTCCTCCTCAGGGGGAGGACTCCTTACACTCTTCCCCTGCTCCAGCGTGGGGTCCCTCCCACAGGAGACAGTCCTCCATGAACTTCTCCGATGTGAGTCCTTCCCACAGGCTACAGCTCTTCATGAACTGTTCCAGCGTGGGTCCCATCCACGGGCTGCAGTCCTTCAGGAACAGACTGCTCCAGCGTGGGTCCCCTGCGGGGTCACAAGTCCTGCCAGCAAACCTGCTCCAGCGTGGGCTACTCTCTCCACGGGTCCATGGGTCCACGGATCCACAGGTCCTGCCAGGAGCCTGCTCCAGCGCAGGCTTCCCACGGGTCACAGCATCCTTCGGGCATCCACCCGCTCCAGCATGGGGTCCTCCATGGGCTGCAGGTGGATATCTGCTGCACCGTGGACCTCCATTGGCTGCAGGGGGACAGCCTGCCTCACCATGGTCTTCGCCACGCGCTGCAGGGGAATCTCTGCTCTGGTGCCTGGAGCACCTCCTCCCCCTCCTTCTTCACTGACCTTGGTGTCTGCGGAGTTGTTCCTCTCACATCTTCTCACTCCTCTCTCTGGCTGCAGCTGTTACTCCACTGTAACTTCTTTTTCCCCTTCTTAAATATGCTATCCCAGAGGCACTACCACTGTTGCTGATGGGCTCGGCCTTGGCCAGCGGCGGGTCCGTCTTGGAGCTGGCTGGCATTAACTTTATCGGACATAGGGGAAGCTTCTAGCAGCTTCTCACAGAATCCACCCCTGTAGCTCCCCTGCTACCAAAACCTTGCCATGCAAACCCAATACACATTAACACTCTTTGGAGTACTGATGGAAGATATTTATGTCATGATACATTTAAATACCAAATAAAATTAAAAATTCTGTTTCAGCATGGAAGAAAATAGACCAATTGTCTGTTGTGATTAGGTGGTTTGAGAGTGATGGCTAGCTTGAAATCTGCTAGTGGATTCAAAGCAAAATCTGACGACTTATGAATTCTGAGTGCAACTTGGAGAGTTAGGAGATAGTCATTACTATTCTCATGCAGCAAAGTTATAAAAGCTGGTGAAATGCATTTTTTTCAAAGGGTTAATTTTTGAGGACTTTTCTCACATACTTTAATATTTGGAAAACGGAATGTATTTACATTCTGCTTAGCTTGGTGAAGAGGAGAAGGGGGTGATAACAGGGGACAGGAGAGACTATTCTAGGATGGGCATTGTGCAAATATCCCAGCATCGAATTTCATGGTGTTCTTCATTTCTTCTACATATGATAACCAGAAGAATTAAAGAAAAAAAACCTGAAGACATCCACAAAACTGCTGCTCAGAGATGCATTGTGGAATTGCTAATATAACACCAAAACCAGAGAGGAAGCAGAGAGAAATATTTTCTCAGAAATATATGTCATATAATATTAAATTTATTTACTGTGTCAACATAGTACTCGCTCTAAGACTGCATCTCCAAGTCGTCACTTCAGAACAATTAAATTTTGTCAAAAATACTGCAACAGAAAAAATGAGCTAAATCAAATCTTTAAAAATAACTCTTTAATTAGGAAAAGGACAACAGCAAGTGCTGAATAGTCACATTCATAACGTTCACACTTTGTTTCTCTACAGCAACCTTATGTGTTTGAAAGATATTTATAGCCAAAAAATTTAAAACCATTATACAGTATGTTTTCTCCCAGTCTTGATATTCACAATCAAATTAAGATGGACAAAGCAATATGCATTACCCAGTACACATGTGGGCTTAATTTATTGGGATTTTCTTATTCAGAAAGATATCTAAATGCTCAACTAACTTTGCACAAATAGAAATTATGGTTGAGAAAACAGTATGTAATATACTCCCTGATTTTTCCCCTTAGCAAAAGTGGTGTTTTATGATTTTACTTCTTTCTTGCTTGTCTAGATAAGCCTAATATCTGGAAATACTTGATCGTTATCACATTTTTTTCCTGTTATTCAAATTTAAGTGGTTTTAAACTTTATGCATGCTTGCACAGAGATACATATTTGCACTATACAACAGTTATAATCCTTCATCACTGGGTGCTGTGACTTTTTGTCCTCTCATCACAACCCCAGTGTCAGTGTGAGGGGATACCTCTCTTTGTATTCTGCTGACTGGGATACATATGCTCTGTTAACCTTTGGCATGAAAGATTTATCTTTTTTTCAGGGAAATTACAGAAAAGCAGCTGTCTTAGTAGCAAGATGTTTTCAAAGTGTCCTGGTTTTGGCTGGGATAGAGTTAATTTTCTTCCTAGATAGCTGGTACAGTGCTGTGTTTTGGATTTAGTGTGAGAATAATGTTGATAACATGCTGATGTTTTCGTTGTTGCTAAGTAGTGCTTATCCTAAGGTCAGGATTTTTCAGTTTCCCATGCTCTGCTAGCAAGCAGGTGTGCAAGAAGCTGGGAGGGAGCATAGCAGGGGCAGCTGACCCGAACTAGCCAAAGGGATATTCCATACCATAGAACGTCATGCCCAGTATATAAACTGGGGGGAGTTGGCTGGGAGGCGCAGGTTGCTGCTCTGGCATCGGTCAGTGCGTGGTGAGCAATTGCATTGTGCATCATTTGTCTTTTCTCAGGTTTTATTTCTCTCTCTTTTTGTTATATTCCTTTTCATTACTATTATTATTATTATTATTATTATTATTATTTTATTTCAATTATTAAACTGTTCTTATCTCAACCCATAAGTTTTACTTTTTTTTCCGATTCTCCTCCCCATCCCACTGGGAGGGGGGATGAGTGAGCGAGTGGCTGTGCGGTGCGTAGCTGCCAGCTGGGGCTAAACCACAACAATGGGTTAAATGAGATTATCTTTTTTTAGACTGTAGGTAACATTCTTAGATTTACCATACATCCAACCTGCCAGTTTTCTCTTAGCTTCAGCAGAGAATGACAAGCGGCCATTACCTTTCTAAAAAGGAAATCACTCTCTGCTTCTCTCTGAACGGGATACTGCCTTACCTGAAGAGAAGAAAAAGGTTAAGTGAAGAAATTGGTCCTACTGTGAGGATTTAGAGAGGGTCTGGATTCATCATTGGTAATATATGATCATACAGACAGGGCATACTGTCAGCATCTTTCTTGATAACCTTCAGGCTCTGCTCAATCCAGGGTAGACATGGAAATGTATTTTCATCTTCTTGTCTTCAAATACAGTCACAACTATACACATTCCTATGCTATAGGCAGGCAGCCTTATGAGTCAGACTGACAAAATTCTGTTCTGCATCTTCCTTATGGTCATGAGCTCATCAGCCCAGCTGCTTCCAGGTACTATGTTCACCTCTTAGAGGCAGAATGAGAAATTTAGTATAAATTATTCAAGCTTTTTTTTTTTTTTTAATTTAGTATAAAATACTGATTGATTACTGACAGATCTCAGACCCCTGTTACACCTGTATACTGACTGTATCTCCATACCAAGCTGAGGTAAGGTTTGCATTTCTAAGTAGCCATTTCTTTATATGAATTATTGACATCCTATCTTACATTTAATCATGCTTCAGGGCATCATTTTCACCTCTTATTGCTTTCTCTATTGTTCTCTTTTTTCTATGTCACTCTATCTAGTTCTTCCTTTTTTCCTCTCTTCATTTAGTTTTTTGCTACACTTCTGTTTTATTTGTTTTCTGCTCTGAAGAACTTTAAAAAACTTGTATCTGTGCATTTTCTCCTTTCCTACTGTTGCTTCTTGTTTGCAGTAATCTATGTGGTGACAGACAAACCTTAACATTACATTAATAGCTGTCCAGAAGTATGTTAATCTAGTATTCTAATCTAAAATTTGTGGAGTCAGGTGTCTAGATTATTTCCCTAGAAACACAGCATTTATAGGAGGTGCTGGTTAGGAGGTTAGTCTTCGCTCTCCCTATTGTCAATAGCATGATATAGGAATCTCAAGGCAAGTCATCTTACCAGTACCATGAACAACCATGCATTTTTTTCATTAACTAGAAATGGCCTGAATTCAATTCATAGTCCTTAAAGAATTAAATGATCCCAATAGAAGTCCAGATGGAGTGTGCCTGCTGCCTTCATGGAAAAACTGCTGCTGGCTGATACAGACAATGAGCAAGATTCCTGGACTGGTTTTTGAAAATCTAATGTTGCACATTAGACATTCTTTGCCCATTTTAGTGTCCCTACTGCAAACATATAAAACATAGCCCTACAGGTAATTTGTAATAATATCTTATGTCTGGTTAAAAAAACTGTTTTAGACCATTTAGACCACTTCAATTTTTCCCCCCCATTTTCTCACTTCTGTTTTTATTTATTCCCTTGTTTCTCCTACTTTTCTACTTCTCCAGCCAACCTTCTTTTGGTTCTTCATTATCTTACTGTTTCTTTCTCTCTTTGTTTCCCCATCTGAACTTAGATTGATTTTTTTTGCCAATCATTACACAGCATATCGGAAGAATGAGATTTTACCATGATATATCACTGAAAACACCACAAGATCAGTTTCTCTCATCTGTTAACATCCAGCTACGTCCTTTTTCCCCTGGTCAGTCAGAAAAGTCAACCTGGAGAAAAGAAAGGGTAAGAAATAAATGAGATCTTTAGGCAAAAGCACTGTCATGTTTAGAAAGAATTTGCCTATCTCCTGGCATAAATACCTTTGTTATTCAAAATATTATTTCCGTTCCCACGTAAAATAATTCTTAAGTTACCAATTAAACTTATTGTCATTAATTTTTGCATTAAAAAATCCTTCCCTCCCTCCCTGCCTTTCCTGCACTGTCTTTCTCCTTCTTCTTTTTCCTTTTCCCTCTCCTTTTCCCTTTCTCCTTCCCCTTCCTGTTCCTCTCCCCCTTGTTTTTCTTTCCCTCTTTCTGTTGCTCTTTCCCCCTTCTTTCTTTCCCTCCTTCTTCCTTCCCCTTTTTGTTCCATATCTATTTCATTCCGGTTTTGATATTTTTACCCTTATGCAAAGTTTACAATGTTGTTCTATGAGTGGCAGAGCTAATACACTCACTTTTTATCTGGCATTTCCTTTAATGCTGTGCTAACCTTCCAGTGGGCTGGTTGTGCATCTGATCTAATAAGAGCTCCACACTATTGATGTCTTTCCTTTGTTGTCCTTGTGCCCTGTTTGATATCCTGGCTTCATGGGGAGAGCAGCTCTGCTTGAATCTTTGCATTTTTCTGCTGGTGATATTTTGTTAAATGTTGTTCAATGATTCTTGGCATTGCCTTGACTTTGATGATATTCTGAGTATCTCCTTTCCTTGATATTACTGCTTTTATCAGAAAAGTTCCGTTTCTTTTTCACCTACTTCTTTTTTTACCTAAACTCATCACAAGGTTCTGTTTCACTGTACACCTTTCTTCTTTTTTTCCCTACTTATTACTGTTGTCAAAGGTATTGTCTAAATTGTTGAGTTTTCTGCCAGTTGACCTACAGCCCTCATACACTGTGCATTAGCTTGGACTCTGTGCCCTGCAGTATTTGCCAGTGAGTATATTTTTCCTTCTTCATTCACTACCTTTTATTGAGTGACTGTGTGTTCACTTAGCAAGCTGAGAAGCTTTGGACAAAGTCTGAGGAGAGGTTTTTTCTAGAGAATGCGACTCACGAGCAGAAGAATGAATGAGCAGGTTCTGAACACTTCTAAACAGATTGTCCTGGGAAATATGATGATGATAGATAAAGCCACAGTAGGAAGTCAAGAAGGGCCCCAGTCTGAGAAACTAATGGTGCTAAACATATTGTCTAAGCAACAAGAACAAAACTTTTGCTGGGGTTTGGAGGGTGGGGATAGGGGGTTGAAAGGGGCTGATTGGCCTTTGTGAAACACTTTGTAAGGAAAAGAGAAATGGAAATAAAATATATGAAAGTAATGTATATAAATCATAGCTTAAAGGCATGTGGACAACAATAGAAGATGCTGAAGTGCATGGTGACTCAAACCTGAAAATATGATATTTAAACATTTGTTTCTGATTTCTGATTATTATTTATAATTATTTCACTTTTCCTTTGAAGATACATAATCCATTTTTCAGCTTCATTCTTGGTTAATTATTTTTAAGAAAGTGTAAGACAAAACATGATTTACACATACAGCTTTTGATTTAGAAATTTTCCTATGTCAGAAGCATTCACAAGCACTTCACAGGCTTTATTCAAGGAGTATTCTTGTTCTTCAAAAAGGCAGTGATGAGGTATGTTGCAACACTTTGCAAGAAGACACTGATTTACATCTTCAGGGAATTTTTAACAGGTCAGATTTATATACTACAAGCTATGATGAAATCAGAATCCACAGCTAGATGTAAAATGTTTGACCTTGTTATTTATATGAAAAAGGTATAAAAGTGGCTGTCAGCAGAATGAAAAGACTTCCTGTAACTTCAGTGAGGTTGGGATGAACATTCGGTCTTGATTTCCTGTGGTGTACCAGCAGTAACAGAAAGACACAGGAGGGCTGCAAAATCAATCAAGGTGGTTGATATCTTTAGATAATACTTAAACATTGGCATACAAACAAGTACAGTTTGCCTGTTTTGTTTCACTTTTATGTAAAAGAGTGAACTATCTTTTCTCCATACTTGAGAAAAAGAGATGGTCAACTTATATATTGTGAGTTTTGTGAATATCACATTAATGAAAAGAAAGTGGAGTATTTGCTTTGGATATTATTCTCTAGTTTACTTTCCCCCACATTCATCAATGAGATGAAAATATTCTTCTACCTTTGGACAGACAATGCTGAAAATGCAGGGGAAAAAAAAAAAAAAAAGATGTTTCCGCTTGTTCCAGCATGCCTGCCTGCCTGCCTCCCTGCCTGCCTGCCTTCCCTTCCTTCCTTCCTTCCTTCCTTCCTTCCTTCCTCCCTTTCTTTCTTTTCTTTCTTTTTCTCTTCTTTTCTTTTCTTCTTTTCTTTTCTTTTCTTTTCTTTTCTTTTCTTTTCTTTTCTTTTCTTTTCTTTTCTTTTCTTTTCTTTTCTTTTCTTTTCTTTTCTTTTCTTTTCCTTTTCTCTTCTTTTCTTTTCTTTTCTTTTTTCTTTTTTCTTTTCTTTCCTTCTCTTCTTTTCTTTCTTTTTCTTTTCTTTTCTTTTCTTTTCTTTTCTTTTCTTTTCTTTTCTTTTCTTTTCTTTTCTTTTCTTTTCTTTTCTTTTCTTTTCTTTTCTTTTCTCTTCTTTTCTTTTCTCTTCTTTTCTTTTCTTTTCTTTTCTTTTCTTTTCTTTTTTTTTTCTTTTTTTCTTATAATTGTAGATATTTATACTGTAGAAACAGCACTAAATTTTCATTTAGAATGACAACTAAATGGCAAAATATAAATGAAGTTTCTTCTTGTAGCATCATTTAAATGAAACATTTTTTTTCCCAATGTACAGTATCCTACCTCTAAACAAAATAATCCCATGATGGAGATTGTAACTGCATGAACATTCCCATAATCGTGTTTCATCCTGTATGTCTCAATTTAATTCTTATTTCAAATATTCAGGTTCATTCATTTTGTGAGTTAAACTTGAAACGTGCTTTTAAATATATTCCTTTTTAGTGGTATGTTTATTTAAAATTATTTTTAAAATTTCAGTGATTGAAAAAATGGGGTTTTTTAATACACTTTGAAGAAACAGGGTTTTTTGAAATGAAAATCACTCATTTTTTGCTTCCCTCCCCAACTCATAGTTTACACTCTAAATATGAAGCTAGACCCAATGTGTAGCATTTTTAGACATAACTAAAAATGAACAGAAGTTAGATATCTCAGAATTAGGACCCAAACCACTGAGAGAAAGATCACCAAAAATTAGTAAACTCAAATTGCAAGTTCCAAACTCCAAGTCAAAGAGACACCTCCTGAAAGCACATGACTATGACATTTGTGTCAAACAATTAAACAGGATCTACCCCTTATTTTGTGAGTACAGTCACTAGTATAATAATGTCAATGCATTTACATATCTATTATACTATTGAACTGCCGTGTTCATTCTATAGTCTGAGAACATTCGGATTCATGCATTACTTACAAAGACAGGCACAAAAATTACAGAAAAAGCAAAGCATGCTACCACTAGTTTTAAATGTAATACATTGGATACTGTACCTCTGCTGTAAAATTGTTATTTGTTCACATATTTTAAAAAGTCAGAAGGTAGACAGCAAGGGGTGATATTCATCTTTCCTATATTATCTGTGCAAAAACTTGTCTAAACTGTCCAAAGTGCTTAAAAACACTTTAAAAATTCAGAGAACCTAGGTAGATGTATACTAAGTTCTTAAAAATTTGATTAGGTGTTGGTATGAACCACCAAAAGAAAGACACTACAAGGCAGCTGCAGAATTAGAACTTTCAGAGAGAAGGTGTGAGAGAGAGACTGTAACTTCTGGGATTTGGGGGTTGTTTCACATGCCCTTATGGACTAAGTTGTTTGGGGTTTTTTTTATAATACATTATTGGGTTTGTTTGTGTAAGGCAATGCTCCCATGAGGAACTGATTATCACAATACCGTATGGATACTCAGCTACCTCATGACTGTAGCTGTAGGACAAACCTGAATTTCATTCTTAGATTATAATTATTATTTACATTCCATAGATTTAGACACAAGGTAGGCTAGGGAATAGGTAGTACCTGACTAACGTTTTTCATGATTGCAGTACTAACCATAGATGGCTAAACCCTGTCCATATCAATAGGTTTTTGTTACATTTTTTACATTTTGGTTTTAAATTGCATTCACTCCATACTAACTGTGATTAGAAAATCAATTTGGGGTAGGTAAGAATTCAGACCATCAAGCATTATTAAAGACTGATAGTTTAGTATACCTTCCAAAAACATCTAGTAATTTTTTAGAGATGATATATAGATATTTGAAAGTTACCTGTAAGAAATAGGTGAGAAACCTCTAGAAAAATAAGGTTTAAATTATTTGGTATATGGATTTATCTTCCAAGTAGAAACTAAGCAGTGAATTGACAAAATGAGCATTTTACCAGCAGCCATGTTTATATAAAAGGAAACAGCAAAGGCAGTGTCACTAAAAATGGGAAAAGATCCCTGAAATTACTAACAGACTCCTGAGAAGAGCTGATTACTTTCTATTCCCATTCAAAGTTCAAAATTACCAATGATGAAGTCTGGCTTTTTTTGTCATTTTTCTGCAAAAATGAATTCAAAGGTCTCAGGTGTTATCCTCTGTAAGTTGCTGTACTCTTGCAATGAGCTGTGCTTTGACTTGATGAATTGAGCAACATCTGTTCACCATTTTTTTTCAGTTTCTAAAGGATTTGACCTTGAACCAAACCAGCATTTTTTAATATTGTGTTTCATTAACATGGAATTAAAAAGTAATTCATACTACTCTTGGTGTAATTTCTGCTCCAACTCCTGAATTCATCTTTTATGGGATACCAGGTAACTACTTGGCCTTTTCAGTACTAACCCACCTTAAAACAACAATGCTGAAGTGAATTTTATGGTCAGATCAGATTCACTGAGCAGCTGATTTTGGATTGCTCCATTCTGTTTGCTGCCCAGGAACAGATTCCACCATGAGTTGTATAAATTCCTGACCTGACCAGGGCTCTGTCAATTTATTCAATTCCACTATATGCTCAAAAGTAGTTTCCCTTCTTTTTACTCCATTTAAAAATGTAGAAACACTCTTCAGCCACCAGTTGCTGTGGAAATAAACTGTTTTCGTAAAAATGCTACACACCTAAAAATGTTGTCTGCTGGTTTATTAGGAGCTGCTAGGCTACATAGCACATTGTAAGTTTTAACTTTCAATAGTCATTTCTGTTTCACAGCCCTGGTGAAGATCCTATCCTCCTATCTCGCCTTGTCAAGCACTTTGCAGAACAAAATTATACTAATAACCCTGCGTGGCAGAGTGGAACCCAAACCATTACAAACCTCACTGGCTGTTCATTTATCTCAGGACTTGGAGAACAAAATAGGAGGACTCACAGCTGAATGAAGAATTGCTAAAAATGTCCCCAGTAGCCCATGTAAGTACTTATTTTCCAAAGTTACTATGGTCTGATTTGGAACAGGCGTGTAAAGCATTAGGTTACATACATCATCACTGTATGAACAAATGAATGATACTAATTTTTTTCTCTGTTTAGCAGAACAAAAATAAAATGATCAAATAAAAATACAGTAGTTTTTGACGCACCCTTTCATGATGGCATTGGCAATCAGTGCACTTAAAAGTAGTCTCTGTGCATGCTATGTTTTACAGATAAGCACAATACAATCATATGCATTGGCTGGAGATCAGATGAGATGACCAAGAGTTTACTACGGGAATGAAATGAAATACTGTAGGAGCAGTATGAAAAATCTTCAACACTCAAATGCTCAGCAGTTCTCTCAAGAACATATCCCTTTTCTATTCAGCCCCCTAGAAAGCAAGGTAAAAATTGTCTGTGCTCTAGAAAGTTGACAGTTAACTAAGACTAGGCACTACAGCAAGGGTACAAGTTGTTCAGAAGAAATAGGCCAAGAAGTCAACTAAATACTGATGTTTTATGATGTATATGAACCTAAGTCATTCTTACAGTGCAAGTAAATGAAACAATATGCCAAACCACTTAATCTGGATCTAAACTTTTATGCAGTTAGTGGGTCAAAAAGGTTAGAACCATGCCAATTTTTCTTGAAAAGTGATCCATACTAACACTCAGAAAACTTAGTGGAAAAGAAGTATCAATGATGCAAATGCAACTCCAGACATAAGAATATAATGGCATTGTTAATAAGAAGATTCAGGTGGAAATAATACCTTTAATGATATGATTGGAGGGTTTCTTCTTTGACTTCACCTTTTTAGCTAATTTAATTTATTTATTTTTTTATTTATTTAGTGGTTTTGTACAGAATGGTATTGGGTTTTTTCATTGGTTTTGTAAGTACTATCTTGGGCTGCTGCTTGGAGATGTTTCAAAATCAAGGCTGGATAGATTTTTCTTTATGGGCAGGGAGAGAGTTGATGTTGGTTAGCTGAATCATGCTATGGCTTTTATTAGTGTGTAACACAACTGCACAGCTATTCAGTTTTAGATTACTAGACATAAGGTTACTGTATGAATAATTGTTTGGTAAAGAGCTGTTATCACAAAGATAGCATTATAAGTAAAGACAGATAATACCATTCCTTTCATCTTTCACTGGCAGTGTTCACTATTGTCTTTATAAATACTAAACTCTTTGCTTTTGGTAGGAGAGGCAAGACATTTAATCTTTCTCACTATGTAAAACTGACATGAGCTTAAAAGTTACATCACTGCAACTGAGATAAACTGCAGATACTATAGCATGATATTCTTCCTTTGCTTTTTTTTTTTTAATTTGTTTCAATGTTTGTTGAAGCTGATGCTAAACAGACCTTCCAAACATTAGTGCACTGAATAAATGCTTATTGTAAGTATAGGCCCAAGCTTGCAAAACATTTCAGTTTCTTAATAGCTATTTATTTAAAACGATACAGAGAATGTTCTCAATTTAAAAAAAAACCATAACTTTACATATCACATTTGAGAAATGAGATTGATTTTATTATGATACAACAACCCAGTAGGCACACAGTATGCTAGCTAGCAATCCAAAAAGAAACCGAATATTTATACATGCTTCATTAAGCAACTATCACTGCAAAAGTAGAGTGATTTATTTTATTTTTTAAAGGGAGAACAGGAGTTTTAGGGAGCAATGTTTACTTAGGTGTGCATAAGTACATCACGTAAAATAGATGGTTCTAGCACTGTGTAATATTATTATGTTTTTAAGTCAATAACATTTATTAATTGACTAATCATATTTACTCAGTCTTTTAGCCTGGAGTTAATTATTTAAGGCCATGGAAAATGTCAAGCCTCAAATACTGTTTTTCAAGTGATAGGTGTGACAAGTATAATAATCAACCCTCTGTTTTCCTTTTCCTTTTATCTTTTCCTTTTCCTTTTTCTTTCCTTTTCTTTTTGTTGAAACTATACATTCCATAGGTAGAAATAAAGTTGTAAGACAAAAGACATTTTGAAACAAGAAAACAATCTACACACATCTCTCATATTTAATGCTTAATCATTTCTCAATGGCAATTTGACAGACAGTAGCATGAGTCTCCAAAACTGTTGTTGTCTTATTCATAGCAGAGGATCAGTTTGAATTCTTCCTTCCACTATTGTCCTGGATTTCAAAAATTTGACCTTTTTAATCAAAACCCATTTTTTACAGTTGGTTGGAGAAGAGAATAAGTCAATGTTGTTTTCTTTTATTTTTTTACTTCTACTTTTTTCATTAAAAACAATGTTTCTACTATTGTTTTTATAAATATCTAAAGAGTTTGATGAAAAGTGATACCCATTAGTCATTCCTTTCCTTCAAGCCTGTTTTCTTAACCAAGTTTCCACTGGTTAATAATAGATCTATTCAGTAAATATTTCATTAGCCATTACATTCATTGATAAATATTCCATTTTTATTATGAAATGTCTCTAAATCTGACAGAAAAGACCCAAAATGATCATCTGCCATTGCTGGAGATTAATTTGTTTGAGATTAATTTGTTTGAGATTAATTTGTTTGAGTTTCTTTCTTAATGATTTTTGTATTTGCTTCTTGACAACCTGTTTCTAATTTTGCTGGCAACATTAGCACCTGTAGTTTTGATTGATGATCATGCTTTGGGAAGGCATTTATAATTTATGTCGTGTCCCGTAAGTGAGTACCTCATTGCCAGCACAATATTGCTGTAATTTAAGACATATCACTTTTAATAATTACATAAGTGTTAAGTACATGTAATAAATACTTAGATACCTCCCAAATTACACTATTATAAATGCTTTAAACTGTGTGTTAATTTGACATTTACATTGAAAGCACGGATCCAGATTCGTACATGACTGCAGACTATGCTAGGAGAAAGAATATTCTCTACACTTCAAGAAAGTGGTTGTGGCTTCTGATAATGGCTATGAGAGAAACATTGTCATTGCATCTGAAAGGACTTGACAGAGCTTTTCAGAGGTCAAGTCAGTCCGGCTTCTATGAAAGGGTGGGATTTTAACTGAAGCCATCCATACAGAAAAAAGAAAAAAAAATGCTGTGAGGCAAAATGTAAGTCTTTTACAGAAGTAAAACAAGATTCTGAACCAATAGTATTTGATAAATCACTTGAGTGTGCTCAGAAAAGATGACAATTCATTAATTTTTTTTTTTTTTTACTTTGAGGAAGAGCAAAAGGGTATATAAAGGAAACTAAAATCCCGTGGAGTATAATATGAGGTACTAGATGCAATTGTAGCAAACAGAAAACAAAAAAAATCATTCTAGGTATGAAAAATGAAACATATCTCTCAGTTCTGTAGCAGTAAAGGTCACGCACATTGTTTCCGTCATTTGTCAGCAGTCTGGAAAAGTAGGTGACCAGCAACACAGTCAGTGAAACAAAAGAAAAAGACAAACTGGATGGGTAACTAAAGGACCCATCAAAAATGAAATGAATGAGTACCATCATGGCATGTAAAAGTGTGTGCTTAGACATGCCAGATAATTCATATTGGAAAGAATACTTTTTTGTAAGTTGTATAACTAACAGAAACTGGAGAAATACAAGAGAACTGGGAATCATTCTAGAAGCTGACTTAAAATTACTCTGTATATCTAGCAAAAATTATGACAGTGATGTCATAACAGATAAGACAGATGTAGAAGAGAATAGAAAATAATAGTAATAATGGTACAAGTTTGTCCATTATGAGGCATCTGCATCTGAAATAGATTGCTTGGTTCTTATTCTATTTAAGGAAGAGTAGTAGGTGAAATGAAAATGTTTTAGGATTATGGAACAATGTGAATAAAGGCCTAGAGGTTCTCCAGAAACTGAGATGTTTGAAATGTTTACCACAGATGAAGAAAGAGAGATGCTCGTGCAGACTGTGTTTGTATTAGCAGTTCATTAAAATCAGTTAGTCCTGATCCAACAAAAGCAGATCAATAGGTAAAAGTTGATGGTTCTGTGGTTCCTCAGGTTTCTATTGTATGTGGTTCATGGAGTTTCCATCAGACAAAGCTGAATACTTGGGCCAAATGTCCCTTTACACATACGGTTTGAAGTCCTCTGATGAAAATTTATCCTTCAAACCTTTGTTTTCTTGACTGCACTTACTTCCTCATATCTGCTGAGGAAACATAGTGTCTTTTCATCTGTTTCATATGGATGACTAGCACATCAGTGCATTTGTGTGTTCCCACCACCATCACCTTTACAATCCCTATAGAACTAAAACCTCGTTTCTGCTCATGCTCTTGCTGTTGCTAACCAATATTTCAAAATGAGAGTGTATGGTGGCTGCTGCCCAACCCAACTGTCCTCTTCTAGTTTTGTCATTATTCAAAGAAAAGAGTCAGAGTGGAGCTTTCATCCTTTGACTGCAGCAACTAATGCAGGACACTGAGATTTTGATGCCAGCTCTGTTATACTTCCTTTAGTTTGAAAAGCAAAACAGTAGTTGATAGAACTGCCTTTCTAGTGATTTAGTTGAGGTACTGGCCCAGTTGGTGAAGAAATATTTGGCGGTGAAGGAATGGTTGAGGTACCCTGCCATGAACTGGTCTTTGGCATCCTCCCTTCCAATTTCCAGAGCCTAAATTTCTCTTCAAGAGCGGGGCTGCTCTCCTGGCGAATTTTGCAGCCCATGGCTCCACTATCATAGTCCAAGTGATGACCAAGGTCTCTGAGATGGCAGGGCAGCTGGAAGGGCAGTTCCAGGCCCATAAATGAGCTGAAGGATGAAAGATGATGAATGCAGCACTTGCCCCTTTCATAAAGCACAAGAACCACTTCTGGTTGTCACAGGAGCTCAAGAGCCTTGTATTGGCACGTGCACAGTCTATTCAGAGTACCCAGTGGCTGTATGGCCATGACCCAGTTCACAGCCTGATGTCCCCACCGAGCAGTAGAGAGCATTTGGATTGTTTTTTGTGGTGAGATTCCTGTTTAGCTTTTTTACAAGGGAATATGTGCCATAGAGGAAAGCTGCTCTGCAAGCATGCTCTGCAAACCAAATGCAGAAAATTGAGATAACTGCGGGATTCTCTTCAAAACCATACTATTGCCTCATTCCAAATTGTTAATGTAGACAGGTCTATAAAGCTATAAAGGTTCAGAAATGATACGTAAATCTTAATCTAGTTCTTTTAACCTTTTTCATTACACAATGAAAAAAGAAATTAAGGGAAAATGGAAGGTAATACATTGAAAACTCATTGTCTCGAGATATAATTGAGGCCAAGAGCTTAGCAAGATTCAGTGAAGGATTAGACACATATGTGGATAATAAGAACATTTACTGTTATTTCACATAGAATCATTTTCTTTTTTTAGAAGGGATTTAAACCTTACAAATTCTATTAACTGATAGGGATTAGGAAGAAGAAACTTCACCTTTTGGCAGATTATTTCATTACTGGCCACTACAGAGTTTATTTTTGCATTTTCCTTTCATGACTTTGCCACAGATCACTGTCAGAGACAGAATACCAGACTTGACTGGTTATGCACGCAATGTAGTACAAAAGTTGATATTCCAATGTGCACTTTACTATGTCAAGTGTTCTATCAATACTGAAAATTTTAATTACAAACTGAAACAAACTTTGTTTATGATATGTTGAGATATACAGAATAAAACATGAACCTTGCTCTCAATATTCTGAAATAGTTTTTATATGAATCCTCCCTCTTCTTTCCCAGTTCTCTAAACATCACATAAATTACTCCTGTGGACAAATCAAAAAAAGATAAAAATGGCTGCAGTTTCTAATCCTGTAGAGATTACATTAGCAGGGCATAAAATTCTACCAAATGCTTTGCTGAAGCTTTAAAAATACATTTTTTATCTGCTGTCTCTTGATTTCAATTTGCAGAGTTCTCTACCCTGAGAATTCTAGATACTTTTGAGTTAGCGCCCTGCAAACTATACTGCTAGTAGCTTTATTTTCACAAATTGGTTTGATCTAAGTAAAAATTCGGAAGATTAAAGCCGTAGGTAAATGGTCTCCCAGAATGGCAAATATAGGTAGGTAAATATATTTAAATCAGCCATAATTTGGGATTTTTTTTTTAGAATGATAGATCAGACATATTCTAATTCATTTAATAGTATTCTGCAAGTGTGCAATCTCTTGTGTATACCATTTTTAGCTTTTTATTCCTGAATGAAAGAGCATAACAGTATTAGAATGAAGTTTCATCATGACCTATCCAGGGAGTGAAGTATAAACAAATGACAGAAGGCAAGAGCTTGTATTCAGTAAAAAAATAAAGGGGAGAGGCGGGGAGAAACTCAGTCTCTCTTTTCTCCTTCTTTTGCGGGAATATGAAACAATCCACGGACATCTTTTTTTGGGGTGGAAAAGAAGTAAAAATATCCAGTGCTGCATTTAAGGTGGTAATTTATAGTGAGAATTTTTTTCTCAATTCTCATCATGAAAAATCTATTTTTAGGAATGTTGCAGTGCCTTGAACCTCAAAAGATCAGTCAGCACTCATAATTCTGTTTAGTAATATATAAGGGTGAAGTCTTTGCCTCAGGATACAGACTATCTGGAGAGTGGGAACCCTGTTTTATGAAAGTCAAGTGAAGTTTTGGAGTTTGGAGCATGAACAGAATTTCAAGGATTTATGGGCTTTTTTATATAACTATATACTTCTCAGTGAATCTTGCTTTTTGAGCACTCAGGAATAAAACAATAAACAGATGTCCTGTGAGTTTTGTTATTACTTTTCTACTGGTAAGTCACTCTGCCTACTTACACTACATCATCACTGCAAAGCATTTTCATTCATTAAAAGCATATACTTGAATTTAGTGTAAATGAATATATATTGTTGGAAAGGAGATGCACAGATGACAATAACACTGTTGTTTAATTTTCCATTAACTCTGGAATATGAGAAATTACTTGGACATTTCTGCTACTGATCTACACCAAAATGTCAAAAAGCAAATCCTTACTCTGTGATGAAAAACAGGAACAGACAGTGAACCTACTTGCATTAAACAACTGGCTACAAATATATTAGCCACTGATACTAATTTCTGAGCCTAGATTGTGGATTTGCTTAGCAAGTACCTTAATTAAACAAGTGTGATGTCAAAGTTAGGCTGAAAGATAAAAAAATAATAATTTTGGCTTAAAAAATAGGGGGAGCAATCAGGTCAGTTTTGGGTTTTGGTTTGGGGTTTTTTTTTTGCTAAAACGATAGGAAAATATGTACAGATTTTATTATAAAAACCTGTGTAGGTATCCACAGATATGTCAAAAGTCACACCTATCTTTAAATCATGACATCAAACAAGAATTTTTTGCCTATAACATTAAGACTATAACATTAAGGATCTCTAAGTAAGAACCTTTAATTTTCAGGTTAGGTTAATAAATTGTGAACATTGACCCCAGAACTCAGTTGTTGATTAATCCTGGAGTGGGACTCATTTAATCCAGCTTTTTAAAGGTTGTGCATCTGGACTAAGCTTTTTAATCAGTGGAAAGAAGTGTCCCCTCAAAGGCTGATTATTTCCCTCCTAAAACAGTTTAAATTAAATACCCTCTGGGTTACCTAGGTACTCTTTTAATCCTAAAGAACTTGCCTAGCATCACCCAAGAAACTATTGACATAGCAAGGATTTAAACAGATTTCCCAATTCTTCAGTTTTAGACTGTCCATATACTTTTAATGGGAGCTTTTTTTTGTAAATGCTGCTAGACTTATCTCTATATACTTAGACATACAGAGATCATTTTGAAACTGGTCTTAATTTAGTAAGGATTTATCCCCTTTTCTTCCCTCCTCCTATCATTCTAACAGCTTTCAGTGCTTCTGTTTCATCATGCAAAGTAATTAAGAGTTGTTAGGTTTTACTTGGGGTTTTGGGTTTTTTTTGTGTTATTTGTTTGATGTTTTTCTTTATACAAAAGGCACATTTTCAGATTGGTCTGGTGCAGGACTAACTACTATGTTAGCTTGACATATATGAATGTCCTTAAATGGACAGATTTCATCATTAAGAAAAAAAATTGTATCAATTCAAATTTATGTTTCTGATATTTATCCAACTTGAACTTTTGTGCCACAAATTATGTATCTTTCACCAGTAAAAAAATCAAGACTTTTGTAATAAATTCCATTTAGTAAGCAAAAAGAGCTCTGAATTAGAAAATAATACATAAATGTTAGCAGACCTTTAGACATCAGTACTTCTTCCATGTTTAAAGATTTATCAAAAATGAATGACCCATATGCCAAAAAAGGGGTAATAAATGATATTTCCTGAAATTTTTCAGTACCTTGTTATCTGTTGTTTTGATTTCTACTTTCAGTGCACTCTTCATACAATATTTTTAAGATAACATTTTTCCTTTAGTTATCAGAGGGGGACAATGAATCTTTTATTCTATTCCTATTGTTTATTTATATACAAAACCAGCAATATATCTGATGCTTTAGAAAGGATATATGAAATCTAAATCCCTTCCCCTAAACGTGTATAGTCTATGGAAGATTGTCATTCTGTCTGTGCTGTAAAGCTACCATTGATTTTTATGATGATGTCCTGATTTTGGCTGGGACAGAGTTAACTTTCTTCTTAGTAGCCGGTACAGTGCTGTGTTTTTGATTTAGTGTGAGAATGATGTTGATAACACTCTGATGGTTTAGTTGTTGCTAAGTAGCGCTTATCTTAAGCCAAGGACTTTTCAGTTTCCCATGCGCTGCCAGCAAGCAGGTGTGCAAGAAGCTGGGAGGGAGCATAGCCAGGGCAGCTGACCTGAACTAGCCAAAGGGGTATTCCATACCATGGAACGTCATGCCCAGTATATAAACTGGGGGGAGTTGGCCGGGAGGGGTGAATCGCGGCTCTGGTATTGGTCAGCGGGTGGTGAGCAATTGCATTGTGCATTACTGGTTTTTTTTTCCTCCCCCCCCCCCCCTTTTTTCTTAATTCCTTTTCGTTACTATTACTATTACTATTACTATTATTATTATTATTATATTTCATTATTATTGTTAATATTTTATTTTTTATTTTACTTCAGTTATTAAACTGTTCTTATCTCAACCCATGAGTTCTGCTTTCTTTCCCAATTCTCCTCTTCATCCCACTGGGAGCAGGGTGGGGCGGGGACGGGGAGTGAGGGAGCGGCTGTGTGGTGCTTGGCTGCTGACTGGGGTTAAACCATGACGGATGATCATTAGGTGCTTTTGAGAATCTCATCAAATAACTGCAGTTTCAAGGTATTGGATGTTTAGTTGACTAAAAGCAAAGTTTAGTATGTATTGTGCTTGTCTCATGAATTTTATATTAACTTATTTTCATTAATCTACTCATTTTTCTCTCCAGAAAAAATATCATAATGATTAAATATCATGAGTAAGACACGTTGTCAGCTCTTATTATTGGAGAATAATTTGTGGTAAGGCAAATAAAATTACACTGTGTAAGAAAATAACATAAATAATGCTAATGGACTTAATTAATCATAAATCTTAGTGAACACTTGGTGTTGCCTCTTCTTAGTCAAGATATTAATCTGTGAGTCTCCACCATCATTGCTATGAAAAGGTAGTAGTGTTTATTATTATTATTATTATTACTGTATTATGGTCACTGCAAAAACCAGAACTGATGTAATTGTCCCTCTGATGTAATTTCTGCCCAAACTGGGGGAAAAAAGCACAGAAACTGCTAAACAGCATAGCAGTAAGCGAATCCATCAACAAAACTAACAACTTTCTTAACTACAGTTTAGTTTGGCCAAAGAAGGGCAAAAGAAGAAAAATAAAAGTTTATTGTACCCATCTATGACTCTTTTCCTGGTTGTTCCCATTTCATGAAAGCTTCTCAGGATCTAATTGCAAAACTGGGGACTTAGACTGGAAGTGCTTTGGGAAACTGCTTTCTATCAGTCAAGGTTCCATTACACTTTTTGTTTTAGTATAATCCATATTTAATTGCAACACTAAATGTGATGTAGGTCTCTTGGAAGAAGTGCACATCACAAAGAAACACAGAGAAAAGGAATGAGGCGGAATGAATCAGTGTAAAGAGGAAAGAGCTCAGAAATATCAAATATGGTCATCACATGGCCTCCAATGGAGAACTTATTTAAGAGAGAAGAGAAAGGCCAATCAGTAAATGTAACCAACATTCTTGATGATGATGATGATGATGATAATAATAATAGGAGTAGTGGTAATAAAAAATATTATCTTTTAATGCATATCTGCAATTTCAATTTATATTCTACAGAATATGTTCAAAGGACATAGAATACTTGTCAATATGGAATAGATTTTGGAAGTTCTCTTCTTTTGCTAACATAAGCACTATTACCTAGTATTATGTATATATGTAAAAATATTTTTATGCATATATATTTATATATATACATATACACAAAAATAAAAGTTTTCAGATGAAACTGAACTTGAATTTCTACACTGCTCCATCCAGAACAGATAATCTCACAGAATTTTGTATTGCAACGTTATGCAGAATATTTTCTGCCTGCCAACTAATAATAGAAGTATAGATTGACAATATACAGTCAGTAGTGTTAGCTTATGAAACAAAAAAACCCTCTGAAAACACATTTCAGACAATCAAACCCAAATTTTATTTGTTTTTCAGCCCCATTTAGAGCATTCTCTGAAGATTACATCCTGAAATAACCACAGATTTTATGTATCTTACATCTTTCGACTTTCTTCAGAGGCAAGGTAAGAGATGTAGTTCTACACATATTTGCATAAAGCATTCTGGATTTTTTTTTTTTTTAGTATGTGATCAAAACCAGGAAGCATATTACTGAAAAATATCATTTAGTTATAAATAAATGTATACTTCCTGAAAAATTCCTATAGTGATTGCACAAATCATTATCATCACTTAATACATAACTCTTCTATGCTGAAACATGAAAATTGGATACTTATTTTCCTTTCTGCACTTACCTCTGGAAAAAAAAAGATATTGGAAAACTTTTCAAAATGCATTTCAAAACATGGCTTTGATACATTCATGTAGGTCTGCATGCATTTAATATATAAAACTTCTTGTTTTGCTCTTTGGTGTAATGTTGTGACTTACAGTTGCTAGGGAATAGAAAGCTCAAAATCAAAACTCAAGAACTGCACAGGCTGTTTTGCAAACATGTTATTCACATCTTAGTTTCTGATTTGTCTGTCTAATGATTGACAAAGACTTCTTTCAAATGTGGAATGTACTAGCTCTCATACATACATTTCATTCATTATAGGAAGCATAAAAATAAAAATGCATACATGTATTTTAATTACATAGTCAATGCTATTTAACATGCTGATTTGTTTTTCCCCTATTTAGTGGTCAAAGTAGAGGAATGTGTCAAATTGTTGTCATAGAGCATCGTACTAAGAGTAGTTATTTTATGTCAACTCGATGAGACTCCATTATAGTGATACTGTTATCTAGTCAAGATAAGGATCAACAGTAAAATCCAAACACTAGCATGTTGGAGAATAGCCAAGCAAGCAAACGAACAAACACAAAGTCTAAGGTTCTACAAAATAAAGACTGAATTCCAGTTGAAATACACACAACTGTATTCAAATACGGCTCTGCCTTTCAGTATGACTCTTTTGTTTACCTGTTGGATAAGGATCATGTAAACTAAAAATAGTTGCAAAGCTGGGAAACTGCTAATCATTCAGTGTGGTCTACTTGCTGCAGGATCTAAAACCAATGATCTGTGAGGAAAGGAACTGCAGTTGTTCAGTCTGGAGAAGAGGAGATGCAGCATGGACATGATAACAGCAGGTGCAAAGATGAAAGAAAGAAACCGCTGGCCATGAACCCTTCTGAACAGGATAAGCAGTGGCAGCCAGACTTAGGCCAAGGAAGATTTTGAATATAACATAACAAAATGTTTCTAAGAGTAAGAATAGTTAAGCATTTTAATATACAGTCCAAGGGAGTCCATAGGATTTCTTTCTCTCATAAACTTCTGAAAGCAAATTAAGCAAGTGCCAGTTCCATCCAGATGTCTCAACAATTCCTTGATACAGTTCTATAACACAAATTTGGAGTACTATAGTTATGTGATGTATTAAAAGAGTTTCCTCCTGAGCTATTTGTCCATAGATGCATGTTGATACCAAATAAGTAGTTTCTAACCATCTGCAACTTTGGTGAATATTACTTGTGACCAATTCTGGCAAAAGCAGAAATGACTGGCTGTCACAAATGTAACACAGTGACACATTTTATTCTGTTCTGAACTTTTGTTACAGTTCCTTTTTTCCGATTTTGTTTCGTTTACTTAGGCTAAGTAGATAATGGCTTTCTGGAATAAAATTGTACATGAATTCTATGACTAGTAAAGAATGTGAGTAAACTGAGCTTGTCTCAGTAGTAGAAGCAGTATTTGTTAAGCTTCACTGAAATTCTGTTCAAATTAAATAGAGATTGTTGGAACTGACCTTTTTCCCGCTACAAAACTGAATTGTTCAAATAGAATAAAATCAGACTCGTAAATCCTCAAAGTCAAAGTATGTATCTGGCATGTGTCTTAGATTCATACGATATTTCAGCCAATGTACAATGGTTAGAAGAAAAAACAACAAACAACAAACCACCAACAAAAAAACACAGAATCTTTCTTTTCACAAGTGTATTAAACTGAATATCAGTTTCCTTGTTAAAAAATTTATGGACGTTCTTTTTTTTTTTGCTCTGTCCACTTGCTTTTGTTACTTATAACTGTAGTGAAATAAAATGTGGTTAATTCATGAAATGATTAATTTGCCCAGTGTTTAAAAATGTCGTATTTATGTTTAGATATTAAAATGTTTTACTAAAAAAAATTAGGTGTAGGTTTCATAGCTCAAGAAATAACATGATTTCTCTAATGAAAAAAACAATTTACTTTACAAAGTATTCAGGTATTTCTTCATACATAGCTAGTATTAAAATGTACAGAGCTAGGCTATCATTTGTATTCCACATAAGGGATAACAAAAGGAAAATTGAATCCTTAATACAGAGCATTTCATTAAAAATCAAGTATGATTATGCTCAGTATTGCACTAGAGACAAGAATGATCAAATATAGTTTTCTTCTGAAACTGAAGTCTAATTCAAATTGTAATACATTTAAATATAACTCTCTAAGGATACATCTACAAAATATGCTGAAGAAAGATAGACACAAGCCAGACTTGAGCACAACTCACTGTAAAGTCATCCTGCTCAAATTACTTCGGATAAATTCTCGAGCTTGATGGAGATGAAAGCAGTCCACAGCCTGCATTTAAGCTTGTCCACAACCACTGGGCCCAAGACCTTTGGCACATCGGTTCATATTTTATAATGAAGATTGAGGAACAATACGAGGCAGAGGAACTTCCAGGGACTGGATCTAAGGATACTGTGAGAAACATCAGGACTGAGAGGTGTGGGTGTGTAAGTCAATTCAAAATGACACTATAGATACACCAGATGCAGATCAGGTGATACTTACCCATACAACATGCTCTTGTGTCTGTGCTCTGTCAAGCAACAGAGACATATTGATACACACTAACCCTAAGCCCACCAAAGTCAAGCAAAACCAAACTGAGCAACCATAGGAAGGTTAGAACCCACTGGCTATCATGAACTTGTGACAACATTTGTGCCAGATACTATCATGAAATTGAATATAACAAAGAAGATGTCGGCGTTCAGCTTGTTCTCCAAGCAAGGCAAAATATGGAAATGTATGGATTCCAGAGAGAAAGGAATTGACACCAGAGTGGAGCAAAGGAAGATTTCTGGCATGTACGCCCCAAGCTGCAGGGTTGCAGGTCACCCCTCACCTGTTGCCCAGCTCTGGAGTCCTCTTAATTCTTTGCCCAGAGTTTCTATGATTTGGACATTTTGCTCCAAGCTTTGTTCAGCTCTTGAGTAATGTACTGAAATCTAGTACCTAGTTCTAAGCTTCTTGTTGTTTTATTCCATTCCCAGCAAATTTACTTTTATTAAAATGCAATCTACCTTGCGTTTGTTTCTAGGTCTTTTTTATTATACTTTGGGAAAAGTAAGGGATTTCAGTGCTATCAATGTTTCAGTGTAGATCATAAATCAATGGGGTTTTGTTTCTTCTTCAGTGTTAAAGGTCTCACATTTTAAGTGTACAAGAAGTTCATCAAAGAATATACAAACATGCCTACAAGCAAATGGACTATTTTGAATATATGATATGACTATTTAAATAGTTATCATACAAAAACATAGCATACATGATATGTCTTAAGCAGGCGGTAGAATACTTCTTTTAAGTCTTTTTCATCCATATAAGGATGAAAAACACTTATAAGTGAGGAGGATTGTGAGAAAGCCTCAGTCACAAAAATTA